>NW_027556402.1:9676349-10351349 GCF_003287225.1 Phascolarctos cinereus | reverse complement strand
TATTATACAAAGGCTAGCTAATATTATTAACATCTTACCAAATGAATGTGAGAAACCTTGTTGGAGGACCTTGAATTTCATTCTACTAAAATCATTTTTTAATAAACAAAATGCAAGAAAAATTGAATTTCCAAACCTTTCAACTGGAAAGGACCCTCAAGGTCATATCGTCCTACCTATCATTTTGTAAATTAGGAAACTGAAGCCTTGAGCATTTAAATAATTTGTCCTAGTATTAAGAGGTAGACCCATGATTCAAGACCAGATCCCCTCATTACAAATTCAGCTCTCCATTTTGATGCTTAAAATCATTAATGACAGTCTTGCAATTACCTTTTTCTATTAACATCATCCATTATTATTTCCCAATCATTCAGTATCTTCACCTCTTTGTTCAAAAAGAGAATTGTGAGATATTGATGAATACCCAATGATGTAAAAAAAAAACCAATGGAATCAGTTATATACTAAGCAGTGGGAAATGCCCAGGTAGTAATGAAGTACTCAATTGAGAATCACTAGATTATGTGTAGTAAGGTAACCTAATTCTTAGAACAAATGTCAAAGTCAACATCTATATGTCTACCTACCTATCTGTTTGTCTGGCTATCCAACCAGTCATCATCTGCCCTTTCAATCTAACCATCTATCTATCTTTCATCTATCTATCATTGATCCATTGTGTATCTGTCATCTCTCCATCCACCTATCTACCTGTCTGTCCATTTATCTCTGTCTATTTCATAGCTGTCTACTTATTGAACTATCTCAGCTCGACTCAGCCACAACTCAACCGCAGCCTTCCTCCCATTCTGGAGATGCTCCCACTCTGAGGCCTCCCTCTCCAGTACATCCCACATAAACCTTGTCGGTACATAGCTGTTTGCATGTGGCCTCCCCCTCCCCCCCCACATTAGACTTTGAGCTCCTTGAAAAAGAAGACTGTCTTTGGTCTTTCTTTGTATGCCAATACTTAGCGCAGGGATTGAAACACAGAAGGTACTTATTAAACACTTATCGATTGACTGGCTGTTGATCCCCAGATCCCCATTCAGGAAGGGCCCCGCTCAAGCTTCACTCCCCAAATTTGTTCTTCTTTCTATGTCCTCTCCTCCCTTTTATGTTGTCTCCTCCCATTAGAATGTAAGTTTCTTGAGGGTAGGGACTGTCTTGCTTACTTTTATTTATATCTACCACACTTAGCACAATGCCTGGCCTAGAGTAAGCCTTTAATAAATGCTTTCTCTATCAATCTAAATTCTAAATGACATGAAAGGATGAAGAAGAGAAGATTAAAAAATATGAATAGAACAACTCCAACTGAAATGGTTTAAACAAGTCATCAAGAAGAGAGACAGAGACAGAGAGAGACAGAAAACAGAGAGACAGAGAGACAGACAGAGACAGAGAGAGAAAGCAGAACTTTAACTCTCTGACCATTTTCAGAGAAGTTTGAACAATCCCAGGCAACTGCTGCAGCAAGGAAACTAAAAGTGCAGAGTCCCACGTTGGCCAATCCCCATTTCACCAAGAAGAAGATTAATCTCAGTTCAAAGTAAAAACCCACTTAGGAAACATTGCTGCAAAGGTAACAGAAGACTGTAAGCAGTCATTTCACACAACAGCCCAAACAAGTGAATTTCGGCACAATACCTGGCACATAGTAGGCATTTGATAAATATTTACTGATAGACTGTTTGAAAATGAGCCTGTGGTGAGTTTGGCCAAAGAACCAGCTGAGCAAAAGAAGCTTCCCCCAAATACTTGTATTTTATACAAGAATTACAGCTAGCATTTATACAGGGGGACAGTTAGGTGGCACAGCGCAAAGAGTGCCAGGCCTGGAAGTAAGAAGGCTCATCTCCCTGAGTTCAAATCTTGTCTCAGACACTAACTGTGTGACCCTAGGCAAGTCACTAGACCCTGTTTGCCTCAGTTTCCTCATCTGTAAAATGAGCCGGAGAAGAAAATGGCAAATCACTCCAGTATCTTTGCCAAGAAAACCCATAATGGGGTCCCAAAGAATTAAATGTGACTGAAATGACTGGACAACAACATTTACATAGAGCTCTAAGTTTTAAAAAACACTTTACCTAGATTATCTCATTCAATCCTCACAATAAGCCTGTAAAGCAGAAATACAATCCACTATCCAGACCTGCTGGCATTTTCCTAGAAATTCATTTACATTAGGATTCTAGCAGTACCACCACTGGGCCCAGTCCTTCAGTACCCAATGGACTATGTGAGGAAATGGAAAGGGATGGCCTGGGCAAAGACGAAATTAGGAAGAGCAGCTGAATTTGGCCAAGTGCATTCAGAAGCCATCCAAGTGGGTGGCAACATATTCTTCAATCCAGGAACTCAGGGATTGATTTTTAAGACATTTCCAAGAGGAGGGTAACCTTTCAGAAAATCATGAATGATATGTTTTTACACCAAAAAGTGGCCCAAAAAATCAGCAACTATTGACCCATTTTTCTATTTTTTCCCATCTACAAAATCTTAATGAGAATGGTTGTTCAATGTAGAATATGCTTTCAATGAAAACATGAAGAGAGAAAAGGCAGGATTTCACCAAATTGCTAAAGCAGATCACATATATGGAGTTATACAATTAAGTGAGAATTATATAGAGGGCATGAGAACTCATTAATTTTATTGGTTGTTGGTTTTTAAAGCATTTACTTCCTTAGAATCATCATAGCAACAGCTGGAATTCACAGAACACTTCTCATACATGATCTCGTTTATTCCTCAAAGCTTCATCAAGTATAACGGGCCTTATTCCATAGATGAGGAAACTGAGGCACTGCAGGTTTTCTTTATTTGCCCATGGCTATCCAGCTACTAAGGGTGGGATCAGAGTTCAGCTCTTTTTGATTCCATAGCACAGTGCCTTTCCACTAGACAAGCTACTTAAGCATTCTGATCTCCACTTTTCTGTTCTGGCAATGGAGATAATGGGGTGTGTGTGTGTGTGTGTGTGTGTGTGTGCGCGTGTGTGTGTGTGTGTGCGTGCATACACACACACACACACACACACACGCACACACACACACACACTGTCTGTCTCACAAGGTTACCTTAAGTAAAATGCTTTATAAACTGTAAAGGTTCTGAAAAAAGGTGAGCTATGATTAACAAAATGGTACCTCAGAGGTGTAAGAAGAGTGAACAGAAGCTTCCAGGGTGTTAAGTGAAGCCTGATGAAGGGTTCATAGAAAGGCACAGAAATTGCCCAAAATGAAAATGCCTGAAGGCATCAAAACCTACAGAGTAAGAGGTATATCCACAGCCTCCAACCCACAAAGGAGGGGTGTTATTATGAAGTGCTCACAGCATCTGAAGAACATCATGTTCTGGATCTGTTGGAAGAGCCAGAGGAAGCAGCTCTTCGGTGTTTACGAGAATCTTGTGAATTACAGCAAGAAGGCATCTTCAACTCAAAGGACAAGTGCTCAAAAGCTGGGAGGGATCCTGTTGTTGTTTAGAACTGTCTGACCCTTTGTGATTCCATTTGGTCTTTTCTTGGCAAAGATGTTAGAGTGGTTTAGCCATTTCCTTCTCTAGCTCATTTTACAGATGAGGAAACTGAGGCAAAAAGGGTTACATGATTTGACCAGGGTCACACTGCTAGTAAATGTCTGAAGACAGATTTGAACTTATGGAGATGAGTCTTCCCAGTTCCAAACCCAGTGCTCTATTCACCTAGCTGTCCATTAGGAGAAGTCCTAGAGATCATTTAATAAATTCTTGTTGGTCCAACATTCCTGAAGAGGAACAATGATATCAGGAGGGTGATGTCTTGACTTGCAAGTGAATTGGATTTAACCCTTTCCTTTGGCAGATGAGGATACTGAAACCCAGAGAGGTGAAGGGATTTACCTTAGGCAAACCAGGTACAATGCAAAATGCTGGATACAAAGACAGAATGAAATTGTCCTTGTTTCACCAGGAGTTATTGGGGTAGAATGAAGGGAACTGGTTGGCAATTCTTCTATGTAACTAGAATTAACAATGAAATTATTTCCTTATTAAAGTATCTAACAGTGGTATAAATATACACAGTTCTGGGAAGCAATCCAAGTACATATAACAAAGATATAAATGGATCAGATTTTATTAGTTGCCCATAGAAAGGCATTAAATATGTGTCCACTTGGGCAAGTAGGGCAGGCGAGGTGCCTGCTAGACCTGTGGTGGTGGTTGTTATTAATAATAATAAATTATTATTAAAATTTATATTAAATTTCTATGGACAATTACTAATAATAATTTATTATTATACTTGACATATTTAATAATAATAGCAACTAGTGTTTATATAGCAATTTAAGGTTTGCAAAGTATCTCACAAATACTATATCATTTTATTCTCACAACTCTGAAAGATAGTTGCTATTATTATCCCTATTTTACAAATGACAAAACTGTGGCAGAGGTTAAGGCCCAGAGTCACAGAGTTAAGTTCTTTACTCATTACCCAAAGATTCCAAATTAGCTCAGATAATTCAAGACAATTGCTCTGAAGTAAACCCTTCCCCGTTGTCCCCCAGTAATACCCTAGATGCTCTATCCTTTGGGAGCTCAGGACCCAGATTTTAGGAAGAACTGTATTCACAAAGATTACGTCTCCTTATCCTAACTTATGTAAGAGAAGCTGCTAATGGTCAATGGGAACTCTCAAAGGAAAATCACGTAATGGTGGGAGATTTGAAAAAAATCAGTAACACAAGGCTTACCTTCCATTTCTGAGAAGTGCCAGAGGGCGTGGGAGGAGTTCAGACACCAGCCTCCAGTGACTGATGTTTTCTGCTGCTTTCTCTCAGATATATTCAGTGGCATGCTGGCAAACATTCAACAAATGGCTCTGTAAGGCAAATTAATGTATTTGTGCCACTTTTGTTTAATTGGCACTATTAAAATTTTCTCCACCACTTTCTTAAGTGTAGATAATTTTTAAAAAAATAATAAATCAGGTCCTGATTTGTAGCATTTGTGGATTTCTGAGATAAACATGCTCATGTTGAAAATTTAATAATCTACTCATTCAAGCTGGTATAAGTTGACTCCTGCACTCTTGCAGCCCATTATTACAATAATATTACAATGTTTTGTTTTCTGATCTAAGTAAAATGATCTGCTTTGTTATAATGTAAGGTCTATATGGTTTTCTAGAACTGGATCTAAATAGGAGGAGTTTAAGAAGGGGATGGAGTGAGGGCTGAGCCAAGTAGAATCCCTAGAAACTAAAGCCCAGGTAGAGCTTGGTGAAAGTTGTCAGAAAAAGGAGACCTGAGGAAGGATGCTCACAGTCTCAGTAACTGTATAAGTAGATAAGAGTTCATGCTGATCATGACCTGAGCTGAAGAAAAATCTTCAAATCCTGCCTATCAGGAATGGAAGTTTGATTGGCATAGTCCTTTGAGTAGTGAATGTTCTTTCCTCCCTTCCTTCTTTCTTCCTTCCTTCTTTCCTTCCTTCCTTCCCTCCTTCCTTCCTCCCTTCCTTCTTTCCTTCCTTCCCCTCATCCACCCTCCCTACTTCTTTCTGTCCTTCCTTCCTCCCCCTGCTGATTGACACAGGGGCTCTGACTCAATCTTTTTTCCAACCTGAATTAGTTCATCTCACTAGTTCATCTTGGGCAGCCCAGTGGCCACCTTGCTCCCTGGAGCTCACCATACTGGTGATAGAATTAGTGTAGACATCTGATCATCAGCTTTAGCCCTCCTGAAGCTCAGAACTCTCAAACTCAAGTAATCTACCACTTTTTACTTCAGCTTCCTGAGTAGTGACCTACAAATGGGCACATCTATTCCTGGCTACCTGGGTTTTCAATAAACATTTGTTGAATGAAAAAAAAATCAATGAATATTGATGACAATTGTGCACAAAAGTCAAGCTCTAGAATTAGGAAAAAATCTTTACAGCAAATTTTTTCTAATAAGGGTCTTATATCCAAGTTATGTTGTATAGGGAATTTTTGTAAATATATAATAGCAAGAGATATTCCAAAAAATGACAACGACTAGGCAGTTCTCAAATGGTGACATGCAAGTAATCAACACTCTTTTGGTTTGGGAGGCAAGCAAGCAAGGAGGGAAACATGGGAAGCTGCTGGCATAGCTAGTGTTAGAGCAGTGACTAGGAGTCACTGCTATTCCCTTCCCACAGTTAGATGGAGCAGACTCAATTCCCCAAAGAGGGGGATTGTCTGTAGAGGATTGGTCCTTGAGGAACATTTCTCACCAAGATACTCATGGTAATTTTGCGTGTTGTTTTCCTGAAAAGAATTCTCTCTCTCTCTCTCTCTCTCTCTCTCTCTCTCTCTCTCTCTCTCTCTCTCTCTCTGTGTGTGTGTGTGTCTATCTGTCTGTCTGTCTGTCTCTGTCTTTCTCTGTCTCTCTGTCTGTCTCTCTGTCTGTCTCTCTCTCTCTCCCTGCCTCTCTCCCTCCTTCCCTCCCTCCCAAAATATCACAACTTCTCTGGCTTAAATGTCACAAGGCTGTATTCCATTTAGGGATGCTGTGATGGAAACAAAGAACAGAAGGAGTAGGATGGACAAAATGTCCCACCATTCCTGCTCATTAGTTGACCATAACCATTCCAGTCTTCTGGTATTCCTTCATCCCAGTAAATGTTTTTTTTTTTCCCACTAGGCACTATGTCCTCTAGGGTTTAAGGACTTATTTCACTATTTCCTCCAAGGAAAAAGGCCGCTGAAATCAGAGAATGACTAAAAAACAATACCAAAATAGAACTTTAGCACTCAAAAATAGAGGGAAATTACAACTCACCTAGCCCAACTCTTTCATATTACAGATGAGAAAACTGAGGCCCAGAGAAGAACATACGTGCATCAATTTAGGAACAAAATCGTTGAAAACCTATACATAGGGATTCATAGAAACATACCTTTAGAGCTAAAAGTAACCTTAGAACTCATTAAGTCCCATCCTTTCATTCTACAGAAAAGTGAGATCACACTGGTAGTAAAGGGTAAAGCTGGTATTTGAACTCAGGTCCCGGGCGCCAGGTAGGTAGCACAGCAGTTAGAGCACTGCTTTTGGAATCAGGAAGACCTGAGCTCAGATCTGGCCTGAGACATTTACTAATTATGCTCCTCTGGGTAAATTAATCAATCTGTTTGCCTCATTTTCCTCATCTATTAAATGGGGAGAGGATCAAATGAGATAATAATTGTAAAGCACTTGACACATAATAGGTGCTTAATAAATGTTTGTTCCTTTCCCTCTCTCTTCCAAATCCACTGTTCTTTTCATTATGTCATATAAGTTAAGAATTCTGTTACTTTGACAAAACATTCCCTAAAAACACAGAATGTGATAGGATAAGAATTTTCTTGACATAGCTCCCCTGAAGGCCCCAGACCTCAATTTCCTTGACACAGCTCCCTCCCTCTATAAAACCTGATAGGCCACAACTTGCCTGATGCATTTTCCTGGTCTGGGGCCATGAAAGGTCCCAGCCTATGCATCTGGGGCTCTCTTAGACTCGGTGGGTGCCTGAGACCATAGGAGTCACCATATTCTAACATCCTATTGACCAGACATGTTTCCAAGTAGAGACAATGAACTGCTTGTCCAGAGAAGCTAAGAGTCATTATATCAAAGACTTTAAAGGTTTCCCTATTTGAGCCTCTGCATTGCAAGTAATACATTAACTTGGGAAAACATACTGATATATTAGAAAGAGAGATGGATCTGGAGTCACGGAACTTGGATTCAAATCCTGAACCTGCCACTGTTGACATTTCTGACACTTGACCACTCCAGGCCCCAATTTCCTCAGCTGTAAATGATCATGTTGAACTAGAAGATATCTAAGGCCCCTCTCAGATTCAAGTCTATGAATCTCTTTGATCTGGGTTGCCAGTTTTTCCCCTTAAATTGCAATGCAATGAGTGCACCATCTATCACCTCCCGGACAAGCAGCCTAATTTTAAACTCAACTGGATTAGTTTTGTCAGCAGCCTGCCAGACTTAGGAAACTCAGAGGAGACACTCTATGGAACCCAGCAGAGTGTAAAGCCATGCTTACTGTAGCTTAACAAAAATTAACTGCGGACGGGGTCGGGGTTAAGGAAAAGATTGGTTAGGGAGAGGAAATGAAAGAAATCGAAAGACTGAGAAGAAAGCAACTCTAACACAAAAAATTAAAAAAAAAAAGACAAAGCCAGGCTGGTTGATGCCCTTGAGCCATCTGCACAGCCAAAGGCTTCTTCAGTTAAAAAAAGACTTTGCTGCTTCTCAGTCGGGTGGTTTCTATGCACAGGGTCACTGTAAAGAGCACAATCCAAAATGGCACTGGGGAATTCTTGGCCAATCTCATGGTCCGCTTTGGAGGCTGCATTTTTCCCCCTTTCTTTTTCAGTCCTGAGGATGTATTTATCAGTCCCGTAGCCCTGCCAGCTTTGTTGGAATGAGCCAAAGGGTCCTGGCACACAATCACAGGGACTTGCGTTGCTAATAAATGCAACAGGCCTCCTCGTCGCAGAGTAATTCTGACTGAAATTCAAACACCAAACAGCAAACACTCTTCTGAACCACTCTGTTCCCCATTAATTTGATGTGTTTATTAGACAGGGCTGCATTCTTTCAAGTTTATTAACAACAGATTAAAAAAAACCTGCCAACAAATCCAGGGCTCTCTTTCTACCACTGAGGAACTTGGGTAGCATCCACTCATGTTTTGTGGGGTCTGATGGGAAACTCAAATGAAAACTTTAAAATTCAATCCCATGAAATAACAAATGCAGTATGACATATTAACATTAAGGCTGGCCTCCAGCACCTGCCCATTATTTGACATAGGAATCTGTGGTTACATTTTCCTTCCTAATGGTTGGCATTGACTCATACTATTCTTATTTCAAAAAGGAACCTACCTCTTAGCAGGGATATGCAGTTGAACTTGAGCAAAGCACTTACTCTCTCTGGGACTCAGTTTCATCATTTGTAAAATGAAGATATTGGAGTTGATGACCTCTGTGATCCCTTAGAACTTTAAATTTAGGGTCAGGATGCGTGCTGTGAGTTACAAGGACTTTAAAGTAATGCTAAGACTTATGACGCATTAAGGTGATGGCATTATTTAATAAGAATGTCACTCTCTTGTTAGAATGCTTATAATGTCTCATCATTTTCTACACCAAAGAATGGCTCTTGGGGCAGCTAGGTGGCGCAGTGGATAGAGCACCGGCCCTGAAGTCAGGAGGACCTGACTTCAAATCCGACCTCAGACCAAACGCTTGACACGCACTAGCTGTGTGACCTTGGACAAGTCACTTAACCCCAATTGCCTCACTGAAAAATAAAAAAATTTTAAATTTTAAAAAAATTTTTAAAAAAACAAAGCATAGCTCTTGAGTTGATTTTGAAGCAGTCACTCAGGAAATAATAAAACAATAATACTCTAGAGTATTTCTGTGCAGCTTAATTTAACAACTTTTTATTTAAAAAGTGGCTACGTTGTGCACAAGGCACTGTGCTAGATGCTAGGGAATTGGAGGGGACAGGAAGGAAGGGTGGTTAACTCTGTGATTTCACTCAGAGTCAAACTATAGCGTCTATCAGATACAGGCCTTCCTGACTCTGAGGAGGGCTCACTATGTTGAATTAGTTGTGGGCAATAAGAATACAAAGACAAAAAATATATAAAGTCCCTGTCCTCAAGAAGCCTCCATTCTGCTGGGATATGCAATATACAAAGTAATATGATTTCAAGAGCAAGAGTTCATTCACAGATAAGATGATTAGGAAAAGCACTATGTGGGGATGGCCCCTTTGTTGTTTTTTAAAAGATTCCCAGCAGTGGGGGGTGAGAAAGGGGCAGGGTGGGTGTCATTCGTGGAAAGCAACAAAGGCTTTCAGTAAGAAAGTGGCTCAACATGAAATGTTCTGCATTCCAACCTAATTGTTGATATCGGATGGCCACTCCTGGGGCTTAACAAGGTAGGATCCAGTGACTGATCAAACAGCACGGGGGGGCCAATAATTCAGCTCCTCTGTTGCTTATTGTCCTGATTCTAGCCCTGATCTTGAGTTCCAGAGTTTATCCCAGGAGGATTCTTTATCCCATGGCAGAGGGCACAGGCCAGAGGGGTCCCACAAAATTTCTGATGTTGCTCTGTCTTCACACAAACATCTTCCTAGACTTGGGTGCCTCAATCTTCATACAAAGTGGAGACACAGTGGTCCTCTGTATTCTACTTTTACAGACTTTGAATGAGCAGGATAAAGAAGAAGCGGTCACAATGGCTGCCCCTTCAGATGCTCTAAATTTCAGAGGCATGGTGTCATTGGAGGTTGAAAAACACCTGGGTTCCAATCTCACCTGTGACACAAGGTGGTGATTGAGGTATACTGATAAATGTTTAATAATTGGCTCTCCAAGACAGAAAAGGTACCTCTGATATATTTTTAAGTTAAATCTGCATTAGTAACAATATTTTCTCTATTACTTTCTTTACTCTAGACAATCAGTAGAACAATAAATCAGGTCCTGCTTTGTACAGTTTGCTGATTTCCAAGGTGTAAATGCTCACACCAAAAATTTAACCAACAGCACTCTTGAGCCACTTTGGGAGGGCTTCAGCTCTATGTGTGATCCTGGGCAAGTCACCCAACCTCTTCAGGTTCTTAGGCACCGCTAAAATGATCAACTTCAGGGAATACTAATCTGCTTTGGAGAAGGAGTTTCCTCATGTTGGAGTTCCCTGAACCAGGGAAATCGCAAATCCTGTCTCCATCTCTGTCTATCACAAGTTGTAGCAAGTTGAACCTGGCTATACATTTTTCTGACCACATGACTTTAAATAGCACTTAGGTTAAAATGTCAATAGCACATTCTTAGAAGCTTTTCCACGTCTGTGATAAAGAAAAAGATTCATCTTTGACAAATTTGTAATCATGGAACTGTTGCATTTGAAAAGCATGGGATTCAAGCAACATCTTGATGAGAAAAACTCCCTCCTCCCCACAAAAAAAAGAAGAAGAAGAAGAAGAAGACATCTGCTGGGAAAATTCTAACCCCAGTCTGTCATTGCAATATCCGGGGTTGTCTCCAGAGCTTCCCAGACCACCAAAGTTCAGCTCAACAACTCTGAAATTAAAACATTAACTCTTTTAATCCCAGGTCATGTTCTCCTAATTTTTACAGCCTGTTAAAATGCGGTGTTCTTCTTATCTCAGTCTATGTCTCTGCAAATGGGCAAAAGCATGAGAGCAAGTGTCAAAATGCCAAAGCAGGGATCTCTCAGAGAATAATTGTTGGTGGCTAGAGAAGATGAGGGCAGGAGGTTCTGTTTCTCTTCCTATATAAAAGAAGACTCACATCAATGCTTGATCTCATGTCAACTGTGAACAGATTTAAAAACAAAAACAGATGTGTGCATACTTCATACCCCATCAAAAACAAACAAATATGAAAATATGTCTCCTAAGCATGGGGAAGTAATGTGGCACAGTGAAGACTTCTGGATGGAAGAGTCACAGGACCAGGGTTCTAATCCTAGCTCTTCCATTTATTTCTGATATGCCCTTGGACCAGATGGTTAACCTTTCTGGGCCTCAGTTTCCTTTTCTGTTAAATGAGAGTTTTGGACAAGATGACTTCTAGAGGACCTCTAGATCTATGAGCCTATTGTCCATATTTCAAAAATATTGACCCCCTACTCTCTCAAGGAAATTTTAGCCAAATTGTGAGAAAGGTACTATTGTGACTGATGTGTGTATGATATATAAGACTGATCTTAATGAGGTGAAAGAATGAAGTCTTCATTCAAGATATGGATTGAACTTTTCTGTGCCAAGTAGGAATGGACCCAATGAGAACGAACTGAAATGACAGAACAGACATCAGATGGGTAATTCAGATGTGAATTGACTGCATCAGGCTGTTATAAAATCTAAGCTGTACATGTCTATAAAATGGGAAGTGTATGTCAAGGCCACTGTTGGCGAGACCAATAAATAAGAGAGAGCAGAGACCCAAGAAGAGAAGATTTGGGTTTCTGGGGGATGGAGGTGGAAGGAGGCTGGCTGAAGCCAATTTGGTAGAAGCTCAAGATGGAGTCAGAGAACCTCAGTTTGAATGCCAGCTCTACTGCTTCCAATGTGTCACTTTACCTTTCTTGGCCTCATTTTCCTCATCTACAAAATGAAGGGAAGGGTTGACCCAGATGATCCTTAAGGTCCTTCCCTCTCTGACAGAGTTGGCAGCAATAGAGCCCATCAACTCCAGAGATGCCAATAGCGGAGGACCTACATGAATGAATGAATGTATGTTTATTAAGCACTTACTCTGTGCCAAGTACTGGAGATATAAACAGAAAGAATGAGATGGTCCCTGCTTTCTAGGATCTCACACTCTAATTTGGGGTAGCTAGGTGGCATTGCAGAGCATAGTGCCAGGCCTAGAGTCAGGAAAGCTCATCTTCTTGAGCCCAAAGCTGACCTTAGGTACCTGCTAGCTGTGTGACACTGGGAAAGTAATTTAACCCTGTTTGCCTCAGTTTCCTTATCTGTAAAATGATCTGGTGAAGGAAGTGGCAACCCACTCTAGTATCTCTACCAAGAAAACTCCAAATGGGGCCACAGAGTGTTGGGTGTTACTGAAACAATGGAACAACAAGCCAGGATATCACTTGATCAATTATCAAAAATGAGTAAGTTTCTTAAGGGCTGGAATTGTTTTATATTGTCAGCTTTGCACCCCCAATGCCTCACATGGTATTTTGCACATAAGTGGTACTTACTACTACTACTAATGCACATCTGCTGTTACTACCACCAATAATACAATAACACCCAGCACTCATATAAAGCTTTAAGAATTTTTTTTCCTAAAATAGGGTTATTTAAGTATTATATTTCCTCTTCTATTAATCTGAGCAATTTATATTTTCATAAATATTTATTCATTTTACTTAGATTATTGTATTTTTGGCATTTAATTGGGCAAAATACTTACTAATAATTGCTTTAACTTAATATTTATTGATAGTGAAGTCATCATTTTCATTTTGATATTGGTAATTTGGTTTTCTTTCTTTTTTCCAAATCACATTAACCAATGATTTATTTATTTTATTGGGTTTTTTAATAAAACTAGCTCCTAGTTTTATTTGCTAGTTCAATTTTTTTTTTACTTTTAGTTTTATTAATCTCTCCTTTGATTTTAAGGATTTCCATTTTGGTGTTTAATTGGGGATTTTTAATTTGTTCTTTTTCTAGTTCATCTAGTTCATCAATCTGTTCTTTCTCTCTTTTATTTTCGCACACATTTAGAGATATAAATTTTCCCCTGAGTTCTGCTTCAGTGCCATCCAGTAAATTTTGGAATGTTGTATCATTGTCATCATTCTCTTCAATGAAATTTTTGATTGTTTCTATGATTTGTTCTTTGATCCACTAATCCTTTAGAATGAGATTATTTAGTTTCCAACTAGTTTTTAATCTATGCTCCCATGGCCTTTTTAAGTGTAATTTTTATTACATAGACTGAAAAGTGTGCATTTAATATTTCTGCTTTTCTGAACTTGTTTGTGAGGTTTTTGTGCCCTGATATATGGTAAATTTTTATGAAGGTACCATATATGGCTGAGAAAAAGGTATACTCCTTTCTATGCTCATTTAGTTTTCACTAAATTTAGAGGTCTGTCATATCTAGCTTTTTAAAGATTCTATTCATCTCCTTGACTTCTTTCTTCTTTATTTTATGGTTAGACTTGTCTAGCTCTGATCAGGGAAAGTTAAGATCCCCAACTAGTATAGTTTTACTTTCTATTTCCTTCTGTAATTCATTTAACTTTAACTTCTACATATTTGTTAAAATGTAGTAGCCAGATTTGAACACAGTACTCCAGATACAGCCCCTTTCAGCTACAGGACAATGAAATGCCTTCCTTCCTTATTCTGAATGCTGGCCAAGGTCACCTTCACTGTTTTGCAGCCATGTCACAAGTTCAGTTACCTAAGGAGTTCAATCAATCTTATTTTATCTTGCCACTGTTCTCTTTCTTCCCACAGTGAGGCAATGGGAGGGGAAGGTCAAGGTTTTATCAATTGAGTATAATGAAGCAAAAAATGTGCTAGCATATCTAGCATGTCTGGAATGGTGTGGCAGATTATGTTTGGACTGGTGTCAAGGGTGGTCATTCCCTCTTAGCTACTTGCTACCCCCATGTGCCACTCTCCACCAGCTTCTTGCTATGACCACCCCTGAAATAGAGATTTTTCTCTAGTTGATCTCTGGTTTCTACCTTTGGGAGGTGGGGTTCTGTTCAAACCCATGAAGGGAAGACAATGGGAAGTAAAAATTCTTGAGGGTCAAGTCACATACCAGCTCCAGTTCATCCTACAATTTCCACTAAGCTGCTAAGCTGAATTATGTCTGGAAATGAGTCTGGATTCACTTGTTCTTTCTATGCTTTGGGACATTTTAAAGCATAAATCAATAATTTTCTTTTGTTCAGCTTGTATCCACATCTGGGAAGGAAAGTCCTAACAATTAGAATGAGTCTCCCTCTCTGTCTCTCTGTCTCTCCGTCTCAGTTTCTTTCTCATTGCTAATATATGTCATAATTTAGAATCTCCTGCTTCTCCTTTGTTGTTTTTCATCTGTGAAACATAGATCAGTATAGGGGGAAGAAGGAAATAGGAACCAGAATTATTCACAACATCTTGATGGACTGATCTCCCAACCATCTGGTTGCTTAATATTAGAAAGTCCCAACCCCTATAGAAAGATAAATAAAACTTAGCAAACTATATAGGAATACACCAAAGCAGCTAGTCTTATCCACTGTTGTAACAGATACTTGATGTACTTGGATAAAAGATGTGGCCGTTTTGTCTAAAAAGATATCTTTCATAATTGTCCAAATATTTGGTCACTTCTTTTCTCCTGCCCTTGAACAGGGAATATTGTCTTATTCTACTAATAAATCCTGCCAGTCATATTCCCTTTTTCACCCTTGACTGATTACCATCTTTCTCTACCCTTCTCTGTCATGTGAAACACTTTACTTATCTGTCCTAAGTTGTGACAGCTTACTGCTGATTGTCGGAATACTCTAAGTAGCCCGGAAAGGTTGTGAAGACCCACTTTGTCCCAAAAGGAGCTGAAACTGTTATCAGCAAAAAGAGTATTCCTTAGCCTGCTAACAAATATCTTTGATATCACTTTGGCTTCCTATCTTTTCCCCAAGCTCACTAAACTCTCAGTGAGAGGTATACCACTCCCAAGGGTCCCATTTCTAAAGAAAATTCTATGGGGGGAAAATAGGTCAGTGAACATTCTAGATGAGTAATAATTAGAAGCAATGAATGCAATAACCCAGAAATAGATAAACCCAATGACATAAACTGCTTGCAGAAAAACCTCCCTGTTTGATAACAAGCCACTAGGAAAACTGGAAGACAGGCAGAAAATAAATTTAGACTAACATCGTAAACCTTATCCCATCATAAGCTCAAAATGGATAGCTCACCTAATAGAACAGTTTGCCTCATTTTTTTAGTAGAAGAAAACAAGATAGGTGCCTTTCACAGCTATGACTAGAGAGGAGGGAGGTTCTTTTCTTTCTCAACTGAAAAAATCAACTTTATTTTCATAAGTGAAATTCTTGAAAGCATGAGGAAATAACTCATAAATCCTCCCCCTCTTAATTACATACCAACGCCTATGTTACGTGGTATTTATTTTAACTTGCAGCTGGCCTTTTGGCTCTCCATCCTACCTTGGGCACTTGTTCTATGAAGTTTACAAAGTGGAAATCCCAGTTGTCTTCAAGGCTAAGGTTGGGGGAGCTCAGCATTTCTTTATCAATCCTTTGACATAAGCAATTGCTGTTGTTGCTTGTCCTCTGCTCTTGAAAAGGACCAGTGACATCAGGAAGGTGATGTCTTGACTTGCAAATATAGAAAAGTAGAAGAGACATTTAATTGGAATGAGAACTGTATCATATGTATTTTTTCAAGGAAGGAAGTTTTAAGCATTAATAAGTAAAACTGTTAATTAAATCATCTATTATCCCTCAACATCTCACTTCCTCTCCCTTTCCTTATCTTACTTTGATAGAATTAACTTGCATAAAATTTCCTGTAAAGCGTAACTATCTTTCAGTTTTAAAATGCTTTATCGATAATCTATTTTTCTTTGCATTGCTATCACTCAGGAAGAAGAGGAAAAACAAGAAGTTTTTCACCAACATGATATTTAAGAGCTCAGAAAAGATCATATAATTTCAAGTACATGAAATTGAAAACATTTTGTAAGGAAAAAATAAGTATAGTTAGGTACCTAGGATAAGAAGAGAAATGGTTAATTGGGGGAAGGGGGTTCTTTACATTAAAATTATCTAAAGACCAGATATCCAAAATATACAAGGAATGTAACCAAATATATGACTAAGAGGCTTATCTTAAGAGATAATGGTCAAAGAATGTGAACAAACTGTCCTAAAAAGAATAACAAGCAATTAACAACCAATTTCACAAATAGTTGCTCCAAATTCCTAACAAGAAGAGGAATGAAAATCAGAAGAAGTTTGTGGCTTTGCCTCATACTCAGCCAACTGTCAACAATGTCGAAAGGTGGAAACTTTCAATGTTGGCCACTGGAGGACAGGATCACTTACTGGAGAAGTTGTAAATTGGACCAAGCATTCTGGAAAGCAATTTGGAATTAAACCTAATAAATACACTAAAATGTCCATACTCCTTTGAAACTGAGATTTCTTTGGCATGTATATTCCCAAAAGATGTTAAAGACACAAAGAAATGTCTGATGTTTACCAAACTATTTATAGCAGGATTTTTGTAGCAAAAAAAAGGGGGGGGCATTAGGTAGCAAAAGATTGGTGAATACTAAAGAAAATGTGACACATGAATGCATTGAAATATTATTCTGCCATAAATGATGAATAAGAAAAATCCAAAGAATCATGGGAAAACTGCATAACAAAGTGACCAGAACTGGGAAAATAAGAGCCATAATGACTGCAACATTGTGATTATAAAGAACAATAGAGATCCTGGGCAAGTCACTTAACCCGGATTGCTGAGAAGGAGAAGAAGAAGAAGAAGAAGAAGAAGGAGGAGAAGAAGAAGAAGAAGAAGAGAAGAAGAAGAAGAAGAAGAGAAGAAGAAGAAGAAGGAGAAGAAGAAGGAGGAGAAGAAGAAGAAGAAGAAGGAGGAGGAGGAGGAGGAGAAGAAGAAGAAGAAGAAGGAGGAGGAGGAGGAGGAGGAGAAGGAGAAGAAGAAGGAGAAGGAGAAGGAGGAGGAGGAGAAGGAGAAGAAGAAGGAGAAGGAGAAGGAGAAGGAGAAGGAGAAGGAGAGAAGAAGAAGAAGAGGAAGAGGAAGAAGAAGAAGAGGAACAAGAAGAAGAAGAAGGAGAAGAAGAAGGAGAAGAAGAAGAAGGAGAAGAAGAAGAAGAGAAGAAGACAGAATAAAACTGAACACTGCTTAAAATATAATGACAGAGCCTGGTTCCAGCTAAGAGTTGAGATATACTTCTCTCCCATCTTTACAAAGGTGGGAGACTATGGGTCTAGAATAGTGCATACACTATTAGTTGATTTATTGGTTGGTTTTTGCTGAATGACTTTTCACTTTCTTTTTAAATATATTTCTTATAAAAGACAATTCTAATTGGAAATTGAAGTGATATCCATCAATTGGGGAATGGCTGAACAAGTTGTAGTATATGATTTTGTCATAAGAAATGATAAGCAGGATGATTTCAGAAAAAAAAAGCCTAGAAAGATTTACACGAACTGATGCAAAGTGAAATAAGCAGAACCAGAAGAACACAACAGTAACAGCCATATTATATGATGATCAGCTGTGAATGACTTAACTATTCTCAGCAGTACAACGATCCAAGGCAATTCTAAAGGACTCACAATGAAAAATACTCTCACACTCCAGAGAAAGAACTGTTGGAAATGCAAATCAAAGCGTATTATTTTTCACTTTCTGTATTTTTTTCGTGGTGTTTGCTTTTTTTGTTTGTGTCTTTTTCCACAACGTAACTAATATGGAAACATATTTTGCATAATTGCACATGCAGAACCTATATCAAATTGCTTACCACCTCAGGAGAGAAGGGAGGGAGCAAATTTGGAACTCAATTAAAAAAAAAATTCATGTTAAAATTGTTTTTACATGTAAATGGCAAAAAATTATTAAAAAATAAAAGACAGTTCTCTGGGAGAGAAGAGGAATATATTTGCAAATGAGGGTGATGTAACAACAAACCACTGAGATATAATTATTTCAATCAAGACAAAGAAAAAATAAACAAAAAGAAATTCAATTATCTTATGTTACATGGCGAGCTTTCCTTGCTGTTGATACCTACATAGCACTTTCTACTTAGCAAATATTGCTCTCCCTACCTCCATTGGGGTCAGGGAGGGGGAAATCAAGGCTGAATTGATTTAACTTAAAGAAAGAAAGACAAAAACACGCAAGGCAAAAAGATAGAAGATGAAATCCAATCATCTTATGTTTAACCACCTAATTTCATTGTACAGTTGTTTTCTAGAGAACTCTCCCTTCTTCCATGCAAACTAGAATAACTCAGTTGGATGTTGCTGCAGCATCCTTATTGTACAGAAGGTAACCAGCATCAAGAAAAATGAAGCAACACTCCCAAAGTCAAACAGGTGGCAAGAATTCAAGTCCGGATCCTCTGATTCCAGAGCCATGCCTTCATTCCCCTGCTCTAGGATGCCGCCTATTATGATGAATATCATCTCTAAAGTACAACCAGAATATTTCATTCATTATACACAAAACTTTCCCAACTGAAAGCATTCACACAAGTAAAATGAACTTCATTACTAGATAGAACTAGTGTCTCAACAAGTAAGCCCTCAAACAATCCTCAGGTCAAAGAAGCTCACATCCTAACGATGATTTCTTGGGAAAGATTTTAGAGTCTTTCAAAAGAAGAATCACATAACAGACCAAACACTAACCCCTAACCACACACTCCTGTATCCTGTTCCCCCTACTTCCCTCCCAAAAAAACCAGGAAACAAATGGATTTCCTTAAAGGATGTGAAAAAAAATTGGAGATGGAGTTGTTACTCATATCACAGATGTGAGGCTTCTGAACACAAGCTTTCAAAAATATATTTTGAAATATCTCCCTTTTCTCTCTTGCTTTTCTCTGTCTCTGTCTCTTGTTTCTGTCTGTCTCTCTCTATCTCTGTCTGTCTCTCTCTCTCTCTCTCTCTCTCTCTCTCTCTCTCTCTCTCTTTCTCCCCACATTTTCCCCTCTTCTTGGTATTTACCAACAAATTCACACCTCCACTTTTTCCATCATTTTAGAAATATAACACTGTAGCTATGAATTCAGTTAAAGAAAATCAATTTCAAGCATCAGTTTCAAAGGCCAGTGCAAAAGGTTGAGGTTTGGAAAGGTTTCTAAACACTGTCTTCCATTCCTTTACAAACTGCCAGACTCATTGAAAGGCCCCAAAATGCACTTTTTTATATGTATGGGGTAGAGTGGGTGGGGGATATATCTTTACTTTTTAACACAATTTTGGTATAAAAAGCAGCAAATTATGTTTTTTAAAAAAAATACAGGAGCTACTAGGGACATTGGCAGTGGAGGTATGGGGGTTGTAGACCTAGCTTTGCCCAGAATTAGTGGTATAAATGTGGGCAAGTCAAACTCTCTGAGTCTGTTTATCTCCCATAAAATGAAAGGATTCTACTGCATTCATTCAATTTTAAGAAGTCCCTCCTCTCTGCCAGGCACTGGGATGGACACAAAGTAATCCAAGATGAAACCAAATCCTGGTCCCTGAATTCAAAGAACTTAGATTTTATTTGGGGGAAACAATATGGACACTGGAAAGTAGCTACAAGATATATACAAAGTCAGTACAAACGAATTTGGAAGGTTGAATAGAAGGCATTAACAACCTGGAGGAATAAGCTGGGCTTCCTGTAGGATGTGTCCCTTGAGTTGCTCTTTGAAAGAAATTAAGGATTCAATAAATCAACAAACCTTAATTAAGCACTTATATCTGCCAGCCATTGTGCCAAGAATTGGTCATGAAAGGCAGTATATAGTTTCTGCCCTCAAGGATCTTCCATTCTAATGAAGCAGAGATAAGGAGTTCATTCCAAATGGCCTCTGTAGAAGCATGGAGTTGGGGGGAAGTTAGGTGGTGCAGTGGATAGAGCTCCAGCCTTGGAGTCAGGAAGACCTGAGTTCAAATGTGACCTCAGACACTTGACACTTCCTAGCCATGTGGCCCTGGGCAAGTCACTTAACCCCAACTGCCTAAACCCCCCCCCAAAAAAAAGCACTGAATTGGGAGATGGAGTGTCAAGCATGAGGAACGACAAATAATCTAGTCTGGTTGGACTATATTGTACATGGAGCAGAGTAGTTTGCAAAAAGTCTAGAAAGGTGACAAGAGCCAGACAAAGTCTTTACATTTTATATTAGAGGCAAGAGAAACCAAGCTTTTTGAACAAGGGAGTGCCAGTTAGATCTGAGCATCACTTAGGCTGCAAATCGGAGGGTGGATTGGGCTTGAGAGAAGCTGGTAACAGGAAGATCAGTTAGGAAGCTATTGAACATCCAGCCATGAAGGGATAGGAGCCTGAATTAGTGGCCGTGGCAATGTGAGCTGAGAAAAAGGAATGACAGAAAAAAACATTATGGAGGAAGAAATGAGGAAACTTGGCATCAGACTGAATATGAGTAAGAGTGAAGAATCAAGTATGACTTTAAACGTGTGCCTGGTGCACTCAACTGCTAGTGCCCTCAACAGAAATAGAGAAGTTACAAAATGATGGTCGTTTGGGGGAGTGGGGAAGAAGATAATAAGTTCAGTTATAGATATGCTGAGTTTAGGATGCCCACAGCTATACCATTGGAGATTCCAATAGGTAGTCAGTGACGTAAGCCTAGATTTCAGAAGAGGGAAAATAGGGCAAGATATAGAGGGTGTCCCAAAAGCCTTAGTACAGTTTTATGCTATTAGAACCTTCCAGGGTGTCCCAATAGTATTAATACAGTTTTAAGCTCTAATGTTTCTGATATTAGTCATTAGCTCTCATACATAAAACTGCACTAATACTTCTGGGATATGCCGTAGAGCTATGCCAACTATTTGCATGTAAATTATAGTTAAACTCATAGGATTGGTTAGAATTGATTATTTTTTAAAAATACTCCCAGCTCTGATAATATGTGGCTTTGATATTAAGGACACAAATATAACATACAGAGATGCTATGGCAAGGTAGTAATACAAAGACTATTGAGGGATTAATTTTCCCTAAAAAAGCAACAAATTTGTCCACTGGATCTGATTGGTCCCTGCCTCCCTTGATACAGCTTCCTGGCCATGTAGGGCATAAAAAGTCTCACCCACATGGCACCATGGCCCTTCTGACTTGGTGAATGTATGGATACCACACAAATCACTACTACCTGTCTTGCTGACTAGGCAAGTTTCCATAAGGAGATGAGGAGGGTTGTTTATATAAATACTAAGTGCCACTATATTCTTCCTTTGTATGCTTGTTATGCTTGAGATTAAGTAAGCCTCCTTTTGTTAACTGTTAAGTGACTTAGGAGTGCCTCATTTCATCCCCAAATCCAACCTCAACTAACAAGGAGCCAGCATCAGGCCCTCCCCTAAGCCCTTGCTCTTCACACCTGATATGTCCAATAGATATCAAGTAATTAATCCATCAATAAGTATTTGAGTATCTATGTGCCAGGCACTGAGGTAAATGCTATACCAAGTGGTTGAATACAAGGTGGTTTTGGAAGAAGGGCACTAGCAATTGGGATATCAGGAAACATTATTAGTATTTTGGAATCAAGAGATAACTTCTTGGTTTTCTCTTAGATCAATGAGCCCAGAACCACAACTAAGAAGTGATGACTGACTCTTTGCTCAAACAGTAGAGGACACCGATAGTACTATCCAGGACTGCACTTCTTCCCTCACTGAGGGGTCATAACTTTGGCTCTCTACTCAACCCCACAGCAGTGACCACTCTTTTAGTAAGATAGAAATTTTGTGGGATTCCAGTCCACTGGTGGTCACTTCACTGTTGACCTTCCTAACCCCTGTCTCTGACTTGATCCAACTTTCTCCCGAGACACAAATTCCTAAGTATAGTTCTCAATCAGAAATCCCTTTTTTATATTGTAAAGAGATACTTCTCAGCCCCATCCAGGACACTGTTCTCCTATTTCTATTTCAGATATCCTAACACAGTCTCCAGGACTCATCCCCTACTTCTGCCAAACAATCTGATCAGAATGTGACCCCTTCACGCCTCATGGGCTGTTTTGGGAGCAATGACAGCCTTCCTCTGATTTTTTGCTTCACACAAATCAGTTCATGTGTTTCACATTTGAGAAGGTTGGACTCAATCATTCATATAATCACTCTCAAGTTCTACTATGTTCTAGGGCCAGTGCCAAGAATGACCATAAAACAGGTTGATTTCAAGCTAAACTGCCCTGGAAAATGACATTTTCGATTTTCATTGGCACCTTCAAAAGAACATATTCTTTTGCAGTTTCTGAACATTTCACACTGAAATACTGAGAATATTCTTTCTGTAATTATTATAAGAAAACATTGTTTAAGGTTTCAGACTCATTCCTTTATCCTGTCATCTTTCTTTTTTTCTTAACATTTCAAGCAAATACTGGGAACTGTTGATTGTCGCCTATCCAGTCCTTTCCTCACTACTGCTAGTAGTTTGTATCAATGCTATAGAGACGACCCATAATCAAAACCATCCACACAACTGCCATCTGTCTCTTCTGCTCCTGCATGAAAATTGGCAGAAAATTCTCATTTAGAGCTGCAGCAAAAACCCACAGAAATCGGGCATAAATCCTTCATGCTGGATTTACTCAAAACAGGATATTTTCCTGCTTCTGAGAACTCAATTCCATTTTGCTTCCAAAAGTGGAGAAAAGCAGGTGGTATATAGAAACCCCAAATAAAATTTCAATCCAACAAACATATCCAAAGCACCTACTATGGACAAAGCATTGAGCTGGATACTAGGGATATAAAGACAGAAACAAGACATTCCCTATATTCAGGAAGCTTACATTCCACTGGGGCATAAATCCTCCATTGACAAAGCACAGTGATACCAAGATAGTTTTGAACAAACAATAATTCCTTCCCCTCCCTCCCAAACCCTCTTTGAAGCTGTCATGGGAGAGCTTATTCATGTGCAATCCTGATTTTTCCCCTCAAGAAGGGAAGGCTGAAACTTGTCCAGTAGCAGAAATTACTCCTTCTTCTATGTCTTATTTCATTTGTAATGACTGGACTAATGAGTGAAATGTTGCTAGACTATTCTCATCTCTCTTTGGTATTCTCCATTTGCAAGGGATTTCAAGTAAGTTAAACTTCCGATCCAAAAGACGGGCATGAGATTAGTAACCATTTATTACTCTAGGTCTTCCTTTCTTCAGTTAGCTTCTGAACAGTTCTGGTGTTGACTTTAGCTATTCCCAGAGAGAGCTGTAAACTATTTATGGGTTCATCTTCTTCTCATGTTAGATTAATGTGGTCCTGCAGGCAGGGAGAGGATGTGAATTAATTCTATAAGAGACCTGAGTTGGAGAAAGGTGAATGGTAAAGGCTATTGACTAAGAGGACTTCTCAATAAAGGTCCATGATATTTAGATCAGTTCATTTCAAATTTTAACATTGTGTAATGAGAGCTACAGTTTCATTTTTTAAGTTACTTTTTTCTTTTTTAAGTTCCTTGATAATAGAGACTGTTTCATTCTGTTTTTTAATTATTTCTTTCTTTACACTTGCATCGCTATCACCTAACACACCACCTAGCACACATTGTTGTTATTCAGTCATTTCACTTTCATCTGATTCTTCATCTCCCCATTTGTTTTCTTGGCAAAGATACAGGAGTGGTTTGCCATTTCCTTCTCCAACCTAGCACATAATAGTTGTTTAATACACTGTTAATTGGTGTCACTGGGGCACTTTAAAGCATTAAGCAAGGTTCAAATGTATTTCAGCATGATGGCCACCGAAGAGATAGACCAATAGGCAGATAATTCAAAGAAATGAAACTGAAGCCCAGAGAGAAAATAATGTGCAAAATAATGCAGCTATTTAGTGGCAGGGTGGCAGGTGATTAGAAAGTTTTGGCTGCCAGCTCCCTTTCCAAAGTTAGTTCTACTACACCGGCTATATTTATGTTGAATTTGAAGAGTTGGCAAGATAAACAAGGAGAAGAAATTCCGTTAGGTGGTTGCATATGAAGATCTCATGTGAGAAAGAGATCAGAATCACAGAAGTGAGGTAAGAATGGAAACCTGGAGAATGGGCAAATGCTCTATAGGAGAAAAAGGCAAGAAAGAGCAAAGAGGAGGACTTCTGATTAAGATGGCAACTTAGAAGATCATAAAGAAGCACAACTCTCCCATATAAACCTCAGAAAATACTGCAAAGGTCCCCAGAAAGATCAATGATAAAGAAATTTGAAGAAGAAACACAGGTAAGATGAAAGCATCAACATCAGGACAGCACCAAAAAAAACCAGAAGGCAATGGAGACAGGTAGAGGGGTCATACCAAAGAGGTAAACACTGAAGCCAGAAGAGGTAGAAAGAGGGGTCACAATAAAGGAGCAAGAGAGAGATCATGTAAATTCATAAGCCAGCAGAGGCCAGGAGACAGGTCAGGCAATGGAAGCTAAGATAAACTTGATACTAAGAAAGCATAAGCTCCCACAAATGGACCTAAAGCCAGTCAATTCTCTAAAGAATGGGCTGTAGGAAGTTATTGGAACTCAAGTCATTGAAAAGTTGAAGCTAGATCCAGACCTTAATTTGTCTGACAGGGAATAGAACCAGCCTCCATAGGTCACTGCACTGGGAGCCATGGAAGGAGAAAGGCCAACTTGTCACTTAGGTGGCAGCACCAGAGGAATGGTGTAGGAACCTGAGACTTGAGAGCCACAGCAGGGAATACAAACAATGTCAAATGAGGAAAATAGAAGGAGAAGAAGACAGAGACTAGCCAAGGTTAGAACCCTGCAGTGAATCACCAAGAGAATGAAACAGAAATTAAAAATCAAGTTAGATTGGTGGAGTCTGAATACAGATTGAAGCATACTTTTAAAAAATATATATATCTTAATTTTTTTTCTTTTTTCTGTCTGGGTTTTCTTTCACAACATAACAAACATGGAAATTTGTTTTGCATGACTTCACATACGTAATCTATTGGAATTCAAAATTTTAAAAAACAAACATTTTAAAAAATTACATATAATTGGAAAAAAATAAAATATTTCTAAAAATTAAGTCAGAGGCTTGACCCAATATGAGCCACCTCATTTAGATTCGCAACAGTAGGGATATACAGAAGAAGGATAGCATAGGAAAAAAAAAAAGTTCTATCCAAGAGTTTCAAAGAGGAGTGGCATGAGCACAAAATTTCAATCTAAAAATATGAGCAAACAGAAGAAGACACTGCACACATTAAAGAAACACAATAACTTAAGGAAAAACCAATTAGTAAATGATGAAGAAAGGAATAACACAAAAAAAAACTATAATCAGAGGCTTAAGAGAAAAAAAATAGCTTGATCACAGAGACTATAAGGGAGCTAGAAGGAGTGAAGTAAGAGAAAAATGAGTAAAATTTAATTAGAGTTTTGGAGGAAAAATGCAAAGGGTAACAAACAGAAGTGAAAAATCTTATCCAAGCAGTGAACTCCCTCAAAAAAAATAGACCTGAATTACAGGCAAAAATATACAGAACAATGATTATATTTGATACCCTTTTTGACCTGGACAAATCAATAAAAAGATAAGTTAAAAAGACAGTAAGGACTTGAATAAAATTTTTAAACTAAATATGATAGATCTCTCATTATTACTGAATTGAAATAGAGAGAAATATTCATATTTATCCCATGTTAATACTGTTTTTTACAAAATTTTACTATATACTTGAGCATAAAAACTTGATGAAATTACAGAAGAGCAGAAATATTAAATGTACTCCTTGAACACAATATAATAAAAATTACAATAAATAAAATTATTCAAAGAAAGGATTTAAACTTAGAGACTAAATAATTTAACCTTAAAGAATTTGTAGGCAATGGAAGAAATCATTTAAACAGCAGATAATGTCATTAAGCAAAATGATGACAATGAAAACATTCCAATACCTATGGAATTTGACCAAAACAGTCTTTAAGGGAAATTCACATTTCTAAGCACTTTCACAAAAGAGACCAAAAAATGAATACATAAACTAAGGGTGCAAATTAAAATGCAGGCTAGTAACAAATCCCACAGCCAAACCAAATACAACAAAAAAGAAATTCTGAAAATCCAGAGGAAATAAGCAACATAAAAAAAGAATAAGTGTCATAAAATAAGTATTATATATGATAATTATAACACATAATGTAATATGTTATAATTATAATATATATTATATTATGTATAATAAAAAGAATAAGTATAATAGATTTAAAAACTAGTAAAATAGATAAAACATTAGCTAAACGAAAAGAGAAGAAAATCAATATTAAAAATGGAAAAAGATAATTCGCAACAACTGAAAAAGTAAATATAATTATTTGAAATTATTTTACCCCACTGTATGTCAACCAAATCTATGACTTTAATAAAGTAGATGACGTAAAATACTCAGGTTTTTGAAAATCAAGAAATATCAATTTATTTAACTGGATGCTAAAAAAAATAGAATATAAAGGAACTCCAAAAGATAGAATAAAAACCCAAGAGCATATAGGTATGTGAGTGAATTCTATCATTCAAAGAACAATTGATTCCAATATTGCATAACTTGTTTGCAAAAATGGGGAAGTAAGAGATCTTAATCAACTCGTTATGTCAGAGAAATATTACTCCAATACCTAAACCAAAGAGAGACAAAGCAAAGAAATAAAACTAAGTATCCATATCTCTATTTACTAATGATGAAAGGAACTGAAAGGGGAGAGGTTTAAGACAAGAGGAACTTTATTAATTATGGATCAGCTGTTCTAGAGGGCACAGGTGGAGAAGCAGGCAGAGCTGCAGTGGAGCATGGGGTGGTAGGGTTAATGTGGGTGGAAATGAGTGATTAGATAGCTGGAGCTGGGGTGTACCATCGGTCCTTTGGGTATCAGTGAGATCAAAAGTGAATGGGAATCTGCTAGTCATTTGGGCAATGAGTCCAAACAAAGCACCAACAGATGTGGAGAGGCCCATTGAAGGAGGAAGGGGATTAGAAGGTTTAAACACCTTCTTTAAGGCCCTAACATCATGTTAAGAGGTATTGCCATGTTTTATATGATTTTGGGAAGCCTACCTCATAGTGGCCTTGAGCAACAGGATTTATGATTCGTTGTTCCCAATGAAGCCCTCCATAATGTAGCAGAATACCCTAACCCATCTTCTATATGTCCTTCAAACATCTGAACAAAACTACAGTATCTTTCCTCTGTCTTCTTTTGTCTGAACTAAGTTTACTCCATTCCCCTTGCTGATGTTCATATGGTATGTTCTCTACATCCTTCAAGATCCTGGTTATCCTTCCCTGGACTCTCTCATTTATCAACGTCCTTCCTAAAACACAGTGCCCAGAAATGAATAAAATACTCCAGCGGAGGTCTGAGAATAGTTCAGTATAATGACATTGTCACCTTTCAATATGTCTCCTAACACAATACACAATTGCATTAGCTTTTGTTTTCCCACTGCCATATCAAGCTCTTAACCTATATTGAGCCTGCTGTGAACTAAAATCTCCACATTTTTTTTCAGACACACTGTCTTCTAGTTACTCTCCCCCATCTTATACTTGTCACAATTGGGTTTTTTTCCAACTCAAGGATAAAATTTTATTTTTTGTTAGTAAATCTCATGTTGTTAAACTTGGCATAGTCATCTACTGTGTTGAAAATTTTCTGGACTCTGAGTCTGTAATCCAAGATTTTGGCTATCTGTCCCAGTTTCATGTTTTCCACAAACTAGACAAGCAGGCCATTTATGCCTTCATACAAGCCATTGAAAACAATGTTAAACTGTACAAAGACATAAATGGAACTACCTTGGTACAGATTAAGGCCCAGTACGTGGACCTCCAGAAGAACATGGAGCACACAACACAGTAAAGCAAGCCATGCTTTCAATACTCACAACATGAAGAGAGTCAGGAAGATTGATAGAAACAGGTCAACACCACTGTAGCCCTAGGTAGAATTGGATGCCCCAAAGGGAACAGAGTACTCCAACCAATTAAATATGGTAGAATTTTATAAAGTGCTGATCTACATTAAGAAGCACCAGGCACTGGGGAAAGGGAGCAATAAGCTTGGACTTGGAGGCTAGTGATGATTTATACTGATAGGAGGAGGAAAGACTCTTAGGAAATTGGCCAGTAACACATATTCAAACTCAGTGGTGGGAAAGGGACTCTAGGCTCTTACTGCTGGTCTCACTCTGATTGAATGACTCAGAAAGTTTGAGCTTTTCTGGGGCTTCTTCATTTAGCTATGTAGGGAGGCTACTATCTGAGTCATTACCAGTACCCTGAGGACTCCATCCTCTAAGACAGCATCAGGCCATGCAAATACTCCCAAGCCAACTCACCTGTACTATTATCTAGCCCATATCTTTCTTCCTTCCTCATAGGGATTGTGCAAAGATACACCTATATACTTTGCTTAAATCTAGGTAAGACATCATCATCCATCAGTCTAATAATTCTTATGAAAAAGGAAATAACGTTAGTCTGAGATGACGTGTTCAGTAGAAAGCCATATTGGCCCTTTGTGATTGATGGATCATGGACCATCTTTTTCTAAGTGTTCACTAGCCATCTCTTAGATAACACATCCTGGCTTTGTCATCAAAGTGAAAATCACCAACTTATAGGATGCTATATTAATTCTCTTCCCATTTTGGAAAATTTGGAGTACATTTCCAATTCCACAGCACTCTCCCGTTTTCCAGCCTCTTGCTTATCTCATTGGTAGTGGCTCAGTGAACACATCTGCCAGATCTATCAGTACCTGGGAATGTGACATATCTAGATCTGGGGATTTGAACTCAACGAAGTCCTCCAAGAGAAGAGATATGGGGACTCCTTGGACTCCCTCTGGGGCAAGGACTCTCTTGTTTTTGTCTTAGTACTTCCATCTTTTAACACAAGGCCCGAACAAGGGAATCAATATCTCCTACTCTTACCTCCTTACATACCTTGGTTATCAACTTGTCTTAATCCATTTTTTGTCTTCCTTTCCAGTATAAAGATCATTCTCCTCATTAGAAAAAAAAATAGAAGAAAAATAAGAAGTGAGCTACTCTTCCTTCTCTTTGAAATCTTTTGTCCTTATCACATCCAACCCCAGTGGTCTCATCCCTTCTTCTTTGAACTCTCTCTTTCCTGCAATGTAATAAGTCAATTTACTTTGTTCTTAGGAAGAAAGTTCCATGTACCATGTACCATGTTCCATATTTTGTGTTATTAATATTGGTTAATCAACATGCATTTATTAAGCACTGTATTAAACACAGAAGATATAAAGAAAGGTAAGAGATAGTCCCCGCTCTCAAAGAACTCACAGTCTAATGGGAGAAACAAACTGGAAAAAAATGTACAAACGAGATGTAAACAGGATAAATTAGGAATAATCTCAGAGGGGAAATAAAATTAAGGAGCCTTGAAAAAAAGTTTCTTGCAGAAGATGGGGATTTAGCTGAGACATGAAAGGAGCCAGAGGAAGCCAGGAGGTAGAGATGAGGAGGGAAAGAGTTCTAGGCATAAAGGACAGCCAGTAAAAATACTAAGAATCAGGAGATGGAATGACTTGTGTGAAATATAACAAAGAGGCAACAGTCAGTGGAGTCTAATCTAATAATCTAATCTAATCTGATCCATGGAGAGAAGTAAGGTGTAAGAAGACTGGAACAGTAGCAAGGGGCCAGGTTCTGAAGGGCACTAAAAGCCAAACAGGATTTTATATTTGATCCAGGAGGTAAGAGGGAGCCATCAGAGATTATTGAATAGGGAGGTGACATAGTCAGCCCAGTGCTTAAGGAAAATCAAATTCACAACTGAGTGGAAGATGGTCTGGAGTGGGGAGAAACTTGAGACAGAGTATCCAACAAGCAGACTATTGTAATAGTTTACTACATAATCTCTAAAGGACACTAAAATATTTGGTTTTCTATAGTTTTTTGTGTCTGTATCATTAAGGTTTTTTTTTTTAGTTTAATCTCTTGGAGAACAGAGATCAATTCTGTTTAGTCACTTAACTATAATAGCCAATATTTATGTAAAACCTTAAAGTTTGCAAAACACTTTACAAATATTCTCTTGTCTGATCCTTACAATAACCCTAGGAAATGAGTGCTATTATTATCTACATTTTGTAGATGAGGAAACTGAGGCAGGCAAAGGTCAAGTAACTTGCCCAGGGTCATAGAGCTAGTGAGTGTCTGAGAAGGATTTGAACTCAGGACTTCCTGTCCAGGTCAGTCACTCTATCCACTGCATCGCATAGCTGCCTCTTTACAGAGGCATAACACCTTGGACTTGTAGAAATATAATAAATAACATTTAATAGTAATTAAAGCTAGACTTTTCTTGAGTGATGTGGTCACAATTGAGCACGCTTCATGGATGAGGGGGCAAGTAATTTAATGGATGAAGTTTACAACTGACAATTCCACATAGAAAAGAAAATAAAGTTGCTGATTTTTTTAAGTCAGTCATTTTCCATGGTCATGTGATTTTATGAAATCGTATACACTCCCAAAGATATACTAAATTTAATATGCATTTGAGAATAATGCAAAATAGCTTGTTCTGTGGTCTCAGTCAATGTTACTTCCAGAATGCTGGAAAAAGTGCTTCAGTATCTCCAGGATCAGAAAGCAAGGATTTTCCCACCCTTCCTCTTCATAAAAATGTTTCATCTTCATCCAACATCAAACTGTGTTCTCTTTTCTAGGTTAAAATGGCAAAATCATTTTAAAAACTCTCCAAGCCGGTGCTCACTAGAGAGCAGCATGATTTGTTCCTCTAAAAGTAACCCCAAGCAAAAGAGCCACCACCTACCCTCCCCCTGCTTCCAACTTCCAAAACCATTTGATAATGTTTCTGGTCTTCTCCATTTAGTGACCATACAAATTTTAAAAACATGGAGTTTGGAAAGAAACTAAAGTGATTTGAATCAAAGAAGGGAAAAAAGTGAATGAAAATGATTGATGTCATAAATCTTACCTCATTTTAACCACAAAACATAGGCTAGGATTACTAAGCTTCACCATCACAGACCCAGACAGAGAGATGGACACACACACACACACACACACACACACACACACACACACACACACACACACACACTGTCATTTACCAATCTGTGAACATATGCCCTCAACCACATGTTTTGCCATGGAAATTTGATGGCTGATAAATCCCTCTCTTCATTCTCCCATCTTTTGAAAAACAGAAAATCTACTAATTATTTTCCTGATCCCCAATTCTGAGAGCTAGTAATTCCCATGCTTTAGGCATTTTGTTTTTGTTTTTGTTTTTGTTTGTTTGTTTGTTTGTTGAGGAGGGAAAATGGCTAACACATGAGAATCACTAGCTTTCTTTGTACATGTGGATGAAATTAGCCGTGTAGGGGGATCATTATGACTGATATCATTACTTCTGACCCTACAACAAATAATCAAATCTCCTTAAATCCTCTCCAAACCCTGTTCTATTTACCTCCCTAAAGAAATATCTAGTATAGTAACTGTTGATTCTCTTTCCCATTTCAGCCATCTACTTCTTCCTAATTCTTCAGTTGCACTGATGTTCTAATACCATTTTTTTTATATGGAATGAGGGGACTTTACTCAATTCCCCTCCAAAAAAATCTTCTTCAATCTGCTTGCTTGGCAGAGAATGTGGATGAATCCATCAGGTTTTTCACCAGTGGTTCTTAACTTTTTTGTGCCCTTTTGTACTCTGGATAAGCCTGTGGGACCCCTACTCTGAATAATGCTCTTAAATGCATAAAATAAAATACATAGGATCATGAAGGAAACTGATAATGTTGAAATACAGTTATTCAAATATTATATACATATGTGTGTGTACATCCTTAAATTCACAGATCCCAGGTTAATAATCCCTAATCTCTAACCTAGACTTTCTTACCCTGGAGCATCCTCCTAATACCCCTCATGTAAATTTAGGAAGAGAAGACAGCTTCCCAGCTGAAAGAGGAAATGCCAGCAGCATTTTGAGGTTGGATTTTGTGTCCCCAGAAGATTCCTGCTGCCCCTCCCTCTCCCTTGGGCCAATGCATGTAAAAAAGATGGATCAAAAGCCATGTTTGGCCATTCAAAACCATTTTTAATGTGGCTAACAATGCATTTGTTTGTCTCCTAAATGTCTGAATCAGCTCCTAGATCCAAAACAGATTTGTCAAGTCCTCCGAATCAGTTAAAAATAGTCATTTTTTTAAAAATCTGACTTCAGTCAATCTTTTGTTTAACTGAGTTTTTTTTTTTTTGGTCTACATGATGTGCCCATATGCCAACCAAATGCCATATTTTTAAGACCAATAATCTTCCAGGGATGCTCTGTTGCAACAAATCATAGAACAACAGGAACTCCTGAAAATCGAACGTGTAGGTACCGAAAACAGAATGGAGAGATGCAGGCTGAAGCATATCATTACCAACAACGACATGGTAGAAAAGGCATCAAGGGCATGTCTCACCAAAAATAGGAAGTGAGCAGGGCTCAGAGCAAAGCCATGGATAAGAAAACTGCAAGTACCCACAGAAGGCCTCTGACATGTTGAGTAGAGGCCCTGGGGAAGATTTATAGGACAAGGATAAGAAAGGCACAGGATGAGGCAGACTTCTTAAGGGGATAAAATCTACCCTGCACGTTCATGAGATTTTGGATGGGTGGAAATCTGAAAGAAGCTTGGTATGAGATAACCAGTGTGATAACAGCAGCAGAAGCAGCAAACATTTATACAGTGCTTACTATGTGCCAGGCACTGTGCTAAGTGCTTTACAATTATGATTTCATTTGATCCTCACCAAAACCCTGAGACATGAGTGCTATCATTAGCCCCATTTTACATATGAGGAAACTGAGGCAAACAGGCCTTAAGAGATTTCCCCCAGGCTCATATAGCTAGAACTCAGGCATTCCGAACTCTAAGCCTGGCCCTTGATCTACTTTACTGCCTAGGTGCCCTGTAACAGGTTATTAAAGGTTGGGGGGGAAGGCACTCTGCAAGCCCATATTCAGATTAATGACTTTCCAGGCTTCTCTTTACCTCTCTGAGAAGTATGTTCTGCTGGTCAGAGCACTTAAGCCTCAGAGTGGTAACAGTAACAGCCACTCAGGTCCTGCCACGTGTGCTGGGCTAGCTCTTCCTAAGGCCCTAATTCCAGACAAGTGAGGTTAGTTTTTCCTTAAGAGGCACTGAAACAGCCCTTGAGACTGAATTGACTCAGGTGCCTAAGGCTTAAACTAATGATGTACTTCCCTGATAACCTAAGTACAGAAATCAATCCAACAAGAGCCAGGAACTATTCCCTCAGCTTTGATACATACTTCTGACCAAACCAAAAGCATGACCAATGCTGGGGCAGAGAAACTACCCCCAACGGAATCAAAATTGAACCCTGGCTATATATCCTGTCCATATTATGGCTAAGTATACTTCCTTTTGTAAACTGTACAAATATAGTGGCCCAGGTCTTGTGTTTATGCTATTCAACTTCCTCCATGCCCCTTGAAGATCACTGGGATCTAAAGGGATACTTTTCTCTCCATAGCAGAGTATGAGCATCTCCTCATCATTTAGCCCCTTTCCAACTACTCAAATGCATTTACCTTTCTATGTTTCTCTTGAATCCCGGGATACATCTCAAATTTTCTACTCAGCTCTGGTCTAGTGATTAAGAATTCTTGAAAATACTTTATCCTACTAAATGTCTATATTTTCCCCCTTTACAATTATACTCAGTTTAACAGGGTAAATTATCTTCAGTTGCCCTTTGGAATATTGTATTCCAAGATTTCCTCTTCTTTATGGCTATTATTACTAAGTCTTGTCAGGTATTGATCATGATTCTCTGCTCCTTGAACTTTTTCTTTTTAGCAATTTTCACTACATGTTTTTTCTTTGACTTGGAAGGTCTGAATTTTGGGCTATGATATTCCTGGGTCTTTTCAGCTTGTGTGTCAGGAAGCAATCAATGGAATCTTTTCATTTTTATCTTGCCTTCTGTTTTTAATACATCTGAGCAGTTTTATTTTATGATTTTGTGTAATATGACACCTAGAGTTTTTTGTTACATGTGTATTTGTGTGTATTTCACAAATTTGTAAGTTATATGCATATACTACTGTGGTAATAATTGTAATCAAGACTGGACTTGCTATTTCATTGGTGCAAAAATCTCACAGATGAGAACATACTTTCTATCGATGCAGGTCAGCACCTTTCCTGCAATTTACAATCTCCGAGAGTTGCCTAGAGCACTGAGTTATTGACTTGCCCAGCATCTCACAAAGCAGAATGAGACAGAGGCAGGACTCAAACCCAGGATTTTTTGGCTTCAATATCCACTGTCTGTCTGTCAATGCACTACGTGATTCTAATTCCTATCTACATTGTGCGGGAGGGGTTAGGGCATTCCAATAGTACTGGATCATCTGCGCAAAGACACAGAAATAGGAGGTGGAATGTTATATATGCACAATAGCTATAGTGGACCAGTTTGACTGGAATGGAGATTCCATTAAGGGAAGAAATATGAAACAAGATCAGAAAGATAGGTGGGAAACAGGATATAAGAGGCTTTAAACTGTAAAGAAAGACTTTTTTTTAAAATTTTATCTTAGAGCCCATAAAGAACCACTATGGAGTGACTATATTACCACCTTCAATAATCTTATCAATGATGTAAATTGTGAGATATTATTCACTTGGTAGTCACTATTTCAGTGAACCCAACTGATTATGACACCATACTGGAGCACGTTCTCACTAAGTACAAAGGGTACAAGGAAGAGTTCCATCTTATGGTGGGGGCTTGGGGTAAACTTATGGGAAGATACAAAAAAAAATCTTATAGGATGGTCAGCCATGACTATTTTTTAGCCCACATCATTGGAGGCTGTGTTGACATTGATGAGATCACAGGTCTATTGGACTGTGTGTTGGGCCAGACTGTTAATACAATATCTGCTATTACTTGAATCTGTTCCAAACCACAGGCAAAGGAGGAGATGATTCCTTCTTCAAATTCTGAAGTTTCCATTTGGGCTTATTTTGAACCTGAAGGAGAAAAAAATGGTACCAGTCATTAATTTGCCAAGCTCCCCATTTTGTACACTCATTAATAGAACTGGGCATGGCCATAGTACTTCCCTCAAGGAACTTACATCCTACACATGGAAGATGACAGCTACATAGAGAAATAAATACAGTATAATTTAAAATGGTAGAGAGCACTAGGAAAGAAATAAACATCTGGAAATGATAATCAGTATAAAGTTTGGGAGGAGAAAATTGTTCTAGAAGACATTAATTATTGAAGTAAGTAGGGCAGAACCAGGAGCAATGATTAGAAGTTACAAAGAGCCAAATTTAGTCTAGTTGTCAGGAAAAGCTTTATATCAATTAGAGCTTTCCCAAAGGGGAATGAACTGCCTTGAGAAGTGGTTGCTTTGCCCTCCTTGGATAACTTCAGAGAGAAGCTATATGACCACTTGTTGGACTTGATGGAAGACCTGAGTTCAAATTTAGTCTCAGATACTTATCAGCTGTGTTACCCTGAGCAAGTTACTTCACCCTATATGTCTCAGTTTGCCTCATTGAAAAATGGGAATATAATAGCTCCTACTTCCCAAGGTTGCTGTGAGGATAAAATGAGACAATAACTGTAAAGTGCTTTGCACAGTGCCTGGCACATAGTAAGCACTTACAATGTTTATTTCCTTTTCCTTCGTTCAAAACCTGGTAAGAAAAAAATATTAGACTGCAGTCTTCTACCATCCCATAGGCCCAGATGTACTTCCTGGTTTTCTTCTGATATTATAGGTCATTTTCTTAATTTTTAGTTCAACTTTCTAATAAAAAATACTGATTATTTGATGTGTTTCCCATGGGTTAAGTTTAACATAATGGGCATCTCTTCTATTCCCTAGCTGTAAGACCTCAGATAAGTCATTTAACTTCTCTGAAACTTGATCTCCTCATTTATGAAGTGGGAAGTTTGAACCAGATGGTAACTAAAATCCCTTCCAACAGTAAAAATTCTACAATCCAATAATACTAAGGCTCAGAGACCCTGAGAGAATTTGGGTCTTCATGTTACTTATTTTAAGGCAAAGAGGTAGGTTGCCCCTCAATTCTGAGAATGGGCCACCTAAAGGGATGCCCATGGATCTTTTTTTTTCCACAGAAGCTTGTTGGTACTATACCATGTAGAGAAATGGGAAACATATAAATAAATGAATGAATGAATGAATGAATAAGTAAATAAATAAATAAGTGAATGAATGAATGAATGAATAATGGATACATAAGTCTTTCTAGAAAGGCGGTGAACAGAGAATGAAGAAAGCTCAGAAATATTAAATCAGACTACAGAAGGAATGCAGTTTTTATGCCTTGATCTCCACTCTAAGGGATAGGGATTGAGGCTGAATTCATGGTTCTATTGACATAGGGAACTCTCTCTAGTAATACAGTTCAGCACCTTCTCTAATTACAGTTTTAGGGAGGAAAGTAGGGAGGGAAGAAGGAAGGAAGGAAGGAAGGAAGGAAGGAAGGAAGGAAGGAAGGAAGGAAGGAAGGAAGGAAGGAAGGAAGGAAGGAAGGAAGGAAGGAAGGAGGGAAGGAAGGAGGGAAGGAAGGAGGGAAGGAAGGAGGGAAGGAAGGAGGGAAGGAAGGAAGGAGGGAAGGAAGGAGGGAAGGAAGGAGGGAAGGAAGGAAGGAAGGAAGGAAGGAAGGAAGGAAGGAAGGAAGGAAGGAAGGAAGGAAGGAAGGAAGGAAAGAGGGAAGGAAGGAGGAAGGAAGGAGGGAAGGAAGGAGGAAGGAAGGAAGGAAGGAAGGAAGGAAGGAAGGAAGGAAGGAAGGAAGGAAGAGAGAGAGGAAGGAAGGGAGGAAGGGAGGGAAGGAAGGAAGGAAGGGAGGGAGGGAGGGAAGGAAGGGTGGCAGCAAAGGGAGGGAGAGAGAGAGAAAGAGAGAGAGAAGCAGAGTGAGCTTAAGTGAGTTCCCCAGGGTCACAGATCTAGGAAATATCTGAGGTCAGATTTGAACTCTGGTCTTCCTGACTCCAGGCCCAGCACTATATCCACTATAGCACCACCTAGCTGCCCCTCAGACCCTCCAAAGGTAAGTGATTTACCTGAAGTCTCACAACCAGTATGTGTCAGAGGTGATAGTTGAACCCAGCTCTCTCCCAGCTTTGACACCATCTCTCTCCCCACTTTTCCATGTTGCTTCTCATACTCTAAATACTGCTAAGTTTTTCAAAGCACTTACCATACACTACATCATTTGAGTTTCCCAATAATCCTTTAAGGAAAGTTCTCTAGTTATAATTATGCCTGTTTTGCACTGAGATCAAGGTAGATTCTCCAAGGTGAAGTGATCTGCCCAGGGTCATGTAACTATTGTCAGAGATGGGATTTAACTAGCATTCTCTGCCATTTGCCATTGGAGGACTTTTTCTACTAGTCTCTAGACCAGGATCTCATAAGCTTTTTGTGTGTCATGGATCCTTCTGGAAGTCTGAGAAAGTCTATGGAATCCTGCTCAGAATTATATTTTTAAATAACTGAAGGAGATGCAGAATTTCAGTTAGAGATTATTGGGAAATGAAGATGTAATTTTTCCCATCCACATTCACCAACTTGAAATCCCTCCATGGACGCTGTGAACTCCAAGTTAAGAACTTCTGTTCTAGAGATATCTCAGACATTTCTTCTAAAGCAATTTCAAGGCCTGTGAGAAACAAGGTAGATTGTTAGAAATGGAACAGACTTTATATATATCATCTATGCCAACCTCCTCATTTCTCTAATGAGGAAACTGAGGCCCCGAAAGTTAAAGAGGTGGCTAGGATGTGATAGAGCCAGATCTCAAGTCCAGATTTCTTGGCACCAAATTGAATATTATTTCCACTACACCCACGATTTCACGTCTTATATTTTTTTCTTCAGTGGTTTGATCTTGAGGATACCCAAAAGTCAGCAAGGCTTTTGGAGAACAGCCTAGGGCCTTCAATTAACATAGCTCTGTCTTTGATTTCTACCGGAATAAACCTGTAAGCAGACAACTGTTTCTCGCCAGCTGAAATTCTAGTCCTGGGTGGGATGTAAGAAGTTTATGACTCCAGATGAGAAACAGGCAGGAACAGATTGGATTCCTATGCCAAGTTTCTTTCATTATTGCCATGGAAGCAAGAGGAGAAATGCAGGAAAGGGAAAGCTTGGCGAGGCTAGTGTCTTTGCTGGGATTTTCTGCTGGGTGTCAGGAGCTTTTTAATGTGTTGCAATCATTTTTTACAAAAAGGATGCAAATATTGATTAATTCATAGCTATAGAAACCACCCCCTCAAAAAAATACTGTTTTGGGAACAAATAAAGAACATTTATTTCTCTTTAGATTTGGAACTGGAACACCTGGGAATTAATATTCTAGGCCAAGAATTCAAATGTGTTATTATAACCTTCGTAAATAAACATCTGGATTGACCTGAAGTTGAAATTTTAGTGTCCCAGTTAACTTGGCTTTGGTTCCAAATACACTCAATTCTGAGCAATCAGATGTATCTCCAATTCTTGTACCTATACTCCTTGAACATGTGGTGGGATGGGGACTTTTTGTTTTCTATTATATGTATATACATATATATGCATACACACATAAATATGTACATAAGAATTTATGTATGTATAACCCTTCTTTGTGTCTCCAGAGAGAGAAAATGTTTCAATGGTTACCATGACCAAAGGGTCATGGTTAAGTCTAGGGCCACTAGTGTTATGAGTTCCCTTTTGTTCTCCACTCTCCTCCCAACCCTCAGAGGCCCACTCCTTTATAGAAAGCATGAGCTCAGAATGCAATAAAAATCAGCTAATCTTTATCCGAAAATGAAAGCCATTATAAAAGGACAGACAGCAAATTAATAAAGTTTGAAGGGAGTAGAATACTCCCAAGAACTAAAAAAAAATGTGCTTAACCAGCATTGAGGCAGAGGACAAAGAGGAAATGGAGAGTAGATAAATTCACCAGGTCTCGGTAGCAGTGGGGCAGGCACAGTTGAGGAAACAGCAAAATTCTGTCCAAGTAGATTACTTCTTTAAAGGGTCAATGGGTCAATGAGACCGAGAAGGTTCCAACTAATAGCTATTATATTCAGATGAGGGTAGCAATACCCTTCACTTACTGATGGCATTTACTATGTTCTTCAAGATTAAGATTTTTCCAGCTGGAAAAACTACCCTTCCTATTGTCCCCCTTTCCAATAAGGAGCTACATTCATAAACATATATACATGTACACACATGTTTACATGTGTAGATGGCTGGTTTGTTATGGAAATAACTGAAGAACTGACCTTCCACACATAAGATGTCATACGGATCTTGAAGTGTTGCTTCATTTTTTGTCTTGTGCAGTATGGGCCCTTTACAAGCTCAAGCCCTCTCTTAAAAAGACTATTCCATAATTGGTTAATAAAATCCAGAACTAACCACAGCTTGCTTAGTTTATCTTAACTAAAAATTAGCCCTATTTGATTGAGATATATACACACACATACATATATACGTATACATGCATATATAATTTTAAACAAAATTTTGCTATAAAATTCAGTTACTTTTAGCAAGTCTTCAAAGAGTGTTGTCATTCCACAAAGATACCATGAACACTTAGTGGCTTTGGACAGCTTCAGGCAGCCTTGGAATCAGATGCCCTGAGTTCCTGTTACTTTCCTGCCACTTACAGTATGGCAGAAAGAGTGCTGGACTTTTTGTACGAAGACTTGGGTTAGTATATTGACTCTACTCTTCTCTACCTTGAACAAGTCACTTTACCATGTGTGCCTCAGTTTCCTCATCTGAAAAATGAAGAGGTTAGACCAGCTAACTTCTAAGGTCCCTTCCTACCCTAAAGCTATGATCCTGTCTATGCAACTTTAAACAAGTCACCACTCCTCTCTGGGTCTCAGTTTGCTCATCTATAAAATGAGAAATTTAGACTTAAATGATATATAAGAAGCAGTCAGGGTCATGTAGTAGAAAGAGACCTGGATTTGGAATCAATGAATGCAGGTGCAAATCCTGACTCAGAGCCTATGTGACCTTGAGAAAATCCTTTGACCTCTTTATGTCTTTCTCATCGGAAAAAATAAAGAGTTAGGGGCCCCTTCTAGCCCTAAACCTATGACCCTCTCACCCTTCCCACTCTAAATCCGGTGATCTTTCAATAATATTTTCAAATACACACAAACTTGACCATACATGGGAAGCTAAAGTTAGCAAGTGGCCTCACTCAGGATCACAGAGTTAGAGCTGAAAGGGCCTTAGAGATGACAGAGTCCAACCATCTTGTTTTACAGATGAGGAAACTGAGGCACCTTGCCTGAGATTGAGTAGGTCATAGGTGGTAGAGCCAAGATTCCAGTGCAAGTGCTCTGACTCCGAAAGCCACTCCCCCCAAGTCTTCCCATAAACACAGTCCTGAGCCTTAGCTGATTTTCTTTCCTTGCAGTTTTTTGGAGCCTCCCCATCAAATCCTTGAGAGCCCTTTCTCCTCCCAACCTCCTTGAGGCTGCACTTAGAGCTCTTGTGGAGTCAAACCTCAGTGCCTGGGCCTGGAGTCAATCAGAAATGGGCCCCTTTCCCTGAATTGAGATGCTTTTCATTTCCTTTGGCTTATGTGAATAATGAAATAGGAAAACAAACAAAAAAGATAACTCCAGTATGTTAAAAGATAATCCCTTTTCATGACGTTGTCTACCAGGGCTGAGCACCACGGGCAGGCTGAAATCCAGCAAGCAGTCAAGAACTGTGTTCCCATTTGTTTAGAAGGGATTAAGCCCTGACATCCCTCCCAGCAATGCAGAAGCCCCGCTAGTCCCCAAGGCCTCCTGCTATATTTATATGTGCGATGCCGTATTATTTTTCCTGGTGTTATAGCAACAAGGATTTCAGTGTTTACCAAGCTATCAAGTTCTGAGAAGCCGAGCTGCAGCCTTTGTTCATTTGCAGAGCCTGCGACCTGAGGAGCATGTGAGCCCATCTGTCTGTCTGAAAGGGCAGCCCTAGAGGGGAGGACAGGGAGAAAGCTGGGATGGGATTCCAGGGCCCCCCCCAGCCTCAGGGGGTTTGTCAGCCACCCTCACATTGGAGGGAAAGGATCAGGAGGCACTCTGGCCACAAATATACTCAAAGAGAAAGAAGAACACAAGTAAGCAGACAAAGCCTTTCTTTAAAGCATTGATACAGCTCTTTGGCATCTAGTGTCAGGGGTGGGCCAAGGGATCCTAGAGCCACGGATTTTGAGCTGAAAGAGACTTTAGAGATAATCCACCCCATTCCCTTCAAGTTATAGAAGAGGAAATGCAGGCCCAGAATTATGAGATATCCAGCCCAGAATCACACAGGGAATAAGTGGCAGAGCCAGGATTTGAACCCAGGCCCTGAGAATAAACCCAGTAAACTTTCCTTGCATTGTACCACAGACAAAGTGAGGGAGAGCACCATAGCTTAATAACCACTCCCGTTTTGTGTACCCATTTGTATTTTATTTTTCTTGGAAACGGTACAAAGCGGAGAACATTCTGAATACTGTCACGGGATCTCCTTGGCTCTTTGGGCAGATTAGTGCCGACTCCAAGGCTAAGGCTATTAGACGGGAGAACATCACAACCATCTCTGGATCTTGTTTGGAGAGCAAATTCTTTGGAGAATATGCCTGCTGACTCCTGAAAATACCTCTTTAGAAACTGATCCACAAGGGCCTAAAGCCCTCCTGGGCCTGTCTGTGTGGAGTTTAGGCCCAATTCCTCCAAATTTCACAGATGGAAACACAAGCCTGGCGGAAGGTGAAGAAGATGCTGCAGTGGTTCTCTTGGGATGCCTTCATTACAATTGGAGGAGGACATGAACGCTCTGGGACTTGCATCTTCGATAATCAGTCATTCAACTGGAGCCTTTTAGCTTTGGAGCTGGGCTAGGACAGTGATTAACACCTAGCAAAATGGAATGGGAACTTTTAAGAGAAGTTCTTTCTCTTCCTCGCTTTTCTTCCTTCCTTTCTTTCTCCCTTCTTTCTCCTTCTCTTCCTTTCTTCCTTCCTCCTTTTTCCCTTCATCCCTTTGTTCTTTTCTTCCTTCTTTCTTTCATTTCTCCTACCCCTCCTTTTTTTCTTCCTTCCTTCCTTCATCCCTCCATCTCTTTCTCCATTCATTCCTTCATTCTTTCCTTCCTTCATCCCTCTCTTTTCTCCTCCCTCCATTCCTCCCTTCTTTCTTTCCTAAATATTGGTGTTGGTGCTAGTTTGATTTTTAATATGTTACATTTATCCATGGAAAGAATTTTCAAATTATATGATGTGTGTCCAAGATTTTAAAAGAAGAAAGAGGTTTTAGTGGAAGCTTCTGCTTGCACACCTGATAAAAGTTCCCAGCACACAATTTTTTTTTTGAAGGTAGGGGCTAGAGTCTGGGATACATAAATTATTATGATGTATCTATTTGCCAGTATTATGTTCAGTTCTTGATAGCACGATATAGGAAGGACATTGGTAAACTGGGACAGTGTTCAGAGGAAGGCAATCAGGATGGTAAAGGACCTGGGATCCATGTCATAGAAGGAGTATTTGAAAGAACTGAGCAAGGTTTGTCTGGAAAAAGAAGAGACAGCCAGAACATGATCATTCTCTTTACCTATTTAAATGTGTAAAAGGCATTAGACTGTTCTTCTTGTCCCCACAGACAGATCTATGAGGAATGGATGGACAAATTTTGGCTCAGTAGAAGAAAGGGTGTCCTGACAAGAGCTATTCCAAACTGGAACAATCTGCCTTGGGTACAGTGAATTCTTCCTTACTGGATGATAACTACTCAATTCTTTTTGAGCTATCAGCTGCAATACATAGCCAAGGTCTCTCCCAACTCTAAAGTTCTAAAATTCTACATGCAATTTTTAAAATTCAGTTTTATTTTCACTTCAATTTCTTTTGTTCTCACCTTCCACTCCCCATCCCCTACTGAGAAAGCAAGCAAAACAAAATCCTTTCCAAACATTCATAGTCAAGCAGAGCATATTTCCACATTGGCCATAGGAAAACAGTGTCAGTTCACTACAGGTTCATTTGCTTTCTTTCAGAAGATGGAGTAGTATGTTCATGAGTTCTCTGGAATTGAGGTTGGTCATTGTGTTGAACAGAATTTCTAAGTCTTTTAAAGTTGGTTGTCCTTATAATATTTGTGTTATTATATAAATTGTTCTCCTGGTTCTCCTCACTTCATTTTACATCAATTCCTACAAATCTTCTCAGGTTTTTCTGAAACCATTCCCTTCATCATTCCTTAGAGCACAATAGTGTTCCATCACATTCATATACCATGACTTTTCAGCCATTTGTTAACTGACGAACAATCTCCCCTCCCCGCTCCCCCCCACAGCTTCCAATTCTTTGCCACCATGAAAAAAGCTGCTATAAATACTTTTTCACATATGGATCTTTTTTCCTCTTTTTTTAATCTCTTTGGGGTGTAGATCTAGCAGTGATACCACTGCATTCAAGGATATGCACAGTTTAATAGCGTTTTTTTGGAACAGCTCCAAATTGCTTCCCAGAATGGCTAGATCAGTTCACAGCCCCACCAACAGTGCATTAATGTACCTATTTTCCCATAACCCCTCCAACATTTGTCATTTCCTTTTTTTGTTAACTTTGACAATCTGATGAGTATGAGGTGGTACCTTGGAGTTTTAATTTTCATCACTCTAATTATTAGTGATTGAGAGCATGTTTTTCATATGGCTATTGATAGAATAGATTTCTTTCTCTGAAAACTGCCTGTTCATATTCTTTGATCATTTATCAGTTGGAAAATGGCTCTTATTCTTACGACTTTGACTCAATTCACTATATATCTGAGAAATAACTTTATCAGAGAAACTGGCTGCAAAGATTTTTCTCCCAACTTCTTGCTTCTCTTCTAATTTTAGACAAATTTGTTTTCCTTGTGCATAAACTTTTTAAATTTTATATTATCCAAATTGTCCTTTTTACCTCATGATTCCCTCTATTTCATTTTTTAATCATGAACTTTTCTTCTGTCTATCTACAGATCTTATAGTTAATTTCTTCTAGACTTTTTTAATTTGTTTATGATATCACCCTTTATGTCAAAATCATGTACTCATCTGGAGCTTGTCTGGATGGATACATTGGTCTACACCAAGTTTGTGCCAGGCTGTTTTCCTATTTTCCCAACAGTTTTTGTCAAATATCAAGTTCTTGCCCTAATAGCAGAGATCTTACACCAGGCTACAAAGCACATTTATTTCTGTATATTGAGTACCTAATCTGTTCCATGGATCAACCTCTCTACTTCTTCCCAAGTACCACATTGTTTTGATGATCATGGCTTTGTAATATAATTTGAAATATGGTACTGGTAGCCCCTTTCCTTCCCATTTCTTCCTGTTGGTTCCCTTAATACTCTTGACCTTTTGGTCTTCCAGATCAATTTTGTTACTATTTTTTTTCAGGTCTGTGAAGTAATCCTTTTGTGGTTTGTTTGATATGGCACTGAAAGAATGAATCAATTTAGATAGTATTGTCATTTTTATTATATTGGACCAACCTATCTATGAGCAATTAATATTTTTCTATTATTTAGATTTGTCTTTGTGTCAAAAGTACTTTGTACTTTCGTTTGTAGTGCTTATTGTATGTTTTGGCAGCTAGACTCCCAAGTATTTTATACTATCTGTAGTTATTTTAAACGGAATTTTTTCCTTCTATCTCTTCCTGCTGGATTTTGTTGATGATTTATAGGAATGTGTATTATTTCTATAGGATTATTTTATATCTTTCAACTTTGCTGAAGCTAATTGTTTCAATTAGATTTTTTAGTTGAATCTGTAGAGTTGCCTAAGTAAATTATCATATCATCTATAAAAAGTGATAATTTTATTTCTTTGTCAATGCTTATTCTCAGTATCTTTCCTAATCTTGTTGTTGTATTTCTTATGGCATTTCTAGCATTATATTGAGAAGTAATGGTGATAATAGACATACTAACTTTATCCCTGATTTTATTGCAAAAGGATTGAGATCTATCTTTGCCACTGTTTTGTATGAGACTATGATTGTTATCCCTGCATATTTTTTTGCTTCAGCTGAAGCATAATTGATTATGCTCCAGTCCTTTATTTTAACTGTTTCTTGTGTCAAATGTATTGTTGGATTTTAGTTTCTAATCCAGTCTGTTATCTTCTTCCATTTTACAAGTGAGTTTAATCACATTCACATTTATGGTTATGATTATTAATTGTGTGTTTATTCCCATCCTATTTTCCCATCCCTTCTTTAAAAATTTGTTTTTCTTCTGGCTAATCCTTTCTTTAAGCTACCCTTCCTCTTCTGCTCTCTTTCTTTTAACCCCTTTCCCTCCTACTTTCCTGATCTGTGAAATGTATTTCTCTACTCAAATCTGTGTGTGTATACATATGTGTGTGTGTATTATCTCCTTTGACTAGTTCTGATGAGAGTAAAGTTCAAGGGTTGACCACTTTCCCCTCTAATGTCTTCCACTTTCTTGTATAGACTTCTACTTGTTCACCTTTATTATGTGAAATAATTTTCCCATTTTTCCTCTCCTTTTCCAGTGAATTCCTCTTCTCATCCCTTTCCACTAATTTTAAAGACCATCAAAACAATACAGAGTCCCTCTGAGTCCTTTTATCTAATTAGATTTTTTTCTGTTACTCCTGATAATAATAGAGTTCCAAGGGAATATATTTCCCCATATAAGAATGTAAACAGCTTCTCCTTGTTTGGTTCTATGACTGTTTGCTCTTATTTACCTTTTTGTGCTTCTCTTGACACCTATATTTGTATTTCAGATTTCTATACAATTCTGCTCTCTTTCATCAGGAATGTTTGGAAGTGCTCTATTTCATTGAAGGTAACTCCCCAGTGCTCCTGCAGGATGATATTCAGTTGTGCTAGGTAAGATATTCTTGTCTGTAAGCCCCAATCTTTTGCCTTCCAGAATATCCTATTCCAATGTCTCCACTTCTTTATAATGATGGTTGCTAAATCGTGTGTGATACTGATTGTATTTCCTCAGTACTTGAATCCCTTTTTTCTGACTGGTAGAATTATTTTTCCTTTGACCTGGAAGCTCTGGACTTTGCTTATAATAGTCTTGAGAGTTTTCATTTGAGAGTTTCTTTCAGGAGATTACTGATGGATTTTTTCAATCTCTACTTTGTCTTCTACTTCTAAAAGATCTGGGCAGTTTCCTTTTATGATTTCCTAAAATATTATGTCTCTGCTCTTTTTTTTATTATTGCTTCCTAGCAGTGGAATGATTCTTAAGTTATCTCTCCTCAATCTATTTTCCAGTTCAGTTGTCTTCGCTATGAGATACTTAACATTTTCTTCTATTTTTTCCCATGTGCGATTTTCAGTGGTGAACACGATGTTCCATCGCTTATCCCAATGGCTGCTCCCCATTTCTAGAATGATTCCCTCATAGTCTTTTCCTCTTACATTCTTTAGATTCTTCATAGCTCAGTCTGTGATCTCCCCTACAACTTATCCTCATCCCGCCCAACTTGTCGCCAGTGCCCTTGTGGTGAAATAGATTTAGATTTGCATGTATTTTCTATGTAGTTATTGCTCCTTAAGGACAGAGACTGTTCAGTTTCTGTCTGTATCTTCAGTGTCCTAACACCTAACCCAGGAGGGGAGCTGGTGGCCTCACTGCTTTTGAGAACCTAGAGGGCCACTGGTTCCTCAACCCCTGGCCTAACCCTTAATGGGCACTTAATAAGTGCCTGTCATGTGAACAAAGAAATGATCATTAAACAAGCTACAATATCATAAGACAAAGGAGACAACAGGTTTTGCACATTTTCAGCATATTGCTCTCCAGATCAGGTGTGCTTCACCTAGGGAGAATGAATACCACTCTTCACACTTCTGTGGTTAAATTTCCATGGGTCTGTGAGCTTGGATAGGAAACAAATTATATCTTTATTTCAATCATTGGATTTTATTGTACTCATTTAAAAACATTATTCTTACAAGGGGCCCTTACTGCATTACCAAAGTGGCCCAGCACCCAGAGAAGGACAAGAACCTCTGTTCCATATAAACTCAGGCAGGTGCTTCTATCTATGTGAAGGTCACAATGTTGAAAGTGTTGTTGCCTGTAAGTGTTATATTACTAGAAGAATGATGCATGAGAGCAGGTGGGTCTCTCTGTGCTTTGTACATCCTGGAGCCTTTGCCTGATTAGTGGGGGAGTCCATGCTGGTGATTCTACATGGTTTTTGTTCTCATTTCTTAGAAAAGTAGATTTCAAAGTGGAGTTGAGAGAAAGGATGACCTCACCCCAAGGGTTATGTGTAATCTGCCAATGAGAGGACAGGAAGGTAGGTCGTGTGCCACCCTACCCATCAGAGCCAGTTGTGAAGCTTGTCTCCAGTTCAAACACTCCCAGCTTTATCCTCCATACTCTACTCCTTCTGTGTATGAGCCAAGCTTTGACCCCTTAGGGCAATTATAACCAGACCACTGCCTGGACATGCACAGCAGCAGGTATGCAGGCACCATTGGGAAAATTCCCCTGCTTCCCCCCACCCATCCACACCTACCCTTGCTCCCAGATCACCTCTTGCTAGGAGTAGATGCCCCTCAGACAGCAAGCTCTGAGGAGCTTGAGTAAGGGCCCTTTCCTCCCTCTTCTTGATTTGAGCAGGGCAGAATATGTCATCTGGGATGAGTAAGTACTGCTAAGGTGCCACAGATTGCAAATGCTATTACATTGTCTTCCCCAACGGCCATCTCTCTGACAAGCTTCTATATTTTTGTTAATGGCAATGTCATACTTCCATTAACCTAGATTCACAACCTTGGTGTCATCTATGGCTCCTCCATGAATTTTCTTTGTCCTTCAAAGCCGTTTTTATCCTAATCGTTCTGTGCAGTCTTCTTGGGGCTGGTAACTGGTGTGGTGGCTAGAGCATTGAGCCTGGAGTCAGCAAGACATGAGTTCAAAACCAGCCTCGGACACTTACTAATTGTATGACCTGGGGCAAATAAATTTCATCTGTTTGCCTCCATTTCTTCCTCTGTAAAATGGGGATAACAGCATCTACTTCCCAGGGTTGTTGTGAGGATCAAGTGAGATAATCTTTGCAAGCCATTTAGCACAGAGTATGGCTCACAGTGGATGCCATATAAATATTACCTGCCATTGTTATTATTCCCTGGCCACCCAAAGTTAATGGGACTACATTTGCTGATGAAATCAGATCACTCTTCAATTTATCTGTGATTTATCACTCATCTTTCCACCCTATCCAATGTTTTATTAATTGCCTACCAAGTGCAAGGCACTCTGCTAGGGGTGGGGATATAAAGAGAAAAAATTAAAAGTCTTTGCCTTTAAGGAAGTTATATTAGAGGCTTGTAGCTTCAGCATTATCCTCACTCCACATAGCCAATTAGTTGCCAGATCTTGTCAATTCTGTCTTCACAACCTCTTGCCGGTTCTCTTTCTCTCTATTCACTTATTCCCCACCCTAGTTCAGGCTTCCATCCCCCTAGTAATAATCTCCTAACTCCTCTCCCTTCCTCGAACCTTTCCCCATTTCAATCCATCCTTTGTACAAGTGTCAAAGGCCCTTTCACAAATTGAAGCCCAATCATGTCACCTCTTCCCTACTCAATAAACTCCCTATTGACTCTAGTATCAACTGTTATTTCATCATTACGTAATCCTTTGTAAATTTCCATTTTTCTATTTTTTTTAGAAATGTCTAATTCTTTTTAAATTTGTGTTAGGTTTCCCAGTGTTCATAATCGTTAGTGTGATAGTAAGGATAAGGACTAGATCACGGGAATCCAGCAACTCAGATGTACTTCTGAATACTATCACCTGGCCACAACTGCCATGCAATAGCATTCAGAAGTATGTCTGAGTCTGTATTCCCATGTTCTAGCCTATCTTTCTCACTTCTTATTATCAACCCCACTTCAGAGCCTGCTATGTATGTTATCATTACCAATAAAAATCATTTATTAAGGAATTAATTTAAACAACAAACATTTATGAAATGTCACAGCACAGAGTTCTGTGCTAAGGCACTGAGAGAAAGAAAATTGCAATAAGACACAGTCCCTGTTACATATGGCCCGATATTTGGGATCTCTTTCTCTACATGAGTTTCCTGAACACCATTACTATCAATCATTTCAGTACCTTGCCCTGGCTGACTGAGTCCGTGATCACAAGCTAAGTTCCCCTATTATTTGGCTGGCAAAAACCCACGACCAGTTCCTCTAATCCCTGTGATTCAGAGTTACTATTTGCCAGGACAAAACACTTTTCCTTTATTACTCTATCCTTTAAAAAAAAAAAAAAGAAAGAAACCTTCACTTGAAATGGCTATCTCCCTCAAGCTAGCCTATATCTTTCTTCCTTTTTCCTGCCACAGAGAATCCTCTACGTTTGCTGCCTCCATTTCCTGATTCCCATACTTCTCAACCCTTTGCATCCTGGTTTCTCATACTCCAAACAATAATTTAACCACCTTCTCAAAGAAACCTCTCAATGGCTGTATCCAATTATCTTGTCTTAATCTTCATCCTCTTTGAATTTTCTATACTTCTTGACAGTATTAATCAACTTTTCCCTAAGAATTGTTTCCTTTTCCCTTGCTTCCATAGGTTCAGCTATCACCTCCACACAATGAACATAGATAGATAGATAGATAGATAGATAGATAGATAGAGATATATAGATGTAGCCAGCCCAAAACTCTCTCCTGAAATCTATTCATATATCACCTACTGCCTGATAGACATCTCTACCTATACATCCCATGGCATGTCAAATTCAATATGTACCTTCTTTTCTTCCAAATTTCTAGGTGGCACAGTGGGTAGAATGTGGAGCTAGGAGTTCAAAAAAGAGTTGAGTTCAAATCCAGCCTTAGACACCTAATAGCTATGTGATCCTAAGTAAATCACTTAACTGCTCTCTGCCTCAGTTTCCTCATCTGTAAAATGGCGCACCTTTCGTTGTTGTTCAGTAGTTCAATCATGTCTAGTTCTTCATGACCTCTATGGACCACAGCATGTCAGTTCCTTCTGTTCTCTACTATCTCTCAGAGTGTCCAAGTTCACATTCATTGTTTCCATGACACCATCTGTCTTATCTTCCACCATCTCCTTTTCCTTTTGCCTTCAATCATTCCCACTTCAAGGTCTTTTCCAATCCTGTATTCTCATTATGTGGCTAAAATATTTCAGCTTCAGCTCTGGTATTTGCCCTTCCAATGAATAGCCTGAACTAATTTCTGTAAGTGTTGACTGATTGGATCCCCTCATTGTCCAGGGGATTCTCAAAAGTCTTCTCCAGAACCATAACTTGAAAGCACCACTCCCAGAATTTTTTGTGAGGATCAAATGAGATCATATTTGTAAAACATTTAGCACAGGGTCTTCTAGCCAGCCAGGCTAGGGTCTGGATCCTTTCTCTTCTCAATTATCTAATCCAACTAAGGGCCCCAGGACCTCCCTACAACTTAAACTCACAGGCCCATCTCTAAGCCTAAATATATCTATCTTATGGTTCATAATAACCTTTACTCAGGGAAGAAATGTGAAAAAGAAGGAGCAGGTGGGACTCTGAGATACAGTTTCAGACTCACCTAGATGGAACAAATGCTTTAGTCACCATGTTCTCATCCCAATGTGGCAGCTGGGGAGCAGAAAAAGACAAAATCATTTTCCTCTACTCCCATTAGAAGTTGTAAAGCAGGTGCTGTAGAAGCACCCACTGGAAGATTAAATGAAGAGATAGAAAGTGGAAGTCACTCCATTCATAAAAATCCATTGAGTGATCAGCTCTTTCTACATTGAGACAATGACAGGATTATTTTTTCAGCCCCAAAGTGTCTAAGGACTAAGTCATACATGGCTGGAGGAAACAGGGAAATTGTCATCCCCAAATTACCAAAAAAAACCTTTTGAATGAGATGGTATTCACATTTTCAAGAAATCTGTGTAACTCTATAATTTAATTTAAAAAATAATAAGCAATTTTTTTCTTTACATCATAATCATTGCCCTTCCCTGCAATTAATTTTTTTGATAATTGGCTAGGATTTTCTAAGTCATGTCATCTGCAAGTAAGAATAAGTTTGTTTCCTCTATTGAAATAATCATGTGATTTTAATCTTTGTTGGTTTTCTTATTAATTATGTGAGTTAGTTTCCTATTGTTGTCACCTTAGATCCTTGGTAGGAATCCAACTTGGTCATAGTAGATTATTTCAGGATATAATACTGTATTCTTATTGTGAGATTTTATTTAAAATGCTTTCATTAACACCTATTAGGGCAGCTGCTTACGCTATTCTTTTTCCTCTTTTCTCTCAAGGTTGAGACCATATTTGTCTAAAAAAAGGGAGGATGGAAGATTGTCTTCATCTTGATTTTTGACAATAATTTTTGTAACAGAGATAATAATTTGCTACTTAAATGTTTGATTGGGTTCACTTTTAACTCTGTCTAGCTGAGAATTTTCCCTACACACACACACACATACACACACACACACACACACTTCAACAGTTAAAATTACAAGTATCTCAATTATTTTTCAGAGAGTGTATTGAGACCTCCATTTCTCATCGTGTTACTTTGGGCATTTTATATTTTGTAAATATTCTTTGATTTCCTTGAAATTTCTGGCTTTCTTGATTGTAATTTTGTATAGTAGTTTTTGATCATTTTTTAAAAATTTCCTCTTCTGTGAATTTGTCTTGTTCATGGAGTTGGGGTAATGTGAGTTTCTTCTCTTGATCAGGTTTTCTAATGGTTTTTTAATGAAGACTAACAAAATTGGTAAACCATTAGATAACCTGAACAAAAAAGAGAAGAAACTCAAATTACAAAAGACAAATTCACAACAGAGAGGAAGTTTTTTAAAGACTCAAAAACTCCTACATACAATTATAAAAGCATCCATGAGGCTACACGTTCAGGAATTCAGAGTCTTTCCACCTACCCTGTAGCTGACTTGTCCTGTAGGTATTGTCTCTCCCAATCAGAGTGTGATGTCCTTAGCAGCAGGGACTGTCTTGCTTTTTCTATCTGCATTACCAACACTTACCAGTCTGTACATAGCAAGCTTGTGATAAATGCTTTTTCATTCACTCGTTCTCAGAACTGCACTCTCAGCATTATACTGAGTACTCAGCTTCTGTTCTTTCATAATTAGATTTCAGGGAACCAACCTAGGTTCTAAGATCACAGCCCCATTGGCACATCAGAGAACTGGAATATGTGATTAATGAAAAGGGGGTCAGTATTGTGGGGGTAAGTAATAAATCAATGGAACTTAAAAAAGATATTAACCATGAAAATAATTCAGTGGAGAAAGTTCTTCCTGAATTGTGCAATCCATTATGGCACAGAGGTTTGTTCAGAAAAAGAAAATAAGTTTTTAGATTATATCATTTTATTTTGCCTAAAAACCCCCAAAGCAAAAATATTGTACTTGCAGTAAGTATGGACTAGGATTTGAATCCCCCTCCAACGTTTACTAGCTGTGGGACTATAAACAAGTTATTGAATGCTTCTATGCCTCAATTTCCTCATCTGTAAATGGGGATAATAGCTTACAGTTTAAGTGACAGTAAGTGTGTTTAAAGTGGTTTGTAAACTTTAAAGCAACATAGAAATGCCATCCATCATTCTCATCTTTTCTCCTTTTATTTCATGCGCTTTCTGCTCATTGCTTACCTTTTCAAAACTGTTGCTGAGCTGCCTTAACCTAGAGCCTGGTCTGTGGGAGCCAAACACTGAGAATTTTCTACCTTGAAAATGCAAGTAAAGTTCCGAATTGGAAGTGGTCCTTGGGAGTCTCTCCTTGGGCCTTACTGTTTCTAATCTTAGCTTGCTTTTCGCTTGGCTTTGCTTAATTTGCTTTTTCCATTATCTGGTTTCTTGCCTATTGTTCTCACCAAATCAGGGCACCAAAATGCATAGAATGCTACTTTTACACAATCTGCAAGTAGAAGAGTCGACAAGCATCAACATGCATTTATTAGGCACTTACTATATGCCAGCCATGGTAATAACTCTGGGATGGCAAAAAAATGGCAAAATTATTGTCCCTGCTGTTGAGGACCTGACCTTCTAATGGGGTAGGGGAGGAACAGTATGCAAACAATACGTAAATAGTTATTTGTAAGTAGCTGTCCAGAGTAACTTGGAGGTAATCTCAAAGGGAAGGCACTAGCATTGAGGGAAACCAGGAATGGCTTCTTACAGAAGGTAGCATCTTAGCTGATATTTGAAGGGAACCAGGGACCCAGGGGTGGAAGGAGAAGGAACAGCTGAGCCTAACATTTAATCAATTAGTAAGAATAATTAGATAAATAAAAAAGCTACCAGATGACCTGCAGCTTCCTCCAATACAGTCATACCCCAGTTGAACTCTACAGTAATCTTTCTTTTATTTTCTTCCTGTCGCAGCAGTAGCCTCATGTCATCGGTCACAGGGCACCAAACTTTCAGGTAAGGGCTCTGATTCTTGGGTTTCTTCATTTACTGTTAGCTATCTCAGTCTACAGTTGGTTTTCTCCAGAAATTTTCACGTTCTTATTGTGGCTGGAACCTACTGACCTTGCCTAAGATCACCCCTGAATTATTCACCAGAAGAAGAAAAAAAAAACATGGATCAAAGATAATGGATAGTTCATTAAAATATGCAGATTTTCAAATACTCCTTAATGGCCCTGATGTGATGCTCCAAGATGTTCTGACTTTTCTTTAACATGTCTTCCCTACAAAATAATCTTAGACAACTTGAAAAATAACATAATTCCAAAGGCTGAGTCACAAGTATATATCTAATGACTATATGACTATATTTTGGCCAACATTCCCTTCTATCACCATCTTTCATTGATCTTTTTCAAAAACAAAGGACAAACAGCAATTGTCAGTGGCATTAACAGTCCAGAGCTAGAAAGGTCCTCTTTATGATGTGAAGCTTGGAATGGTCCATTGCCTTTGTGTGGCTTAGCCACTTAAGTCTGAGCTAAGTTCCTGAATGAGTACACTATTATATAGCAGCCTGTATGTGGAAGGGACTCCTTATAGCTTTTATAAAGCCCGATGCCAGTTTAAGGCTAGCGTGGTGATTCCACTGTTTAATTCCAAAGGTCTATGTCTATGAAACTTAATGAGTCCTGAGTGACAAATAAACAGCTCTTTCCACTTTATGGTTTCTGATTATTTAACTGACTCTTCTCAGTCTCCCTCCTATTCCCCTCAAACAATTAGCCTTAATAAGAATGACATGCTTTTGGTCACATTCTTTATGCATCCAAATGCCGTTGCACAGGTAAAAATGGGTGACTTTATAGGGAGGAAGTTCATGGTTGATTATTTTTGTTTTTAGCTCTCAATGTTATGTTGGTTCGTGGGTAGTTTTCATTTGTCACTTTGTCTTCATTAGGTCTTTTTTTTTTTAAAGAAAAGTAAATGCAAATTTATAAAAAAAAATACTGCAAATATAAAACAAGTAACAAAAGAAATCCAACAAATGAAAAACTTCTGTATCCCAAAACCATGTTGATTTCTCCTAATAGAATACAAGCTCCATGAAGGCAGGGTTGCCTTCATTTTTGCTTTTGTGTTTCTAGTAACTAGTATAATGCCTGTCACATGACAGGGATAAAATAAATGCTTCTTTAATTTTATTTGATTTAATCTAATTATGTCTTTAGAGAAGCACTATGGTACAGTGGATAGAATGTTGTACTTGGAGCCAGGGAGACCTGGACCTCTCTCTTTCTCACTTACTAGCTATATGACTTGAACAAATTACTTATCCTGAAACTCAGTTTACTCATCTATAAGATGAGAGGAATAAGAACAGCTATGATTAATATACCACCTACTATGGGTTAGGACACTTTGCTAAGTACTATACAAATATAATTTCAGTTTATCCTCACAAAAACCCTGAGAGATAAGTACCATTATTATCTCTATTTTACATTGGGGAAACTGAGGCAGAAGTTAATGATTTTCCCAGGGTCACCTTAGCCAATATTAGCTCCTACCTCACAGAATTGTGGACTAAATGAGAAATAATGTATTTAATCCACTTTACAAAACCCAAAAATCTATATTTATTATTTTTTAGAAATAAAAGAATAAAAAAAGTGTGATGTAGGCTTGGATTCTAGCTTTGGCTCTGCTATTAACTGTGTGACCTTCAGAAAGTCATTTAGCCCCTTTAAGCCTCAGTTCCTCATTTCTTTTTTTTTTAATTTTTTTTTCAGTTCCTCATTTCTAAAATACAAGGGCTAACCTAAGTAATCTCAAAGGATCCTTATAATTCGGATAGATAGATGAAATAGCACATGAGGGATGGACCTAGGTTCAAATCCTACCTTGGACATGAATTTGTGACCTTGAACATGTAACTTTACCTCTCTGTGCCTCAGTTTCCTTATCCCTAAAATGGAGACAATAATATGTGTACCTACCTCACAGGGTTGTTGTAAGGCACCAGTGAGATAATCTATGAAATGGACCTTGCAAAACTTAAGATGGTGTGGAATGTCTCTTGTTAGAACACTCTACTAGTCTTCTGTTTTCAAATGCTACCAGCCCAGGTTAGCGCTTGTGAAATCATTATACATTAGTTTTTCAATAAGCAGAAACCAGAAAGTGGAAAGAGCTAAATATAAACCCAAAGCTGTTAGGTCACAAATGGAGCAAGAATAGACTCCCATGGCAAATAAATGTACAACATCAGCAAACTCATAATTTGATTTGTATTTTCGTGTTAGAAAATCTATTTGGACTTGGCTACCACAAACTGGTATCTAAATATCTTTGAAAGAGTTTAGAAAAGATAGCAGCAATTATCAAAACTGCTTGATACTGGCTAAGAAATAGGAAGGTAGATCACTGGAATAGGTTAAGTATGCAAGACACAGTAGTCAATGGCTATAGTAATCTATTATTTGATAAACCCAAAGATCCCAGCTTCTGGGATAAGAACTAACTCTTTGACAAAAACTGTTGGGAAAACTGGAAAAGAGCATGGCAGAAACTAGGCATAGATCAAAATTTCACACTACATGCCAAAATAAAGTCAAATGGGTTCATGATTTAGATATAAAGGCTGATACTGTAAGCAAACTGGGAGAGCAAGGAATAGTTTACCTGTCAGATTTATGGAGAACAGAAGAATTCATGACCAAGCAGGAGACAGAGAACATTATGAAAAGCAAAATGGATAGCATTAAATCAAAAAGGTTTTGCACAAAGGCAGTGCAACTAAGATTAGAAGGAAAGTAGAAAATTGGGAAAGAATCTTTATAACCAGTCTCTCTGATAAGGACCTCATTTCTAAAAATATATAGAGAATTAAGACAAATTTATAAGAATACAAGTCATTCCCTAATTGATAAATGGTCAAAGGATATGAACATGCAGTTCTCTGATGAAGAAATTAAAGCCATCTATAGTCACATGAACAAAATGTTCTAAACCACTATTGATTAGAGAAATGAAAATCAAAACAACTCTGAGGCACTACATCACACCTATCAGATTGGCCAACATGACAAAACAGGAAAATGATAAATGTTGGAGAAGATGTGGGAAAATTGGAACACTAATGCATTTTTGGTGGAGTTGTGAAATGATCCAACCATTTTGGAGAGCAATTTGTAAATATGCCCAAAGAGCTATACAAATGTGTATACCCTTTGACCCAGCAATACCATTTCTAGGGTTGTATCCCAGAGAGATCATACAAATGAGAAAGGGACCCGCATGTACAAAAATATTTATAGCAGCTCTTTTTGTGGTGGCAAATAATTGGAAACTTAGAGGATGCCAATCAATTGTGGAATGGCTGAACAAGTTGTGATATATGAATGTAATGGAATACTATTGTGCTATAAGAAATGATGAACAGGCCAATTTCAGAAAAACCTGGAAAGTCTTATATGGTCTGATGCTGAGTAAAGTGAGCAGAACCAGGAGAATGTTGTACACAATAACAGCCACGTTGTGCAATGACTGATATTGATAAACTTAACCTTTCTCAGCAATAAAAGGACTTAAGACATCTCCAAAGGCCTCATGATGGAAAATGCTATCCACAAAGAAGAAAGAACTATGGAGTTTGAATGCAGATCTAAGCATACTATTTGCTTTCTTTTTCTTCTGTTGTGTTTTGTTTCCTCTTTCTGATGGTTCCTCCTATTGATTCTAATTTTTACTTACAACATCACTAATGTGAAAATATGTTTAATAAGAATGTATGTGTATAGCCTATATAAGATTGCATACGATCTTGGGGAGAGAGATGGGAAGGGAGGGGGAGAAAAATTTAAAACTCAAAAGCTCATGGAAGTGATTGTTGATAATTCAAAATAAATTAATTTTTTAAAGAGTTTAGAAAAGATAGAAACAAGTAAAAATCATGTGAAAGAAAATTCATGAAAATGAAACCAATATTCCTTTAAGTTTTTCAAAACACTTTCTCTCTCTCTCTCTCTCTCTCTCTCTCTCTCTCTCTCTCTCTCTCTCTCTCTCTCTCTCTCCCATTTGAGGCTACTAGGCTATCATTGTCCCCATTTGACAGATGAGGAAACTGAGGGTCAGAAAATTTAAGTGACTTACCTGTGGTAACATAGCTAGCAAATGTCAGATATGTGATTAATAATAATCATAACTAACATTTATATGATGATTTAAGATTTTCAAAGTGCTTCGAAATATTATCTCTTTTCATGCTTACAACAACCATGTGAGGTAGATGCTATAATTATCCTTATTTTATAGATGAAGAAACTGAGGCAGTGCCTTGCCCAGAGTCCCACAGAGAGTAAGCATCTAAGGCCGTATTTGAACGCAGGTGTCCCTGACTCCATTCACTGTGTCTCCAAATCTCTATTGATTTTAAATCCAGTGCTCTGTCCACTATACCATCTTTTTTGTTCATCTTTTTTTTTTTATTTAGGCAAAAAGGAAGAATACAAAGCTACTTTTTTTTTAATGAATCAACCTCTGACTCAAAATAAAGTGCACAACTTTGGCACAACTTTCTCCACTGAATTGTTTTTCTGATTAATGGCTTTTGCAAGTTTCACTGATTTGTTGTTGTCCATCCTTCACTCTCAAAAAGGACCGATGACATCACAAGTGTGATTTCTTGACTCACACACCATTTGGGTTTGAGTGAGTCAGAGCTGCACAAAGTCCTCAGTCTCTCTCTATATACAATATTGACCTCCTTTTTGCTAATCACATAGTCCAATTCTCTGATGTCTCAATGAATTTATGATCACAGTCCCTAGACTGGTCGCTACTTGTGGCATCTAGTTCTAAAGGAGAGGAGGTTGGGTCCCCAGTACAATGCTGAGAGGGAGGTTTTAAGAATGAATGAAAAAGCATCTATCAAAAGCTTGCTATGTGCCCCTCACTGTACTAAGTGCTGGAGACATAAATTTTTTAAAAAGAGCAGTCCCTTCTCTGAAGAATCTCATACTTTAATTGAGAGGGGCAATATGTATAAGACAGTTCAGCCATGGGGCCAATGCAAAGATGGAGAATTCCTAAGGGGCAACCAGGAGGATGGCTAGACTCAAAGATCCTTACGTTGTATCCATGTGTCACAGACATTTAGTTCTCTTCATCTTTTTTTCACTCTTTCTACTGATAAACAAAACTAACCTCTGAGTTTTCTTTTTTCAAAAAAGACTAACAAAATTGATAAACTATTACATAACCTGATGAAGAAAGAGAAGAAATGCAGATTGCGAATTTAAAAAAAGACAAATTCACAAGAAAGGAAATTGTTTTAAAAATAAAAAGCTATACATAATTATTTATACATATATACAAAATCATAATCAGCACAACTGAAAATTTGAAGAAAATTGATAAGTATTTACAAATAGAAAACATCTCAACTAATAAAACAGGAGCAATCTTAATTCACTCTCAGAAAAAACCATTGAGAAAGGTATGATTCAACTACCAAGTGGGAAGACAGAAGCAGGAACTGGGGGAGAGCCCTAGCTTAGAACTCTAGGCCAGATGGAGCTGCAAGTGAACCCAATCAAACAATTAAATAGCAAATGAATACCTAGACTACAAAATTATTTTCAAAAACAAAGACAAAAGCAAACTCCCTGTATGAGGCAGATATGGTCCTGATACCCCAAATGCTGAAAGACAAAGAAGAAAAAGAGAACTCTAGACAATTGAGCTAATGCGTGTTGGTGAAAACATTTTAAATGAAATCCTTACAAGGAAAATGTAACACTATAGACACAAATAATTCATTATGACCAAACTGGATTCCTACCAAGGATACAAGATGGTTTAACAATAGGAAAACTACTAGCATGGTTAATAATAAAAACAACAAAGATAAAAATCATATGATTATTTCAATAGATGCAGAGGAAACAAACATTCCTATTTGCAGATGGCATGATAGTGTACTTAGAAAACCCCAGAGAATTATTGAGAAAACCAGTTGAAAAAAGAAAGGATGATTATGATCTAAAGACAAAAAGTATTGCTTATAGTTTTAAAAAAAATTAAGGCATACAGACCACTTGAACATGTGATTATCACCAAAGTGCAAGAAAATTTGGTTTTAAAAAATTAATATCTGAAAATTCTGTCATTCCTCCTAATACTCTATGAGCCCATCCATCTATGATAAAAGAGTTTTGCATTTTTTTTAAATGCCCAGAGTATAATTTTGCCCCAGGTTTACAGAATTCCATCCTTCTTTTTCAATAGTATAGGCCAATGCAGACAGAAGATATTGACCAACCACCTCAGATGCTTCTGGGTTCCTATAATGGTCAGACTCCCAACACCAGCAAAAGCCTTTCAAGCTCTAAATAGCAGAGAACTCAGGAGATGGAGGGAGCAGTAATGACTGAGGAGAGCATCTTTGTTCTCTCCCTTTCTACAAAGTGCTGCAGTCCCAGAACATAATCTAATCATCGTCATTATTATAAATATTTCTATGGTGCTTTAAGGGTGAAAGAAAATTGTCTCATCCAAGTGTTACAAAAATCAACCATTCTCTAACTGATGAGCATCCCCTCAATTTCCAATCTTTTGCCACCACAGAAAAGGAGCTGCTATAAATATTTTTTTACATATAGGTCCTTTTCCCTTTACTTTTATCACTTTAGCATACAGACCTAATTAGTGGTATTGCTGGGTCAAAGGGTATGCACAATTTTATAACCCTTTAGGCATAGTTCCAAATTGTTCTCCAGAATGGGTGGACTACTTCACAACTCTACCAACAATGAATTAAGTCCCAACTTTTCCAAATGCCCTCCAGCATTTGTCATTTTCCCTTTCTCTCATGTTAGCCAATCTAACTGGTGTGAGGTGATACCTCAGAGTTGTTTCAATTTTCATTTCTCTGATCAGTACTGATTTAGAGTGGTGGTTTTTTTTTTTTAATGTGAGCATTGATACCTTTGGTCTATTCATATATTTTAACCATTTATCACCAGGGGAATGGTTCTTATTTTTATAAAATTTACTTACTTCCCCATATATTTGAGAAATGAGGCCTTTATCCAAGAAGCTTGCTGCAAAATAATTTTTTCCCAGTTTCCTGTTTTCCTTCTAATTTGGAGTGCATTGGTTTTGTTTATGCAAAGACTTTTAAATTTAATGTAATCAAAATTATCCATTTTATATCAAGCAATATTCTCTATCTCTGGTTGGTCATAAACTCTTCCCTCATCCATAGATCTGACAGGTACATTTTTCCATGCTCCCCTAATTTTCTTATGATATCACCCTTTATGTTTAAATCATGTACCCATTTTAACCTTATCTTGGTTTATGTTATGAGATGTTGGTCCATACCTAGTTTTGGCCAAACTGCTTTCCATCTTTTCCTAGCAATTTTCTAATTATCAAATGTTGAGTTTTCTAGCTCTATAAAATAATTTTGGTGGTTTGGTTGGTATGGCACTGAATAAGCAATGAATTTAGGTAAAATTGTCATTTTTATTGAATTGGCGTGGCCTACCCATGATCAACTGATATTTTCCACTTGTTTAGTTCTGACTTTATTTGTGTAAAATATATTTTGTATTTGTGTTGATATAATCCCTGGGTTTCTCTGGGCAGGTAGACTTCTGAGTATTTTATATTGACTACAATTATTTTAAATGGAATTTCTCTTTCTATCTCTTGCTGCTGGACTGTATTGGTAATATTTAGAAATGCCAATGATTTAGGTAGGTTTATTTGATATCCTTCAACTTTGCTAAAGTTGTTAATTATTTCAACTAGTTTTTTTAGTTGATTCTTTAGGATTCTCTAAGTATACCATCAAAGACTGATAGTTTTGTTTCCTCATTGCTTATTTTTATTCCTTCAATTTCTTTTTCTTCTCTTACAGCTATAGCTAGCATTTGTATTACAATATTGAATAATACTGGTGATAATGAGCATCTCTACTTCACTCCTGATCTTATTGGGAAGGCTTCTAGTTTATCTCTATTGTAAATAATGCTGGTGGTTTTAGAGAACTGTTAATTATTATAGATACTTGCTGATGGTTTTATATAGATGTTACTTATTTTAAGGAAAGCTCCATTAATTCCTATGCTTTCTAGTGTATTTAATAGTAATGAATGTTTTATTTAGTAAAAAGCTTTTTCTGAATCTATTGAGATAACCATATGATTTTTGTTGTTTTTTTATTGATATGATCAACTATGCTAATAGTTTTCTTAGTACTGAGCCTGCTCTGTATTCCTAGCATAACTCCAATCTGATTATAGTGTATAATCTTTATGATGTATTGCTGTAATCTCCTTGCTAGTATTTTATTTAAACATTTTGCATCAATATTCATTAAGGAAAGTGATCTATAGTTTTCTTCTTCTATTTGGTAGTACTCCTTTACCTATTTTTCCAAATAGTTTATGTGGTTTTTGAATTAATTATTCTTTAAATGTTTCATAGAATTCCCTTGTGAATCCATCTGGTGCTTGGATGTTTTTCTTAAGGAACTCATTGATGACCTGTTCAATTTCTTTTCCAAGATAGGGTTAATTAAGTATTCTATTTCCTCTTCTGTTAACCTGGGCAACTTATATTTTTGCAAATATCCATCCACTTCACAATATATAGCCTTGTTGTACTGCTTTTCCAGTCTTAAACCAATCAGTTCCTCCATGTTTGGTTCTTACTGTTGCTTCTTGGCCCACATATGGGTTCCTCAGGAGACAAGTAAAATGATCTGGTACTGCCTTCTCTTTGAGAACCTGCCACATTTTGTTGTGTTCCACACAATCAAAGGCTTTAGTGTAGTCAATGAAATAGAAGTAGATATTTTGGGGGTTTTGTTTTGCTTTCCTGAAACTCTTTTGCTTTCCCCATAATCCAGGGGATGTTGGCAATTTGGTCTCTAGTTCCTCTGCCTTTTCAAAAACCGGTCTGCTCTTCTGGTTATTCTTGGTTCATATATTGTTGAAGCCTAGCTTGAAGAATCTTAAGCATGACCTCCTGGAATGTGAAATGAGTACAATTGTTCAGTAATCTAAATATTTTTTGGCATTGCCTTTCTTTAAGATTTGGACATAAATTGATATTTTCCAATCCAGTAGCCACTGTTTAGTTTTCCAAATTTACTGGAATATTCAGTACAGCACTTTAGCAGTAGCATCTTTTAGGATTTTAAATAGCTCAGCTGTAATTCTGTCACTTCCACTAGTCTTATTGTTAGCATTGCTTTCTTTTTTTTAAGGTGTGTATTCTTTTTTCCCTTTTTTTGATGTTATTAATTTATTTATTTTTAATTTTCAACATTCATTTCCACAAGATTTTGAGTTCCAAATTATCTCCCCATCTCATCCCTCCTCCCCAGCCCAAGATGGCATGTATTCTGAATACCCCTTCCCGACTCTGCCCTCCCTTTTATCTCCTCCTCCCTTCTCTTATCCCCTTCCCCTTCAATTTTCCTGTAGGGCAGGATAGATTTCTATACCCCATTGCCTGTATATCTTATTTCCCAGTTGCATGTGGAAACAATTTTTAACATTTATTTTTAAAACTTTGGCTTCCAAATTTTCTCCCTTCCTCCCTCCCCACCCACCCTCATTGAGAAGGCAAGCAACTCAATAGAAGTTATACATGTGTAGTCAGTTAGTATTGCTTTCTATGGCCCAATTAACTTCATTCTCCAGGATGCATGGCTCTAGCTCAGTAACAACACCATTATGGTTATTAGTGATGTTGTGATCTTTCTTGAATAATTCTTCTGTATATTCTTGCCATTTCTTAATCTCTTCTATTTCTGTTAAGTCTCTACCATTTTAGTCTTTTATCATGTCCATTTTTGCATGAAACATTCCCTCTAATTTTCTTGAAGAGATCTCTTGTCTTTCCCATTCTATTATCTTCTTCTATTTCTTTCCATTCCTCATGTAAGAAATCCTCATCTTTTCTTACTATTCTCTGGAATTCTCATTCATTTGGGTGTATTTTTCCCTTTCTTCTTTCCCTTTCATTTTCTTTCTTTCCTCAGCTATCTGTAAAGCCTTATCAGATAGCCATTTTGCTTTCTTGCTCTTCTTTTTCTTTGGAATGTTTTTGTTGCTGCCTCTGTTGTGAACTTCACCTGTAGTTCTTCAGGCATTCTATCTACCAGATCTAATCACTTAAATCTATTCATTACTTCCTTTTCATATTCATATGGGATGTTATTTAGGTCATACTTATATAGTCTAATGATTTCCCTACTTTCTTCAATTTAAGTCTGAATTTGGCAATTAAAAACTCATGATCTGAGCCACAGTCATCTCCAGGTCTTGCTTTAACTGACTACATAGAGCTTCTCCACCTTTGGTTGCAAAGTACGTAATCAATATGGTTTCAATATTGACCATCTAGTGATGTCCATTGTAGAGCCACCTTTTGGGTTACTGAAAAAGAGTATTTGCTATGATCAGTGAGTTATCTTAACAAAACTCTATTAGTCTCTGCCCTGCTTCATTTTGTACCCCCAGGCCAAACTTTTCTGTTATTCCAATTATGTTTTGATTTCCTACTTTAGCATTCTAATCCCTTATGATGAATGTGAAATCTATTTTGGTGTCATTTCTAGATGCTGTAGGTCTTCATAGAACTGATCAACTTTGGCCTCTTTGGCATCAGTGATTGGAGCATAACTTGCATTACTGTGATGTTGCATGGTTTGCCTTAGCTTCAAACAGATATCATTCTGTCATTTTTGAGATTATGACCCAGTACTGCTTTTCTCACCCTTTTATTGACTATGAGGGCTACTCCATTTTTTCTAAGGGATTCCTACCCATGGTAGTGTATGTAACGGTCAACTGAATTAAATCCACCCCTTGCCATCCATTTAAGTACACTGATGCCCAAGATGATGGTGTTTAATCTTTCCATCTCCTATTTGACCACATCCATCTTATCTTAGCTCAAAGATCTTAGATTCCAGGTTCCGTTGTAATATTGATCTTCACAGCCTCGGACTTTCCCTTCATCACCATACACATCCCCAGCTGAGCTTCTCCTTACCTTTGGCCCAGTGGTTTCATTCTTTCTGGAGATGCTTGTTCTTATCCTCCGCTCTTCCCAGCATTTGGAAGCATTGTACACCTTCCAACCTGAGAAGCTCGTCTTCCTGCATCATCTCTTTTATCATTTTAATACTGTCCGTGGGGTTTTCTTGATATAGATACTGAAGTGATTTCCTTCTCCAGTGGATCACCTTTTGTGGAAAGAGAGCTGTCCTTAAACCCAGGAAGACCTGAGTTCAATTTCCATGTCTGACACATACTAACCAAGTGACTCTAGGCAAGTCATTTCATTCTCCCACTATTGTAGGTAACTCTCAAAGACCACAAATTGTAGAGAAAATGTCCATCTGACTTGGCACAGGGCATCTCATCATCCATAAGTTCCCTCTATCAATAGAATCATAGATGTGGTCCCACCCAAATACGGCTCCTGGAGAAAAAGGAGCTGTTTTTCGTTTTGTATCCTCAGCAGAGAAGGTTCTAACCTGCACTGATGGAAGAAAGGTCCTCAACCAGGAGCCCCCCAAACCTGAGAAATTACAGGCTTAGTCACTATCCCTATTTCTAGCACCTAGATGTGACTGGAATGTAATAAGCGACAAATAAGTATTCACTGAATGAAAGAATGAGACCACAATGCCATACAGAGAATGATTTCTGCTTCCAAGTGTCTCAAATATATATATATATATATTGATGTGACTAAGAAGCCAGACATGCTTTATGTAAAATCATATGTCCCTCATCTGTCACAGCAGACATCCCCCAAAGTACTCCATCTCTCTGCCCCAGGCTTTTTCACTGGCTGTCCTCCATATCTGGAATGTTCTCCTTCCTCATCTCTACCTCCTGGCTTCCCTGGCTTCCTTCACATCCAAGTATGAATTCCACCTTCTACAGAAAGCCTTTTTCAGCCCCTTTTGAGCCCAGTTACTTTCTTCTCTTAATCACTTCCTCTTTATGCTGTATAGAGCCTGTTTATAAAAATCTGGTTGCTTCATCCCATTAGTTTGTGAGCTTCATGAGAGTAGGCATTATCTTTTGCCTCTTTCTGTATTTCCAGTACTTAGCGAAGTGCCTGCACACAGTAAGTGCTCAATAAATGTTTACTGATTGAAACCAGTGCTGAGATAGGAGGGAGGAGGCACCTTACCAGAAATCCGGGCTGTGTTCCTCTGAGTCCTCACTAAGGTCTCAGACCCAAAGAAATTCTTAGCAGACACTCAGGTATAATTTAATGGATCATAGAATCATAGATTTTCAACTGAAAGGGAAGTATTCACAAATAAAGAAACTGAGTCTCAGAAAGACAGGTGGATAACAAGTGCTGGATTTGGAGTCAGAAAGATCTTGATGCAAATCCTACCTCAAAGGTTTGTTAGCTGTGTGACTCTGGGCTCTAGTTTCCTCATCTGTAAAATGAGAATGATAATAACAGCCTGCCTCAGTTTCCTTATCTGTAAAATGGGTATGCAATTGCATCTACTCAGCCACCAGCACACGAGATAACTTGTTAAGCATTTTGTAACCCTTAAGGGCTTTTTAAATGTTAGCCATTATTAAGAGACTTCCCGGTACCACATAACTAGTGTCAGAGGCAGGATTTTTTTTTTACAGCCTCTGATAGGAAAGAACAGACATTTTAAAAGCACACAGGACCTAAAAGACAGAGGTATTCATGTTAATAACAGCTAACAATTAAATTTTGCTCTCCCAGCAACCCAAAGGCAGAGATATAATATCCTGTCACTTGAAGGCAAGATGACTGTGTTTGTGACCGGAGAGCAAAGGAGTGTTTTCCTACTGGGAGCAAGTCAGAACAGCAAATATTTCATCATCTCCTAGCTGCTTTCTAATATTGTCTTTGCCAAACATTCAGATAGCAACATTGTCCTGGAAACAGCAGCCCTGAGTTGAGTGGGGAGGTAAGCGCTGGCTGGACAATCTGTCTGGAGACACCTGGGCACTAGTTTCATTCATCAGCAAGGCCCTGTAGGTGGAGACCTTGCCACAGCAACCAGGAATGCACAGAGAGAAGGCCCCATCTAAACAGCTGCAGAGTCCAAAAGAAGGGAAATGGGGGCCGGAATTGTGCTTCTGCTCTGCCAAAGGAAGGGAAAATCATTCACTTACCCAAAGAAAATATCACCATTCCCAAAGGAAAGAGGCAAAAAACAAAGTGTCAACTCTTGGATTATATATCAGATATCACCATCCACAAAATCTGAGAAAGCAATCAGAGTAGCATCCAACCCCTCCACCCCCTCCCTGAATTTACAGATGAGGAAACTGAGGCCAAGAGAGACTAACATCTATTTGGTAAATAATCCTAGGTGCCATCATAACTCTTTCAGCCTAGTATATAAGGTCTGAAATGTTTCACATCTCTCAAAATTCTGCCTTCATTTCACCGTACTTATTTCTGCTTGAAATATTATACCTTTTCCATGACTATGGAACCCTAAGCTTCTTCCTCTTCAGAACAGATAAGGAATTTCTGGAGTATAGCCAAAGTCACAGAGAGGGATTGAATCAAAGGGCAGGGGGAAATGGTGTTCATTCTCACCCTTGGGAAAAAAGGAGCAATTTTATTGTTGATTTTTTTTCAAGGAAGCCTTCAGGGAAATAGTGTATTTGCTGAGTGGGAGCAGAATGAATACAAAAATGCATCTCTCCCCCAGATATTTGATCTATGGAAAGGTTTCCTAGTTTGGGGGAGGGTTGAGGAGGAGGGAGGGAGGTCTACGGGTTTTAATTTAAAGGAAGTCTCACTTTCAGAGGAAAACCACTGGCAGGGTGAATGAGGCGGCTCTGACTTCCTCCACTTTGGCAGCAGGATAAGGATTCTCCAGAAGCCAGTCACTGTGGTTTGCCTCACTCCCTGATAATGACAGCTCCTGCTTCAACCCCCGCCCACGGAAAAGAAAAATCAGGACTCTAAAAATAAGAAGGAAGAAAAGAAGACCCATGCTCTTGTCAATGCCAGGAACTGGGAGGTTTGGATGAATGCCATGAGATACCCTGTTATTTATTGCCCATTTCCACCCCATAGGGAGCCAGAATAAAGACCTGCCAAAGAAAAAGGGGGGAGGGGAAAAGTAGAGGAAAAGAATGAGTGGAAGGGAGGGAGGAAAATACAGACAGAGATAGTGAAAAAGAAGGAAGGGAGGGAGGAAGGGAGGAAGGAAGAGAGGAAAAGAGGAGGGAGGGAAAAAGGGAGGAAGGAAGAGAGGAAAAGAGGAGGGAGGGAAAGAAGGAAGGAAGGAAAAGAAAGAAAGAAGAGGAAGAGAAGGAAAGAAAAGAAAGAAAGAAAGAAAGAAAGAAAGAAAGAAAGAAAGAAAGAAAGAAAGAAAGAAAGAAAGAAAGAAAGAAAGAAAGAAAGAAAGAGGAAGGGAAAGAAGGAAAAGAAAGGAAGGAAGGAAGGAAGGAAGGAAGGAAGGAAGGAAGGAAGGAAGGAAGGAAGGAAGGAAGGAAGGAAAGAAGGGAGGTAGGGAGGGACTGAGAGAAGGAAGGAAGATGAGCCAGGAACTGGGGTTTAAATACAAAAGTGAAACACTACCTGCTCATGAAGAGTCTCTATTCTATAAGAGTAGACAACAGATACCTGGGTAGGCACAGCCAAAATCTCTACCCCACAGACGCAAAGGTGGAGACTGAAGCATCTGGGGAGTAGAAGCTTCACATAGAAGGTGGCACATGAGCTGAGTCTTGAAGGACATTCCTTGGTCTAAGAGGTGGAGCTAAGGAAGGAACATTTTCTAGGCAAAGGGACAAGCTGATGTAAAGGTATGAAGACGGAAGGTAGAGTTAGAGGGACATTGAATAGTAAGAAGCCCAGTTTGACTGGAATGCTGAGTGAATGAAGGCAAATAGTGTGTGATAAGACTGCAGAGGGAGGGTAGGACTGAGCAGACAAGGGCTTTAAAAGGAAAATAAGCAGAGCTGATATTTTCTTCTAGAGGTAAGGGAACCCCTGGAGTCACTGAGTTGGGGAGTGAAGTGCTCAGACATGCACTTTGGCAGCTCTTTGAAGGGTGGGTTGGAGTACAGGGAGAAGCCTGGAGACTGTATTGCAGTAGTCTAGGTGAGAGGTGGTAGGATCCAAACTGAGGTGATGGCTATATGAGTGGAGAGAAGGTGATGAATGGGGGAGATGTGATAGAGGCAGGAGTCATATTTTTGTAGCTGGGAGTGTGAAAGAGGATAGAGGATGATGCCAAGATTACCAACCTGGGTAACTTGAAGAATGGTGGTGCTCTGGACAATAATACGGAAATTTTAATGATGGAGGTGGGAGTTACCAAAGTCCTACACCTTTGGCCTTGGCCTGACAACAACATCCCTTTGAAGGTGTGAGCTGTATTATTCATCTGCTACTTGCTACTTCCCCTATGGCTAATGATCTCCCACTACCTATTCCTCTCCCTATCCACGTATTACTCTGTCACTGGCCACTTGGGAACAATTTTTCTCCAACCCTCATCTCCCATTCTCTCATCCCCATCTTCTCTAACCCTTCTTCTCCCATATAGTACTCCAACTCTGCCCAGCCCTTCCACTGTGCCCTCTGAAATTCTTGTTATATAGTGAACAAACTCTCCTCCATTCTGGATGCTTCTCATGCTCCACCCATTACTAGCACTCAATGAGACCTGGCCCTCTCCCCTGCCCCCAGATGATGCTACATACCTGGCCATCCTCTCCAGCATCAGCTGTACCTTCATTCACATTCCCCCAACACACTGGTCCTAATGGGATAGTCAGTATATTACTTGTCCCTCATTGTCATTTCCAGACTTTCTCCTTAGTACTATCACTATACAATCACTACCTTATAGTGGATAAGACACTGGACTTGGAATCAGAAAACCTAGACTCAAATGTGACTTCAGACACAATAGCTGTGTAATTCTGTTCAAATCGCTTAATCTCTCTGGGACAGAGATTCCTCATCTGTAAAATAACTAGGTTAGATTCAGTAGCCTCTAAAGTCCCTTCCAGACCTGTTTATGATCTTACGATCCTATCAAGCTCTCCTTTGAGGTTCACTCAACTGAGATTTTTCATCCAATCCAGATGATGGTGGGCATTGTTTGGTGGCCCCAGGTCACTTTTCTTCTCTCCCACTCCTGCCATTATATTAACAGACTTCAGCGTCCGTACTCATGCTCCCTCAAACTCTCAAACTTCCCAGTTCCTCAGCTGACTTCAGCCCCATGACCTCCTTCTTTACTCCACCTCAGATACACATATGGAATGGTCGCTACCTGGATCTTACCATCACCCACACGTGTTCTGCATCCTTAATCAAAATCTAACATTGCTTAGTCTGGCCACAACCACCTACTACTATTCCATCTCTTCCTACACATCATTCCTGCTCAACCTCTTCTTAACTCTCATCTCAACCTCCAATTCCTGCAGCCCTTGATACTTTCTCATGACATTACCCCTGCTCTGATTTCACTTCCCAATCTTAACCCTGTAATTAAATAATTCAACCCCATATAGTCATCTACTCTCAAACCCCTTTCCCTGGTTCCTATCACTGTTCATACTTTACCAAGCCCTATTCCTGGATTTTCTCTCCACCATCATAGAAAAAGCCACAAAACTATATTGATGAATACACTGTATGTTCATGTCATCCTATTTCAATGGCTTTCACTGCTGCAAGCTAATCTTTTTGTTCTCCATTAATCAGTTCTCTATCCCACTCTCCACAGGACCTATTCCAAATATTGTCTTCCCTTTTCTTTCATTCTTTCCCTTCCCCTCCCTATCAACTGAAAACTACATCTTATTTTGATGTCACTTGGCACCAACTTCTTTTCCCAGGTACATAATCCTGGACTATATCTTCAACTCCTGACTCTCCTTCACTCCACATATCCAATCAGTTGCCAAATATTACCCCAGCTCCCATGGGTTTGATTTTCTTTTCTATGCAGATGACTCACAATCTTTCCCAAGTCTTTGGTGATGTGGACATCACTAATTGCCTATTGGGCACTCATTCCAGAGACATGCAAAACTCAACATAACTAATATAATTTATACCTTCACACACTTTATTTTACTGAGAAATTTAAGACTATTTGCTATAAATTCACTTTTATCTTTTTTTTATTTCAAAACCCCTTGACATCATCTATTACTCTCCCTTCCTTTCTCCTAATCTCTGACAATGAAATGGCCTTTCTTGTCAAGACCAACCCCTTTCAATGCACCTTTGAACATATTGGTTCCCATCTTTCCCAGTAGATTATCCCCATCAAGGTCTCACTCTTTTCTCTGTTCTTCAATCTTGGCCTATCTACTGACTCCTTTCCTTCTGCCTACAAACACATTCAAGTCTACTCTAGCCTTTAAAAACCCCTCACTAAAGCTTGCCCCACTTCCTCAAGCTATTGTCCTGTATCTCTCCTCCCCTTTTTGTCTAAACTCCTTGAGAAATCAACTTACCCTCACAGCCTCCACATTCTTTCCTCTCACTCTTTATCTCTTTGCAGTCTGGCTTCTGACTTCATCATTCAAATGAAACTACTTTTTTCTGAAATTGCCAATGCTCCCAGTTGCCATATCTAGTGGCCTTTTTTTCTTATTTTGACCTTCATGCTTTTTAACATATCTGCCTCATTTGACACTATTCATCTCTCTTCTGGATATTCTCTTCTCTCTGGGTTTTTGTGACACTACTCTTTCCTGATTCTCCTCCTAACTGTCTGACCTCTCCTCAGTCTCTATTTTTGGCTCATCATCCATAATATACCTTTTAATGGTGAGTGTTTACCAAAACTCTATCCTGGGCTCCCTGCTCTTCTTTCCCCACACTCTACATCTTGGTGACCTCATCAGTTCCCATGGGTTTAATTTTCTTCTGTATACAGACGACTCAAAGTCTTTCCCTAAGTCTTCAGTCCCACATCATCAATTGCCTACTGGTTATTTCAAACTGGATGTGCCAGAGACACCCCAGACTCAATATAACCAAAAAGAACTCATTAGCTTTCCTCTAAACCTACTCTTCTTCAAAACTCCCTCTACTGTCACTTGGTACCACCATTCTTCCAGTTTCTCCTGGCATATATCCTGACTCCTGATTCTTCCTCACACCATATATCCAATTAGTTGCCAAATCTTATCATTTTTACCTCCACAACATGTTTTGCATCCAACCTCTTCTTCCTATTCACAGTTACCGCCTTGCTCTAGACCTTCATCACCTCTCATCCAGATTACTGAAACCTGATTGGTTTCCCTCTTCAAGTCTTTCCACACTCTAGTTCATTTTCCAGAAGGGAGAATAAGCTTTTAACAAATGCCTTCTGTGTGCCTGGCACTGTGCTAAGCACCTTAAAAATAATATTTCATTTTATCCTCACAACAACCCTGAGAGGGAGGTGCTATCGTGGTCCCCATTTTACAGTCAGAGAAACTGGAGCAGACAGAGGAGAAGTAATTTGCCCACAGTCACACTCTAGTAAGTGTCCACAGGCAAATTGGAACTCAGGTCTTCCTGATTCCAGACCTAGAGCTTTATCCACTGTGCCATCCCCCAGCTGCCAAAGAGATTTGCCTTAATCCCAGATATGACCATGTGCCTTCCTTACTTAATAAACTCCATTGTGTTCCTACTGCCTCTGGATTACAATATAAGCTCCCCTGTTTTGTCTTTAAAACCCCTCACAGCCTAGCTCTAAACAGGGAATGCGGACAGTCTTTTCAGTTCTTCACCTTGGACTCGCTTTCAGAGTTTCTTTCAAAACTAAGTTGGATTTTCAGGTTAGACTTTCCAAATTAGTCATTTTAAATTGTATGCCCCATGGGGCAGCTAGGTGGCACAGTGGATAGAGCACCTGCCCTGAAGTCAGGAGGACCTGAGTTCAAATCTGGCCTCAGACCAAATGCTTGACACTTACTAGCTGTGTGACTCTGGTCAAGTCACTTAACTCCAATTGCCTAAAAATAAATAAAAATTAAAAAATAAATAAAAAAATTGTACGCCCTATATGAAACACTCACTTTCCTCCCGATTGCTTTGTCCTCTTTTTCCTGCTAAGTCCATAGAATATGGATACTCTCTGACCCACCCACTCCAAGAAAGCCTCTTCCCCTAACGTCCAATCTGGGCAAAAATGGACGTTCGATCAGTCTTGGACATGGAAAGAAAGCTTTTGGGGAAGTGGGGGAATAAATTGTATTGGGTGATTGAGATGATCTACCAGCTCCCCCAGTCAAGGTGATATAATCAAAGAAACCAATAGGTAGGTTACAAAAGAAATGAGGCCTATGTGAGCAGTATGGATGTGGCATCCTTAGAACAGAGATGCCAAGTGATTCAGGGTACCTAGGTAGCTCTACAGTGAATAGAGCACTGGACCTGGAGTCAGGAAGACTCATCTTCCTGAGTTCAAGTCTGGCCCCAGACACTAACTAGTTGTGTGACCCTGTTTGCCTCAATTTTCTCATCTGTGGAATGGGCTGGAGAAGGCAATAGCAAACCACTCCAGTATCTTTGCCAAGAAAACCCCAAATGGGGTCATGAAGAGTCAGACACAATTGAAAAATGACCAGACAACAAGAAGTGACATACCATATGGGGTCAGCTATGATTGCGTCTTTTTTTATTTTACTTTTGAACAGACCTGGACTGCTTGCTTTACTGAGACATGAGCCTAGACAGCTTGTCTGAGGTCCTTGTGGTCTGCCGATCCATAGGATCTGCAGCTTTGAGTTCTGCCCTCAAAGCCCTGAGCAAGCCTGAGTAAGCCCCCAAGGGCTTACTAGCTTTTGAGGAGCTCCACACCTCTTTGGATTTTCTGAGTTTGTTTATTTCTTTTGAACATTAAAATTTTAAAGCTATCAAGTAATCAAAAAGTGCTGAAGAATCTGTATAATGTTTGCAAAGGCTCTTAGGCCTCAACTTGACTCCACACCAGTCCTACTGTTCTTAGAGAGAAGTTCATTAGGCCCCCATCAGGCCTTTTGGTCCTCTCGACCAGTTCATTTGGCCTTCACCTGTCCTAATAGCAAATAATTCGTTTGCACCTCCATTTAGAGTGTCCTATTTAGAGTTTTGCAGGCAATTATTGGGAGAATGTGGGGTATCCTGTATGTTTCTGGGAGGCATTGGAGATCTTTGCCCAGACTTCCAGTGGCTGCCCTATGTGTTTCAGGAATCCTTGGTGATTCAGGGCAGCGTTGTGTTGCAGGAATGCAAAGGAATTTTTTCCCACAGTTCCCTTATTTCTTTTGAGACTAGTCTTTCTCTCTTAGTTGGGGATGGAAGGGTAAGGAAGTTTTTTTCTCCCTTCTCTTTACTTTTATTTTCAGTTTGTTCATGGCTTCATGAGCCTCAAGACAATGGTAACCAATCACTAAATTTTATAAGCATGAACTTGGAGATAAATGTAATTCCATCCCCAGGCTCAGTAGCCATGACAGACCTGGAACATCATGGAAAACTATGAATTTCCAGTTAGTTGGACTTTGCTAGGACTCTTTAAAATAAGACTCTCAAAAGATTGAGCTTCCTCAAGTCACTAGAAAGCTCTATAGAACTGGGATTCCTGATAAACACATTGAAAGAGCTCTCACTGATTTTTCTGGAGAAAGCAAATTTTTAATTTAGAAAAGAGTATGGGGAAAAAAAAACAACAGAAAGAAATTGATGTAATCAGTTGATATAATCAGAAAAATAGGGGTTATGTAACAGAGGTCCTGAAGCATTCATATGTTTTAAACAAAGTGCAAAGTTGAGTCTGTGTCCTGTTATCCATTTACAAAGTTTGAAGAAGTTCCCCTGATGGAACTGAAAGGACATCTGTTTATTGCCTGGCTGAAAATTAGTCATGCCCTCTGAGGCCCTTACAAAGCTAATGTTGGCAGCCCTGGAAACAGTTTAGGAAGTCCAGAAAGGAAACAATTGAAATATGACCTTGCACCTCTACCAGAGGGCATTGGAGGACAGGGGTGAAAGGATTTCTTCAGCCGTTTGCCTTGCATATAAGCTATTCACCCAGTAGGAAACAGAGCACTCAGCAGAGAGAAAAAGAGAGACAGTGTGGGGAAGGAAGAAATTTCAAGAAACATGACTCTTGGCAGCTGAGAAGAGTGAACCATGGATTCAAGGGAGAATTAGAAGTGACAATTGGACCTTAAGCTTTGTAAAAGAGCAGACCAAGAAAGAGCAAGGTGAGCAAACTTCAGCCAAGATTCTCCACCCTTCAACATGAGGGCACCATGAGACAGGAAAAGACTTCGGGGTCCTGCAGTACTAGAAGCATGAGATTACCTAATCACATGTGGCCCAGGCATCTATGCTTTACTACCACTATACTCTAACCTTGTGCTCTTCCTCATTGAGGCTGTATGAGTTTGGGGACAATGTGCCCCCAAGTTAATAAGGAAAATGGTTTTAGCTACTGTTCTTGCTATGCTATCCCAGTAAATACCTAGTAAATAGCATTGATCTAGTTGTGTTACTAGTTATGGCTAATAAAGGTAAGTCCTCTGATGGGGGTCTGTACACTATAGTTTTGGAATAAGCAGGTAGTGTGCCTTGGAACTCAAGATATTAGCCACCACCTAGGAAAATCAATCCATGAATGTGAGTGCTGAAATAGAGAGATAGTCCAAGAAGAGAAGTATTCCCAGAACTATCAACCATTACAGATGAGAAAATTGAAACCAAGAGAGGTTAGGTCCAATATTGAATACCCTTTTATCCAGAATGTTTGAATAGGACCTGAAGGTCCATTTTTTTTTTTGGAAAAAACTTGGACCTGAGGCAAATTCTGAATTTCCCCTTGGAGACACTGAATGGAGATATGAGCCAAGGAAAATTGCTTAGTTGGAAAGCCCACAGTTTAAATCCAGTCCACAGGAGTCAAGAACCTCTATCTGGGGTCAACAATAAAGCAAACAAAGTTTCTTTTCCTACCAGCCTGTTGAAATTTAGGTAGATATCCCCTAATTTAAACCCTGACCCTGACCCTGTGTCAGCATCAAGATGTTATTAACTGAAATGCTAATCCACCGGAGTTTTTTGAGCCCCTGGGTACCTGGGGTACCTTCACAATGCATGGCCACATTGACAGGGATTTTTCTCATATTTCATTCAGGATGATTTATGCCAGGTCTACTAAACCATGAGGGTATAGCTGATTTACTGATGAGGAAACCGATGATCTAAGAGTAGGAAAAAAATGCCTATGGTCATAAAGTTGGAAAGGAACAGAGTCAGAATTCAAATCTAGGCCTTCTGATTCCAAACCTTGAACTTTTAACAATTTGAGCTGCCCCTTAAAAAAGGTAAGTGAGAGTGCACCTCCCTCCTTTCTTTGAAGAAGTGGGTGATTTTCTAATCTTTGGAGGATAACAGTTGTTAGAGATTCTTTTGTAGCACTTATCAAATAAATATTTCATGGTTTTAAAAAAAAAGATTTTTACAAAGGGGTAGGTTGCCTTTAGAGCTAATGGATAGCCACTTCTTGGAGGGTTTCAAGGAATGGCTATACAACCACTTGTCAGGTATGTTATAATGTGCATAATTCACCAACAAACAATCAGAAGTATCTTGGAGCTAACTGATAAACAGCTCCAGGGAGCTGCTTGTTAAATTTTCTGTGGGATCATTTATACTTTGGATATTGGCAAAAGCTATAAAAATCAAGATTTTATTTACTACTTTGTTGATCTCTAGACTTAAGTAAGTGATGAAGAAAGTGTTAATCATGCAGATTAAACTTTGAAGTGTGTGATGCATACTTTTTTTCACAAAGTCAGTTATCAAACATTTACCTGTACATCTCTGCAAGGAACCCTCCTTTCCAATGAATTGCAATCTCTCCAGACACCTGTACTGATACATGCAGTCCACCAGACTTCTGGGTTGGAAATACATTTTAATCCTCCCTCACCAAAACAGCTAAAGGCTTGAGGTTGTTGGAAAGTCTATCAAATATCCCCTCTGGAAGAAAGTATCCCTTCTCTGAATTCCCCTATCGCTTTCTGGCTGAACCAATCACACTTGGTGCTTATCATCTGCAGTCTTGTGGATAGAGAGATAAGAAAGAGAAAGAGAAAGAGACAGAGCGATAGAGAAGAAAGAAAGAAAGAAAGAAAGATAGATAGATAGATAGATAGATAGATAGATAGATAGATAGATACAATGTTAGATAAGAAGTGTTTATTATTAAGCTTTTACTGTGTGCCAGGCACTATACCAAGCACTGGAGATAAAAATACAAGCAAGCATGACAGTGCCTATCCTCAAGGAGCTTACATTCTAATGGGGTAAAACTACACGTAAAGGTGTCCTGAAAGGTGGAGGGGTTGTATCTATGGTGAAGAGACTGTGGGAGGCATTTTGGAGGCCTGTGACCTGGCAATATAAGGTAAAGGACTCATCTTTAAGAACTGGGGGAGCTAGAGGTGCAATTCAGAAAGCAGGGTAAGTAAGGAGACTGTGGGTAGTTGTGCAGTGGCCTGAGTTCTAGCAAGATCAAGGGGAAAGCTCACCTATCAGAGTTAGGGGAGCTGAGAATGGAGTCCTTAGGTGACTTTTCCAGTGAATATGTTCTATCCTCCAAACTAGATTATGATCTCCTCGAGAGAAGACAGTGTTCATCCAACCATCTATCACTCACAGTACTGAATGCAATACCTTGCATATAGAAAACATTTGGTTAATATTTTTCATTCATTGATTTATTAGTTCATCTTTGTAACATCAATCAAATTTGAAAACCACATCTCTGTTACTTCTTTCAAACACTATACTGTCTCTATATCCTCTAGAATATTGTCAAGCACAATTATTGCTTTCTTTCATGGTGCCACACCTAGAACTCTTCTAGAGGAGTTTGGGTGGGTAGGGTAGGGGATCCATGTCTGAGGAGCAAAGGCACTTCATGGGATGGGGGCTCAAGCTAACTACAGAGAGATTTTATGTTTTGGTTATTTGTTCATATATTCCAGACCATGCCTACTAGACTTCATTGAACCTAGATGCTGCCATATTGCAGAAGTGCAAATGGAAGACATGTGATGGGGGGAGGAGGTTACTCACAGGGAACTGGAGCACCATCTGGTGGCCAGAGAAAATTCTATCATCCCCCTCAACTGGTTAAATGATTGACAAATCATGGGACATTTGGTTTTCTTTCTGGAATGTGATCCTGGTCAAGAGCCCTGCCTAGACCTCAGTTTCCACATAAAATAAAAGTCTAAATTAGAAATCCATTTGTATCTTTCTACTGAGGTCCCTCCCAGACTTAAATCCATGGTCCTATGCTCTTATGAGCCATCTCACTGCCCTTATGATCTTATGGCCTAGGTTCAAATGCTGCCTTGGATACTTACTAGCTCCATGACAATGGGCAAGTAGCTCAACCTCTTGCAGTGTCAGATTCTTCATCTGTAAAATGGAGCTAATGGCAAGAAAACTTCAGCACCCATGTCACGGTGTTGTTTCAAGGTTCAAGTAAGGTAATACACATAAAGGGCTTTGCCAATTGAAAAGCACCATTTGCTGCTTGTTGTCCAATCATGTCCAATTCTTCATGACCCCATGGACCTATAGCATGCCAAACCTTTCTATTCTCTCCTGTCCCTCAAAGTCTGTCCAAGCTCATTTTCATTGCTTCCATGACACTATATCTGTCTCATCCTCGGCCATCTCCTCTTCTTTTTGCCCTCAATCTTTCCCAACATCCAATGAGTCCCATCTTCTCACTATGTGGCCAAAATATTTAAGCTTCAGCTTCAATATTTGACTTGACAGACAATAACCTGATTTTTTTTTGGTCAATTAGTCATGTCTGACTCTTTGTGACCACATTTGGGGCTTACTTGACAAAGATACCAGAGTGATTTGACATCTCCTTCTCCAGCTCATTTTACAGATGAGGAAACCAAGGCAAGCAGGGTTAAGTGACTTGCCCAAGGTCACACAGCTATTAAGTGTCCAAGACCAGAATTGAACTCAGATTCTCCTAACTCTAGGGCTGGCACTCTATCTACTGCACCACCTAGCTGTCTTGAAAAACACTACATAAGAGTCAATTTGTTATTTGTGTCATAAGCTATAGCCCAGAAGTCTAGGAGCACAAAGTCTAGTCAAGATGCAGTAAGCAGACCAGCCTGGTCAGATCAGAGAGTTCCTTTGGCTCAGTAACTGGACATTAAGACTGGAAAGCCTTGAATGCCAACCTACAGAGGCCAAGGAAGCCTCTGCAGCCAGGCTGAGGAGGATGGACTTTCCCTTCCAAAATGACAGAACCAATAGAAATTGTTTAAAAAGAGTAATAACATGAGAGAAAGAATGTTCTGGAAAGGTCAACCTGATAGCAGAAGAGGCCAGCAAAGACAGGGAGAGCCTAGAGGGAGGGAGATCTGAAGCATGAGTGACCAGAGGCTTGCGGTACTTCTTATAGAAATGGGAACGCCAAGAGGAATAAGAAGATGAGGCTGGTTGAGCTGGAAGTGAGGAGGAGATCCCGGGGGGGGGGGGAAATGCCTGGCAGGAAGCTGAGGACCATGGAAATAGAAAACTTTAGAACTGAAGAGGACCTTAGAAACCACGGGCCATGAACCCAAGCTGGAAGGGACCTTGAAGACCTTCTAGTCCAGCCTCCTGTTGTACAGATGAGCAACCCGAGACCCATAGGGATGAAGTGACTTGTCCAAGGTCATGAGGTAGTAATGTCAAAGGTAGAATTGGAACACAGATCCTTTGACTTCAGAGCCAAAGCTCTCGCCCTGTACCACAGCATTCCTAGTCTAATCTATGATGACACAGATGGGGGAAGGAGAGTAATAAAGTCATATTTATATAGCACATCACAGTTTGCAAAATGCTTTGCATACTGTCTCGTTTGAACCTCATAAAAACCTGGGGAGATCGGCATTACCGGTATTATTATTGCCATTTTACAAATAAGGAAACTGAGTCCCAGAGGTGGGAGGCAAGCATGAGCTCAAATTGGGTCTCCCACACAACTAGAGATGTAAGTTGCTTAATGTTTCTGTGCCTCAGTTTCCCAATGTGGAAAATTCAGGGGCTGGACTAAGATCCCTGCCAGCTTTATGATCCCATTGCCATGATGGAGAAGCTGAGACCTGCAGCAGTTAAAGAGCTTATCCCTTCATTGTGCAAGGCAGCCTTGAGAAGGCCATTGGGCTCTCAGCTGCTGCCTCCCCGTCCCTTTGTCCCTTCTCTGCACCCTGAAGCCCACTGCGTCCTGCCAGCTCGCCAGCGAGAGAGCGTGGTGCCCTCTGCCAGGGGCTGCCTGCCCCTGCCCTGAGCATCCCTACTTCTGGGGGCAGCGATGCCCAGCCCAGCTCGGGCAGGCCTGCAGACCTTCCCCCAACCCCAGCCTCCAGCAGGCCTGGGAAACTCGTTGCTATGCAGCCTGAGCCAAACGCCCTCGGAGTCACCTGACTTCCTCCCTCCAACACTGAAGAGTCATCCAACTTAATTTCCCCTTTGTGCAATAAAGCCCTGAGAGGAAGCCGTAATGGGCTGCATTATGTAATGGTCCGATTAAAAATAGCAGGCCTGCAGCAGAGCACTTCCTTCCTCGAGCCTAGTAACCCCTGCTCAGAGGACACACACCGGTTACCCCAGCAACCCCCAGAAATGACACTGGGGGAGAATTGCAACAAAAAGGCCTTTTCTGGTTCCTTTAAGGAAGCTCTGGTTTCCAGCTTGGGATCCCGTGAAGGCAGAATGGGCAGCCCCTTAGCGATTCTGCTCAGGTGCCCGTGACCTCGCAAAGCCGGCCCAGCAGGCTTTCACGGCTGCTTCCTTTTTCTCCTTGTTCCTTTGAAAGACAGACAGAAAGAAAAGGGGGAAAGGCACTTCAACTGGTCATTTTAACAATTAAGTGACAAAGCAGAATGCTGGATTGAAGATGTATCTTAGCAATCTTCCCCCAAAAAGGGTGTTTTTCTTCCTCTTTTCCATCCCCAGACTCTTCAAAAATGTACAGTTGGCCTCAGGAATTATGTTTCTGTTCTCCCGGCTTGTTAGAAAGCAGGACGTGGCTGTCCAGAGAATGCCTGATTGCAAGAGCAGGGCCTTCCCAAAGGAAAGAATATCAGCCAGAGATTTGAAAAGAGAACTCGCAGATGCCGAACTGGGCTGTGAGCAGGAGTCAGAGAAGGAGGCTCTCTGGACCAAACAGCAAAGCCTACTCTCCTTTCTGCTGAGCTGGGCTAAACCTGGGAAGGGGCTCCTCACGGTCACCATCACTGGTTTGGCTCTTGTCCCTATAAACCATTGCACTGCTGACCACAGAGTGCTCTGGATGGGAGCACAACCTTCCCCGATGGCTGTCCCAGCCCTAAAAGCTCCTTCAAGTAGGAATGGTGTCTGTTCTCCCAGAGGTACCAGCACTGATGATTTCAGTCACACCACCACACAAATTAAAGGACATATTGTGGAATGGGAAGATAGTCAAAGGACCTAAGCTTGAATCAATAAGTCAATCAACCAATAAGCATTTATTAAATGCCTGCTATGTGCCAGTCACTGTACTAAATACTGAAGATATAAAAGGAAGCAAAAGACTTTCTCTGCTCTCAAAGAGCTCACAGCCTACTGGGAGAGACACCGTGTAAACAACTACACGTAAACAAGCTATAGAGAGCATACATTGTCGTTATTCACACATTTCGGTCAAATCTGACTCTTTGTGAGCCCTTTTAAGGGTTTTCTTCACAAAGAGGCTGAAGTCATTTGCCATTTCCTTCTCTAGTTCATTTTACAGATCAGAAAACTGAGACAAACCGGGTTAAATGACTTGCCCAGGGTCACACAGCTAGGAGGTGAGTCTTCCTGATTCCAAGCCCAGTGGTCTATCCTCTGCCCCACCTACCTGCCTCAGACAGTATAAATGGGGGAGGGAGGAGGGGGAGGAGGTGATAAATAAAAGGGAATCATTAACATTAAGGGGCATGAGGAAAGGCTTTCTGTGGAAGGCGAGATATTAGTTGAGATTTGAAGGAAGCCAGGAAGGCCAAGAGGCAGAGATGAGCATGGAGAGAATTCCAGGGAGAAAATCCGTGAAAACGGACAAAATCAGGAGAATGTCTCATTCAAGGAACAGCAATGACACCAGTGTCACTAGATCCCAGAGTACATAATGGGGTGGGGGTGGGGGGCACACAGGAAAGTAAGGAATAAGAAGGGGGAAAGGTAGGAGGGGGTCAGGCTGTGAAGGCTTTGAATCCCAGCCTTCCACTGTCTGGCCTTAAGCAGTCACTGCTCCCCATGGATACTCAGTTTCTTCCTCTATAAAATGAGGGTGTTGGACTAAGGTTACTTCCAGCTTTAAATCTGTGCTCCCATATTCCCCAGTCTTCTCTGAAGAATGACGTTAATCTGGTGACACCAGGGTTCACATCTCTGAGTACTGTTTGTTAGATATAATGTAATATAAATGATTCTTTCATATGATACATAATAATTCTTCCATGTAATACAAAGTAATTCCTGAAATGTTACCAAGTTAGGCTTTCTAAAAATGCCAAATACTTTTTACTCAAGAGAACTGTCAGATGCCTAGCAAAACAGATGGCCTGTTTAAAAATCAATTCAACAAGCATTAATTAAGAACCTATTGTACGTCAGCCACTGTACTAGGTGCTAGGGATGTCTGCTCTTAAAGAGAAAGGAAGAAAGAGAACAGAAGAAAGTTCAGAATGGGATACAAACAAGCAAGGCAGTGTTGGAACTACTTCTTTCATTTTAATATATGCTTTAAAGCTACCACACTGTACATAATAGTAATTTACAGTGTTATATACAATCATCTTTTTCTGTTGTTCTGTATATAAGGAACTGGTCCTGGTTTACTATTTTTTGTCAAGTTTAAAATAAAGGAAAGTTTAAGTGAATTAAATACAAACATAATCAAAAAAATGAAAGAAGAAAGAGGAAGAGGAGGAGGAGGAAGAGGAGAAGGACAAAGAAGAAAAAGAACAAGAACTAGAGAAAAAGGAGAGAGGAAGAAAGGGAGGAAGGAAGGAAGGAAGGAAGGAAGGAAGAAGGAAGGAAGGAAGGAAGGAAGGAAGGAAGGAAGGAAGGAAGGAAGGAAAGGAGAAAAGAAGGAAGGAATGGGGGAGGGATGGAGAGAGGAAGGGCAGGAAGGAAGGAAGGAAGGAAGGAAGGAAGGAAGGAAGGAAGGAAGGAAGGGAGGGAGGGAGGGAGGGAGGGAGGGAGGAAGGGAGAATGATATTATTTAAATAGTTCTTTAAGGTTTGCATATAGTTTACAAATGTTATCTCATTTTATCCTTACCACAACCCTGCAAGGTAGCTATATTATAATCCCCATTTTACTGCTAAGAAAACTTGAGTCAGACAGAGGTTAAATGACTTGACCAGGGTCATGTAGTGATGAAGGTTCTGAGGCAGGATTAGAACTCTAGTCTTTCTGGTTCCATGTCTAGTTCTGATACAGCATGTACACAGATAAGTAAACACAAAATATGCTCAAGTGATCACATAGATTAGTGATCTCATTAATATGGACATTCAGACAACAAAGACCGCAACCCATCTTGAGAAAGTCTCTGCAGCATCGACACTCTTGGCCATCTGCTCCTCCCAGAAATTGCTCCTCTCTGGGCTCTTGTGACCCTGTTCTCTTTGTTCTACCTGTGTGACTACCCCTTCTCAGTCTCCCTGGGTAGCTCATCACCCATCCTCTTACTCCTACCTGTGGCATTGAGAAGGATAAAGATAGAGAAAATGCCATCAGATTTGGCCATGAAGAGCTCATTGGTAACTTCAGAAAGAGCAGTTTCAATTGAGTGAGGAGGTCAGAAGCCAGACTTCAGTAGCAGAGAAATGAAAGGGGAGGAAGGAGAAGCAATAGCAACTTTTTTTCCTAAGAGAAAAACTGGAAAAGGACAGAGACATATAGAACACCCAGAGAAATCATTTGAGAAGGGAGTATGGTCCAGGGAAGTTTTGGTTGTTTGCTTATTTGTTGGGTTTTTAAAGGATGGGGTAGACATGTACACATCTTCAGACAATAGAGAAGAAAACAGTAGATAGAGAGAGGTCAAAAATTACAGAAAGATAGATGGGGATGGCTGTGGAAGCTAAGTGAAAATGTACAACAGGATCGTGGGCACAAATAGAGGGCTGGGCATTGGAAAGCAGATGGTGACCTCTTAATCAGAGACTGGAGTAAAGGAGAAGAGAATGGGGGATGATGTGGAGGAATTTGTCACATAAAGTAGGGAATTAAAGAGAATTCTCAATGAATGGCCTCTAGTTTCTTTTTTTCTTTTTTTCTTTTTAATTTATGAAATAAAACAAGCATTTTCATAGCACAGTAGAATAAAAAGATAATTGTACATAAAACTGTAATTCTATTATGTACAACTTGCTATTCCCTTTAAATATATAAAAATTTTCACATGATATTCTTTCTTTTCTTTTCTTCCCTCCCTCCCTTCACCCTAGAGATGACTACCATTAGACCCGAATATGTATACATACGTGTAAAATCATCCTACACTACTTCTCTTTATCAGTTCTTTCTCTGGATGAAGATAGCATCTTTCTTCATATGTCCTTTGTAGTTAATTTGGGTATTTATAATAGTCAAAATGTTAGTTGCTAAAAGTTGTTCTTAATACAACATTGCTGTTATTATATACAGGGTGCTTTAGATTCTGCTCATTTCGCTCTTCATTATTTCATGTGAGTCTATCCATGTTTTTTCAAAGATCTTTGAGCTCATTATTTCTTATAACACAGTAGTATTCCATCACAATCATATACCACAACTTGTTCAGCCATTCCCAATTGAAGGGCATCCCCTTCATTCATCTTAAGGAAGGAAAAGACGAGGCCCTCAACTGAGGGAGCAGAGGGAGAGGAAAAGAGTGAGACGCTTGAAGGGAGTAGAGAAGGTTTGGAACAGTCCATATGCGGAGTTTGCCAGTCAGTTAGAGAAAAGGGGAAAGACTGACTTGGTGCACTGCGGGCTCAGTTAAGATTCCATATCACATTTGTAGTGGATCCAGACAGCATAGTTGAGGGCCTTCTGCCAGCTTCATTCAGCAATTCATGAGTAGGAGCAGAGGAAGCAGATGAGAATAATCCAAGGATGGAGTCTGGAAAGACATGAGCAGCATTAGTTCAAGGGAGTGAAGGATTCAGGAACAAAGGCTTGGGTAACTCTAGGGTCAATATCGGGGAAGGAAGGAAATGAAGCCAGAAGCAGTGTGGAGGAATGGCTAGAGAGGTAGCCTTAGATTCAGAGAGTCCTGGGTTCAAGTCCAGCATCTAATGCTTATAAGCTATGTGAGTACTGAGAGAGTGGAGAGACTGACAGACAAAGAAAAGGTTTAGGAGTAAAGAGACAGAAGAAGAGATGGAATGGCAGGAGATTATGGTTAAATAGAGGAATCTCAGACTTATTGATCATGTGTGGGGAACTCTTGGGGGTGATGCCGAGATCACGGATGTGACCTGTCTTGTGCAGGATTAAAGTACCATGAGGACAAGGTCATGGAGTCACAGAGGCCAATGAACTGGGAACATAAATGTATATTGAAGTCTCCTTCTGTGAGGGCATCAGTTGAAGTGGAGAGGAAGATCAAGCCAGCTACTGAACTCTTGAGAAGAAAGGATAAATGACCTGGAGGCCATGAGGGTCTGGCTCATTAGGAATATCTGGAGACCATATGGAGAGGGAAGGGAAGTGGTCCGTGACAGAACCTCGGGGGATGTCCTGCACTGGAGACAAGACCCAAAGGAAATCGAGGGTAGGAGACAGAAGGAGCACCCAAACAGTATTCAGGCTATAGTACAGACATCTTTTTCATCAGAATGATTTTTTAAAGCAACCAAAAAGAATCAGAAAGTATTTAATTCTTTAGAAAAATATATTATTTATCTGCCCTCTTTTCTCAACTCTGTCTCTCACGGTCCCTTAAAAGGACTAGAGTATGTGTTATAGAATCACTCATTCACCTGGACCCAAACACAGTGCACTAAGTTCACAGCCCAAAGGGGAAATAGGAGTGGATTATTACCCACTTATATGATCGATGGTGTCGGCCAAACTGGAAAAAGCCTTCGGAAAAGAGCGAGAGAGGATATGTGGGTCAAGTCTTAACCCTGGCGTGTAAGGTGTGTCCCTGAGCAAGTCACTTAATCTCTGCTTGCCTCTGTTTCCTCAACTCTAAAATGGGGATAATAACAGCACCTCCCTTGCAGGATTGTGGTAAAAATCAAACGAGATATTTGTGCAACACCGGGCAGAGTGCCTGACATGTTGCTGTTGTCGTTGTGGTCGTTGTTGTTGCTGTCGTTGTTGTTTGTCCTTCATTTTAGAAGACCGATGACATCACAGTGTGGTGGGTGACATATTGACTTGCACTTGAATTGATTTAAGGGAGGCAGAGCTGCACAAAGTCAGCAGCCTCACTCTCTCTTCCAGAATTGGTGAAGTGCAGTGGTCAGACAAAAGTCAAGATGACTGGCAATGACCCAGGGTGCATTGGATGACCTTGGCATTGCTGATATCTGACCGAACTCTTAAGTGTTCCATAGCACTTGCTTCAGCCACCTTCATAGCCACTGGAGCAAATTGCTCTCCTCCACCATTCTACCAGGGAAAGTCTTCATATGCTTGGGATAGACATCTCTCTAAGTCACCTATGAGTTTGTGGCCTGGAGGCTACCGTCAACCTGGTTTAGCCCTTCTGTCAAGAATGTTTTACCAGGCTGGTCTTACCAGCCTCTGTGCATGCTACAGCTTCTTGGAGTCACATGTGAGCCCCTTCTCCAAAGGTATAGAGGTAGTAAGTGTCAAAGCCCAGAGGTCACTTATGTCTAGACTTCAGAGAAAGTTACTCTCCTCCCCTCCTCTCTGGAATTCCCAATCTAGGGCCTACCCTAGCTGATTGGTGGTTGAGTGGGTGCAAACTAGCCCACTATATACTGGCTGGTAGGACCAGGCTTCAATTCCACATTCCAGGCAACTTTGTACCCAAGGCACCTCAGTATCTGTTACCCATGTACTTTCTCTCTTTCTCTTTCCCCTTCCCAGAACACCACTACCCTTCTGTAGCCACTGCTACCCTATATGTGTTATTTTTCCCTTAGAAGGTAAGCTTCTCAAAGTTAGGGATTCTCTTTTTTTGAATATTTGTATCATCAATGCTTAGCACAATGCCTGGCAAATAAAAAAAATGCTTAATAATGGCTTTTTTCATTCATTTAATAGACTGGGGGTGTCATTAATTGTTGGACCTTTTATTTAAATTCCTAAGACTATGTGAAACCCACAATGTGCTGTGCCATCAAAGGTCAAATTTGGTGACCCTTGTGAGACCTGGGTTATGAGAAACCAACATGGCCTCAAATAAACTAGTTTTCATGGCCGTTTTCTGCTGAGGTCTTTCATGATGACTGCTGGAGCAAGTTGTTTTCCATTCTGATTCTCCTCTTAGACTCCTAAGAGCAATGAAGCCAGCTGTGTCAGGAGGACTTAGCATTCACTAGCAGCTTCAGCTCCAGAAAGACAGACATGCTTCCAAGGAATCTCACCATAAGGCTTATATATGCATATCTTTTTTGATCTTTTAACATGAAATATTTACATTTCATATGTAAAAATATTCCAGCATCTGTATGTGTTCCCAAAGCCATAATCTATCATCATTTTATAATGTAGGAGGCGGCATAGCTCTGGAGTCAGGGGCACCTGAGTTCAAATCCTACCCTGGATGCTTGGGACCTTAGGCAAGTCACTTAGTTCCCGTAGGCCCGTTTCCTCATCTGTAAAAATGAGGTGATTGAACTCAGAAATGGTCTCTAAGCTTCCTTCCAGCTTTGGATACATGAATCTAGGACTCAAAGCTAGAGGGGACCTCAGTGACCATTCCATCCAATCTCTTTATTGTACAGATAAGGAAACTGAGGCCCAAGAAGGGCCAAGAAGGAACTTTCCAGGGCCTGAGCCCTCACCACTGAGAGTACAAAACCCTCAATTACAAATAGAGAAAGGAAAGGGACAAGGAAGCAGGCGGAGTCTGGTGTGGCACCATCATCCTCTCTCTGAATATTTCTATGCTTGTGCATTGGCCTGACTGACCATCCTCTCGAGATAGCTCTGAAAGCAGAAATCCTTAAGTGTCATCCAGTCTGTGGCCTTATGGGAGCCCAGCTTTGAATCTCCCCACTCTGGCCCACCAGTTCTGGAGAGTGCTGACCACAGAATCAAGACACCAATTCAATGGTTCAGGGCCCACCCTCTACATGGGCCCTTCACAGCCACTATTGTCTACAGAAATAGGATTCTTGGCATCGCATTTGAAGGCATTTCAATGCAAACATGTGGATCTTGTCATTCTAAATAAAGCAAAGACAGTGATTATGAATTGTTTCATAAGAAGGAATTCATTTCAAAGCTCCAGGCCAAAATGATGATGCATGCAGTCTGAATCAACATACAATGTGGTGACAGAATCGCTAGCATCAGATGCGAATTCATCAGTGTGGGAGGAAATACTGACTGCCAGGCACTAAAAAGAATGTTGTCTCTTGTTAAAAAGACAAGGAGGATGAAGCTTCTCTCCTTCAGTCTGGTAGGTGACTGTCATAGGAAAGTCAAGCCGTCTCCTCCAACAAGCCATTTTCCCTACACCTCCCTCTATTTCCTCACAGCGAGGGTCCTTATAGTCTAGGGTTCTAGTGAAGTGGCCTCCACTGGTGAAGAGGTTACCCACATTGATGAAACTAAAGATTCCCAACATGCTAAAGAAACAGCCCAAATGGAGAATAGAAACTGACTCCTAATTTGAGCAATGGCCCTAGATGTCACCTAGTCCAAATTACTCATTTTATTCATACAGAAACTGAGAGCCAGAGAGCCTGGGTGGGATGGGATGGAATATACATTCACGTAAGGTCTACTGTGTGCCAGGTACTATGCTAGTAACCATTTTACAAATATTATTTCATCTGGGAGGAAAATGCTGTTATTATCTCCATTTTACAGCTGAGGAAACTGAGGCAGACAGAGGTGAAGTGCTCTGCCCAGGGTCACACTGCTAGTGTCTGAGGCTGCATTTGAGCTGTTTCCTTGATGTCGGACCCCCAGCTGCCCCTTGTGACTTGCCTAAGGTCAATAGTAAGTAATGGAGCTGGAATTTGAATCCTGGTCCTCTGATTCTCAATTAATCAATCAACATTTATTAATCACCTACTTAGTCAACAAACAATTATTAAGTGCCTACTATATGCCAAATACAAGGAATACAACGAAAAGCAAAACACAAGAGGAGCTCAAATGGGGAGGACAATATAGAAACAACCATATACACAAGCTATAGACAGAATAAAACGGAAATAATCAATATTTGTCTAAGTGTCTCTATGTGCCAGGCACCGGGCGAGGTGCTTTTGTTGGGTCATTCACTGGTGTCTGACTCTTTATGAAGAATATATCCATGGGGTTTTCTTGGCACAAATACTGGAATGGCTTGCCATTTCTCTATCCTGTGTGTTCCCATTTTGTAGATGAGGAACCAAGACAAATAGGGAGTAAGTGACTTGCCCAGGTCACAAACAGTTTTGAACTCAGGTTTTCCTGTTCCCTTCTCACTGCTCTATCCACTGCGCTACCTAGATATCACGGTAGGTACTGGGGATACAAAACAAATATTTTCACAGTCTTTGCCTTCAAGGCATTGCCTTGCCATGCCATTGACTTTAGTGTGTTTTCCACTGCACCACATTGCTAAACGGACTGCCTATGGTCACGCATGTCAGAAGTGGGATTCATAGTTCCCGCTCAGCATCAAGGCCAGCTCTTTCCAGTATCCCACACTGCCTCTCACATTCTTACCTTGTTCCAGGAATGGAAGAAAAGTTCAACTTTGCTGAAACTTCATGGTACTGAGTCGCCTTCCCAGAGAATTAAGTCAGGCTTTGTTACTTAGCAGTCACAAAATCCCTTAACGAGAATATCCCTTCGCTCCATTGTCCTCTCTGTTGCTGCTGCTGCTGCTGCTGCTGCTGCTGTTGTTTTGACGGACCCTAGCTCAGCTAGGGGACTTTTGGGGAGGAATTCCTTCTATCAAAGTTGGGGTGCCTGCTCTAAAATGTACAGCCTTAGGGAGCCCCCTGGGCCACTTAGAGGTGAAGGGATTTACCCATAGTCACACAGCCAAGAGGTGTCAGAGGGAAACTTTGAACACATGTCCTCCTGGCTCTGCTGTCAGCTCTCCCTAATCAGGATGCCGCACTGCCTATCCTAGGTACAGAAAAGAACTAGATGTAACTGGTGCCAGTAACTGGTCTTTCCACAAATTTTCCATAGAGGATGCTCCACCTACTTCCTGAGGCCTTCCCCTGGTTCTTTCTGTATTTCCCAGATTCCAGTGCATAAATACTATGTTTATCATTTGCATGTATTAAGGACCACTTGTAACAATAGCTGACGCTCATACAGGGCACTGATCTTTTTGAATGACTGTCATAGCTAATCCTTACGTGGTATTGTAAGGCTTGAAGAATGTTTCCATGGATTATCTTGTTTGATCCTCACAATAACCCTGGGAGGGAAGTGCTGTTACTATCATCCCCATTTTACAGTTGAGGAAACTGAGACTGAGTGCAATTGTGTGGTTTGTCCAAGGCCACCCGGTTAGTAAGTGTCTGAGGGAGAATTTAGATTCAAGCCTTCCTTAGTCCAAGCCCAATGCTCTACTCACTGGCATAACTAACCAGCCTTTCTTAAGACCCTACCATCCACGATCTTATCTGAGTCTTCCCAAGGCTCCAGGAGGCATTCTTATCCCCAGCCATTATTATCCCCATTTTACAAAGGAGGAAATTAGAACTCTGAAAAGTTAACTTGTAAACCATGTACTGACATCTATGTTTTATTATATTTTTATTTGTTTTGTTAAATATTTCCCAATTACATTTCAATCTGGTTTGGGCTACACTCAGGAATGTTGTGGTTGGACATGGCCAGTGGGCAGCACGTTTGACACAGCTGTCCCAGAGGCAAGATTCAAACCCAGATCTTCCTTCCTCCAGATATAGCATTCCATCCACTCCACTCATGCAGTCTCCATGTTCCTCATAGTATATCACAGAGGGCCAGCAGTCAGTTCAAGTCTTTATTTGCCAAATTTATCTTTATTTACTTTGTTTGGACAATAACTGACTATGATTTTTCCCAATTAATTAGTGAAGTATCTGAGGCAGCACAGCATGGTCTCTCCAAAATCTCGTAACCAGCGGGATGGCCAAGTAGTAGCTGCCTGCAATCCTAACCCTTTCAAAGAAAAAAACTACTCAGAAAAAGGAATTTGCACCAAATGTAGAGTAACTAAGTTTGAATCCCCAATTAACACAGAAATCCCACAAGGTTAAAAAAAATCATGAAATAACATTGGAGAACTCAAGTGCTTATTCAAAGAAAAGTCCCCACTCCCAACCCAGTCCAGGCACCAGGTACAGAAAGTGGAAGCAACTTTGCATACTTGTGACTCAGGGTGCAACTTGAGGCATCCATGCCTGATCACCCCGGTGGCATTCCCCCATACTAGCTCCCCCAGGTCCCACAAGAGAGGGCACACATTGATTATGCTGGGTCAAATGAATGGGAAAAAACCCTCTGAAACTCAGCTAAGGTGCCACTTTCCTGGATGTAGTCCTTCCTGGTGCCTCCAGATTTTAGGAATGCTCCCAAAAAATAACTTTGGATTAATTTTGCATTTACTTCACGTCTGCCTATCTGTGGATCTGTTGTTTCTCCCTAGAAGAATATGATCTTCCTAAGGACTGGGATGGTGTCATTCTTGTCTTGTCTCCTCAGACAATGCCTCAAGGTAAATGCTCAATAAACAGTTTGTTGAGTTGATTTTAACTGAACAAAAGAAAGGGGGAGGAGGGAGCCCTGATCTTTATATTAGCCTTACACTACATTTGCCAAGTTCCAAAATGTCCCAAAGATTATTAATTATAAGAAGATAAAAAGGGGTTTGGGAAGGATTGTATTGTGGGTTTGTTTTTCCTTAACTCTGCAAAATCCCTTTGCAGAATTCTTATATGCTTCCCCCAGCCTAAACCTAATATTAACAAATGTTTTAGACCAAATGAATTTCTGCCAGTGAATGGGAGAAGAGACAAGTTCTAATCTTCGGCTGGTTTGGCCTGTCCCTCGACTTCCATCCAGAATCAACAGCACCTTCTTACAAAGGCTCCCCACCCTCTGGCTGGGCTCCAGGCAGACACTGGGCTATGGGGCCTGCTGATCACACAGTACTTTGTCTTAGCCCAGATGTGGTCTGCTTTGGGAGCAAGAAACATGCAAATAAGCTTCTCATGGACCTGACACCCTGCCCCAGATCCCATTTGTTCCTGCGCAGACACTGAGCTACCCTGAAAATGGAATAGGCAACTGCATAAAGAAAGAAGGAAAAGGAAACATTCAGAATTAACCGGATTAACACTACTTGCTGTTTTCAGGAAATACACCATGAAGAATAGAGTCCCACATCACTCCCCTCTCCTTCCCCCACTCCAAAAAAAAAAAAAACACCCTTTAAATGGAATTAGAATTTGCATCTTACTGAATTGGGGGAGGGGGGCGGGGAATGAAGAATTCCAAATCTGCTCAGTCTCACCCATTTCCCAACAGAGTGCATTTGGGAGGAGATAAATGCCCCACACCAGAGGTAAATCTAGTGTTCTCTCTTTTTTTAAAATAAACTAAATGCTTATTAGAAACTTAGCATTGAACACCAATACAACCCAGCAAACTTGCTTAGCAACTACTCACAGAAAAAGGAATTTGTGCTATTGCTCAACGCACTAAAAGTCTTTCATTCACTTCCTCTGAGTCCCCATCAGGATTCTCTGTTTACCTTTATATTTTCATCCATTTTCCCTCTTCAATGATCATAGTTGGTGTGTATTCCATTCCTCTGCTTCTATCTGTTAAACTTTGCATTTTTTCAGAGAGGTTTTTTCAAATTTCTTTGCAAAACTTCATTTTTTTTTAATCCAATGTCCTAAAATGCTATATTTTTCTACAAGAAAGTAGCACCAAAGTGGTGTCTGTCATCTTTTTTTAATATTAGGCTATATCTACCTTAGCATCCCCCAAAGAATGCTCATATAAACCCCTAAAGATTCAAGAAAAGGGGAGAAATGAGCCTCTGAAAGGGAGGCTGAAAGGGAAAAGTTAAAAAGGAGGCAAAATGAAAGTACTATCTTATTATTGATCATAAAAACACAGAGAAATTGTAGCTACAGCTGTTGACATGTTGTTCACTCTCAGGAAATGACCAGAAAGGGATAGAGGCCAGATAATCTCAGTGCTTCATGGGCACAAGACAGATGTGAAGAGAAATGGTCAAAACACTGCAGTCTCCCCCAAGTACACCAATAATGTGATGCAGCAAGGTTGCACAAGATCTAGGGGCAGCCAGCCTCTCTAGTTAGGCAGCCTTCAATTGGGTATTTGAATTGTTGCCATATTCATTCCCATCATTCCCAGTTCTGGGATAATTCACATGTGTATTTTAAATTTTTTCATTAATTAATAAAATTACATCTTCTCTCTCATTAATTATTCAGTTAACTTGGAGCCCTCCACATTCCACTCCATTAGCTATTACTCCATAAACTGGAGAAACTTCTTTCTCCATAAAGGGTAACCAATATCTTAACATCGCTCTCTCTCTCTCTCTCTCTCTCTCTCTCTTCTCTCTCTCTTTATATATGCGTCGTGTGCGCGCATGTGTGTGTGTCTGTGAGTGTGTGTGTGTGTACCTCCTGGGATTAACTCAACATGAAAGTTACCTTTATTAAAGTTATTAAAATTATTTTTAGAAGTTATTAAAGTTATTTTCGATAGATAGATACATATAGATATGTCCTGGGATTAACTCAATATTTAAGTTACCATTTGTTAACAATGTGATTAATAATAACACAAGGAAATAATAATTAGTTACAATATTTTGCTGTGAGAAAGATCATAGCCAGTTATTGCTAACAATCATTATAAAAGTTGACTTTTTACTTCTGGAAACACAGTTCCAGCATTTAGTTCAGTCGAGGTACCAAGAAAAATATATTCTCAAGATTCGTTTTATCCTTGCAGAGATTTGAAACTTAAAATAGTTCTCTCAAGAAAGAAGTGCTCTCTTGGGGGCAGCTAGGTGGCACAGTGGATAGAGCAACGGGCCCTGAAATCAGGAAGACCTGAGTTCAAATCCAGTCTCAGACACATGACACTTACTAATTGTTTGACCCTGGGCAAGTTACTTAACCCCAATTGCCTCACCAAAAACCCCCCCCAAAAAAAGTGCCCTCCCACCTCCTTTTCTGCCTTCTCCAGCTTCTCTCCAGCCATGACAAGAAAGTATTACCTTCAGACTCTCTAAACAATCTAGCTCCAGATTTGCTCATTATAAAATTCTTTTTGTAATTTTTTTCATAAGTTACAACGTCTTCCAAGAAAAAAGGTTTTCTTCAGTTCCATTCTGTCTTTTCCATAGTTTCTCTCAAACTACCTCCTTTAATTCTCCCTTCTCAGTTTATAAAACACTATCAAATCCTAAACATTCCATTTGGTTCTTAAAGCCGCAGTAGTAATAACTATAGTTAATGTAGGAAAGACTTGAAACATAGGTTAGATATATAGATGCATAGAAGTACATTTATAAATTATATGTGTTCTGTCACGTATATATACTTATAAATTAGATGCGGATATTAAAGTACTTAAAACAGTACTGTGCAAATAGTAAGCATTTAGTATCCATAGATGCTTCTGGAATGAATAGAATATTTCCTTCTTTTAAAGATATTATTAATAGTCCAAATCTATGATTTCATGAGTTTGGGAAAATCTGAGTGGAGCTACTGCAAATGAGCAACTCAATGACAAATTATAATCTTAGAGAATTGCCTGGGGGCGTAGGGAGTTTTAGCAACTTTCCTGTGGTCTAACAGCCAATATGTGTCGGAGGTAGGATTTGAACCCAGTCCTGACTCTTTGACTGTCCAGCCTTTTACTTGATTGATCACAAAGCCTTTGTCACTATTAAGCAGGCAAGCAATCAATAAGTATTGTGTTCAGGAGGATTAGCGCCTCTGCTGTAAGGGCTTGCTGAGCCCTTTTTCAGGATTGCTCATTCACCTTTGGTGGCCACTTAATTCACCCAACTCTCCCCTGCGGCTCCAAGAAGCTGTGGTATACACAGCAGCCACGCCCCAGTAAAACTATCTTGGCAAATGGGCTAAACCAGACTGAGGGTAGCCAATAAGACACAAACCCATTAGTGAGTTGTTGGCAGTGGTGTTTATCCTAAGTGTGTGAAGGCTTCCACCTGGTTGAATGGGCAGTTGAGAACAATTTGTTCCAACGGCCATGAAAGAAGCTAAAGCAGATGCTCTGGAAAGCTTAGAGCTTGGTCAGGCATTGAAGATGCCAAGGTCATCCACTGCATCCTGGGCCATCACCAGTCATCTTGACTTTTGTCCTGCCACTGGACTTCAATGACTGTGGAAGAGAGAGGGAGGCTGACAACTTTGTGCAGCACTGCCTCACTTAAATCCAGTTCATGTGTAAGTCAGAGACATCACCCTCATGATGTCATTATCATCTTCAAAAATGAAGGACAAACCATATTAAGCAGCTAAGAGGTGTGACGTATAGAGTGCTAGCCTTTGGAGTCAGGAAGACTTGGCTTTCAAATCCTGCCTTGGACACCTACTAGCTGTGTGACCCTGGACACATTATTTAAACTACATGCCGTCCATTTCTTTATCAATAAAATCAAAGAGTTGGACTTGTAACTTTTAAACCCTTCCAGCCCTAGATTTATGATCTTATGATCCCAATATCCATTAATATCTATCAGGCACTGTGCTAATAGTGATGACAATGTGTCCTTATGAATAACACTAGTTTAAAGAAGTCTTAATATCCTCTTTATCATTATAGGTGAGTATCAGACTAACCTATCAAACTGCCACCCATTAGATACTGATCATCTTTCAAATAAATCACTGTCTCACTGACATGATCTTAGCTTTTACCCAGTCAGATCGGTCTCTTTCTCTTAAAAAAAAATTTAAACCTTTATACTTTGTTTTGGGTAATATCAAGATACAAAATAAACCCACATAAATCAACAGCACTAATATACAGAAATAACAAGACCCAGGTGCCAGTAAAAGAATGGAAAGTCTCATTCAAAATGACTCCAAAATGAACAAAATATCTATTTGGGAGCCAGTCTACCAAAGCAAACTCAAGACCTGTATGCATACAATTGCAAAATACTACTTAAACAAAAGAATGACTTTAAAAATTAGAGAGATGTTGAGTGTTTATGCCACCTAGCATCAAATGTACTGAAAATGACAAATCTACAAAAAACCCTTAGCATGATGCCTGGTACACAGCGAACACTTACTAAATGCTAGCTGGCTGACTGATGACCTCCTTGACTCTTATGAATTTAATTTTTACCACTATTCAGATACCAAAAAAAATATTCAGAACTAATCTCTCCCCTGAGTGTCAGTCCCAAATTATCAAGTTCCTACTTAATATTTCAAAACAGATGTCCCTGGAAATGTTTCAAACTCAAAATTATAATCATAACAATAATAACACCAATAGCATTTCTATAGTGCCTTAAAGTTTAGGAAGTGGTTTCTATGTCATCTTATTTGATCCTTACAAGGACCATGGGAAGTAGGGACTATTATTAGCTTCATTTTACAGCTGAGAAAACTGAGGCTGAGAAGCTAAGTGACTTGCCTGGCGTCACACAGTTATGAAGTGTTCGAGAAGGTATTTGAACTCAGGTCTTCCTGACCAAGTCTGCCATCCTACCCACTGTGCCACCTAGCTGGCCAAAACATTGTCTTATTTTAGCCAAAATAAATGTGCCTTCCAAACTTCCCTAATTTTGTTAGACATCATCATCCTTTTAGCTTCCCCAGTCCAGACCCCATCATTATCCTGATCTCCTCACCCTCACTTACTCACTCCGTATGTCCCATCAGTTGCCAAATCTTGCAATTTCTACCTCTATGATATCTTAGCCCTGCCTTAATTCAGGCCCTCCTCACCTTTCTCCTAGAATATTTCAGCAGTTTTCTAATTGACCTCCCTGCCTCAAGTCTCTCCCCTCTCCATTCCATCTTTCTCATGGCTACTGAAATGATTTTCCTTAAGTGTATATCTGACCATGTCATTCTCATACTCAATAAAGTCCAGTGGTTCCCTATTAATTCTTCAGTAAAATACAAACCCCTCTATTTAGCTTTGGAAGCCCTTCACAAGCTGGCCCAATCTACTTCCCCAGACTCCCTTTATATTATTCCCTTTCCTGCATTCTTCAATCCAGCCAAATCTGCCTTCTTATGGTCACTAACACAAGACACACCATTTCTCATCCCCATTCCTTTGCCCTGACCATCTCCTAGGCCTAAAATGCACTTCCTCTTTACCTCCATCTCATAGAATCCCTCTCCTCCTTTAGGAAGCAGCTGAAGCATCATCTTATACAGAAAACCTTTCTTCCTGGCTGCAAGTCCCAAAAGACTTTGCATTTAACCACCTTGTTTTTATTTTCTATTATTTGATATACACTTAGATCTGTATACATTGCCTTTTCCCCATAGAATGCAAACTGCTTTTTGTCTTTGTAACCCCAGCTCCTGGAACATAGTAGGCACTTAATAAAGGCTAAATGGTTGAATCCTTAAGTTGGAAAATGCTTTGAAAGGTCATTCTACAGTTTGTGTTATAGTAATGGAATTGTAGCCCAGAGAGGGGAAGCAGCTTGGCCTTGGTCACCCAAGTATTAAGAAGCCTAGGCAAGATGTGAGTCCAGATCTGCCGACTCCAAGTGTAGTACTCTTTTAACCACACCATATGAGCTTGCTTAACCTTGGTAACCAGGAAGGATCCAGCAGGGTGGAGCTAGTATGTGCGGGAATAACTTTGATGTAAAAGGTAAAAGACATCAATATTTTTTTAAAGTGCCCAGCTTCTCCCTCTGTCTGGTTGCATGTCCTTAGGGTATAAAGACAAGGACAGAGGGAAAGCAGGAGGACACCCTTTTGTGTCTTTTTAGAAGCAACTTTTAGCACTCTTTGTCTCTTCATTTTTGTCTATTCATGTGTCTTTTTGGAGAGGAGAATATCTCTTAATGGTTTTAAATTACAAAATAACTCTCTTGTCTATAGGGTTATTTTTCCAAGTAATTTCTTACACATACTTTAAAGCTGTCCATGCAAGGAAGGGAGTCTCTGTCTCTGTTTCTGTGTGTATGTCTGTGTCTGTGTCTCTGTGTCTCTGTCTCTCTCTCTCTGTCTGTCTCTCTTTCTCTCCTCTCTCTCCCTCTTCTTCTCCCTCCTCCTCCTTTTCCTCATCCTTCTCCTCATCCCTCTCTGCATTGGTTTTCTTTAATGCAGCTGGCAAATTTGCTCTCAAAACCTCTAGAGCTGTCCACTGTGATTGCTTCATGCTCATAATAGCCATTGGGTTAAATTTCTTAAGTGATTTTCTCCTAATTATTGGTCCCTCTGAGAGTACCCAAATTTTAGTCCCCACAGGATTTGTAAAATACACTTTCATGCCCCAGACACTCCCTAAGACTACCAGTCATGTACATTCCATCAATTCAGTCTAATTAAAGCTAAGCAGTGTCATGTGTGCTTAAAATGTCAGTAACTATACCTGACAGCAGGAACCTATCAGTGTTTCCTTCTTTGAAATTAAACTCAGATGGAGGCTGAAAGATGCATGGGATGTTAGCTGATAATTTGCTCCATTCACACCCTCCCAGGGTGTTAAGCTTCAGTTCAAGCATGGGTGGATTTAGGAAAGACACACAGTGATGGGGGTTGTTAGGAACTCCTTCCTGTGCCACCGGTTAGCTCTGACTTGATAGACTCAAGAACTCCATATTTCTCAAACTTGCAAGGTCGTGTCCAAGTTTAGACATAGAACTACATTAGGTGGAAATATATTTTGTATGACTTCATATGTATGTAATCTATAGCAAATTGCTTGCCTTCTCAGGGAGGGGGAGGGGAAGGATGGAGAGAGAGAATTTGGAACTCAAAATTTTTAAAAATGAATGCTAAAAATTGTTTTACATGCAATTGAGGGGGGGAAAGGAGCATATTAGTTCCACCTTTCCAGGAAAGGAAACATAAAGGCAGGAAAAGCAATCACTGGCCCAAGATAGTTGATCAACTAGTCGAGTCTGTGTTCCACATGGAATCAGTAACCGACATAAGAGAAAGACCACAGACCATTTTCCCACTGCCTCATGAACAGTCTAGAGGCAGAGTACACTATTTGCCACACAGAAGGATCAAAGTAAAGAGAGAGTCAGCCAGAAGCTGACTCTTCTTTTATCTGACGCAGCATCCTATCCCACCCTCACTCCTACCAGTGTCAAAGGCCAGGGGAAGACAAGATCGCTCAGGCTTTACTAGATCATGCTTTGATGCAGTAATGAAAAGTCCCAAAGTGTCACGTGTTTGACTGGAACCAAGAACGGCTGCAAAGTATGCTCCAGTAGAGGGTCCCTGTGGGGACTAACACTGCACCTCTGCCCTGCGGGGAAGGGACCACGCGGGAAGAAGATGGGTAGAGTGCCCATTGGAGAGTCTGGGGCTGGCTAGATACGGTAAGCCTTCATCACTGAGATAAGCAGGAAAAGCTGGGGGTAGGAGCTGAAAAACCAAGAGGCAGAAGCAACTTCCTAGTAGAACGATGGCCGGAGGGACAGAGGTGACACAAAATGAGTGGCTATTGGGAAATCTTGCCTTTTTGCATCTTATAACAAGAGGCCACATAAAATGAGTGAGGATCTGTTTGCTAATGTTTTCCACATATGGTATGACACTTTGTACCTCACACTCGTAAGAATGGAAAAACTGACCAAAAAAGAAAATGATGTATGTTGGAGGAGCTATGGGAAAACAGGCACAATGATGCACTATTGATGCAGCTAGGAATTGGTCCAGCTTGGAAAACAATTTGGAACCATGCCCCAGAAGTTACTAAATAGTACATACCTTTTGACCAAGTGATATCACCAGACCCCAAAGAGATCAAAGAAAGAGGAAAAATACCTATATTTATAAAAATATTTATTGTAACTTTTTGTAGAGGAAAAGAACTGAAAACCAAAGGAGAACCCACTAACTGGAGCATGGCTGAACAAATGCCATGAATGGAATGGAATATGATTGTGCCATAAGAAGTGACTGGGGGTTAGGGGTGTGGGTAGGTGGTGCAGTGGATAGAGCACAAGCCCTGGAGTCAGGAGTACCTGAGTTCAAATCTGACTTCAGTCACATGACAGTGACTAGCTGTGTGACCCTAGGCAAGTCACTTAACCCTGATTGCCTCACCAAAAAAAAGAAAGAAAGAAATGACCAAAGGGACCATTTCAGAGAAACTTGGGAAGGGTTGTAATGAACTGATGTAGAATGAAGTGAACAGAAAACAGGACAACAATTTATTGAATAACAACATTATAAACACAAACATCTTTGAGAGACTTAAGAGCTCTAATCATGACAATGATGGACCATAATTCCAGAGGAGCAAAGATGATGCATCATCCCTACCTTCTGACAGAGAGGTGACAGACTCAAGATGCCAAATGAGAAACAAATGATTGATGTGGAAATTTGTTCTGCTTGACTATACATATTTGTTGCAAGGGTCTTGTTTTTATTTTCATTTCCAGTAAAAAGGTACAGAGTAGAGGGGGGGAGGAATTGCTCCTAATTGGAAAAAAAAAGTAATATTCAGATTATCACTGTAACAATGAACCCTATTTTTGTAAGAACTTAACCATCTGCAAAGCCTTCCTATGAATAAAGTAGTACAATTATCATCCCCATTCTACAGATGAAGAACTGAGACTTGGAAAGTTAAAGAGAATCTAATCACAGTCCTCAGTTTCACTACTCCAGAAAAGAATTGTCTAGAGTTACACAGCTAGTGTCAGAACCTGGGCTCAAGCACAGACCTTCTGACTCCAAGGATGGCACACTCACTACTTCACCATCTTACCTCCTTGGTAGTAGCAAGGGAGAAAGTTTTCACTCAGTAGTTTGGCCAAGCCTGCTATTAAATCTAGTAAAACATCCCTAATGGCAAGATAGCAAGAACCAGACACCAAAGCCTTGAATAGAGGGCTGCTATTGATCTTTGATTTTTAATTTATTTAATGCTATATATTGGTTCATAGATTGCAATGACAAAGAAAAAATGGAGTGGGTATGACTAGGCTGTAATATATTACAAAAAAAAAAGCAGAAATTCCAAAAAGCAGGAGTAAAATATGTATCAAAAATTCTGGAGTGTAAATGGAAGGACCACTTTTTTTATTTTAAATACATTTAGTAAAATATTATAATTTGCATATAGACATGGCACATACATGCCCATGAATACGTGTATATATGAATGTGTGTGTGTCTCTGTGTATGTGAGGTGAGAAAGAGAAAAAGAGATTGAGAATGAGAGAGCATAGCCCAGAGGTGGGGAACCTGCAGCCTGAGGCCACATGTGGCCTTCTAAGTCTGTGGGTACAGCCTTTTTACTGAGTCCAAGTTTTACAGAACAAATCCATTTATTAAGGGAATTTGTTCTGGGAAGTTTGGATTCAGTTAAAGGGCCACACTTAAGGGCCTAGAGGGCCACATGAGGCCTCAAAGTTGCAGGTTCCCCACCCCTGGCATAGCCTTTTATCTATGAGAGTTTGGAGATTTCTTTGGCTGAAGGTAAAAAACTAAAGGGAGGGGTATTCACTCCCTCCTCTGGCCCCCACCTTTGGAATATGGGTATTACTGGACTGGTCTAGATATGTCTTTCTCTTCCCACTGGGCGTGAACTATTTTCTAGTCACTTCCCTCGGCTTCAATCCTCTAAAAATATTTCTTGGGATTCAAATCTCAGTCCTATGGTGAGTCTGACGTACAGAATCCTCCAAAATCGTTACCACCTCCTTAACTTTTCAACCTTTTTTTTGTATTATTCCCCTCCAAACCAAAAAAAAAAAAACTTGTCCGTAGAAAACAACCCTGTCCTCTCTCAGTAGCTTGATTCAGACTCTTATAGCACAACTTAGAGGTTGTCCCTGTCTCCCATCCCTTGCTGGTACAGACTTTTCCTGTTTAGCTTAAGCCTCCCTATTGCATTTTTCCACCTAATACCCATATGAAGAGACAAGTTTCCAAATCAAAGCATCATGTTTCTGTTTCAACTTCTGTTTCCAAAGTTTGGATTTTTTTTAAAGTAGCAGCTTCTATCTTGAGCATCAGCATGTGAAAATATGCTTGCATTTTCATAAGTCTGTTATTTCACATCAGAAAGCAGGATCATAGGATTATGGAGTACCCAAGCTGGAAAAGACCTCAAAGATCTAGTACAACCCTTCATTTTATAGAGAAGGAAAAAGGCCTCAATTAAGCAAAGAACCTTCCTTCAAACAAGTGAAAATATGATTAGAGTGAGAAGGGCCCTTAGGGATCAAACAGTCCAACCCTCTCATTTCATAGAAGAAGAAATGGAATCTCAGAGAGGTTAGGTGACCTACGCAAGACATCACTGCAAGTTACTGGCAAAACAACCACTGGAGCCCAAGTCTTTTGGTTCTTCTTCTAGGGCTCTCTTGACTCCATTAGATTCATTTTCATACCCCATGCCTTGGTCATAGGCCATTGTAGCCAACTGCCTTCCCTGACCTCTGACGATGAGTAGTCATGGAGCATGTGTACATAGGCACATCCATTTTCTGAGTTTTCACAAACAATGACAAATAATTCAGTTGTGCCTGTAAATAGCAGGGCAATCTATATATTGCAATACAGGAATGGAAAAGAAGGCAATCCTGGGAAGTCTGTGACTGAAATGACAGTCTTAAAACTATTCCAACACATTGTATGATGCACCTAAATTTCAAAGTAGTACATAAATGGTGGGTATGATAATAAACCATAGTGATGGAATGCTTTAAATGTGTTATCTGAGTTCCACAACAGTCCTGTGAGATAAAGACTGTGGGTCTTATTATCCTCATTCTAAAGATTGGGAAATTGAGGCTGAGAGAGTTTAACTAACAGGCCAAGAGTCACACTACTAGCAAGTGTCATTAGTGGGATTTGAGCCCAGGTCTCTGCTGACACTTGGTCCAGAACTTTTTCTACTATACCACACTACCCAAAAAGATTTTATCAGTTAACCGGGGGTCAGTGAATGTGTGTGTATATACATACATATGTGTACATATACATAAACATATATATATACATATATGTGTTTCTATATGTTTATAATTGTATTTCAGTGCAATTCATTTCCTTTGCAATCCTCTGCATTTTATTTTTTAAAAAATTATTTTGAGAAATACTCCATAAACTTAACCAGACTGCCAAAAAGTCCTTAAGTACACCACACTCACACACACACACACACACACACACACACACACTTAAAAACCTCTGGGATAAAGCATTCTGTGTCTCAAAATGTGGTTCTGAAAAATCTGAAAGTAGCCGACACTTTTGTTTTCATCTCAAGTGAGGTGTTGTTATTGATTTTCCTTTCAAAAAGTAACTTAAGAAAAGAATTCACAATAGAACATCTTCATGCCGGTGATGACGAAGGATGAGTGTTAACATTCTAAAACTCTAAACCAAGAGAGGAACCAGTTTACAGTAGCAAGAAGCCAACAGTATACAAGGCCACAGAGAGGTTAAGAAGGATTTAACCCCAAAAAGGAGTTTTAAAATTGAACACATCATTGGACCGCAGCCATTGCTGTTCCTGGAAACTGAGACTTGCTCCAGATATCCCAGTGTCTTCTGTGGGGAGACAACAAAATCCCCTCAGCCTTGAGCTTCATTCTTTTCCTCGGGTTCAGCCTTGCATCTCCCTCTGTCTGGTTCCACGTCTGGGGCTGCATGCTAACAGCATTGATACATGCCATCCTGCATTTTTTCTCTTAATAACCACACCAGGAATGTTCAAAGAGAGACAGTGATGAGAAAGATTCTAATAACTCATTCAGAAGTTAACTACAGGGGCTGTGAGGAGCCCTTTTCTTCTCCCAAAGATACAATGTTAAGCAATTTTTAAAGGGACCACTTGCTATAACCCATTAAACATCACCCCATGACATCCCTAGAGGCCATAGCTTTGAAGCCTGAGCGAGTACAATCCACAATGCAACATGATCCCCAGGACAGCTTATGATCAAAAAGCCGCATGCCCCTCCCTTCCCCAAGATCCCCTAGCCAGATAGACAATGGTATTTCTTGGAATAACATAAACAACAAAAAAAAAAGAAAGTCCATTGCCGATCATTCCAAAGCAAAATAGTGGTTAGAGTCGAGGATAACCTGCCTTGTCTCACAGGAAATCTCTTGCCATGAGAATAAAACATATAAAGATTTTAATGTCCCATATGCTGGAATCAAAATATACAACAAAATATCGATTACGTTGGGCTACTTTAGGCTGTTTCCTCTTCTTTCTTCCTCCATGGCAATTACCATTTGGCACAGAGCCACTCACCTCTGCCTTTGGAACCAATGCTAGCATAAATATGTTTAGGGCAATGATGCAAATGTTCCCCTTCCCCAGAAAAGTCAGTTGAATGGTACAAGGGTGAGATTTAGAGCTACAAAGGATGTAAGAGATTGCCTAATCTATTGACCTGACCTGAGAAGAAAATGAGCAAGGAAGAGTTTTGCCCAAGGTTATTGGGTACCTTAGTGTCAGGAGCAGGACTGGAACTTACCTGTCTAAGGCACTCCTAAGATTTACAAAGCCCTTTCCTCACCATATCTTTAAATGGCAAGGAATTTGTGTCATCATTCTTATTTTACAGATAAGGAAACTGAGTCTTAGTGAGGTGAAGTGACTTGCCCTCAGCTACCCAGATAAAAAATGTTAGAGTTAAGATCTGAACCCAACTTGTGATTCCCCAGCCAAGAGCCATTTCCACATGCCATTCTGAGCTAATCCTTGACTATTTTTGGCCAACCATTGAAGACAAACTGTGAAGATATTTTTTGATGTGTTATATCACTTTCTACTACCTAGGTGGCCATGTCATTTCACCTTCTCTTTAATCCCAGCTTCATTCTCCAGTACCTGGCACTTAGTAGGTACTTTATAAATGCTAGCTAGTATTATTACTATGAAATGAGGGAATCGGACTAGATGACCTCTAACATCCTTTCCGGCTTTCAGTCTACGGTCTATGATCCTATAATTCTAGGTAAATTGAATCCTGAGCCACAGAGCCAAATTTTTAGAAAGGGTTCCTTCATCCCTCTTGCCCCTGCAAATTCAATAACAAACATTGAATGGCCAAGTAAACAGCTCTCCTGTGAAAAGTCTGCCCCACCCCCCATTCCTGTAGGCCTCCTGCACTGCAGGACTTGCTGGGGCAGTAGCTCCACCCACTTGCTTTTTGGAATAATGCTTAGTTCTTTTTTTGGCTAATGGCACCACCCTTCCATTTCCCCTGTGTGTCTTGTAAAGACCAGATTACTTATATGTAATGACTGTGGTCAGCTTGGGCTATCCAGAGCACAAATGGGCACCATCTTGATGTCGAGTTAATTTGAGTTGCAGTGTTCCATTTTAAGGGCACAGCCCCCGGAGAGGACACAGAGTGGTTCAGCCGAAGAGGCCTTAAATATGAATCCAAAAACCACAGCAAAGAATCGAAATGGTCCATCCTATGGGAAGGAGCACAAGAATTGAGATGCTCAGGGTAATGTTGCTTAAGGAGACATTCCAGCAAAGGGTGGCCACATAAATAAATAGATGAGGTCATTCTCATCAGGTGAACAATCGTCCATGTGTGACAGGGAATGACAGGCACCTCATTCTGTGGACCAGGATCTTGAAGATAGACTCATCGAGGTTTCTGGCCTCTTTTTAAGGCATTTCCCCCCTTTCCTTAGCTTGTTCGACTACTGTTTTCAGGCCCTATGACAGCTACAGTATCTGAAGGAAGGTTCCAACCTGTTATTTTCTCCAAATCTGGGTTTCAATCTTGGTTAATGTTTGCCCAGAAATATGTAATTGTGAACTTCCTCCTTATAAACCGTTCCAGAGCAGGGGGGCTTGCCATGGACTCATGCTATTATTATCCCATGGCCTCGGGGCTAATGGCGGGCGTGCTCTCCTATTCACAAGATAAGTAACCCTTTCACTGCCAGGAAGCCAACCTGCTACATGGTCTGCAGCTGTGGATAAAAGTATATCAGCCTTCAAGGAAGTGTTCACTTCCCTTCTCTTTGAGAGTAGGCCATTTTCACTGGGGTTTTTTGCTGAAAATTCCCTGGCCCTTTTCCTCTACAATTCAGACAATGCCTGGTTGATACTACGTGGTTTTCATCACCATGATTTGATCCAACCATATATAAATTGGTTGTGGTTGTTGTTTTTAAATATTCTCTAGGATTCATAGACACTGCAAGTAATAAGGACTTCTTAAACATCCTTGCAATGTGACAGTAAGCCAATCAGTCAACTAGCATCCGTTAAGCACCGACTGCATACCAGGTACTGTGCTAAGCATTGCAAAAACAAAACAAAGCAAACAAAAAAGTCCTTATTTTCCTGGATCTCAGAGTCTAATTAAAAAACAAAAACCAATATGCAAGCCACTAGGTACCAGTGAGACATAGGCAGCATAGATTGGAGATTCTCAGTACAGGGAAGACGCTACCATGAAGGAGATGTGTGGAGAGGCTTCTTATAGGAGGGGAAGTTTAGCGGAGACTTGAGAGAAGTCAGGAAAAGCAGGAAGCAGATGTGAGGAGGAAGAGATTGAGGTGTGAGAGGGGCAGCCTGGCACAGGAGAGAGAGAGAGAGCTGAACCTGTAACCAAAAAGACCAGGTTCCAGATTCTGCTTCTGACACTAGTGGAGTGACCTTGGATCAGCCACTTAACCTCTGAGCCTCAACAAAAAGGCCGTAAGTATATCCAGGCAAATGTAAAGCTCCTTCGAGGCAGGAACTGTTGCTTTTTGTCTGACCTATAGGAGCTTAATAAATAAATACAAATAAATTGGCCTGACATAAATAGCTTATTAAGAATTGAGTGTTTAATTGAATTAAATGTTAATTATAACCAATTTAATTCAATACCTATGGCACTGACTTCACGGAGTTATTCTTAGCTCCAATCAAAGAATGTATGCAAAGTCCTTCGCAGACCTCACATCACCATATAAATATCACTTATTGTCTCCACCTTCAGTCAAGCCAACACAGTGGCTGGTGTTCAATAAATGTTCTTCTTTGCTTTGGCAACACTGACTTGGGAGACAGAAGACCTGGGTTCAAATCCTGTCTCTGTTGAATACTACCTGTGTGACTTTGAATAGGTCACTTCTAGTCTTTGAGATGAAGTTTCTTCATCTGTAGTGAGGGGGTTGGATTAGGTCAGGGGTTCAGAACCCGGCATCTGGGAAGCTTAAAAGAAAATTTTAATAACTGTATTTGAATACCATTTGTTTCTTTTGTAAGCCTATGTGCAGGATGTCCCAAAAGTCCTAGTGCAGTTTTAAGCTGTATTTTATGTGATTTAAATTGCCACAGTGTCCATGACAAAAAAAAAGTTTAATACCCTCTGAATTAGATGATCTGCCATTCTTTCCAATCCAGTATTCTATAATTCTAAGTTTATGATGAATGCACACCATAAAAGAGGACATGTATACAAATACCCAAAGCTTCTATGTTCTTGCTATTTGAGAGTTTCCAACAACCCAAATAACAGCAACTATAACTTGGTGTGTAAGACCCAAGGAATTAAAATTTACTTATGCAACAGAGAGAAGTCATTGCCTAAGACTACATGACTTGGGACCACAAATCACAGATCTCAAGCTGGAAGAGTTCTTAGAACCCAGTCAGTCCAAGCTCCTCATTTTCCAATGAGAATTTAATTATTTCCTTAGCATGACCCTACACGCTCAAAGAGTGTCAGAGACAAGTTTTGAACCCAGGTCTTCCTTGTTCTAAGCTTGAATTCCATTCACTCTGCCACCTAGCCAAGTGGAAGACAGAAGACTTGTCAGGAGTGTGCATTTCTACTCAACTCTGAAAACACTGAGTCAGCTCACCTGAAGGTAATTATTCCATCAGACATTTGCACAGGATTATACCAGTGGCATGCTAGTAAGTGTTTAACAACCAACTTTGCAGGGCAGGGAGGGCAATGTATGCACAACATATTTGAAGGCTTAATCTGGGTTGTTAACATTCTCTCCATTACTTTTTTAGGTCTCGACAATCAACAAAATAGGAAATTGTGACCTAATTTCTAGAGTTTGCTGATTTCTGGCGTATAAATGCTCACACTGAATATTTAACAATCAGTCCTCGCAAGCCAACACACCCATGGTTATAAGGTTTGAAAAGTGTTCTACAAACACACACACACACACACACACACACACACACACACATGCACACACACACACATTGAGGTATCTAAGAAGTTCTGGACTTTGTTGTGTGCATGGAGACTTAAATATACCAAGCACACATCCTAGCAAGCCTGGGCAAAATATAATTTTGAAGGTTTCTTTGTTGTTGCTGCTGCTGCCACTGTTGAGTCATTTAAGTCTGACTCTTTGTGACCCCATTTGGGGTTTTCTTGGCAAAGATCCTGGAGTGGTTTGCCATTTCCTACTCCAGCTTATTTTACAGATGAGGAAACTGAGGCAAATAGGATTAAGTGACTTGCCCAGGGTCACACAAGTAGTAGGTGTGTGAGGCCATATTTGAACTCAGAAAGATGAGTCTTCCTGACTTCAGGCCCAGCACCCTGAAGGTTTCTCTAGCTCTAGAGAAAAGCCTGATGAGAAGAAAACCTCCACATGGCATGCAGATGGATTGAAGCACTGTGTTCCTTCTGCAAAAAGCTATTGTTCTTTCCGCAGACTTGTCATCTATTAGCCCACATCTCCACCTGGATGATTCTCTCCCACAGAGAAGATCTTGATTCCTAACTCATTAAAACTCCTGTCAGATCCATCAGTTCATTAAAAAGCCTATCAAAGGATTTGGCGTCCCAACTTTGTATAAGCAGCCATCCCTTGAAAGATTACAGAGCTGAAGTCTTCATGTAAGCAGATCCTTGGAAGCACTATTTAACTGACGATTGTATCGTGGCTTCTATTTTGGGGCTAATTTTTCTCATCTGTACCTACAGGATTGTATAACATCATGCCATACTGACTATTCTGAGACTCTTTCCTGTATGACATGAAGGAAGCAAGTAACTTGCACGTTATTTATTCTGGTTTAGGGAAATAGGAAGGTGCTCATAATGCACCCCTGTCAATTTGCTGGGACAGCAAAATTTCTGAAACAAGGAGAGATCATACTGGGCATTTGGCACATTTTCCATTACTTTTTTAGGTCCAGACAATCAACAAAATAATACTGGGCATTTGGCACATTGTTTAGCCCACTTAAGAGGGCTTCACCCACATAGAAGACACGGGGGGTCCTGCTTCCAAGAGAGTAGAAAACCAGTACATGCAGAGACATCTGTGCTGGGCTCCCAGGTGGTTAGGGTCAGTCTTTGTCCGTTGACTGTGTAGCCGGAACAAGCTACATCTTTTAAACTACCTGCATAGCATGGGAACATGTGGAGTGGAAGGACCTCTTTAAGTGCATGGTAACATCTTTTACATTCATGGAATTTGAGGCAGCAACCAAGCCAGCCATAACCACTCTACTCTCGCCTCTGCTCCTGCCTCTCTGGACTTCCCCTCCATCCCAACAGCCTTCTCACCCTGGAAGATGCCTTTGCCCCATCCTCCTTTTGGGGAGTTTCTCCTCAGAACCTCGTTTGGAAGAAGTGCCCAGGTCAGCCAAGCTCAATCCTCTGTCAGCCCTCTCCCAGCCCTGCTCCTACCCCTTTCTCTACCATGCCCCACATGGCACCATCCCTCCGATACATCCTCTACACACACTTTAAGTTCTCTTTTATGTGTTATATTTCCTCCCTCCCCCTTTAGAATATAAGCCCCTAGAGGAATCTCTCTCTTTTGCTTTCTATTTGTATTTCCAGAACTTAGAACCATGTCTGGGACAAAGTAAATAGTTGATAAATGCTTCCGCTATCAAAATCACCCCCATTTCTATAAATGCAGACACTCTGATTCCTGAAATAGAAGTCCACTCAATTCAACTAGCATTTATTAGGCTACTGACAGCTGTATGCCATGTTAGGAGCGGGGGCAATAAGGACAAAAATGAGAACTTCTCCTGCCCCCAAGTAGCTTCCATTCTGGAGGGAAACAGCATCTGCACAAATAAATAGATAGAAGAAATCTCTTTTTCTTTTTGTTCGTTGTTGAGTTGTTTATATCATGTCCACCTCTCCATGACTCCATTTGGGGTTTTCTTGGCAGAGATGATGGAGTGGTTTGTCATTTCCTTCTCCAGCTCATTTTATAGATGGGGAAACTGAAGCAAGGTTAAGTGACTTGCCCATGGTCACATAGTTAGCATCTGAGGTCAGATCTGACCTCAGGTCCTCCTGACTCCATTGCCAGCCCTCTATCCACTGTACCACCTACTGCCCAAAAATAAAAACAAAGCAATATGAAGTGGCATGCTGATATTAGTGCAAGGGGATCTAAAAAGACCTTTTGAAAGATGTGATAATTGAGTTAAGCCTTAAGTAAAACTAGGGATTCCAAAAGATGGAAGTGAAGAGGTGAGTATTCCAGGCATGGGGGCTATCTGGTGGGAAGACATGGAGTTGAGAGATGAAATATAACATCCCCAGAATGGTACTGTGAGCTCCTGTGGCTGGCACATAGAATATGTGAGAAGAGTATTGGGAAACAAGTTGAGAAATGCAAATTGGGGTCAATTGTAAAGTGTTTTAAATGTCAAATAGAGGAATAATATTTTATCTTTGAGACAATAGGGAGCTATTGAATGTGCTTGGCCAGGATCATAATATGGTTAGACCTATGCTTTAAGAATGCCGTGCCCAAGGGGCAGCTAGGTGGTGCAGTGGGTAGAACCTTGGCCCCGAAGTCAGGAGGTCCTGAGTTCAAATCTGACCTCTGACCAAACAGTTGACACTAGCTGTGTGACCCTCAGCAAATCACTTAACCATAATTGAAAAAAAAAATGCCTGCCCTGTAATATAATAACCAGACATCTGAGAGCCTGGAATTCAGTTGTTGGGTATCTTAGAGCAAGAAGCTGGCCTAGCCTAACTCAGAGAGAATTGCAAAAAGAAGCGGGAGTTGGGGACGTGCCCTCCTGGTCCCTTGATCAGAGAATGAGCTTCCTTCAAAGGATTTGAATTGCTCATGGGAGTCCTTGCAGTAACCCCAGAAGAGCAGGGACTGGTGATAATGCGTATCAGGGGCCAAGGACAAGAAGACACACTGAGGAAAAAGGTTCCAGGACTTTTAGCCCAGCAGAAAGCCAAGGGGAACTCCCATGCTGACCCCAGCAACTGTTAGAGCAAATGACTGCTTTGCTTGCCTGACTGTCCTGCTGGCAGTCTTGCCATTCCCTGACCCCTTTATCTTTTTAAGATCTCCTTTCTTAAGGAGAATGCTTTTGTTTCAGTCTCCCTCATGCTAGTGTCTTCCTTTGGAGATTACTTTCCAGAGATCTCATATGTTAATATATTTCATATGCACATTGTTGCTTGCATATTATCGCCTCCATTGAAACATGAGCTCCTTGAGGGCAGAGGCCATATTTTTGCCTTTCTCTGCATCATCAGGTGCTTAGCACACTACCTGGTGTACAGTAGGTGCTTAATAAATAAATGCCTATGAATCAGCATTATTAGTAGGGCTGCTTTGCTGTGCTTCCAAGCCCTCATACCTTCAAAGATGAGCTGAAGACTGGATGGCTGATGTCTGCTTTCCCAGTGGGAATCCTTCTTTGTAGCTTTATAATCACCCTCTAGTATTCTCACAGTTTTCATAGTCTTGTCAAAGTCCAGAGGGGTTCTGTCACAGCTTGTGACTGACTACCTGTACTTTTATCACTTGGTTAAGTACCATATCAGCAACCATTTGATCTACCCTAACCACAGCTTCTTTCAGGTTTTCTTTCACCTATCCTTTTCAGTCTCTAAAATTTGGCATGCGTGTGAATTACATGCCCAGAAGGCATTTCCCCTTCCGGCTGAATTGTAAATATTAGGAAGGCAGCAAATGTTTGCCATGAGGCCATCATCACCACCTTATTACCTCTATAAGGTTTACAAACAGGTTTTTCAGGTGTATTTGGGATTGTTAGCCTTTTATCACCATACAAATCCAAGAGCTGATTCTCTAATACTTTCCATAGTAAGTTCCTCTTTTCTAACTTGGATAACTATCTATTCCTTAATGATTCAGTTACACGGGTAATTCAAGCTTCCCAGGGTCTTTCCCCAAGAGAATATGGAAAGATTCTAAACTTAGGTCAGTGACATCCCTCTCTTGTGAGATATCAAGGCTTGATCTCACTTATGGGTTATACTTCTCTGTTTACGATAGGGGACCTAGCTTCTGCACAATCTGGTGCTGTTGCTCAGTTGTATTCCACTCTTTGTGACCCAATTTTGGTTGTTTTTTTGTTTGTTTGGTTGGTTTTTTGGCAAAGACACTAGTGTGGCTTGCCATTTCTTTCTCCAGCTCATTTTATAGATGAGGAACTGAGGCAAACTTAAGTGACTTGCCCAGGGTCTCACAGCTAATAAGTATCTGAGTCCAGATTTGAACTCATGAAGATGAGTCTTCCTGATTGCAAGGCCAGTGCTCTAGTCACTGTCAAACTGAGAGCTGCTGAAGACCTTAGCTTAAAAAGACCAAGGTCTTCTACTGAATGTGGAGCCATCTCCAGTTGTCCTGATGTGTATCTGCCCGCTAGACCCAGACAGCTCCAGCAGGGAAAGTGAAGCTTTGCACAGCCCTCCCTCACTTCAATTCAATTAACTTGCGTGTTGTGGCACCACCTCCATAAAGTCATGGTCTTCTTTGAGAATGAAGTACAAACGACAACAGCTATACCACCTAGCTGCCCAACCTACATGTCAGCTTTTCTCTTTCTGACTTGAGGTCACTTCTCCATCTCCACCATGTCCAACTTAGTCTTATTTGGGGCTCTACTCTTATGCCAAACTCCTCTTCAGAAGAACACGTAAAGATCAATATCAGGACATTATCCACTATTTCTGAATGATTAAATGGGTAGGAAAAACACTCTCCAATTCCAGAGAAAGAACTGCTGGAGAATGACTACAAATCAAAGCATACTGTTTTCACTTTCTTTTTCTTACTTTCTTTCTTTCTTTCTTGTTCAAATCTTCTTGTACAAAATGACTAATATGGAAATATTTTACATGATTTCATGTGTATAAACTATATCATTAGACTGTTTACCATCTCAGGGAGGGGGGAGGGGAAAAGGGAGGGATGGATAGAATTTGGAACTCAAAACTTTAAAAAAGTCAACAATTGTTTTAATGTGTAATTGGGGAAAATATTTCTTAATTTACATATTCAGGATTGAAAGAAAAAAATCAGTGAACAAGCACAAAATGATTTTGAAAATATGAACATCTTTTAAAAAGTAAAAGGTAAAAAAAAAAACTTCTGGAAAAATCCAGGCACTGGATATGTTCAAACTGGAAAGAGAAAGAAAAAATTGGCAAAGCAAGGTATACTTGGGTCCCTACTACACAAAACTTTGCAGAAGCACAGGCAAACAAAAAAATAAATAAATAAATTAGAAATACCATAGCTCTCACATGTAACCACCAGGTTAGTTTAGGGTGGCAGGTTTAGCTGTCAATCATCCTCTAAGCCAAAGGACCTGCCTAAGCATGCCCAGAGAACTTCAAACCCAGAATGCCAAGGGTGAAAATTCTTAGTAGCTCTCTCCTCCTCCCCTATACAGAATGTCAAAATGGATATTCTTAGCCTATTTGTTTTTCTGACTTTTTCTCAGCTCACGCTTTAAGAGGAATACCTTGGTTTGGGGGATAGGGCATTGGGCTTAGTCAGGGAGACTCATACTCATGAGTTCAAATCTAGCCTTGGATACTTTCTGACTGTATGACCTTGGACAAGTCAATTAACCCTGTTTGCCTCAATTCCTCACCTGGAAATGATAAACTACTCCAGTATCTTTGCCAAGAAAACCCCAACTGGGGTCACAAAAAGTCAGATACGACTGAAAAAAGAGACTCAACAATGACATGGGAAATAATAACCAATGGGGACTTACGCAGAACATAAGATAGGGCAGAGAGTCCCATTTTCACCCTCTTATTAGAGGAAATTTACCTAACCCGAAGGCTTAAACAAGACAGCTTAATTCATAAACAGTATGAAGAATCTCTATTTTTTTAAGTTCTCCAAACAAACAGAGGAAGTAATCTCTGTGGATTCAGGATGTGACCCCGAGGAGCTGACCTGCTTTGAATAGGTACGGTAGGCTGCCTGTACTTTCATAAAGAGAAGGTGAAGAGTAGAGGAGAAAACCTGGCCCTGAGCAGCCCTGTGGTCAGAGACTGGCCTGGTCTGGGGAGAATTTACTTCTCCCCCTTCCACTTTAGGAGGGGACAATTATGAATGCCACCTGGAGGTTACATCTATATTTGTAAACTTTCAATAAAATTCAACCTAAAAAGGTTTTATCATATTTTAAAATCTTCAAAACAAAAAGGCTCTTTTAGAACAAAGGCCACTACTAGGCCCAATAAAACTTGGAAATCCTGGTTTCTTCCTTGGAGAGTAAAGGAGGTGAAGCATCACCAATCTCATCCCAGCCTTTGTCAATCACAACTAGTTAGACTGCACCTCTCATTCAGATAATCCCTTACCTCTCTCCCCTCCAGAAAAAGCTCACAGTGGTTTGCTGGCCCTCTGGGCCCAATATGGGCCTCCTGGCCTCTGGATCAGATGGCACCTCCCATTCTCCCAGGTGACTAAGCCAAGCACACACAGGAATATAGGTCTTCCCTCAGTCTGGCCCTGGCCCTGGGCTGTCTACCCCTATTTTCCAAAGCCTGCTGTCTCTGACTCAGTGGAAGAGGCTGGATCTTCCCCCTTCAAGCTCAGACCAAGTTGTATTGGACTGTCTTGAGTGTTAAGGCTGGGAGGGACCTTCAGGAACATCTGGTCTAACCCCATTCATTCACAAGTCAGAAAACTGAAGCCCAGGAAGGGAATTATTATAAAGTATTTGTTCATTGAGGTATCATTGTGAATACTGGCTATCAATCTTGACTATGCCTAGCCTCCCTAACACTTCCTGTGTTCACACAAGTTCTACTGTCCCACAAGAGTGTCTATGTGAGGCGTTCATGGAGGACCAGCACCTCTGATGTGAGCCCCTTCCAAGCCCTTTTCAGGGCTGATCATCCACCTTTGATGTCCACCATCACCCAACTCTCACCTGTGTCTCCAAGAAGCTGTAGCATGAGTAGCAGCCACACCCTGGTAAAAAAAAAAATCATCTCAGCAGACAGATTAAACCAGGTTCAGCATAACCTACAGGTGGGGCATTAGGGAAGTAGGGGAGTTGGGGATGTCTACTGCAAGCTTGTGAGGACTTCCCTCTCCCAAAGAAGAGAACAATTTGCTCCAACAGCCATGAAGGGGGCTGAAGCAGGTTCTGAGGAGCACTTGGAATTTGGTCAGACAGCAAAGACACCAAGGTCCTCCACTGCACCTCAGGCCATCTCCAGTCTTGTGGACTTTTGTCTTTCTAGTGCACTTCTATGACTCTGGAAGACAGAGTGAGGCTGATGACTTTGTGCAGCTCTGCCTCCCTTAAATCCAATTCAGGTGAAAGTCAAGACATCGCCTGGTAACATGGCTGGTCCTCTTGGAAACTGAAGGATCAACAACCAAGGCTATCTTATGCCAAGTCTGGGCACAGAGACCAAACGTCATATTGTAAGAAGGGGACGTGAGAAGTCCACGGAGTGCAACGATTCTAGTTCCTTCCAAGGACACAATGGGGACTTTTACAGGCAAGAGTCAAAGCCAACTCCTGAAGAATATGTGGACCCTTAGCAACAGCTGTACTCACTCACACAGTCATCAGGTATTTAATTAAAAAGCCACTGTGTGCCAGACACTGGATCTGGGCACATTCAGGGAGTACAAATACAGAAAGGAAAATGGTCCTTGCCTTCAAGGCACTTACAACTGGAGGGGGGCAGTGGTGCAGACAATATATACACAGATATGTAAGAAGGAATTTATATGAAGGAGGAGTGCCCTACCAACTAGAGAAATCGGTAAAGGCTTCACCAATCAATCAGTCAACAAGCCTTTATTTAACACCCGCTGCATGCCAGGCACTATGCTAGGCACTGGGGATACAAACTCAATAAATGAAACAAAGAGCTGAGTTTCTCATGTGGGAGGTAGTCTGTGAACTGAGGCTTAAATAAAGCTAGGGCTTCTCAGATGTAGAGATGAGGAGGACGAGCACGAGTATATGAGATTAAGCCCATTCAAAGGCACCCAGACAGGAGATGGAATGTCATTTATGAGGACTGCTAAGTAGGCCATAAAATCAGAGAAAACAATTCCATTGAAATCCAGGCATCAAAATATTTAAAGAACAAGTTCCCAGATACGGGTCACAAATCTTCAGTCAAGTGCAACCCTCTCATTTTATAGATAAGTCAGCTGAATCCCTGATAGGCTGAGTTATTTATCCAAAGTCAAACAGATAATAAGTAGCAGAGCAGAGACTGAACACAGGTCCTCTGACTCTAGACCCAGGGTTCCCTTGCACTGCCCGTGATGCTTCCTTCCAAGTAGACAACAGAAATTATCTTTGATCTATCACTCTGGGACAAATGCCACACTATCTATTGTCAAACTCCTACTCCAAGGTCTTCCATCGTACCTGACCAGGCATCCCCTTCAGCAAACTAGCCCTACAACTAGTTATCCAGCCTGTCCTTCATTACCTCCAGTGAGGGCGAAGCTGCTATCTCTTGGGGTAGTCTATTCCACACAGAATAGCTCTACTTAGCAAATAATCAGCCTAAACTGTCTCCTTGTAACTTCCATCCATTCTATCCTTCAGGACCAAATGGAGTAAGTCTAATCAATTTTGCATTTGGCAGTTTCAAATACCTGGGGACAGCTATCATGGTTCTCCTAAGTCTTCTCTTCTCCAGGCTGACCACCCCAAGTTCCTTCAACCAGTCTTCATCAAGCATAAATCAGAGGCCCTTCCCCAGATGCTCTCCAGGTTGCCCCTCGGCTCCGGAGGAGAAAGTGAGGCTGGTGACTTTGCCCAGCCCTCCCCCACTGAAATCAATTCACTGCACGTGATAGCATCATCTCCTTGAAGTCATGGTCCTCTTAGAGAATGAAGGACAGACAAAAACAACAAGGTTACCCATTCATATCCTTCCTAAAATGTGAGCCTAGAACAGAACACAATAGTGCATGTGTGGCATGAACATATACTCTTCTCTCTGCATGTATGGCCTCGACACAGCTGCAGGTCCCATTAGCTTTTCTGGCTGCCATACTACACTACTGACTGACGCAAAGCTTGCAATCCACTTAAACCCCCAGATCTTCTTCAGATGAAGTGTTATTTGAATCTACCTCCCCCATCTTGTACCGATGCAATTGGCTTTTTGAGCCCAAATGTAACACTTGACAATTAGGCCTATTAAGTTTCATTTTACTAGATTTGACCTGACTTTCTATCTTTTCAATGTCTTTGAAAATGGGCAGCTATGAACATAGTGAATAGAATACCAGACCTGGAGTCAGGACTCTTTGAATTCTTCCTAGGTTCAAATCTGGCCTCAGACACTTAATAGCTGTGTGAACCAGGTCACTTAGCCCTATTTGCCTCAGTTTTCTCATCTGTAAAATGATCTGGAAAAGGAAATGACAAAACACTCCACTATCTTTGCTAAGAAAACCCCACATGGGGTCATGAAGAGTCAAACACAACGGAAACAGCTGAATAACATCATTGCTCCTGTCATATCACACATCAGCTAGCTCTCTGTACAGGCATGTCATCTACATGGATCTGCACTTTGGCTAAGTCATTGAGAAACACGTAACATGGGGCCAGATTTTGACCCAGAAAGAATACCAGTGAAAGGGTACCCATTACATCACGGAACAATACATTCCATTTTAGGCTGGCTTTAATGGACAGGAAGTATTTCTGTTACAACAAGCTTGCTATTGGAGAAGGCATGGACCTTGGTGTCATGTTTACCCTGTTTTAAAGTATATAGATTAAATCTTACTGTCTATGACTTCTGTCCATTGCCCCTAGCTCTGTTCTCTGAGGCCAAATAGAAGAGAGAAACAGAGAGAGAGAGAGAGAGAGAGAGAGAGAGAGAGAGAGAGAGAGAGAGAGAGAGAGAGAGAGAGAGAGAGAGATGGAGAGGGAGAGGGAGGGAGGGAGAGAGAGATTAAGATTTTTGGACTAAAGAAAACCAACTAACTCAAGTGATTATCAGCATCTATTTTAAGAATAATCATTGAGAATGACACGGTATATCAGGGGATGGCAACCCAGTTTCCAAGCCTGGACAACCTGGTTTCAGGTCTGCTTTGGCCACCTACCAGCTGTACGACCCTAGGCAAGTCACTTAACCTTTCGGTGGCCCAGGCAACTCTCCAAGACCAGAAGTTGTAGAGTAGGGCCCAACTGACATTTGATATTTGAGAAAAAATTTCTTCGTGGGAATTACCTAGACCAAGAAAATCACAAGGAGGCAAGTAGAAGAGAAGGCAGAGGATGAGGACAATAATGACAATGATAATGACTACCACCATGAGAAAAAATAATAAGAAAAGAAATAATAATTAAATATTTATTGAATAGATTATAAGATTTGGAACTAAAAAGGACAGTGGAAAACTAATCTAACCCTCTCAATTTAAAAATGAGGAAACTAAGTTACAAAGAGCTGAGCTGACTTGCCAAGACCACAGAAATGGTTAGTACTGCAACCAAGGTGGGATTTCCAATATTGGCCTTTTGCATTTTCTATCCCACCAAGTTCTGTTTCAGCCTAGCATCTGCCATGAATTATAGTTCATCTGGATGGTTTGAGTTATGTCAACTCGGTCATGTCTCCATTAGTAGATAATTCATACACCTTTAAACTATCCTTTTTCACCTCTCTCACTTATTTTTGAGAACCTGAGGTTTTTCCAGTTCCACTGAAGCAAGGTTGTGCTTAAGCAATACATGTGGCATGGGTTTATATCCTAGAAGTGTCCTAAACAAAGCCCCATGTGACCTGATGTGACCCTGCAGAGGATCAGAGAAACAAGGCTGACCTCAGCCCTGCCTCTATCCCCTGACTACAGTGGTAACGAGGGCAGAGTGAGCAGGGATTTGCCCCAGGTCTCTGAATTTAGAAGGTGCCAAAATTGGATGGCACGGACACACTTACAATACAATGCCAGCCCAGAAAGAATGAGGTTTAGGACCAAGTTCATAACGATAAGTTAAAATAGAAAGTAACCATAGAACAGCTGGAGCGAGCTCTTCCCCCTCCTTTCCCTGTTCTTCCCCCGCCCCATTTGGCCACCCCAACAGCAAGGGCCCTATCTCTATACCCAGTCCAAATGAGGGTTTGCTTCCTGCCGTTTGCCCCAAGCGTTGTTTTTGATTGTGGCATTTGCCTTAGGCGTCAAAATTCATAGATAGAGCCCTTCCCCTAAGTCTTACATAATTAATGTGGTTTCCTTTTTTGTTTTGTTTTGTTTTGTTTTCCTGTCTTGCATGGTTGGAAAAATTGCTTTACGGAAATGACTCATGATTGAGACCCTAATCTCTCTCTGTTTTTGTCATTTCTGTTTACAGTAGTTTTACTGGCTGATATGAAGAAGGTATGACTCCAAAGACATGTTAGAAAAGAAGTGGTTTTAGTCCATTTATAAGGAAAGATGAAGGGAAGGAAAGAAGGAGAGAAAGGAGAGAAAGAGGGAAGAGAAGGAAGGAAGGAAGGAAGGAAGGAAGGAAGGAAGGAAGGAAGGAAGGAAGGAAGGAAGGAAGGAAGGAAGGAAGGAAGGAAGAAGGAAGAAGGAAGAAGGAAGAAGGAAAAAGGAAGAAAAGAAACTTTCATGTCTTTTTCTTTCTTGGGAAAAAAAGGCAAGATTTGTTTTTCATTTTCAAGATTCTGTCATTTACAGGGTTAAAGTACAAAAAGAAACCATATTACATGGAATATTTAAGATCCAATCACTATATCCATCTCACAAAAAGCCACTAAAACGGGTTCCGGCAGAGAAGGAAGAAGGAAAGTTTATTAGAGCAGACCACAACCTCGAAATAGCCCTAAAGCTGGAAAGATAATGTCAGACTCTGTTAAGACAAAAGTGAGCATGGCGTCCTGGCACTGAAACTTTGAGAAAGCTCTTAACCCCAGGGACCATGCAATACTGGGCAAGCAGACAGGACCCAAAAATCTGTCAACTGGGACAATAACTGGCTGTCTCTTCTATGCCGATCTCATCATATAAGCTCAACCTGAATGGTGCCAAAACAATCCATCATTTTATTTTATTTGGTATTTTAATGCAAAACAGGTCTCCCAAGACCAAACTTGAAACTGCATTTTCCAGACCTTTTGACAAAAGATTTCTTTGGTTTCCTCTGAAATCTTGTCCAATGCCAGCAGGGCAAATGCAGCTCATATCCTTGCTCTGGCCTCACTGGCTTGGTTGGGGTTCAATAGGACCTAACTCCAAGAGCGCATTTAGGGGATCTGGTTGAGAAAGGAGAGGAAGGAAAAGCCATGTAAAATAAGCAGTGCCCAGGCCTGCCTCTTTTTCAGGTATCCAGCATAGGATTACTTCTCCTGAGGCAAGGATGGCCATAAAAAAGCAGATGTTCTATTGGCTACACACCATTTTAACATGTGACAGTGCTCCTGAAGCAAGTGACTGAATGTAGATTTAAAGAACCTGGGTTCAAATACCAGTCCTACCACTTGCTGTTCATGTAACTTTGGCACATTCCTCCTCCTCCCTGGATCTCAGTAAACATATTAAATGGGGGAGGTGCTAACATGCTAGAGTGGAGAAGACACCAGTCTCAAAGTCAAAGACCACATCTATGTCTGGACTTCAGTTGTGATACTAGTTGTGTGACCATGAATGAATCATTTAAATTTTCTAAATTTCAGTTTTGCCATCTGTAGAATGGAGCTAGCAATATTAACACACAACAGGAAAGTGCTTTATAAACTTTCAAACGGTAAAATGGGAGTGATGATGAGGATGGTGACCATTGATAGTGGCAAAGGTAATAAATGTCAATGATGATGATGGTGGCAGTGTTGATGTCAATGATAACAATGATGAAGTTGTGGTAACAATGATGATTTTGTTATTTATAATAGTGATGGCAATGATGATGTTGTTCATGAGGAAGAATGAATGGCCGAGTAAATGAATAGGTGAATGAAAAACATTTACTAATCATTTACTATGAATTAGCCCTGTGTTAATTTGGGAACACAAGTAAGTAAAAAGAATAAGACAGTTCACATTTTCAGAGAGCTCACATATTAATTGAGGGAGATAATAATTTTTTGAAAGTTAATTTGCAGAGCAGACCTAAAGGTCCATAAGTCTTCAGGTTGCAGCCATAATGGAGATGGTGAGGCCCAAGAGCTCTTACATTATATCAGAAGGTCAGATGACAGTGCTGGGGTTGGAAAGGACATAGAGAAAGGGAAGATCAGGTGGCAGGGCTTCCCACCTCAACCAGGTTCTGGTTAAGAGAAGAGGTAAAGAAGAAAGGACACTCCTGATGGTGGCAGGACTTGTCACCACCAACAATCCCAGATAAATTCTGGATGTTCCAGACAGAGGAGAGGGGAGTGAAAAGATAAAGCAAGGAGGGATAAGTACCCCCAGTGGTTGTGGGTCTTCCTTGCACCCAACCACCCAAGATGGGTCTTGGATTATCCAGGGCCGAAAGAGGGGACAAGGCGATAGTGCTTGGGATGTTGTGGCTGATGTTAGAGATGATATTGAGGCAATAATGTTGGGACTGTTGATGATGATGATAGTGAAGATGAAGGCTATGATGATGCTGAAACTGATGTCATATTGTTCATCACAATAATTATGATATTGTTGATAATATTAATAATTCCTATAATAAAGAATCAAACTAGATGAGCCCCAACACCCCTCCTGTGACAAAGTAAGAAGGTTCCAATCTGACTGGACTAAAACTAAAAAAAAAATCCATGGGTAAGATTAACAATCTACAGGTTGATTTCCTTTCTATCACCTATCAGACAGGAGCACTGCAGAGAGCTCAGGCATCACACTGAGACGTCTTCTCTCTAGCATCTGGAACAAACCAAGCTAAAATAAGATCAATGAAAATGATTGATGACTTTGTAAACTATGACATGTAAGATCTTTTGAGATGGAAAAGGGTCCTCAGAAAGCCGAGGTCACACTCAAAACTATTCCATAATGGCAGAACCTGTCAATGCTTACACTCTGCCTTGTAGCAGGAATAGCCTCATAGAACTCAGAACCCTTTTCAGACCATGAGGAAGTATCAGAGGAAGACTTTGCGGAGACTCTAGGTGTAAAAAAACCAAAAATTTAAAAATAGTCACTGCATCAAGGAACTTACACTTTACTGGGGTGGGAGGGGTGGAATAATGTGTACATGGATAAGAAAATTAAAATGCATTAAAAGCAAAAACAGAGTAATTGAGGGGTAGAAGAATTGAAGAATTGTCTCATGTAAACAGTGATGATTGTGTTCACCATCCTATGAGGTAGAGTCAAGACAGAGAATGTCAGACATGGGAAACTTCCTTCAGTCTGTGCAAAATCAAAGAGATTGGAGATTGGAATTTGGGGAGGGGGAGGAAGCAATGGTCATTTGTAGAGCAAGAATTGGTTAATGTTTAGTCCAACCCTGCCCAGGGGAGAGAGGACATGAGAGACCAACGCAAATGTCTGCTCCATCTTTTTGATGAAGAGTAATTCACAAGACTTGAAAATATGTCTTCAGGCAATTCCATTTTTACTGTTCCGAGTCCGTATTTACCAAGAAAAAACCTAATGTGATTGGGTCTAAATTCAGTTTCCCATCTCCATTGCCCTATATATGAAAAAGAAATTCACCTTAGTATCATTCCTCATTATAAATTGATGAATTGGTGTTTTCTCTTCGAAATACACCTCTTTTAAGTTTGCTTAACCAAACTGAGTCATCAGGTTTAATTGCCATTGGGTAAACTGAGGGTAGTTTCATGGTTACTCCAAAATTACGCAACCTCAAAGAGTCTGAAAAGGGCTTGCCATTGTTCCTGACGATGTGCATGTCAGTGGGTCAGGAGGGCCTCCCAACATCCTAACATTCCAAAGCCTGGGCTGGCATCCAGAGCTGCATCGATGCCCCTAAGGAAAAGGAATGACCTTCAGGAAAAAACTGTGGGACGCTCATCCAGTGATAGCTGAGACAAGGACTGAGCCAGCGACGATGCTGCACCTGGACATGAATTTGGGGAGATTAAGGCTATGTATGAACTAAACTAAGAGTGAACATACTCCCCTCACAGACCAAGACAGTAAATGCCATCCTCCTAAATGTGTTCCCAAAGCACTGGGAACGATGTTGGCACATTTGTTCCTCCTATGTGTGAAGTTAATATCTCTTTGTAGAAGCTAATCAATGTTAAGTGATTCAATGGAACTGCAGCAGAAGTACCTGGTGTCTAACAGTGCAGGGGATACCACCAGTGGGGGCTCGTGATAATGTCAGTAGAGAAGAGCCCCTCAAGATATCCTGGAACCCTGCAGGCAAGATGTAGCCAATGTGGTTCTAATAGAATGAGCAGAGAGCACTTGTTACACTTGAACTGAGTTAAAATTCACCTTTTTTGAAGTTTCTACCTGTACCTTCTATTTCTAGCCTCTAGCACCAGGCAGAACAAGTGAAATCCTTCTTTTAATGTTCTTTTCCTTTGAGTTCCATGGTTACTGAGGTAGCATTGGGCAGTGGAGAGAGAGCCAACCTTGTAGCTGAAAGATCTCCATTCCAATGCTGCCTATGTGTGAACCCAGTCAAGAGATTTAATTTCACTGTGCTCCAACCAGCTCTCTGAGGCTATAAACTGCATGGGTAAAAAGAGTTTGCTCATTTGGTAGATCCCTACCCAGATGAAATCACAGATCTAATCCGACTACCAATCCAGGGCTGCATGGTTTTCCCTTACACCATGATTGTGGGTACTTCCACATATCTCTTCCTGAGCTGCCTTCCTGTACCAAAGTAGGAAGGGCTCAGTAAGTACTGCCATCCCCATCCGGCCACAGCACTCAATGATTGTCAGGTGCAAGCCCAGGTGGACAATCTACTGAGCATCAACAGAAAGATGTGTTTTCCTTATAGCTCATGCATGTATAATAGGAGGACCGGACGACTGGATATGAGAAGCCAGACTTTAGAGGAGGCTTGGATTTGTCCTTTATGAAAGGTTATACATGGCATGTGCAGATTTTTCCCGCTTGGTTCCACTCCAACATATAGAGTTTTGGTTAGCCTACTTCAGTCCCCAGAGTGGCTGGAAAGCTGGTGCATTGTGATGAGGAGGAGTTTTCTGGTTGGCTGAGGAGATGGAAGGACTGATGATCCAGGAGGCACAGAACTGGAACTGAGTTTTCAAAAAATAAAAATAAAAATAAAACCAAGCAGTATTTGCCTCCATCAGTTCCATCCGAGTTTTCATCCTGGTAGTAAACAAGGCAAGAACTTCTGGGAGCTATCTGGTAGGGGGATGGGCAGCAACTGCCCTTTCTTACTAGGTACGTGTCTGTCATTAGCGTACATAAAGACGGTGCCTTCATTTTGTCTGGTTTGTGTTTGTTCTTTCCTGATCTTAGGGGAATGAGTATTCCATGAAGGGAGTGCCTAGCTGCCAAGGGATTCAAGACATCCATCAGAGCGATCGGAGAAGCCTAACCAGCCCCCAGAGCCAGTAGCTCAGGCAACCAGTGTAGAGTCAACACAGCCTCCAGTTGAGCCACTTGACCTGGGCTATCAGTGAATTAACCCTTCAACTGATGCACTGCCCCTTAGGGAGCCAGCCACGCTGAACAAGGAAGCAATTTGCCCATTGCAATTTAATGTCTCAAAGTGAACTTGGTAGGAATCTCAAGAGAGAAAAAGACTCCCAGGTCCAGGAGTTGTGAGGTACTCCTTGGGCCCAGGTATTCCCTATGTGTATACTTCAATGCCTTCATGCTCCAAGTTTAAGCCTATTCTCTCCACGGACTAAGTGTGTGCAGAAGGGAGAGTGTGCCTCCAACTTGGGGATATGGTTGTAACATTATATCCTGTCAGTAAATACTCTTTGTAAAAGCTAATAGAGTTCTACTGGTTGATCAGTGTTTGTTCCAGTGTTCATTGGAAGGGGGCTCATGAACAAGAAAAATAGAAATCAAAGCCAATCTGCCAAGATAGTTTTATTGGGTTGTGGCCACCATACATGCTACAGCTTCTTGGAGCCACAGGTGAGAGCTGGGTAAATCAGTGGACACCAAAGGTGGATGAGCAGCCCTGAAAAACACTTGGCAAGCCTTCACACCAGAGGTGCTAGTCTTCCCTGAACACCCCCTATATAAGACAGTATAGGATAGACAGCAAGGAGCAGTTCCAAAACATGAGTGCTACAGGAAGAAGATTGTCATGGCTGAGGTTGTCAGAGAAGGTGGGCTTTGAGTTGTACTTTGAGGGAAGTACAGGAGTACTATCAGTAGAAGGAAGTAGAGGGGACCATCTCAGTAAGGAGAAAAAGGTAAACAAAGGCACAGAAATGAGAATACACAGAAAAGTAATAGTGCTACACTCGTCAAGATGACCAGAAATCAAATCTGGCTTCAGATACTTACTAGCTATGTGAATCTGGAGAAGTCATTTAACCTCTGTTTGCTTCAGTTTCCTCAACTGTAAAATGGAAATAATAATAGCACCTACTTCCTAAAGTTATCATGACTATTAACTAAGATGATAGCTTAGCACAGTTCCTGGCACGTAATAGGTGCTATGAAAATGCTTATTCCACCCCCACCCTCCACAACAAAACAAATTTCCACATTGCCTGTGCTCAAAAACATGCATCTGTCTCTCTGCATTGCATCCTGTCAAGAGGTAAGTAGCATGTTTCATCTTCAGACTTCTGGACTCCTGACTTATCATTGCGTGGATCGGAATTTTAAAGTCTGTCAAAGCTATTTTTCTCTATAATGTTGTCATTGTGTAGACTGTTCTCCTTGTTCTATTCACTTCTCTCTGCATCAGTTCATAAAGATCTTCCCGGTTTCCTCTGAAACTATTGACTTTATCATTTCTTTTAGCACAACAATATCCCATTGCATTCATATGCCATATTTTGTACAGGCATTCACCAACAGAAGGACATTCCCACTGGTTTCCAACTGGGGGCTACTACAAAAAGATTTGCTATAAATATTTTTGTGCATATAGGTCCTTTTTCTTTGATCAAAAGGCATGCACAGTTTAATAAGTTTCTAGGCATAGTTGCAAATGGCTTACTAGAATGGCTAGACCGATTCACAGCTTCACCAATAATGCACAGTGTACATATCTGTTTTCTCACAGCCCTTCTAGCATTTGTCACTTTCCTCTTATCATCTTTGCCAGCCTGATGCATGAGAGATGGAACCTCAAAACTGCTTTAATTTCTACATACTTTTGTGTATAAAAAGCATATTAATTTAGGAAAGCCTTACTTCTGTGAAGTTAAGAGTCTTGATTTCGCTGAAAATATAAGGAACTTTACTGTTGTTCTGGATTCTGAGATTTGATTTTCTTTGTCTTTGTGACCCCAGAATCTAGCTCAGTGCCTGGTACATAGCAGATTTTAACAATGCTATGTTGATTTGAACCAAATTTAATTAAACTAATTAACTTAAACTAATTTAAATTGAACTGGACTAAAATTTAACTAATGCTTGTTGAATTGAACTAAAAAGCTTTCAGGAAAAACATTTTAAGCAATATTTATCAATTTTCAATGTTTTCTAGGGACTGGACATTGGCAAAAGTTCAAATTATTGGAAGGAAAATTGAATAACAACTTATAAAAGAAAGGCAGCAGGAGTTAGAAAGAGAGACAGAAACAGCTAGGAAGAAACAGAGACAGAGAGAGAGATGTATGATATACAAAAGATGTGTTGAGGTCCTTTCTATGATGATGAGCCAAAAAATGTCACAGGATGTACCATCCACAGCCCACATAATTTGGACTTTCCTCCCATATATCCTGTCATATTTGTTTTCACGATATTTTATCACTGTGATCTCCAGGATGCCCATTAGTAAGGAGATTCGTAAGTATGAAATATTTCATAATGGAATATTACCAGTAACAAAAAAAACTGTTCACATCATTAAGCTGTCTATAGTGAGGAAGAGATAATACTCTTGTATTTGTCAATACTGGGTTCAATATAGGATGCTGCACAGGGTCCTGCATAGGATGTCAAGGCAATGTGTCTCCAATCCTATCCTGAAGAATGCTTGTCCACACCCCTGTAATATCATGATAGCACTTCTGTCTACAATAAAAACCCCATCTTCAGAAGCTTGGTTGTGGCATATATATAAAAAAGCAGTTCTCATAAGCAAAAGCAATAGAGAAAAGTTCTTTTTCTCCATTGTAATATGATAACCTTGCTAACTTGAGTCATACCTGTCCAGCTTCCTTTGCCTTCATGGAGTGGAATGTATAACAATAATCTGAGATTCAGCTTGGGAGAAATGAATTTAGAAAGCCACCTCTGTAGCAATAGCCAATGAGAGAATTTTAGAAACAAATCAGATCTGAATGCTGAGGCTGTGATGTCTGTAATTCCAGCCCTTAGCTTGTAGAGAAGTTGGCATTAAAGTAATTGGAAATAAATTGCAAATGGGAGGCTGGTGCTTGAACACTAGGCTTCAAATTATAGCTTCATGGCATAGATGGTTTAGCCTAAGACTCCTGAGGGTTCCTTTAAGAAGTAAGACCAAGGGGACTTTGTTTAACCTCTAGCCTCTGTATGCACTGTATCATGTGTAGACCTTTTATGTATTGTGTCATGTGTAGATAGCTACACTCAGACCTGGGCACAGGCCACAGATTTAGAGAAAAATATAGATGTTCTTTGCTTTACAAAATTCATACACTCCAGGAAAGTTGCCTGTATATTATTTTTTTTTCCAAAATCTAATTTTGATTTTTAGTAATGCAGGAAAAATCCTTATTTAAAGCAAGCTTTTTGGTAAAATCTTAAAGAGGAGAAAGGTGGAGGTGAAATGCCCTCACTTTCCTTAATTCTAACTAATATTCAAGTCACTTAGCATTCTAAATTTGGAGATGAGAGAGAAATCAAGGCACAGTAAAGAAAGACAAGAGGAGTGGAAGGAAGAGAGAAAAGAAGAAGAAAGGAAGGGGTAAAAGGAGAGGGAAAACAGAAGACAAAGGAAGGGAAAACACAGAGAAGTAAATAAAAAGATATATTAAGAGATGTACAAAATTCATTCACATATACACATACATTTGTACCTATATATAACATTTACATAAACATTGTTGTTGTTCAGTCATTCAGTAGTGTCTGATTCTTCATGACCCCGTGGACCATCGCATGTCAATGCTGACCATGAGGTTTTCTAGGCAAAGGTATTGCAATGGTTTGCCATTTCCTTCTCAAGTGGATTAAGGCAAATAGAGGTTAAGTGACTTGCCCAGAGTCACAGAGCTACTAAGTATATGAGGCTGGATTTGAACTCAGCTTTTCCTGACACCAGGTCCAGTGTTCTACCCACTGAATCACCCAGCTGCATCCTACATAAATGTACACACAAAGATAGAAAATATGCATAGATAAATAAATTAAAATATATACAAGGTAAATTTGATAGAGTTTGTGGAAGATTACTATCCCCTGAAGAAATCAGGAAACGTCTCTCAGAGAAGGTAGCCCTTAAGTTGTATCCTGAAGGGAGTCAGGAGTTCTGTGGGGCAGAGATGAGGAAGACAAGCATTCCAGACTTAAGGGTGAGCCTATGTAAAAGCAAAGAGATTGGAGGGAGAATGTCATGGATGATAAATCCATTGAGTAAAACCACTATAACAAGGTTATTAATGAAAAACCACTTCCTACCTACTATTCCCCAAGCATGAGTCCTTTCTCCTGGGCTCACTCTCCCAACTGACACTGGTAGTTGCAGTTTGGGTCCCCAGAGGGGTGGCTGACTACTGGGAATAAGGTTCTAGGAGTAACCCTGTGGTTTTAGGGGAAAAAATATTAAGCAAATACAGCAACAGCAGTTCTTATAGAAACAGCCCTCCCTCAAAAAAAAAAAACCAGGAGTACATCCCCTCTTTGCACATAGAAGGTCTCTGTGGAGAGTGGACTCAAACTGTTACGGAGTCCATGCGTCCAGAGAGTAAAATGATTGCTTCTGGCCACTGGTAGCCCTTGTCTCCCTTTGTGGAATCCTCATGGCATTGCCCTTGGCCGTAGTTCTCTGCTGGGCTCCAAGAGCTGGTGCCCTCATAGAATCCTGAAGCTGCCTTCCTTCCACGTGTTTAGAATGTCCTGGCTGTCTCTCAGCTCCTAATAGAGGATCTGCCAGCAGCCACTGCTGCTCCGGGGACACTGTTACTGATACCTAATTTTCCTGACCTTGCAAACTTTCAAAATTCACAAGGTTGTTGCCTAGTCAATGGGAGGAAAGAGAGGATGAGAGAGAGAGAGAGAGAGAAAAAACTCCCTCCTCCCCCTCGTACTTCCCCTGAGGCATTCCTCACCACTGGACTCGACTACTCCGAGATTCGCTGCTCCTAAAATGGCCAAACCCCTAGAGACTTGTCCTATTTAATTTATATTCCCATACTTCACAACTGATTTTCTTCCACCAATGACAAAATATTCCTTGTGTGGCACCATCAGCTTTTATCCAATGACCCAAAGCCCCTGGGAGCCTTTCAAAATGGCTAAGTATTTATTCTCAATTTTTTTTAAACTAAACCCCACCCTATTTATTTACTTACTTACTTCTTTGCGTATTATTCTGAACTTACATACCAAAAAAGAAGTATTTGATTGATTGATTGATTGATTGATTGATTGGTTGAGTTAAGATATTGGGCTTCCTGTGGTGTATACCTGCTGAGAGCTTTTCCTGTTATTTGTGAAGAAAAATGTGTTCTTATCTCTATAAAATTTTAACCTGTTAGATTGATCTTCTTTGTCCTTTCGGACAAGGAAATTTTATTCTTTCTGTAACTACCTTGGAGCAATGAGCCCTACACTCCTTTAAAACTGAATGTTTTTTCTTAATCACAGAGGTTTTTATTTAGACAAGTTCTAGACTTATTATTGTGTATTTTACCATGCCAAAAGTGTGTGTGTTGAGATTGGTAACTCAGATTCTGCAGCTGTTCTAAATGCATTATCCCCATTAAGCTCTACTTCAGGATGCCAGACTATCTCTTAACATCCATATTCTCAGTTTTGTCCTTGAGAGGCTTAAGCTCAGTCTATCTTGCCTAAAGAAGAAGGTATTTGTACTGCCTTGAACCACTGGTTCAATCTATTCTCTGGGTTCAAGCAGATAGCTTTCAGTCTCTATTTTTCCATGGAACACATTGAGAATTTTATACTCACCAAGTCCAAAGGACATTTTCATATCAATGGAAAGTTTCCACCAGATGAAATAGTTCTTTAATGTGACTTTCTGTGAAACCATGCAACTTGACGGCATCCATGAGCAATATGGGATTAATACAATATTTTCATATGATTCCTTCTTTGACTTGGAAATCATACCTAGTTCTATTAGAGAGTACTGTTAATGGATTTCATGTCAGACAGGAACATAGTGTGCTTAAACTGTATTCCTGTAAGGACCTCATGGTTTATATCAACTGTCCTTTGTGTTACCATGTTGGTGACATGTGTTAAACAGAGAACAATTTTCTATGAGCATATAAAAACATTTCCACGATATCAACATGCTTGGGATCCATTTTATGTATTAGCAGTACATAATTAAGCCATGAGTGTAGAACCGAGTCAAAAGTTTTGCAATAATCAATAAAGATGGTACCAATGCTACCATAAGTTAATGTTGTTTTGACCAACAATAAATTGATCAATAATGAATTGAGCTTTAGGTCCCTCGGACTTTTTGGCAAACCCTTTTTGCTTCTCAGTTAATACAGTTTTCTTGGAAGCATATGTATATATTTGAGTATTACAAACTATAACTGTTTTTCATAAATTATGTAAAATGTTATGGGCCTATACTTGGAGAGGTAGTTACTTACTGGCATTCTCATCTTTTAGTAATAAATATGTGATGCCTTTTGTTAAAAAAAAAATGGGATCAAGCTTGTACCAGACAGTAAGCTGGTAAAGTACTTTGGGATCACTATAATTCATGCACCTCTATGAACTCTTTTAGCCAATAATTATGGATTTCATTGCTTCCTGATTTCGTGGAACAGCTAGCGTGTCTTTCATCACCCCATCCCCTCACCCCTACCCACTGGACTGCCCTCCCACTCCTCACCCTGCCCCCTCCCTCCACTCCTGGCTCTTTACTCATCATGTTGGCAGTAAGCAAGCTTTGTCTTTTGTGCTCGATCCAACTTATGCTGCTGTCGTACTGGAATTATCTCAACCATGAACAAACTCACCCTCAGCTTTGTCCTTGACAGGACCAAAAAATGATCCGAGTCCTGCTTGGGGCATTCATTCGATCTCCTACTTTCTTAGCTTTTCAAGCTTCTGTAACAATTTCTGAGCAGCGCTGAATTGTGTATTTTGCTCTTTGTTGTCTTTTGACTCTGCTTCCCCTTCACCTTGTGACTTCCTCTTTCAACTGTTGACTAAAGGCATCAAGAATTTCTGGTATATTTTTATTTTGCAGATTCCATTCCATGTGTTTATTTCTGTTGGCTTTATCCAGGCAATGGGATATTCATATTTTCTACTGCACATACTAAGTCGATGTAGATGTAATAGTCAGTCAGTAAGCATGTATTAAGTGCTGACTGTGTGCTAAGCACTGGGCTGGGCCCTGGAGATAAAGAGAAAAGCAAAAGGCCCAGTATCTGTGTTCAAGAAGCTCACATTCTAATCGGAGAGCTACATCATATATAACTGGGTACATACGAGAGAGAGAGAGAGAGAGAGAGAGAGAGAGAGAGAGAGAGAGAGAAGAGAGAGAGTAGGTGGAAGGTAATACAGGTGGTACAATGAGCAGAGTGCAGGGATTGGAGTCAGTAAGACATGAATTCAAATCTGAATTTAGGCATTTACCAGATGTGTGATTTTTTATACCAGGTTAATCATTGAAAAAACTCCGGTTTCTCCAAAGGAATTTGAGAGTTCATGGAACAGTGGTGGCTGACAACAAGATAGAGGCGAGGACCATCTCCTCGTGTAACGGAGGTAGAGTGGAGGGCTAGGTCATAGGATCTGAACAGATGGAGAAACTGAGATGTTCAGATATTTGAGGGAGCTGGGAGATTACTCAAGTTTCTTCACCTGTAAAACATGAGGAGATTGGATGGATAATCCCCAAGGTCCTTCCATCTGCAAATCCATAATCCTATAATCCTCAATAATCTCTAGGGTCCCCTCTAGCCACAGATGACTACAGAGCAGACACTGAGAGAGTAGTACCATGACTTGGCCACTTCCCAACACCCAGGCTATGACTAAATTCATTGGCCCATTCACTGGCTGGCGAGGGCAGGTGCTGCAGAGAGCTGGCACCCAGCCTTTGCCTAGGGAAAAAAATCACATGATCGCAATCAAAAGTGGAACCAGTGATGGGCAAGACAGGATCTATGGTGGCAAGAGAAGGGGGGCTGGGCAGCAGGAGGAAGACTTGGGAGTCCAGGAAACTCTTTAAACTCAGACCAGCAACTCCTGAAAAACTGACAGAAATTAGGAACTAGTCCTGAGGGTGGCCTGCTTCTGTCCAGGCCTATCAAATGCACCCAGGGGTTACCTCACATTACTGGAAACTGCCCTTTGAACTCAGCCCTGGCAAGTCTCCCAGGCAAACATAACGTAAAAAAAGTCTTTCCTCCTTGGGGCCCACATGGGGGTGTCCCTATAGACACTGGAGAGCTGGTTGCAACAGGTTGGAATGAGGCCCTGAGCCAAGAAAACAAGCCCTCACCAGTATTATTTCCTACTGCTTGTGTTGTTTATTAAAGTTTTGGTTTTTTATGTCTGGCCCCATCCACCTCCTTCTTTTCTGGACTGCACTGCAGGCTTAGGAATTATTAAAGAAAACACTAGCAGTATTTTTTGCAAAGAAAACAAAATTCTTAATCCAGATTGAGGTTAAAAACTTTGCTTCATCAGCCATTCCAGCAGTGCAGTCTGGTTTGGGGGGAAAGGGTGGAAGGGGCTGGTGAGCTGTTCCCCCTGTTGCAAAACAAATTCTCTGAACTCGCAAGGAATTAAGAAGCAGTCCTCTTGCTAAACCACACAGATGCTTCAGACCCGGAGAGAAGGCACGCTACCTATCTCCTCAAAAGGCTTGAACACCCAGATTCAAATTAGCAAGAGGGGGAATGGAAAAGCTGAAATTCAGTGGCCAGTCCATCTGTGAAATGTCCACTGATCCCACACAAGAGCCGTGTCTGTTCCTCTGCTGATGAGGGAACAATCCCTTAGGAGACTCGGTGACCTTTTGGATGTTCTAGCAGATTTCTCCATAAGAAAATTCAGTTTGGGCCATCCATTAATAAGCCAGGCCTCCTACAAATGAAGGGGTCAAGGCTGGGCAGCTGCAGGGAAAGGCTTCCACTTCAGCGATAGTGCAAGTGATCACCAAGGGGACCCAGGAAGATACCCCCATTCAGACCTGCCAGAGGAAGAAAGCGAGAAAAGAGGTTTGAGAAGGAGAGAAGAGGGCCCTAGACTCTGTCAGAGACTTGCACCCCAACCATCAGATTCTCCATTTTCCATCAAGTCAAATCTGAAGTCCTTTTGCTGTATTTCCACCCCCTCCTCTGGTTAAAAAAGGCTGTCCAATAATTCTAGCAGAGGTCTGAGGTTCTAGATGTGAGATGACCTTAACAGTTGTCTAAGAATGGGAATTCTTCCTGAAACATATTTATATATCAATTCAGTGGAGACACAGGCTTGAGCCCTTCTGAGTATTATATATAGGGAGTGCCAGGGTGTAGCCCTTAAGACTGGCTATTGAATCCTTCACGAGGCTTAGGATCCATCAGTCAGTCAACAAGTGTATAGTAAATGATTACTATATGCCAGGAACTGAGCTTGTTGCTAGGGATAAAGATACAAAGAATGAAATAATTCCTGCTTCCAAGGAGCTTACATTTGAATTGGGAAGACAACAAATATGTAAACCATAAATAAAAAATTGGGAAATGCGCATATTTTAATAAAATACAAGGTATTACGGGGATGGTGCATCACTGGCAGTTGGGAAGATCAGGAAAGGGTCCACAAGACCATAGCTAGAGCCTTCGGGGCCTCCGAAGTCACCTCAGGCCAACCGGCTGTTTTATACATGAGGGAAATAAGAGTCAGAGAGAATAAGTGTTTTACTTCTGGTCAATAATATGGAAACAAGTAGCAAAGCAGGGATTCAAACCAATGTCATTGGACTCCAAACCCAGTGTTCTTCCCACTGTACCAGGCTGCCTCTTGGCCCTTTGATTGCTAACCCTATCCCCAATGCCATAATCACCTGAGCAAGATGGATAGTGTAAAGTGAATCAGAGGACTAGTTTGGTTTTTTTAATTCTATGAACTTTCCTTCTTCAACTGCTTTTATGACCTCTGACTCTCCCACATTCCTAACAATCAAGTGCCTCCCCCATCTTGGATAGAGGAAATGACACTGAATGTGAGGTCAGAGGACCTGACTTTGAGTCCCAGCTCTGCTGGTTATGAGTCAGAGAACCTTGGACAATCAATTCAAGCTCTTAAAGCCTCAATTTCAATTAAAAAATAATAATAAAGTCAATCAGCAAGCACAGAGTGGCAATAGGGCAAGGACCTAGAGACTAGAGAACAAGGTGGGATTGGAATGGTTAACTCTATGGCCCATATTTATAAGAGAGGAAAGTGAAGTCCATGCAGGAGTGAGGGCATGAGAAAGAACTGTGAGGTGGAAGGAGTGGAGATCATGGGGAGGGAAAAGACTAGGTTTAGGAGCAATAAAGCACAGAGAGAAGAGAGACAGAGGCAGAGAGAGAGACAGAGACAGAGACACAGAGACAGAGACAGAGAGAGACAGAGAGAGAGACAGAGAGACAGAGAGAGAGAGAGAAAAACAGAGAGAAGAGAGGTGAGTTATGTTCAGATAGGGCAGTGTCGGGATTTTTTATCATAGAAGTGGGTGGGTAATGGCAATATGTGCCATATGGCCATTCTTGTATATGACTGATGTGGAGGAGGTCATGAGATTTGAGAAGGTCGACGTACTGGGAATTAGGGTATTTGAGGAAGTAATGCTTGAAGTAGCCTGGCACAAGGAATTGGGGAGAAGAAGGAAACAATAAACCAGTTACAGAATGACCTAAGAAAGGGGAGAAATGGCTTTAGAGACAGTAGACATAGCTACCATAATCTGGACAGGATGACATAATTTAATATAATGAACTTTAAAGGAGTAGAAGTTGCTGTATCATGTGGGCAGAAGGAGAACTTGAACCACAGGGGAACCAGGAAATTCAAGCTTCTCCAAGAACAGATGTCAGAGTTACAAGAGAAGGTGTAGTTAATGCGGGGGAGGACGGCCAAAACTGCAGTGTCATTTAGACAATATTAGGTCTCTGAGAGTGCTGGAAGAGAGAAGAATAATAGGAGGGAAAGGTCCAAAAGGAATGGATGTATATTAGCTATGAAACAGGAATTGCAGAGGGCACAGTGGAAGGGATGGGCAGTTATGGAGTGGTTCGGAAAAGCAGCAGGGTTGAGGAAGAAAGGGATGAGAGAACAGGAGTGGGGCGAAGGAAAGGAGAGAGAGGAGAGGTTGATTCTTAGGTAGTCAGTGATTAAGTATCACAGAGATTTGGGGAATAACAGAATAACAGGTGGTGAAAGTGTTCTAGTCACAGGGAACAGGAATGAGTGAGAACAATCCCTGTTTGTTTCTCCATTAAATGCTGGTGTTCAATCTTTGAGACTCTTTCCAACTAGAAAATCTTAAAATCTATGACCTTACCTTCCTTCTTTCTCTTCTGACCCTTAACCAACACAAGTTTGGAACCATCATAGGGCTTCCTGGAGAAAGGGTCTCAGCCTGGGAGTAGAACACCTGGACTATAGTTTCCCCCACACCATGCCACACCTATGAAACCGTGAGCAAATCCCTTTCCCTTTTCTAGGATGGTAACCCAACATGTAAAATGAGAGTCTAACACTAAAAGTCTTCTGACCGTCTATGATCTGTTGTAGATAAGACGAAAATGAACTTGGAGTCAGGGAGACCTAAAATCAGCCTCAGGCATTCACTGACTGAGCAAATCACTTTCCTCATTTGTAAAATGAGGCAATGGACTCAGTAGCCCCAAAGGTCCCTTCTAGTTCTAAATTTGATTCTACGAGCTCATGATTCCAGAGAATCCAATCCAATAATCGAATGAATAATTATTAAATGCTTTATGTGCCAGGCACTGTGCTAAGCTTTATGTATACAATTAAAGAAAGACGGTCCCTGCCCTCAAAGAGCTTGCAATCTAAAGGGGGAAATAACACACAAAAGGAGGCAGGGAAGTGGGGTGGGGGATGGGACACCAGGGGATATATAGCACAGAGGCATTTTATTACATGGAGTTGAAACCAGGAAGAGCAGCAGATACAGAGTGGAGCGAGCTGAAAAGTTCAATTTCCACCCTCTATAAAGGAAGGCTGTGGGGGGAATTTGATACTCCACTCTCTAGCCCTCTAGTCAGAGAGAGGAGACTGAGGGAGATGGTTTCAAACCAGGCTTGAGTTAGCACCATAGTAATGAGTTCAGAAGTGATGAGCTTATTCTGGGAGGGGGAGTTTGTTCCTTGGATTCAAAACCAGGCAGGAATCAAAATAATATAAGATTATGTATGTGTTAAATCCAATTCAATTAAATCCCCCCAAAAAATTTGCTTTATTGATATTTTTCCCAATTACAAGTAAAAACAATTTTAACATTCATTTTTTTTTTAATTTTGAATTCCAAATTTTCTCTCTCCCTCCTAACTTCCCTCCCTGAGACAGTAAGCAATTTGATACAGGTTATACATACGCAAAACATATTTCCATGTTAGTCACATTTGAAAGAAGACATAGAACAAAAAAGAAAAAACAAAAACAAAGAAAGTAGAAAATAGTATGCTTCAATTTGCCTTCAGATTCCATCAGTTCTTTCTCTGGATGTAAAAAGCATTTTGCATCATAAGTACTTTGGAATTATCTTGGATCACTGTATTGATCTGAATAGCTAAGTCATTCACAGCTGATCATCTATAGTATTGCTGGTACCTGTGAACACAGTTATCCTGGTTCTGCTCACTTCACTTTGCATCAGTTCATGTAAGTTGTTCCAGGTTTTTCCGGAATCATCTAGGAAGCATTTATTAAGCATCCACCATATTCAAGGCATTATGCTAGGCTCCGGGAACACAAAGACAAAAATATAACCAATCTTCCCCTCAAAAAGAGGACAAATCAATGCAAAATAAATACAAAATAAAAATAAAGCCACTACAGGGTGGACTTCTTGATGACAAATCAAGAAATAGAGGGGTTCTGATAAGACAACTGAAATTGTGGCACACGCTTCATAGAGGGGGGAGCCTTTAGCTAGACCCTGAAGAATTGCTCAACTTTGAAAGGAGGTTATCAGCAGAGGGGGAGAAGAATAAGGGTCTTCTAGAAAGAAAGAATAGCATGAGTGAAGACTTTGAGTAGCACTGAGCAGCGTGAACCTTGGGGACAGGGAGGATGCCTCCCTAACTAGAGCATGGAGTTTTGTTTTCTCTGTTCTCAGTCAACTCGTAGCTCTTGGCACCTTCTCTACTCTGTTCAGATTATTCCTTATACTCAGAGTGGCCATCCTCCTTGACTTCACTTGCTGACATCTCATCAGTTTGTTGAAGCCCAAATCAAATTACGTCATCATGGAGAAAGCTGTTTTTCCCAGTTGGTAAAGACTAATGTAGTCACCGTGACTATGGCCGTTATGAGTCGGTCCAGCTATTTGGGAAAGCAGTTTAGAACTATGCTCAAAAAGCTACTAAACAGTTCAACCTTGTGATATCACTACTATGTCTATACCCCCTCAATGCATCAAAGAAGAGGGAAAGGACCTACACACACAAAAACATTTACAGCAGCTCTTTTTGCAGTGACAGAGTATTGGAAACTGAGGGTTGTCCATTAATTGGGGAATGGCTGAACAAGTTGTAGTTTATGAATGTGATGAAATACTATAGTGCTGCTAAAAAAAAAATGAGGAAGGTGGTTGCAGAGTAACCTGGGAAAATTTCTATGAACTAATGCAAAGTGAAGGGAGCAGAAGCAGGAGAATAATTTACACAATAATTACAATATTATAAAGATAAACAACTTTGAAAAACCAATCACAGTTTCATAAGACCCATGATCAACCATGCTACCCACCCCCAGACAGAGAGATGATGGACTCAAGTGCAGATTGAGGCAAAGTTTTGTTTTGTTTTGTTTTGTTTTGTTTAACAACATAATCAATGTAGGAATTTGTTTTATTTGACTATGAATGTTTGTAAAAGGTTGCTTTTTTCCCCCTTGTTTTCTCAATGGGGGAGGGTAGTGGTGGAGAGGAAAGGTAGAAGGGAAAGAATGTGGACCTGAAAAAAATAAAATGTTTTAGTTTAATTAGAATGTTTTTTTTAATTATTTTGACATAAGATGTTGTTTTTCTGGAAAAAGAAAAAAATTCAAAAATTTCAAAATAAATTATATTTTATAAGATAATATAATAATAATTTTATAGGATAATACAATATAGCAAGGTAACTTTTTTATCATTGAAATATTAGAATACATGCTTTATCATAGCAAAATAAAATTGTACTATAAATCCCCAAATCATAACTAATCATAAAAGGCTAGATTTTACAAACAATTGATTTAGGAAAGTTGTAACAGCTCATAGTAAGATAAGCCTACACAGTCATCATGTCAAGAGAGAGAAATAAAATGTTTGTAAAGTCAGAAATGCTTGGAAATGCTTAGTCCATAGCACAGATTTACGAGCCATTGTCCAGGATTGTACAAGCACTGAAAATAACAACTATAATAATACCTAACATTTATGTAGCACTTACTATATGTCAGGCACTCTGCTAAGCATTTTAAAATTATTTATTTCATTTCATCCTCACAACAACCCTGGGGTGTGAGTGTTATTATTGTTCCCATTTTATAGGTGAGGAAACTGAGGCAAATAGAGATTAAGTGACTTGCTTGGGACCTGGCAACTGATAAGTGTCAGAGGCCAGATTCAAACTCAGGCCTTCCTGACTCCAGATCTGGTGCTCTATCCGCTGTGCTACCTAATATAGATATCTATGTATATAAGCATATGTATATAAACATATGTATATGTACATATATTTAGTTTAAAATGACATTAAAATATCATTATATTCTACTTACAATATGTAATTTAGTTAATGAGGGTCTATATTGAGTACTAATATAATTGTTAATATCATTATTTCCCTTGAAATTCACGAATTTTATAATAGATGTCAAAATAATCAACAAATAAAGATACTGCCAGGAAAGATAAAAACATCCAATCTGATCCACTGCAGAGCCCCCTCCCAGCCTCGCCCAAGGCACAGTCTGGTGGTTTGTACCAGCTCTCTTCTGCTCAACCCCCGTAATAGCAAGAAGAGGTGGTTTTGGTCACAGAAGTTACAGTAAGACATGGAAACGGGGTGTACATATAGGACAGTCTGGCATGCAAATGTGAGGGGAGGCAGGGTAAAGTGAATCTGGGCCTGGCTAGTTATGGTAAACCACCACCAGTCAAAAGCCCAAGGGCCCAGGGAGAAGCTGGAATTCTCATTGGAGAGAGAGAGAGAGAGAGAGAGAGAGAGAGAGAGAGAGAGAGAGAGAGAGAGATCAGACTCCTTATTTCACTTTCTGTTTCCTTGAGTCTTCAGTGAGTGATCCTCATAGATGGACATTTCCAACGTTGGTGGTTACTTCCTGGGTCAACAGTTTTAGAGTTTGAAATTCAGGCATTAGCCTGTGAAAGGAGGAGATTTCTGAAACAGTGTGCTTCTCTGAGGAAGACCATCACCTGAAGGATTAATGAAAATCATGCTGTGGCTGATTCACGAGATCTGGAACTCACTAGAATGGTGCTAAATACCCGTCCCTATGTGCCACAAAAGGCCTTCACTTTCCAAGGGACTGTCTTGATTCCTTAATGCAAGCATGGGCTTCTTTTGCATATCATGCAGTATCTGGGGTAAAGGAAATAAACCCTAATTCTATACCTGGTACTCATATTACATACTGGCTACTTTTTCTAGAAGGGACCATTACCCGCATTTTCAGGAGACCTTAATAATTAGCCACTCCTAAGCTTTAATTTGGAGATTTCCCTGGAGTTACTCTGGAATGAGGACAACAGAGAGTTGCCAGCCTCCTATTAGAAAAGAACGCAGGTTCACATGAGCCAGACGCCTCCAGATCCCAAGTGTAGTATCCAAAAATACTGCACTACTTACCTCAGAAGGTTGTTTTAATAAAGGTATGTTAGAGTGCTTTGCAAACCTTAAGGTAAACACGCAAAAATTGGACAAATTTGTTTCATTCTTAAAAAATATAATAAAGTAAACATGTAAACATTTTTATTCCAAACACACATGAATGATTAGCACTAAATGTCATCTTCCTAGAATCATTGATTTTTAAATCTGGAAGAGATCTGACATATGATCAGATAACAGAATGAAGGACTAAGAGCCGGAAGAGACTGCATCAGCTTTCTATTTTGTCCAAATCCCTCAATTTACAGATGAAGAAACTGAGGCCCAGAAAACTTCAGTGATTTTTTCACCCAAGCCCATATAGCTGGTTAAATGGCAAAGGCAGAATCTGAACCTAAGTCCTCTCTAAATCAGATGCTCTTTCTACAGCCCCATCCTTCCTCCCAGAAGATTTCGTTCATCCAGCCCTACTTTTCCAGATGAGGAAATTTAGACTATATTTTAAGTGGGAAGATCATATGGAACATCCTTGACCTAGATGGATAAACAACATCTGGTGTCTGGTGTCTGGCCCACAGAATATTCCTTAGTATGATGTGAAAAAAAAATGCAAATAAGTATATATATATATATATGTGTGTATATATATATATATATCTGTGTGTATATATATATATACACATACATATATGCATATAAGTGTATATACACATATATAGCATGCACACACATATACATACATGTATATACACTATACACATACACACATATACATCTATGCATGCACATTAATTAGTTTTCCTTCATATTGACTATGACCAGAACCATAACTCAGAATCTGAGGGTCAGTCTACAGCAAAGAGAAAAACAACAACAATAATAACAACAGCTAACATGTATATAGTATGTACTATGTGAAAGGCACTGTGCTAAGTGCTTTACAGTTACTATATCCATTGATCCTTATGCCTAAAGCAAGCACCCAGAAAGACACTCTCAAATCAAACTTTTACAGACAAATTCAATTGAAGAATGGGGAGAGATCCCCATCCTGGGAAAGCAATGCTTGTGAGCAGAGAGAATGGGACATTCAGGCTGCTTCTCAGGAAGAAATCACAAGGGGGATTAATATGGTGGAAGGAGCTCACCTGGGATGCAGTGACCAGGGGAAATCAGAAGTCAGCCATCTTTCCTATCTTAGCTCCCTATTTTAACTAAGTCCTGCTAAGTAGGATCTAAGATTAAGGTCTTTGTTTTCTTTTCTCTCTCTCTCTCTCTCTCCTCTCTCTCTCTCTCTCTCTCTCTCTCTCTCTCTCTCTCTCTCTCTCTCTCTCTCTCTCTCTCTCTCCCCCCCACAAGGTAAGCACTCTGCAAATTTCTGTACCCTGAGCTAAAGCCTTGATTGGACTATCTTAGTTACATCTCTGCCCCTAATCCCATGCACAGTGCCTCAAACCACAATTGTTCTTCTGTTGATTTATTAATTAAAGGAAGTATTCAAAGCAAAGGCCCAGATCTCATAGGACAACATTTTTCTAGAGCTCTCAAAGGTGTTTTCATTTCTGTGGAAGTCAACTCAGCAACTTGTCCAGCAATATATTTTAATCAAAACATTCCTTGTCTCCCCATTTCCCAGACTAAGGCTTAGTATAGGTTGTTAAAGGGTGAGAGAGGGGAATAATAGAGACAGAGAAATCGCTGAGGAGGAAATAACTCAGGACTCCTTCCTTCCCTCCTCCTCCCCACAACGAAGTTGAATTCCTCCCAGTTCAGACATGTGCTGCAGCGCCAATAAAAAAAAAAGGGCCCTGCCTCTCTTCCTCCCAGGGATCATGGTGCCTTTGTATTTTTTGTAAGGCCAAGCAATAAACTGCCATAGCCAAGCATCCTTGTTTCACCGGAGATGATCAAAGTGGAAACAAGAGAAACACCCTCTTGGATGACAAGCTGGTTTTTAAATTGAAATTTTTTTTAAAAATCCGAGTACAGATCCATAGCAATCCACTGAGTTTACTTGCTCCCTCCTTGTCTGAATCTCAAATGTGTTTCTATCCTGAAGCAAAAGGAAGATTCTTTTGCTAGAAGCACAACCCTGGGGTTGCTACCACTAGCAGAAAGGGAGAGGAGAGACGTCTGGGGAGAGACGTGAAGGCGTAGAAGAGGGAGAAGAATTTGCCTCTCTCAAGGTGGGGTCCATCCTCTGCAATAAGAACGTGTCAGTGGCTTGTTTCTCCAGAAGGAAAAAAGGAAAATCTGGCTAGAAAGGGGGGAAGGGTTAGAGAGACAATTTAGTTGTTGCATAAATCAAGAACATGGAGGAGGGAGACAGCAGAAGGTAGTAGAGGAGAGGGCTGTCTTGGGAGCTCGATAAGTGGAATTCGAATCCCACCATGCCCCTTACTTCTCCCAATGGAATGAAAACCTCCAGGGACCAGGAAATCTTTCGAGTCAGTGCTTATTAAAGTTTTGATTGATTAATTAACTTTATGATTACTTGATCTCTCTGGTCCTCAGTTTCCTCACTTATAAAAACAGAGTAGGATTAGACTCTTTCTAGCTCTTCATCTAAGATGGATCAACTTAATGGCGTAGCGCAGAGGTAAGCATAAGGTTGGAGCTGGTCATCACACTTGAGTTCCAACCTAACTCTTCAAGGTCCTACCTATGCAATAATGGGCAAAGTCCTTTAATTGGTCTGGGACTCAGTTTCATCATCGTAAAATGAGGGAACTGGTAGTCGAGGTAGTATGATATAGTGGGGAGAATATTGGATTTAAGTGCACCTGCGGATGGAAAGGCCTTCAGGTGAAGAGGGTGCCTTCCTAAAGCAAGAGAAACAGTCCTAGAAGGATGAGTGTCCCCCTTGGGTCACACCGTGATGTCCAAACTGCAACCCCCAGCGCTGAATCAGGAAGAGTCACGTCAGGCATGTGCTTCTGTCCAGCATTAGGTTAGCATGAAATGAGAAGATTCTATCAGATTTCCAAAGACTCCATCCTGTAGCAAACTCTCCTCTTCTGTGAAATAACAATGATAATAATGGTGATGCGATAAATTAATAATAAATATATGATTTATAAGAATAATATTTCCATAGTGCTTTAAGGTTTGAAAAGTACTTTCCTATATTATCTCACTTAACCCTTACAACCTGGTGGGATGAGTACCATGATCATTCCCATTTTACAAACGGGAAAACTTAAGGAACATGGCCCAGGATCATACAGTGAGTAGGTTTCTGAGGCAGGCTTTGAACCCAAGACTTCCTGATTCCAAGTTCTAGCCCCTAAACCATTTAGCTGTCTCAAAAACACAGGGGTAGAATAGACCGTTTTCAAGGTCTTCAGTCTATGGTACTATGAACTTTTAATTTGGTAGCACTTTAGGGTTTCCAAAGGGTTTTTGTTTTGTTTTGTTTTGCTTTGTCTCAGAATAGCTTCCTGGCTCCAAATCAAATGACTGAGACCCAAGCTCAAACACTGCCAGTACTATTTCCTAGCTGTGTGGCTTTGGACAAACCCTCTAATCTCTCTGGGCCTCAACTTCCTCCTCCATAAATGAATAGGCGAGACAAGATAGCCTCTTGTAGAGATGCCTCTGGTCCAATACCTTGTTTTAAATATAGATCTATAGGGTCTGTTTGTGTGTGGTATGTATGTATGTATGTATGTATGTATGTATACATACATACGTACACATGTGCATATACCTATATATTATATAAAAAGTTACAAAGGGAAACCAATCATAGTGAAATACTATATTTATTATATTATAGTACACAGAATATGTTACTACACTATAATCTGTGAATACATACATTTATGGTATTCCACTATAATTGGTTTCACTATATTTATTATATTATGGTACACAGTATATGTTACTATATTCTAATACATAAGCATATGTCTTGATAGTATTTCACTATAATTGGTTTCCATTTTTAACTCCTCTATTTTATTCTAGGCATTTACAAACATTAGTCTGTGAGGGGGCTCAGAGGCTTCACCAGATTGCCAGAAGAATTCAAGACCAAAAAAAAAAGTTAGTACTGCCTACACTAAGGTCCCTTCCCATTCTCCGAGCTAGGTAACTAACCTAGAGTTTCCACTGGGATTCGTAAGTGATCAGCTGAGTTCCCAGGAAACCATGCAGGATGGAAGGGAGATGGGGGCGCTGGAGGCGGGGAAGATGTAGGGGTTAACTTTTCAGGAAGGAGGACATCCCTGGAGGGGAAACAGGACACCTTCAAGATTAAAACTTAGCTGGAAAGGGCATAGAAGATCAGAGAATAGCCTTTCTAGCATTCCCTAGTGCCTGGCGGAGTTCAAAGGTTTTCCAAGCCAGAGGCATTGGGCAATTATAATCGCACTGTAAAAGAGAGAAGGTTAATGAGTAACCTCTAAAGGAAGTTACTTCACATAATGACGACAGTCTCTCTGAACTCCATGTGAATAAGCAAGCCTGTACTGTCAGCAGAAAGGAAGGGTGGCTATAGGCTAGGGAGTCTGCTGCTTAGTGAGGACACCTGGGGGGAGGAGTGCTCCCTTTACCTGCCCAGAAAGGAGTAGAGACATTCCCAGACCTGCCTGAGGAGTTTAAAGGGCCAACAGCTTGACCAAACCTCAGCTCACAAAGTGGAAGCTTGATTACTGGGAGTAGCTTGGGGGAAAAGCCTTACCAAGGAATCACTGAGCAGCCCAGAGAAAGGAATGAGGTGTAATCAGCCAGAAAAGTAAAACGTTCCCATTCCCTGCTGCCAGCCCCTGCCAAAATGAGGATAAAAGACGGAGGGAGAAGCGCGCTCATGCCCTATTGATGGAGCGTTGAATGGATCCAAGTATTCTGCAAAACAACGTGTAATTATATGAGAAAAGTCACTGAACTCACATCCTTGGATTCGGCAATTCCATTCCTGGGGAAATCCCTCCCCCCGCCAAAAAAAAAAAAAGTTCAAAGACAGAAAGAAAGCTCTAATATCCCAAATACTCATCGGGACATTTACTCTGGCAGCAAAACTGCTCAGACCAAAAGTGGATGCCCATTGAGGGGAAATAGTCAAATAAATGCTAGTTCTTGAGCACACTGGCATGTTATTATGCATATGAAACAACACATTTGAGGAATTCAGAGGAGGATAGAAAAAGACGTCTGAGCTGACACAAAGTACCAGAGAATCAAGAAAACAACATACACACTGGCTTTAAATGCATTTCATAAACAGCAAAAAACAATGCTGAAAAGACAAATTCCAGTGACCACTCCTGATCGAAGAGAATAAAGAGAAAAAAAATATGTCCCTCCTCTCTACAGACAGGTGGGGCACTACAGGTGTTGATTAGTACATGTACTATAAGACAAGTTGTGGTAGGAGTTAGTTTTGTTGTACTGATTTTCTCTCTTATAAGGGAAATTTTTGTGTATGTGAAAGAAGGAATATATAATGGAAACTGGATGTGAAAACAAAAGCCATCAATAAGGGCTGGGGGGGGTCTTAGTGCTACTAAGGAAATGCAACATTCATTCATTCATCCATTCGTACAGCTCAACTATAACTGGCATTGTAGCAGGTTCTGGTGATACAAAAGGGAAAAAAAGCTTCCTGCCCTCAGAAAGCTTATACTCTACTAAACTGAAGTGGCAATCACATGAGCTGAACTAAGTCTTCCCAATTGCATGCCTCTATTTACTTTCTTTGAACTAAAAATAAATTATTAGGAATTGAATTATTAGAATTATTAGGAATTTAGGGAAGCTAGGTGGCTCAGTGGATAGAGTGCTGGGCCTGCAGTCAAAAAGACCTCAGTTCAAACCCATCCTCAGACACTAGCTGTGTAATCCTGGGTATGTCACTTAACCCTGCTTGCCTCAGTTTCCTCATCTGTAAAATGAGCTGGAGAAGGAAATGGCAAACCACTCTAGGGCCTTTGCCAAGAACACCCCAAATGGAGTCATAAAGAGACAGATATGACGGAAATGACCGAATAACAAAAATGAGGAAATGTCACTATCATCAGCAAACACAAATATGTTGGGGGGAAAATGAAAAAGGTCGTTTATCTAAAAAACCGTGAACATCTGTTACCTACAGGTCAGGATCTGGGGGGTTGGGGTCGGGAGGAACGTAACACGTGTTACATGTTACAGGGGACTGATACAGGCCAGGGTTTCCCGTGTGGCAGAGTCTGTAAAGCCTATTTCTGGGACATGATGTGTAAGGGAAATGCCATGGAGAGACTTTTTAGCGTGTGTGGATGTTCTGTAACTGGTTCCAGTTTGCTACTCCGGGGTGAATAGAAGGCTCTTTGATTAGCGTTGGAAGCTTTAAAAGGGCATTTAGTCAACCTCTCTGCCTGTCTCTGTTGGATTTAGTCTCTTGGTTTTGACCTCCAGATGTCTTTCTGGATGATGGCATCCCACAAACCTGAAAGGAGAGAGGCCTTGGACCAATATGGTGACCCATGAAGACAGGTCTCAGTGCTTGCCTGCCTTCTCATTCAATCTTTCATTTTAGGTGAAGGCCTTAGAAGCTACAGCCTTATACATTCATTTAGGTCAAAAGAGTGGGTCACCTGAGAGTTTGGGAGTCAAATTTACACTAGTATTAGCAGCCGGCCCAGCATCATGCCCCAGGGAACAAGCAAGGACCCTTCAGGACCCAGCCCAGCAGTAGCTGAGATGCCAATTCTCAGCGAGCAATGTTGCCACATTTGGACATGAACTTGGCAGTACTAATGCTATGTAGAAAGCCACAGGGCTTTCCCTAGATCTCTAGGGGGTAAGGGGAGAATATGTCCCTGAGGTGTAGGGAGAAATATTTATACTTGTGTTCTTATCATATCTTCATTTAAAAGCCAAATGATGTTAAGAGACCAAATAGCATGGAGAAAAAACCCCCAACCCATCAGGGTGCTCCCCGCCCCTCCCAGGACACTGAGGGGAAAATTGCAGGGTCTCTATCCAGGAAAGTGAGGAGCTAGAGACATATTTAAGGAGCTCTGCATCTCCAAGGAAGAGAGAGATTCTAGGAGGTAGAGCCGAGGAGGCAATGCACTCCAGGCGTGGGTCACCAGCAGCAGCACCAGGGCATGAAGACGGAATATTGTTACATGTGAGAAACAGAGAGGGGGCCAATGTGGCTTAGACATACACTGGAAGAGGAGGAGTCATGGGAAGGACTTTCAAACCTAATCTGAGAAGTTTATATTTGTTCCGAAAGGTAACAGGGAGCTATTAAAGGTTCTTGGAGAGAGGAAATCAGATGCATATGTAAGAATAAAGTGTAACCTACCTGGCCTTCAGGCAGAGGGAGCCAGGGTGCTCTGTTACCTGTGGGGTCTTCTCTGTGGTAAATTTAGGGGCTTAGCTTTGACAGGTATCTCTGGATGCCTGGGATTGTTCATTCTAGATACTCTAGACAGCAAGATGCTAAGGAAACTTGGAAGACAAAAATGACGAAGTGGTAGATGTATAGCTGATTTTTTCCAGCCTGTATCCCTCACAAGTCTGTTCCATTAATATTATTTTACAAACTTTTTGTTGCTGGTTGCTTAGCTGTTTAAGTAATACCGGTGCTTTTTGTGATATGAGTTTGGTATAAGTACTGATATACTAGTATGCTCTATACTGCCAGGTCCTAATACTAAGTTTAATATGAGGAATCTGGAATCACTAGGCTACTGCTGTCACATAGAAATGTTTCTAATGCTCTTTCACACATTTAAGCAGATTTACACTGCTTGCTTTTTGTGAAAGCAAAATACCTTACAATTTGGGAGGATGAGGTTGCCTATGCCTAAAGTCTGCATACTCTTTGCTATTTCTCTAATTGAGTCCATTTGTCTGATGGGTGACTTTGCAATTTCATTGGTTTGCTTTGGCAGTTACAAGGACCCATGGGGGAATTTCAGGTGCTCTTTGGGTTGAGGGACCCAGAGAAAATTGTCTGGACCTCTATGGGGATGACCCATGCTAAGGGGCCTTCTAGAGAATTTTAGCATGCCTTGTGTAGAAAGGGACACTTTTTGTCCGACCCCAATAGGATGGCCTTAGGCATTGAGGGAATCATTGGAAAAGTTTCCACCCAAGACTGTTTTGCAATTTGAGAATAGGGTGATGCCTAGTTGGCCCCAGGTGCCAAATTCCCAACTTCATGTAGTTTGAAAAGCTCAGTGTGCACCAGACAAGCAGAGATACTTAGTAAACTTTGTAAAATGTTTTATTGTGTTGGTTTGTTTGGGGAACTTTATGAAATGTCCATTGTTCTGTGAATCTGCATAACTTTGTATTTGGAGATAATTATGACTTTCATCCATACATTTGGGATTGCACATGATAATGTAACATTGGCTGTTTTGAAACTTTAGTGTATGGCTCTGGGAAAGCAAGCGGAAAATGACACTATTCAGGCCTCCCCACAGACTACAACAAACTGAATGAAATTTGGGATGAGGACTGTGTTAAAAAAAGTAACAACAATAATAACCACCCCTACCTAATGGTTAGGGGCAGTAAATTTCAAACAAGGGGAAATGTGTAACCTTGGTTTGTCTGGGCATGTGCACTTCGCCAAACATGGATAAAGCTGAGGAGCCTCTGAGGCATAACCAGATTGACTAACATGGAGGCCTCTGTGCTCCCTACCAACCACGTAGGTTAGGGTAGACGTTTTCAATTGGTTGCCTGCATCTTTAAAACTGGTGAGAATGAGCTGGATCACTCTTGTTTCATGCACTCTTATCTTCCACATCCAGAGGATGAAGAGTACACTTCACCCACAGTATGGCCACCATGAGAACTGGTAAGAGGGGAAGGACTTTCTCTCTCTCTCTCTCTCTCTCTCTCTCTCTCTCTCTCTCTCTCTCTCTCTCACTCTCCCTCTCTCTCACTCTCCCTCTCTCCTTCCCCCCCTCCTTCCCTCCCCCTCATCTCCCTCCCCGCTTTTCTTATCCCAGGTCTGACAAATGTGTCTAGGGACGTTCATTTTTGTTCAGGGTTGTTTCATCCCAACTGGACCTGGGAGTTCAAACCAGAGTCATTATACCCTTAAAGCCAGGATTACAGATGGATTGGTGTGGCCAGCCAACCAACCCAGCATGAGAATCCTGAGAAGCCAGGGTGCCTGGGATTCCAGCCTGAAGGAGTTTTTGCACTTCAAACTGGGACCATGCTGTATAGGCACTGAGCTAAGCTATGAAACTAATCTGCTTTCCTTCCCCAGAGGCTGAGGTGATACAAAGGGACAGAAGGATTAAGCCTCAGATGCTGAGAAAATAAATTTGTATATTTGTGATCATACATTTTTAATTATTCTTTTGTAAAAGCTAATTCAATTGTTATTGACTAAATGGAACTAGGGCACAGGAGACCTCCTACACTTGGGGAACACCATTTTCAGAGATCCTGGACACCCCAAACTCCCCTATGGGGAGGAGGAGAGTAAAATGTAATGTATCTGGCCATGGGTGATGGACATGGTGATCTGTGTTGTATTGGACAGGGAAAATCCCTTTGGCAGTGTATATAGGGTGGATTGAAGAGGAGAGAGATTTGAGATAAGGAGATCAATTAGGAGACACAATCGTAGTTACTTCACTCCTCCGCTGACATAACACCCACATTAGAAGCCAAGTCCTCTCTTGCTGGAGCTGTATTCTATTGTTCCATTGTCCTGAATGGTGGTTCCAGTGCTTAATGCAGCACCCGGCACACAGTAGGTGCTTAATAAATGTTGCCCCTTTTAATTTATTCATGCCTTGGTTCCAGATAGACTGCCATAGACACTAAGATGTAACTCTGAGAATTTGAAATCCTTCTTTGGGGATTTATACAGGGTAAAAGCCAACATCCCCCCCCCCAAAAAAAATTGCCTTTTATCCTGGGAGTTTGTATTCATGTTTCCAATTTTTCTCTTAAGAAATCTGAAGAAAATTGCTCTGAGGTAGCCTGGTAAGATACTAAATTTGGAGTAGGGAGGGCCTATGTTCAAATTCCACCTTCCCTGGGTCTCAGTTTCCACCTCTCTCCAATGAGGCATTACTCTAGATCAGGGATTCTTAACCTTAAAGGATTGTGTTATGGACTCTTTTAGCAGTCTGATGAAGCCTATGGACCCTTTCTCAGAATAATGTTTTGTTGCCTACATTCACAACTGAAGGAAATGTTAGATTTCAGTTTAGAGGTTAGGAAAAATTGAAATATAATGCTTCATTCATTCAAATTCATGGACTTTCTAAAATCTAACCAAGAATTCATGGCCTCCAGCTTGAGAACCCTGAAACTCCTGGACCAGCCCTCTCCACCATATGCCATATAGAGTATCAAGAACCTGACCCTCTCCAACCCCAGTCTGATAATGGGAGGACAGAAGACCAGCACTGCCTGCTGCCATCCCTGGAAGCCATAGACCTTTCTCTTTCCCAACCATTCTAGCAACTTCCTTAAAAGGCAAATAAACCACTAGGAAAGTGGTGCTTTCATCTTTAACATCCCTTTCACCCTCTACCTTTGTACTCTTGTGTAGAAAAATTTAGTAACAATCACCCGATTTGTTGCCTGGTGTGATGGCAAGCCCTCTAATGGCTACTGGCTTATTTCCTTATTCAGTCTCATCTTGGGTTCTAAAGCAATCAAGGAGAATGTTCTGATATTTCCTCATAAATTAATTTGCTCCTTGTTTGGGCTCTGATGGCTCAGAATGAATTTAAATATCTATTGTTTCTGTTTTGGCCAGAAACCCTGAGGGCCTTCCCCTGCCAGAATGATTTTTTTGTTTTGGACTAGGTAAAAGAGGCCATTCTTTGCCTCATTTCTTACCTCATCTTAATCACTGAATGAGCCATGCCTCAGACAAACTGAGACCTGGGAAAGACCTTTGCTTAAAAAGGCCAAGCCCTCTCACTGCATCTCCAGTCGTCCTGATCTATATCTTGCCACTGGACCCAGATGGCTTCAGAGAAGAAGGTGATGCTGGTAACTTTGCACAGCCTTCCTGAAATTAAATCAAACTCACTGGCAATTCGTGGCATCACTTTCCCAATGTCATGGTTCTCTTTGAGAATGAAGGACAAAGAAACAAGAGCACAATTTATGACACTGATCAGTTAGCTCAGCCCGGCCCTAGTTTACATATAACCCAAAGAAACGTCTCTCTTTTTCCGTTAGCTTTCTCCCTATAAAAGCCAAGCCCCCTGGCCTCATGAGCTAAAACAATATCAATGATACTGTTCAGATAACCTATCAGAGTAGCAAGTAATAAAACAAAGATATAAATGTTTGCTTACATTGCACTGAGTAAAGTTTGCAGTCAGCATCCACTCTGAGCTCTTCAAATACAAAGGCAAGAAACAAGGAGTGGAATAACCACACATATGCTACCGTTGGCTACTTACTCTTCAATGCCAAAAGCAGTTTTCTCAAGATGATCCTCAAAGTCTGTAAACAATTCTCTTTATAATCTCTCTTCACAAAATTAGAGTTAGAAGCAGTTCTCTCCTGACCACTCAATTTCTCAGGAAAGAAGTTCTCTTAATTCTTTTTTCTCTGTGAAACTCTCAGTTTTACTTGGTCATGATAGTTAACTGTCAGACTCAAATATTTTATTCTCCCTCTCTCTTTAAAGACATAGTAAAATATACAAGTGTCTTTGAGAAAGGCAATTTAAGCCAGGGTTACATTTTTCTTTGCAACATATCCCTTCCCCCATTCCAGGTGCCTTTGTACCCCTCTGTATGGTCCTTTGATTGGCCCTGACCTCCCAACAGACTGCCTGCTCCAAGTATCCCCTTCCAGATCTCTCTTTATTTATACTTGCCCTAAGGGTCTTTCTCTGCTAACTAACTTGGTCAAGTAATTTACCGGAATGCTTAGTAGTTGCTAATGGGTTGTTTTCCATACCCCTAGGTTACATATGTGCATTTTTACAGTGGACATTTGTAGAAAATGCTTTGTGCCAAGTAGCTTAGGGAAGGAGTTCTGGACTTGGACACAGGGGCCAAGTCCCAGTGGGGCTATTTACTAAGCTATGTGACCTTGGACCAACAACCTCCCTTTTCTGGGCTTCAGTCTCTTCATTTATTAAAGGCAAGAGTTGGGTAAGTGGTCTCCAAACTCTCTTCTCCTAAATCCTAGGAGAGCAGAGGTTTTAATGGTAGGAAGGAAATGTTTTGAGAGAAAGCTAGGCTTGCGTTCCACTAAATTGTATCACATTAGTTAAAGAATATTGAACTGAAAGAATTTGATAAGCATTAATTAAGCACCTACTATGTACAAAGTACTATCCTGGGCTCTGGGAAGACAAAGCAAGGAACTTATATTCCATTGTAAGAAAAAATTCAAGCCATCAGCAAACACTTTAAAAGTTCAAAATCACTAATGGCCAGGAACATGAAAAATCTCTGTGGTTTCACCTTATACTCATCAAATTGACAAAGGTAGTTTACATACAAGGAGCGCCAGATGTGCTCAGGCTCTCCAGCTTTGCTGGGGCTTCCTAAAGTGTGGGGGGGGGGAGACAGTTTTCCAATGTTTAACAAGTTTCTGTGGCCCCATTTGCTAAAGCTACACCTACTTTCTCCTGCTTCCTTTCCCTCCATTGATTACATGTGGCTCTGACACAAAAGGACGTAAATATGTCCACTGATTTGTTTTTCTGTTGTCCAGAGCCACTTCATGACTCTCTTCCAAACTCTTAACAATAGCTCTGCCTTGCTCCTGGGGCAATGTTTAGCTCCTCTTGGGTCATATTGGGGTCTGCCCTCCCTCTCACCCCTAGTGAAGTGAGTTAACAGCTCCAAAATCCCTTACCTCTCTCTTCTCAGGAAATCCAGGTGACTGTATCCCCTGGATTAGGGAAAAATCAACTAGGCAGTTGTTTCCCCTTTGATGTCTGTGAATAATACTTCATTTTCTGTTGCTTGGCCCTGGAGCCCTAATGCAGACAAAGAAGGCCAAAAAAAAAATTAAACTTTTGTATTTCAAACAGATGCTCCTCTGGTCACCAGTCTTCAATCTCCATTGCCATGCCTTTTGTGAAAAAGTTCAGGGTAGGGAACTATGGCATCGGGCTGGAAAGATGCTTTTTGAAGGCAAGAAAATCAGGCTGAAAACTCATTTTGTGTTTTAATGGAAGGAGAAGGTGTTGATTAAAAGGAAACATTTGCAAAGCTTGTATTTTACTGAAGTTAAGATATTAATTTTTAAATTAAGTTTTATTTTCCAACTTGGTAGATGAATAAAAATAATGCCCTTAGTGATTGCATATTCAATAAATGTTTCCCTTTTTCAAAATGTTCCAATCCCTGGGTGAGAATAAGGGAGTTCTGAAATTCATCCCAACTCTAGGTCTGTGATCCTATCAATCAATCCATTAATGTGTATTAAGGGCCTACTGGGGTGGTCAGTGGATAGAGAGCCAGGACCTGGAGTCAGGAAGACCTGAGTTCAAATCCAACATCAGACACTTACTAGCTATGTGACCCTGGGCAAGTCACTTAACCCTGTTTGCTTCAATTTCCTTATCTGCAAAATGAATTGGACAAGGAAATTTCAAATCACTCCAGTATCTCTGCCAAGAGAACCCCAAATGTGGTCCCAAAGAGTCAGACACAACTAAAATGAATGAATGACCGAATGTGCCAAGCCCTGTGCTAATCACTGGGGATAGAAAAAGAAGCAAAAGATGGTTCCAGCCCTCAAGTAGCTCAGAATCTGGTGGATTGTGATCTCTATGATTCCCTGACCTCAGAGTAAGGGTACACTCCCTGACGAAATGTTCAATGAACAACTATGAAAAATAGCAAATGATGAAAAAATTCATTGTTGATGAGTACTTTTGGGAAACCATGTGAAATTTTTCAAGAGGGTTTTTTTTAATTGTTCATATCCATTAGCCCAAATATCCTACCTGAAGCTCGTATGCTCAATGGCAGTCATTGATGTCAAGAGAATACCTATCTGGACCAAAAAGCCACAGCACAACTCTGGGATCACCAAGAGGTAAAAATGAAATAGGTGCCAGTCACTGGGCAAATTATGGAACATAATGGAATGAAACAATATTGTACCATAAAATGGATTTAAAGTAGTCAAAGAAACATGGAGAAATTGGTATGATGTGACATTACATTAAAAAAAGCAAAAGCAAAAGATGAATATGTGCATTGACTCCAGGTACATAAATGAAGGCAATTTCCAATGGTAGTAAGATTCAGATAAAACCACGGAACAACCTTGTCCTGGTTTGGGAGGAAGAAGAATTGCGGGAGTCCAGATCTGTACATTCATGAGTGTAGAAAACTCCCAATGCGAAAACTCCCTAAAATGAGCATTAGTTCTTTTGTAATTTGGAGCCTCAGAGAGTTTCTTGGTGTTAAATGACTTGTCCACGATTACATAGCTAGTACACATCAGAGGCAGCATTTGAACTCAGATCTTCCAGCTCTAAGATTTATTTGCTATCCACTCTTCTACACTGCCTCTCCTGTTAAAATTAAAACACACCTATACATTCTTTTAACAAATTGAAAGCTACTAAATGAAAAAGTTACCCATTGTATCTGTTGAAATTATTCTATATGTTGTTTTCCTTACTTGCCTAGGGGAATTAAACTTTGTGGTAGGGTTAATGATGATTTTGTTAAGGTTTGTATTCTGTGCCAATGCAAAATTTATCAATAAAAATATTGTTTTCCAGATTGTTAAAATAAATGCTAAATGAAGCCTAAATGAACATAGTCATCCTATAGGATGACTTGTAATTAAAGTAAATGTACAATTTTTTAAAATCAAATTTTACAAAGCAGCATCTATTCTTCTTATGTAATAAAGAGCCACCTCTGGGTCATCAGTAGCTGGATAATTACAATTCATTAGTCATAGAATTATGTATGGGAGAGGTGAGATGAAATAGTGCAACCCTCTTCCCTTATTCTGCCCCACACACACACACACACACACACACACACACACACACACACACACACACATTCTGCAAAAGAAAGATCTTTGGTTTTGGGAACTAGTGCCTGGCATATAACGGATGCGTTATATTCATCTTTGGCATCTAACAGTGTTCTTGACACATTGTGAATGTAAAATAAATATTGCTTGACTACTATTTGAATTACTCTAAATGAAGCTTAAAGTACCAGAAATAAAAATATGATTGGCACCTTCAAAATTGGGGTACTGGGTGAAAATGCAGGGATTGTACTAGGTACCCCCTGAAATCCCTTCCAAGTCTGTATCTCTTAGAACCTTAAGGCAAAGTTGAAATTGAAAGAACCCACCTGTTACCTCCTGAAAGAAAATCCAAAATGAAAACTCTCAGGAATATTATAGCCAAAATCCAGTCCTCCTGGGTCAAGAAAAAAATACCCACAAAGAGCCAGAAAGAAAGAATTCAAGAAGTGAGGAGCCACAATCAGGATCATACAAGATGTGGCAGCCAGCATTATTTTTTTTTAAAGTAGAGAGCTTGGAATATGGTATAGGTTTACAGGCAAGAAAACAATCTACCCAGCACAACAGAGTACAAAAATTGGGTGGAGGGAATGGACATTAAACAAACAGATTCCCAAGCATTCCTGATGAAAAGATCAGAGCTGAATAGAAACTTTGACATGCAAACACAAGAGAAAAGAGAAGCATAAAAAGAGAAACATGAATGAGAAATCAGAAGGAACTATAAACATAGTTAAACTGTTTACATTCTTATATGGGGAAATGATACATATAGTCCCTTAGAATTTTATAACTGCCAGAGGTCATAAGGGGAGTTTAATTAAACAGAGGACCAGGATATGATTCTATTGTGTTTGGACAATCTCAAAAGAAAAAATGGATTCAGTGGAGAAGAGAAATACACTGGAAGAGGGGTGAAGGGAGAAGAAGAACAGGAAAAATTATCTTACATAAATGGGATGTTCAAATAGGAGCTTATACAACATAGAGGAGGAAGAATGGGTGAGTAAAAGAACAAATTACAGAAAAAATCAAAAATTTCATTAAAGATAGTGACAACAATGAAACAACATACCAAAATATGTGGGATGCAGCCAAAGTAGTACTTAGGAGAAAATTTTTATCTCTAAACTCTTTATCAATGAGAGAGAGAAAGAACAGATCAATAAATTAGGCATTCAACTTAAAAAACTAAGAAATTCAATCAATTAAAAAGCCTCCATTAAACACCAAAATAGTAATTCTGAAAATCAAAGAGGAAATTAGTAAAATTGAAAGAAAAAAACAACACTGAATTGATAAATAAAACTTAGAGTCTTTTTTCAATAAACCAATAAAATAGATAAGCTTTTAGCTATTCTGATTAAGAAAAAAAAAACAAAATCAAATTACCATTGTTAAAAATGAAAAATGTGGATTCACTACCACTGAAGAAGAAATAAAAGGAAGTGGTATGATTTTGTCCAACTATATGCTAATAAAACTGACAATCTAAATGAAATCTATTAATATTTACAAAAATGCAAATTGCCCATCTTAGAAAAATATTGAATAAGGAATAAATGAAATTCCAAAGAAAAAACATCAGGATTAGATGGATTTGCAATTGAATCCTATCAAATAAAGAACAATAAATGCCAATTCTACATGAACTAATTTTAAAAATGTGTAAAGAAGGGATCCCACCTAATTTCTTCTATGATACAAACATAATCTTGATACCAAAACAAGAGAGAGTTAAAACGGAGGAAAAAAACTACACCAATTTCCCTAAATATTGATGCAAAAAATTTAAATAAAGTCTTAGAGAAGAGACTACAGAGATATGATTTCTACCAGAAATCAGGGCTGATTCAGTATTAAGAAAACTATAGGCATAATTGATCATATTAATAATAAAACTGACAAAAATCACCTGATTATTTCAATAGAAAAGGCCTTTTACAAAACGCAATGCCCACTCCTGTTTAAAAAGAATATGAGAAAACATAGGAATAAATGCAACTTTTTCTTAAAATGATAAGTTGTTATTGTTGCTCAGTTGTGTCTGATTCCTCATGACCCCATTGGGGTTTTCTTGGTAAAGATACTAGAGTAGTTTGTCATTTCCTTCTCCAATTCATTTTACAGATGAAAAAACTGAGGCAAACAGGGTTAAATGACCTATTCAAGGTCACGCAGCTGGTACGTATCTGAGGTTAGATTTGAATTGAAGGAGACAACTCTTCCTGAATCGAGGGCTGGCACTCTATCCGTCATACCACCTAGCTGTTAAGCAGTATCTATCTAAAACCAAGAGTAAGCATTATCTATAATACAGATAAATTGGAAGTCTTCCCAATAAAATCAGAGTGAATCAAGGATGTCCATTTTCACCGTTATTACTTGCTAGCTATAGCAATAAGAAAAGAAAAGGAAATTGAAGGAACACACATAGGCAATGAAGAAACAGAACTATCACTTTTGGGAAGATGACATGATGGTTTACCTGAAGAAAACTAGAGAATCAAGTAAAACAAAAAATCAAAACAATTAACAACTTTAGCAAAGTTGCAGCATATAAAATAAACCCACGTAAATACTCAGAATTTCTATGTATTACTAAACAAAACCCAGCAGGAAAAGACAGAAAAAGAAATTCCATTTAAAATAACTGTGGAGTATAAAATACTTGGGAAACTGTCAACTTGCCAAGACACACACAAGAACTATATGAACACAATTACAAAACACTCTTCACACAAATAAAGACTGATTTAAACAATCAGAAAAGTATTAATTGCTCAATGGTAGGTTGAGCCAAATAATACAAATTACAATACCTCCAAAACGATTTTATTCAGTTCCATACCAATCAAAATACCAAAAAAAAAATTACTTTAGAACCCTAGAAAATATAACAAAATTCATCTGGAGGAACAAAAGGTCAAGAATATCCAGGAAATCAACGAAAAGAAAAGTGAAAGAAGGCAGCCTAGCAATACCAGATTTCAAACTATACTACAAAGCACTAATTATCAAGACAATCTTGTATTGGATAAGAAATACAGTAGTTGATCAATGGAATGGATTAGGTACATTATATGTAAAAGTAAATGACCACAGTAACCTAGTGTTTGATAAAGCCAAATACCCCTGCTATTTAACAAAAACTGATTAACAAAAACTGTTGGGAAAACTAGAAAGTGGTCTGGCAAAAACTAAACAGAGACCAGCATCTCACACCATAAACCAAGATAAGCTCAAAATGCATACATGATTTAGACGCAAATAAATGTCACATAAAGGACAACATCCTAAGCAAATTAGTAGATCATAGGGGAAAAAAATTACTTATCAGATCTATGGATAAGGCAAGAGCTCATGACCAAACAAGAGACAGAGAAGATCACTGGAGGTAAAATGGACAACTTTGATTACATAAAATTTAAAAGTTTTTGCATAAACAAAACCAGAAATCAGAGCTGATTCAGTATTAAGAAAACTGTAAGCATAATTGATCATATCAATAACAAAACTAACAAAAATCACCTATTTCAACAGATGCATAAAAAGCCTTTTACAAAACACAATACCCATGATACATGTAGTCTCTTAGAACTTTATAATTGCCATGGGTCATAATTAGAAGAAAAGTAGGAAACTGGGAGCAGGTAAGGAAAATACAAATTTCTCTGATAGAGATCTCATTTCTCAAATACATAGAGAACTGAGCCAAATCTATAAAAATAGGAGCCATTCCCCAAAGCATAAGTGGTCAGAAGATATGAATAGGTAGTTTTCAGATGAAGAAATCCAAGCTATTAGTAGCCAGATGAAACAAATGATCTGAATCTCCAATAATTGAAAAATGCAAATTAAAACAGTTCTGAGGTACCATCTCACACCATCAAATTGGCAAAGTTGACAAAAAGGGAAAATGACAAATGCTATCTTTATAATATATCAAAACTGGAAAGGACCATGTATTCAAATAAACTCAAGATGTTTAGAAGCCTGTTTACCACCCTGAGCAGTGGTAGGGCACTCAGCTGGTGAGCAGATGGTACTAATAACACTAATGGTATGAGTTTTGGCTCTTCAGATCCAGTTGGTAATTAAGAGACAGCATGATTGAGTAGAAAGGGCACTGGGTAGGGAGTGAGAGGGCATGGATTTGACTTCCAGTTTAGACTTAGTACCCGTGTGATCTTGGGTTTCAGTCTCCTCATCCATTAGATGAAGAAATCGATCCCAAAGGATTGGGAAGCTCTGAAAGAGAACATTTTGAGGCATTAACAATTGTTCCTCTGTTCTGTTCTTTACTCCACAGTCCGGTGGTAGCATTTTCCTTATCGCTCGTCACACATAACACTCCATCTCTCGACTCAAAGCATTTTCTCTGGCTGGCCTCCGTGCAGGAATACCCTTTCCACTCATCTCCACCTCCTAGCTTCTCTGGATTCCTTCAAGTCTCAGCTAGAATCCCACCATCCCGAGAAGCCTTTCCCTCCTTAATCTTATTGTCTTCTGTCTTCCACTGACCCTCCATTTATCCTGTCTATATTTTATTTGCATATAGCTGTTGTATGTTGTCTCCCCTATTAGACTGAGAGCTCCTTTGAAAGCAGAGGTGTTTTTATTTGTTTGTTTGTTTGTTTTTACCTCTCTGTGTCTCCACAGCACTCAGCACAGCCCCTGGTACATTTATTAAATAGACATAACCTAATAAGTGTTAGTTGACTGACTGATTGACTATTCAGACTTATTATAGGATATCAGTTCAGTAAGCCATACTTTAGGAAGGACTGGAAGCTTAGGACACTGGAGAGTGTCCCAAGGAAGGCAACTAGGATAGCAAAGGACCTTAAGTTTATGCCATAAAAGAATTAGTTTAAGGAATTGGGAACGATAAGCAGGGAGAATAAAAGACTCAGGAGTGACATGAAACCTGTTCTTAAGTATTCAAAGGGCTATTACATCAAAGAGAGATTCAATCTATTCTGCATGACCACAGAGGGCAGAACTAGGGGCGACAAAGAAGCAAAGTTGAGTTTGATGTCTGGAAAAATTCCTTAATTAAATGTATGCAAAAGCGAAATGTGCTTCATCGTCATAATGGTAGCTAGCATTTATGGAGTATTTAAGGTTGACAAAGTGCTTTACAAGTATTGGTTCATTTGCTCTCATAACAACCCTCAGAAGTAGATGCTATTTTGATCCCCATTTTACAAATAAGGAAACTGAGGCAGACAGAAGTCTTGCTCAGAGTCACACAATCCTACTATATCACTAAAGCCTACTCTATCTCTCGTACCATCGTACTGCCTCAGGAGGTGACAGGTTCCCCCTCACAGGAGGTCTTCAAGCAAAGGCTGATGAATGCCTGTGAAGAACATTGTAGAGAGAATTCATGTTTCAGTACAAATAGTATCAGATTGAAACTGAGGTCCTTCTAGCTCCAAAATTCTATGATCTCTGAGGGACTTTCCTGCTGTAATTGCTACTATTGGCACTCTAGTTTAGAATCTTTGCCCTTCTCTCCTTAGTATCAGATGATAATGGGTTTAGAGCTGAAAGATACTTCCAGGTCATCATCTCAAACTCAAGTAGAAACACTAAACCCTACAGAAGGATCCCTTCAGGCTATGGATTAACTTAGAAAAACTATATATTGTCTATGCACTATTGTATTTTTATTTATCTTTGTTGAATATTTCCCATTTGTATTTTAATCTGATTTCAACCACACTCAGGAACATGTGGCCCACTGTGTTTGACACCTCTGGTCTAGACTAATGTCTTCATTTTACAGCTGAGGAAACAAGCTCAAAGCTGTGAAGTGATTTGCCCAGGTTCACACAGGTAGCAAGTGTCTGAGCTGCGATTTGAACCTTTTTCCTCTGACTTCAAAAGAGATCTTTCCACTGTACCATAGGTAGTCTACAGATTTAACCACATCTGTATCACTTGTCCACTTTGAATTCTATCACCCTTTTAACTTGCAACTGTATTTCAGCCCCAGAAGTTTTCAAAACATGTGGAAACCTAAAATTCACCAATCCCACCTTGCCCCTCCCATGAGCCCTTGCATGTTCAGCCCAATCCAGAAAGGTGGCTGGAGAAAAGGGCCACCTTAAGACTTGGCAGCTGTCTCAGGCATTGAGTCACTTGGAAATGATGTTCTGGAATTCTCTTTGTTACTGATGTAATCGTAAGATCCTAGGAGACCTGGAAGAAACCTCAGAGGCCACTGAGTCTAACACTCATTTTGCACATGAGGATCAAGAGGTTAAGTCATTTGAGCTTTCTCCAGGCTCGACACAGACCTGTAAGTTTTTCTAAGAAAAAGAGTTTCAGAGATTTGTAAGGGCAGTTTAAATTATGCTTTGGCTGTCCCATGACGTTGCTCTGTCAATATCTGGGGAAAAACATAAGGGAAAGCTGAGTTCTCCAATGTTAGCCCAAAGATCAAAGTTTGGCACAATTGCCCTTTAAACTGTAGACCATCTAAGGGCAAGGATGGTGCCACCTCTTAATCCAATGCTTACACATTTAGGGCTGAAGCAGTAGCCGACCAGATTTCAGGAGAACAGCATAGGACATTTTCTTCTGACATCATTTTTATACTAGTCATAAGGATCACGTTGTAGTGAATAGGAACCTACTTTTCTAGAATAGAGTAAAACTTTGTGAACTCAAAGTCTGCCCTTCCTGAATTTATTAAGACACGATACAGAATGCACTGAAGTTATCAATGTATAGCTATAAAAATAAATCTATAAATATCAATATCTATCTATATATTATCTATAAAAATAAAAACAAAAGTCAAAATGAATAATTTTTAAAACTGTTAAGAGGGATGTTGAAACTACTTTTTAATATGGTTTTGAGCAGTACAGCACAGTGGACAAAGTATAATGGTGTTTGGAATTCAGAATAGGAACCTAGATTCACTTATGAAATTGAGCAAATCATCACCAGCCTCAGTTTCTTCACTTGCAAAAGGCCAGAGTTGGACTAGAAGACCTCTAAGATGCCCTCTACCTCTAAATCTATGACCCACACTCAAAAAACACAACTGTTTACATATGAAGAAAAAAATCTGCTAATTATAAATAACTTATCTGTTTAAAAAGGTTATCCCTTGAGGACCTGATGCAGAGTTTTCCAAATCTTGGGGTATATAAGACCCTGGATGAGAGGGAAGGAATACAAAGCAATGGTAAAATTATCGGCTGTTTTAGAGCACAGTTCCTGGATAGCTGCATCCACATTTTTTCATTCAAAACAAAGTTCGAATCCAAGTAAATAAAAAAAAAACCAAGCCTAGCTAGCATGGTGGATTGACTCCATCTGACAGTGAATGCAGTACAGCAAATATTTAACAACGAATGTTCATGTTCAACATCTGAGCTGGCCCGTGTTGAATCTCAGTGAGGCCATGACTTGGGCACCATCACCATGGGCCATCTTGGGCTCCACGACCCAGATGAGCTGCGTCATCATGCAACTTGCTGCTCTGGAATATAATGTGTCAATTGAAAGTTAATCAATCTTCAAATGGAAGTTTAAAAGTTTTTGTGATATTGGTTATGTTTCTTGACACCATTCATATTGGTGAGTACAATATAATAAGGTAGCTTCCCCCAAAACTTCGAATTTCCAAAACTTTAAATAACTCAAGAATACAATAGCTTGTGAACTGGTACAGTGAGCCAATGGCTAGGGATCCCTTCTCAATACTGACCTCATCAAGGTACGTGTTTTGTAATTCAGCTTTAGAGAGCTGCCTAGAGCGGAAGTGTCAGACACATCCTGAGTGAGGCTCAAATCAGACTAAAATGTAATTGGGAAATATTTAACAAAATAAATCAAAATACAATAAAACAAATAATATTTCATGTTAAGACTAAGTCAATAAGCATCCCACAAGGATCTTACATATGATTTAGTGGCCCCTGTTTCCATTTGAATTTGCCAACCCTAGCCTAGAACACCAAATGGGAACAGGAATAGGAAATGAGAACAAGCATATATTAAACACCTTCTATGTGCCAAGCACTGTGCTAAGCATTTTATAAATATTATATATTTATTATGTATAATATTATATTATCATATATAAATATAAATATTATCACAAACACATTTCATCTCAAGCACATTGATTCTCACAATAGCCCTGGGAGGTAGGTGCCATTATTATCCTTATTTCTAGTTGAGGAAACTGAGGCAGGCAAATATTAACTGTTCTACCCAGGTTTCAGAGAGGAAATATGAACCCAGTTCTTCCTGGCTTAGAAGCTGAATTTCTACCTACTATTTTAAATTTAAATTAAACTTCATTGTCTTACTTTTTTTTTTACCAGATCTGTAATTTAATCCACATAGGAATCGCCCTACCTCCTTCTACTAATATACATCAGAACTTTGTATAATTGATCATCTGACTTGCCCAAGCTCACACACCCAGGATGTGACAAAGGCAAGACTTGAACTCATGTCTCTTACTCTTATTCTGACTCTGACTCTGTCGTTATTTTCCTTTTGGATCTTTATTGCTCCAATTTTTCTAAATTGAAATAATAACCCTTTTGGTGGATAAATATGCAATGTACTTAAAGAGAAAACTCACCAGAGCAGCTAAAACTGGTATAAACAAAGAAAACAGGGGCAGCTAGGTGGCGCAGTGGATAGAGCACCGGCCCTGGATTCAGGAGGACCTGAGTTCAAATTCGGCCTCAGACTCATAACACTTACTAGCTGTGGGAACCTGGGCAAGTCACTTAATCCCACTGCCTAACCAAAAACAAACAAACAAACAAACAAACAAAAAAACAAAGAAAGCAGAGAAAAGTGAAGTGGCAGAAAGATAGAAACACAAAATAGCTTAAATACAGAAATACAATCCATTACGTGTATCACTGGAATTCACAAGTACTGTCATCAGTGGGAAGACCATTTGTTTGCTTTATACTAGTTGCTTTAATTACAGGTAGCATAAAACCTTACAAATTAAAACATCTTAAAAGTGTATATTGACAAGGCAAGATGATCTTTTCATAGAAAACTAAATGGTTTTGTAAAAGAATGAAGCAAAACCCATTTTAGACATTACCCTTTTCAGATATTGAATAGTCACCCTCGGTGATCTACTCAGACCACAAAAAATGCTAAGCTTGGATTGACCCATTCATGGCTAGTAAAGGGCATGAAATCTTGAGTGGTGCGTACCCTGAGTATAAAGGGTAAATGTCCCTTTCAGAATTTAGCCAGTGCTTTCCTAATTTGGAGAATTCAACAGTAAGGGGAAGAGATCTCAGTCTCTTCTTCCTCAACCCCACTCCTAAGAACAGCATCTTGCAACAGAAGGACAGAGCTATAGCAGATGCTTTGCCCAACACAGAATAGACCCAGAGAGTTGAGCTGTGGAATGGAGGAGGCTGAGGGAGCCAGTAGAGGAATCTACTCAGTAGAGATGCTTTATCTACGGGGAGAAGCATGAGGAAAGCAGAAGAGAAAAGGCCAAAGATATGAGTTAGTTTAGTCACTTGTAGTTTAATCACTTGCCTCTCTGCTAGTGTACTCTATGTGTGTGCTTACTCTCCTCACCGTCACCGTTTTTATTTGGAGTGGAACGTGCCCCAAGTTTAGAAGGAGAATGCTTTGTTACTATTGGTCATTCTGTGCCATTTCAATAAATGCCTTTACTTAAAATTAATTGTGTCAACTAGCTGACTATTAAGGGTGAACACACAGGTAGGGGCTCCAGGGGGGAACCCTACAGTGTAGGAACCTGGGGAGTTCTCATAATGGTAGAAGCATGGACCCACAAAGTAAATTCTTGTTAACTTGACACTGTCCTGAACCTGGTGGAGTCATCTCCTCAGGGACCCAACTTGCAAGTGCAGTTGGAGAGTAGCCCAGAAGGGACACTATGCTTTCAATAAGCAAAAACAAACAATGAAATCTGTGACATCACAAGAATTGCCTGTACAATCTTAAAAGATTGCTCACAAAACCAGTAAGTGTAAAGTATTTGGAGAGATAGGAAAAACATTGGTGCTAGTCCAGCTGTTGACAGGGCAGCACCTTGTCAATGATAACAATGGATAGCCTATTATGCAAAGCATCCCTGGCTCCACGTGGAGATAGTAGAATGGGAAGATGCATTGCCCATAAGTCTGAAGACCTTTGCAGCCAGCTAGGTGCTAAACTTAATCCTTCCTATTTGTCATTGCAGGTGGACGAAGCACCAGATGTTGTTAAACACGATCCTTTGATTACATGGGCACAATATGTAAGCGAAACTAATGTTAGGTAAGAGTTGGGATTTTGAAAAGCTATTGATGGCTGGGCCACAACCAAAAAAAATGTTCAATATAAATGAGAGATTTTTCAACGAAAAGAATATAATCTGAACCCTATGCTGGCAGGGCTGCGTTGATGTAAGGGCAAAATGTATGCTTACAAACACAAGTTAAGAATTCGGCCCCTTGTGCAATTTGGCCTATTGCACACTTCACAGACAATCATTGTATAAAGAAAAATGAGGGAGGAGCTACACACGGTATTTCCAGTTCTTGCAAGAATAATAAATTTGATATTTTTCAATCTAGTCCATTAAAGGAAAGGCTCTGCAAAATTGTGTGATGATATGGGGGCAGAGCATAATGCTTTTCTATATTATCGTGAAACACACTGGCTTTCTTGTGTCAAAGGACTTCTAAGGGTGTTAATGCCAAAAGAAGAAATAGCCATTTTTCTTAGTAATAACAATAAAAAAAGTACATTCATTTTATAACAAAAGTTCTTCCTGAAATTTGTATGTTTGATAGATGGTCCTGGAAAGTTGTGTATTCTAGATATTAGGAAAGAGTTATAACAATAAGCAATAAATTTATAATATAATAGTATTTCATATGCTTCCCAATTTTAAAAGTTCCTGTCATATAAATGAAATAGAAGAAAATAAAGACCTTCTTATTAATAACTTATGTGATTATATATTTAAGATTTATGAATTTTTAATTACAATCAACTTTAAATTTTGTTCTAACGAAATACAAGCATCATGATAAATAGTGGATAGAGAATGCTTCTTCAAGTCAGAGAATCCTGGGTTCAAATCATTTTGCTGACACATATTGGCCATGGGACTCTGAGCAAATCACAGCCTTTCAGTGCTCTGGACATCTCTCTAAACAGAGGCTCTTAACCCAGTGTCCACAAACTTGCATTTGTGTATATGTACATACACATATATATGTGTATATGCACATACACACATGTATACACTTGAAGAGATGTGTATAAATACATATACACACATACATATTATGTAGAAAAATATAGATAACTATTTCAATATAACTGGTTTCCTTTGTAATCCCATGTATTTTATTTTATGCATTTAAAAACGTTATTCTGAGAAAGGGTTCATAGGCTTAACCAGACTGCCAAAGGGTTCCATGTCACAAAAACATTTAAGAGTGCCTGCTCTGGGATAATAAGTTACAGAGAAGGTGGTGACCTACATTAGTAGAGGGAGCTGCCTCATCCAGTCAGTTCCCTTTACCAACAAAACCATAGGTTCAGGCTTTATCTCTTTTCTAAAATAAAGCTAACAACAATTGTTTGATAAATAGAGGCTTGATTGTGTGTGTGTGTGTGTGTGTGTGTGTGTGTGTGTGTGTGTGTGTGAGAGAGAGAGAGAGAGAGAGAGAGAGAGAGAGAGAGAGAGAGAGAGAGAGAAGGGGAAGTGTCACTGCATAATATTTGGAAAGCATACAGTAGGTAAATAAATTTCTATACATGTTTGAAAGTAATGAAACTGATTTTTTTTAAAAATCAGGCTTTTATCTAAGGAATGGTGGCCCTTCTCTTTGCCAAGGCCAACCCTTTGGCAACTCCCTTAAAAAAAAATCGGTTCCCTTTCTCCCCACCCCCAGTGACTCTCTACTGCTTTTTGAAGGAATTACAGCTTCCTCAGCCAGGAATTTAAGATTCTCCACAACATGCTCCAATGTACTTTTCCATCATTATTCTCTATTTCTCCCCTTATCTCACTGTCCAGTTCTAGCCAAACAAGACCATTAAGCTGTAGTTCTATACTACCGCCATGTGTTTGCACTGGTCCCCAGTACACCCCCTCCTCATCTCCACCTCTCAGAATCCTTATGGAAACATCCCCATCCCTCCAATCACTAGTGTTCTCTCCTTCCAAGTCACTCGGGATGACTGCTGATTGGTGCTCCACATGTATCCCCTACGTTCCTCCCACAAGAAGACTTACCCTCCTGGAGGGCAAGGAAGTGGCTTACTTTTGTCTTTGAGTCTCTAATACCTCCTGTAGCATCTGTAACCTCATAATGAATAAAAATTTATTGAATTAAATTGAACTCAATTCAAACCAGCCTTCTCTCAATTAATTTGAAATATTGATTCTAGGATCTCATGTCTTATGATAAATGTTCATATGTGATCTGGCTATGGAGAGGCAGCTAGGTAGCTCAACAGATGGAGTGCCGGGCTTAAAGTCTCAGAAGACATGAGTTCAAATCCAGCCACCAACACTTATTAGGTGTGTGACCCCAGGCAAGTCACTTAACCTCTGTTTGCCTCAATCCACTGGAGAAGGAAACAGGCAAACCGCTCCAATATCCTTGCCAAGAAAACAGCATTAATGTGCTATAAAGGCTCAGACATGACTGAACTGGTCTGGCTATAGAGAAGGAGCTTTAGTTTCCTCTGATCTACAATATTTAGGAAATACAAGTAGTAAAACCCCCAGAAGAAAGCCACAAGGATGGTGAGGGGCCTTGAATCCACACCGTATGAGAAGTGGCAGAAGACTGGAGATAAAGCAAAGATGGCAGGGTAGAAGGAGCTAGTGCAGCTAGATCCCTCCCAAAACTCCTCCAAATTGATGTGGAAAATACAGCAGACTGAGTCTTGGTGAGGAAATCCAAGATCCAATCACAGGAGCTATTTTTCCAGCCCAAATCAGTATAGGAAGACAAACAAGAAAAGTCTGTTGCCCCTAGGGATGGGGTCTGGCCAGAAACAACATGTGGGGACCATTCCATCACAGGCAGAGGTTGTTTAATGGAACAGTTAAGGATCCCAGACTGTTACAGGGGAATCCCCACACCCTATTGAGGGGCACCTCAACAGGGACTGGTACCAATTATCAGCTTTTTTGCCCACTACCCAGGTCTGGGTGACAGATCCAGGGCAGTCTGATCCAAGAAATGACATTCCCAGGTAGGGAAGCCCTGAGTCATGTACCAAGAAAGGAGGAAGTTCAGAAACAGGCAGTAGTGGTGTGACTCTAAAGCCTAGGGAGGAGTAACTAGGACAAGAATTTCAGACACAAGGAGAATCTCAGTTCTATCTCTCTGAAAGAATGGAGCTGCCCAGCTCTGAGTCTAGCAGTAGTCTACCCTTGCTATGGCCCAAACTCAGATCAGGAATTGGCAGAATTTGGACCATGGGGGTAGTGGTCAGACTTTATCCTGGATAGGACAACTTTGAGAGCACTGAAAACTTGTAAGTCTCCAGTGTGAGCTGTTTCTGAGGTTCTGGAATAACAGAACACTGAACCTTAAGAAAGCAGTGACAAGACCAGCCCAGAACTTCCTTTCAGAAATGCACTGAGCCTAGTCATAACATTAGATCCAAGGTCAAATAGTAGACTTGAAGAATGAGCAAACAAAAAAAAAAGAGAGAGAGAGAGAATACCATCATACAAAGGGATGTTCAAGACACAAACCTGGAAGAAGAGAATGACTCCAAAACATTTACATACAAGCAAAGCTTCGAATCAAACCACAGCATGGGAAAAAATTCAACCAGAATTCCTGAAAGAGATGAAACAAGTGTTTAAAAGAGTTTTAAAATGTTTTTGTTGATTAAATGAGAGTACTAGAGGAAAAAATGGAAAAGAAATTAGAGCTATAAAAGAAAGAATTGGAAAGGAAATTAACAGCTTGATGCAAGAGGTACAAATCCTTGTCCAAGCAACAAACTCCCAGAAAATTAAAATGGAACAAACTGAAGCCAGTGACTCCATAAGCCAAAAAGAAATCTTTGAACTAATCTGATTAGTCACCAAAACAAGAGCCTAGAGACATATTTCAAGAAATGTTTAAAGAAAATTACTCAGATCTCTTGGAATCAGAAGGCTGAGTGGCAATAGAAAGAGACTACCAGTCACCTTCTGAAAGAAATCCCCAAATGAAAACTTCCAGCAGCATCATAGCCAAAATCCAGGTCCAAGAAAAAATACTGCAAGCAGCTAGAAATAAACAATTCCAAGTGCCAAGGGTCCACAGTCAGGATCACACATAATTTAGCAGCCACTACAACCAAGGAACAAAGACCTTGGAATACCATATTCCAGGAGGCAAAGGATATAGGCTTACAGTCAAGAATGACTTGGCAAAACTGAAAATAATACTAAAGGGGGAAAAAAGGATTTTTAATGAAATATAGGACTTCTAAGCATTCCTGATTAAAAGACTAGAGCTATGCAAAAACTTAGTAATTTGAACACAGGAATTAAAAAAAAACATAAAAAGGGAAACATGAATGAGCAACATAAAGGACTAAACAAAGATAAACTGCTTGTATTCTAACATGGGGAGATGATGCTTGTGTCCCCACTACATCTTACCATTATTAAAGGTCATTGAGGAAGTCTAAGGTCTGAGAGTGATTCTATTATGTCCTGATGATATTCCCATTGGAGAACAATGGGAAAAATGGAAGAGAATATAACAGAGGGGAAAGGAAAGGAAGATTAGAGATAATGATTTCATATAACCAGGGTATGTAGGTAGACTTCTATACAAACAAAAAGGAGGGATTGGTGAAGGGAACAGCTGACACTCAAACTTTAGTCTCATTTGAACTGGTCAGAGGAAGGAAGAATACACACAGGCACACACACAGAGAGTACAGCAGGGTACAAAAATGCAGCTAGATAGGGAAATGGGAGAAGGGAGAAGAAATTATAAGGGAGGCATATTAAGGAGGGATTAGTCAGGAACAAAATAAATCTAAGGATGGACAGAAATATTTATTGCTCTCTTTGAGATGGCAAAGAATGGGAATCTGAAGGGACGCTGCTGAAATGAAGCTGAACAAGTCATTGTATATAAATGTGGTGTAATACCGTTGTGTTGTTTTTAAAAAATGATGAAGTGGATGGTTTCAGAGAAACGCAGGAAGACTGTTGCAAAGTGAACTGATGCAAAGTGAACAGGAACCTAGAGAACAATTTATACAGTGATACCAATACGGCAAAACAAACAACTTTGAAAGACTTAGGAACTCCAAACAGTATAATCACCAACCAGGATTCCAGAGGACTAAGGTTGAAACATGCTACCTACCTACAGTTCAAGAGGTAAAGGACTCAGAATACAGAATGCAACATAAATGTGTTTGGACATGGCCAGTGTGGAAATTTGTTTTGCTTGACAATACATGTTTGTAACAATGGTTTTGTTTTTCTTTCATTATTAATTGTTAGGAGAAGAGGGAAGAGGCTGGGGTAGGAGGAACAGAAGGCAGATTCTTCTTGCTTTAAAAATAATAAAATATAAATTTTACAAAGAAAACAAGACAAGATTGAAAGGAGTATGTTAGCTGCAGTCAGGTCACTTGGTAGGACTATTAGGTAGAAGAAATATTGGTGCTTTATTTGGGCTGAGATGTCCATTGGACTATAAGAAAACTGAGCACTGCAGAATTGATGCTTTTGAATTGAGGTGCTAAAGAAGACTTTTGAGAGTCCTTTGAATAGCAAGGAGATCAAATCAGTCAATACTTAAAGAAATTAAGGAGACTTTTCACTGAAAGGTCAAAAACTGAAGCTGAAGCTTAAATACTTTGGCCACATGATGAGAAGACAAGATTTAATTGGAAAACACCCTGATACTGGGAAAGATGGAAGGCAAAAGGAAAAAGGAATGACAGAGGAGGAAATGGATAGATAACATCATAAAAACAGTGAACATGAGCTTGAACAGATTTCAAGAACTAGTAGAGGACAGAGGGGACTGGCGGACTGTGGACTATATGGAGTCATGAAGGCCAGACATGACTGAACAACTGAACAACAATGTCTGAAGCAGAAGCCATGAGTAGAAATTGCAAAGTACTAAATTTAGGTTTGATATCAGAAAAAAAAAAACCTTGCCTAATAATGAGATCCATCTAAAAGAGGAATGAACTCCTTTGGATGGTAGAACTAGAGTTCTTCAAGCAAAGGCTGAATGACCATGTGTGTATGTTATAGTCGGAATTCCTTTTTGAACAAGATGGCAACTTTAAACTCTATCAACTAGAATTTCGTGATTCGTATGATATATTCCAGCTTCTTTCAGTTTCGAATCACTCCATTTTCTTTCTTCACTCACCAATATTTGTCACTGTTTGGCCTTATTTCCCTTTTAACAAACGATGCTCTTGAAACTCGGATTGGCCCAAAGTATCGACTACATGATCAGATTGGAAGATTCAAGACAGCAGACTTAGTGGAGTATAGTCTTCTTTTGAGGTGGATTGGACCTATAATTTCTTCAGTAGAGGGAACTCCCAGGTAAAGAAGCTCTCTTTATTGATGAAGTTGGCACCTTCTCTACAATTTATAGTATTAGAGAGTTGAGGATTGAGAGGCTGAGTAACTTTCCCAAGGTCACACATCCAGTATGTGTCAGAGGCTAGATTTGAATTCAGGTCTCTGATTCTGAGACTAGCTCTCTATTACATCACGCTTCCTCTATAATAGAAAAATCTCCTTAAGAAGAAAAAAATTATTCTCTCTTTCCCTCTTCCCCTCTTTCCTTCTTTCATCGCTGCTCTTTTATCCTCCTGTCCTGCCCCTTTTACTCTTATTCCTCTTCCTTTCCATTACAAAAGGCAAAAGAAATGGTCTCAGAATACAGAAGCAAGTCCAAAAATACAAGAAACTCTCAGATGACATTCCTGGATGTCTTAAGAGAAATGTAAAAAGAAATCAAACTGTAAACTAGGTTGGAAATAGTTTGGACAAAGAGAGAGGTAACCTTCTGGTCAAACCAGTAGTCAAGAGGCAACATAGTTCTTCCTATCAGCATGACCTTGGGCAAGTCACTTAACCACTCTGTGCCTCAGTTTCCTTTTCTGTAAAATCAGGAACTGGACTCATTCACCTCTAAGCTCTTTTTATCTCTAAATCAGAAGTTCTTAACCAGGGATCCATAAATTTATGTGTGTGTGTGCGTATATATATATATATACATATATATACACATATATACATATACATATACATATCTATACACATACATATATATATCTATACACATACATATATATATCTATACACATACACATATATATCTATACACATACATATATATAACTACATTTTAATGTAATTGGTTTCTTTTGTAATCCATGTATTTTATTTTGTGCATTTGAAAACACAACTCTGACATGGGATCCAGAGGCTTCACTAGGTGGCCAAAGGGGTCCTTGACACAAAGAAAGTGAAGAAGTCCTTCACCTCCATGATCCTAGAATACTCACTAATCTCTTTATGATACATGAATGATGTTGCACTAATCCTATAGTCTGCCTTCACTGCTCCAGTCCTTACCATTTCTGGGACTTGTACTTGTAGCTAAGAAAGCCAGCTAGCCAGAGTCTCCAAATAATTCTGCCTCGTAGTCATCGATGAAGCAAAGAGACATCCAGTATTGTCCACACCATGGCCTCTTTGTTCAGTGCCACAGGAGCACTTCATAAGAGCTCTTCCACAAGCTTCATTTAAAAAGCTCATCCACTGACCCAGTCAAGGGGAGGTTAAATCCGAGCACTGGCACGTTTTCTTAAGGAGTGTGTGATTTCCTCCCTGGCACAGTTTTATTTTACACCTCCCTCTATGATGGATTTTATTTCTGCTAATACTGAAAACAGATCCTACCTACCCTCTTGAAATGAAACAAGAGGAAATGAGTGTTGTTACTTTGAGCCTTGGGAGAATCATTCGTGGCGTGGGTGTGGCTTAGCCCTTCACCCCTCTGAGGTCCATGAACTGAATAACCATCATACAGTATGGGGAAGTTGGGAATGTGTGAGCACAGGGATGAAAGTAAAATAAATTTCTCTCTGTATTTCTGGATCTGATCCATACCTCCATAACATTCTGGCCACTAGGTCAACAGTGTGATAGGGATATGTGAAGCCAAGAAGAAGACAATCTGTAAATATGCCTCATATCATACCCAACCGAGAGAGGTAGAAGTTCATAGGCTCACAGGACAATAGAGTTAGAGCCTAAAGGGACCCAACCCTCCATTAATACAGGTGAGTCAACTGACATCCAGAACCAAGTCAAATCAAGAAGTATTTAAGCACCTACTATGTGCCAGGCACTTTGCTAAACTCCGGAGATACAAAGAAAGGCATAAACTGCCCCTGCCCTCAGGATGCTCACAGTCTAACGGGGAAGACAAACAACCACGTACAAGAATGATGTATACAACATACATTGGAGGTCATCTCAGAAGGAAGCACGAGTATTAAGGGGACAGGGAAAGTCTTCTCATAGAAGTTAAGATTTCAGCTGAGAACTGAAGGAAGCCAGAGATTACATAAGTAACTTGCCTGGGATCACACAGGTAGCAAATCCAAAGACCTAAACCCAGGCCCTTTGAATCCAGAACCAATCCTCTGCTGTGTCTCTATTCTGTCATCCGTGACCATATCGGTCTTCTCGGCCTTTTTTTTGAGCCACCTCTATTCATGAATTTGGGGCAGTTATGGGGTGCTGCAGCTGATAGTGCCTGGCCTGGAATCAGGAAGACTTGAGTTCACATCTAGCCTCAGACACTTAATATCTGTGTGACCCTGGGCAAGTCACTTAACCCTGTTGGCCTCAGTTTCCTCATCTGTAAAATGAGCTGGAGGAGGAAATGGCAAACCACTCCAGTATCTTTGCTAAGCGAGTCCCAAATGGAGTCACAGAGTTGGACATTGCTGAAATGACTCAACAACAATGCACATGTCTATATCAATAGTACTAAAGTGTTTTATGTTAGACAAACGTGCGATGTGAACACACTCAAGAGTAACATCACAAATAGCAATAAACTGGTCAGTGTAATATACTTGATGTTAAAATAGTAAAGGTATAAAAATCATGTTAACTTGCCTTCGAAACTACAAGAAAATGTGTTGCCAGTTTAAAATAATCTGATTTTTAGCAATAATTTTCTAGCATATTTTCCAGTTAATTTATTTGGATTTCAGTGCAAGCTAATGTGGCATTCAAAGTAGAAATAGGCAGGGCTGGTGACAAGCAGATGTTGTTTGGATGAATGGGAACAGCTGGGTTCAGATCCCTCCTCAGACACTCATGACTGGTGTGCTAGAACATATTTAAGCTTTCTGAGCAATAGTTTTCTCGCCTCACCTCACCGAGGTGTCATTTCGAGCTTTAAATGCGATAATACATATAAAGTACTCAAAACACTTTGAAGTGCTGCTTTAAGGCCAAGTCAGAGTCCAGCTCCATGGCCTTGGGAAGGGCACATCCTTCAACTCTTGGGTCTGAGTTTCCTTATTTGCCAAATGGAAGTGATGCTCCTTACACTCCTTATCTCAGAGGGTGCTGGTGGAGAAGATTGCTTCCAAAGCTATAGAAATGGAAATAAGCATGGCCTGGAGGGATGGCATCAGAGTCAAGAAGTCCTGGGTTCTAGTCCTTCCTGTATGAGCAGGAGCAAGTGATGAGCAAGCCAAACTCTCAGTGCCACACACTATCAGGTACAAATGGAACAGTGGGAGAAGTTTCCATTCCAGGGATTCCCTGCACATGGGGACCAAAAACGTTTCTTAACATACACCTTCACTGTGAGTCTATTCATTAAACCTACGTGCCAAGCATCAAGCTAGTCACTGAGGGACACAGGAAGATAAACAAAGTGCCATCCTTCCCCTCTCCTTTATTAGAGAAGGAAAGAAAAATGGGGCACAATGTATACTGAAGGGAGACATGGACAAAGTTCTGGGGCATGGACCACAGACCAGCACGATCATGCCTACACAGCTCAGAAGAGAAAAAAGAAGAAAAAAGTCACTGGGTCACATGACCTCCATCACAGGGATCAATAAAGGATTATTGCATCACCTGTTGACCACAGGAGACTGACCTCCTTTAAGGCAAACTTTGTCATATATTTCAAAGGTCCTAGAATGATGGGGAGGGGCATGGGGAACTGAGGAGGATGGAATTGGGTAGGATTCCATATATGAGGAAGAGCTGAAATTCAACTCACTTGAGTAGCTCTAGAGTGTGTGTGCATGTTTATATCTATGTTTCTAAACACATATACACATATGTGCATAACATGGTGGCTATGGCCCTATCCTTCCGAGGAGCAGGTCTGTTACATTTTATCGCACCCTGGGCAAGTCACTTAACTTTTCTATACCTCAGTTTTCTCATCTGTAAAATTAGGATAATTATAGCACCACTTTCCAAGGTTGTTATGTGGATCAAATGAAATAATATTTGTAAAGTACTTAGCACATTGCCTGGAGTGCAGTAGGCAGTTAATAAATGCTTATTTCCTTCCTACCTACCTCATATTCACATATAATCTATACACACATATGTGTGTATGAATCCATACATACCTACATATACATACATACATTATAAATGTACATTATGCTTTTTTAAGGTATCCAGACCCAAGGTTTCTTTGGGAGATACCCCCGTCCATCAAATCAGGGAGGATCTTCTGATTAATCTCATTATACTCTTCTATCAATTAAATATTTGCTGTCCCCAGTACATCCACTGGGGTTGGTTTGGCACATATGTCCTATTCCCCAATTCTTGAAAGTTTTCTGGGGACTTAGAAATTCTTACACACTCCCAAAATCAGCAGTTTGTTGTGAGAGCCTAGACTTATTATAGCAATTACAATCACTCCCAAATAATATGTTACTCAAATCTAGCAAACAAATAAGCATTTTACAAAGATCTTAGAGGCTGTTCCCTTCCTGGTCCTCATAAAAGCCTATATCATCCCCAAACAATTAGGAAAGAACAAAGTTGTAATTAAAATAGAATAAATAACAAAAATGAAAACATAAAAGGGGGGGGTGGGGAATGAGTGTCATCTTAAAGGAAAGAGTAGTCCCAAATGGGCTTTCAGAGGGGATTGCACATGTGGAATCAGCTGAAGGTCATGCTTCTACCCTCAGGGAGATCTCAAACTGTCTTGGATGAAAATCCCTCCCATGGGTCTCTACCCAGTAGATCCCTGTCATAATATGGAAGGTAGTGGAAGATCCAAACAAAAATCTCTCCAGGGGTGAATACATGGAATTTTCCCATTGGATACCTGCAAAACTATATGTCAAAATCTAATTAGAGGTGTGAATTCACCTGATAGGACAAGCAGGCTAGCTCAAATTCAGACAAATTCAAATATGCATGAGATCATTTAAAAAGCTATTAAGCACTTGGAGTTTATTGGAATTAAACTCTCATATCCCATAAAAGATGTCACCTGTGACTGAGGGTACACCCCCTTCCACGGGGGCTCTAGCTCCGGACTCTAGGTCAACCAAAAACACAAGTCCTTCAGTATTGACCCAGATCACCCATTTCCATAGAGCCGATATGCATGCTGAGCTCCATGGGAAGCATCCCAGTCCAATAAATTGAAGGGCTCCTGCTATGTGTTGCACATCCTTTGTTTTTGAAGAGGACCAGTGACATCACCAGATGATGTCTTGACTTGCACATGAATTGGATTTAAGTGAGGCAGAGTTGCACAAAGTGGTCAACCTCACTCTCTCTTCCTGAGCCATCAGAATCCAGTAACAGGACAAAAGTCAGGATGACCGTCGATGGCCTGGAATGCAGTGGATGACCTTGGCATCTTTGATGTCTGACCAAGGTCTGAGCACTTGCTTCAGCTGCTTCCGTGGCTATTGGAACAAATTGTTCTCATCTGCCCGTTTGGCTGGGGTTTAGTCTTCATGTGCTTGGGGTAGACATTCCCCTAACTCACCATTTTGAGACCTGTTAGTTACCCTCAACCTGGTTTGGCCCATCTCCTGAGACAGGATTTACCAGGTTGGGGCCACTGCCCATGCTGCAGCTTCTTGGAGTTACAGGTGAGAGTTGGGCGAAGGTGGACACCAAAGGTGGTTAAGCAGCCCTCACACCAAAGGTGCTAGCCCTCCCTGAACCCCCCATACACCCTGTCATACGTAAGCCCAGCTTCAGTGGCCCCTCCCACAGAGATTTTGGACACTATTACTATAACATCAAGAGGGAAGTAAGAGGATCTTGGAGTGTGATAGCGAACTGTTATCTAGGGAGAGAGTGAGGGAGGCATCGAGAAAGGTGATGATGATGACGATGATGATGATGAAGATGACGATGATGATGGTGATGATGATGATAATGATAGCATTCATGTAGCACTTTAAGGATCACAAAGAGCTTTACAGACCCTGTGAAGTAAATGTTATTATCTCCACTTTACAAACGAGGAAACTCTGGCAGACAAAAGTTAAGTGACTTGCCCTAGGTCACACAGCTGTAAGTATCTGACACAGGATCTGAAATCAGATCTTCCTGTCCTTCCAGGTCCAGTGATCCATCTGCTGTACAAAGTGTGATTCCTGAGATGACTGCCAGCTGGCAGGAGAGACGTGGACAATTAGCTGCTCCCTTTGACTCCAGCTGAGCCACATTTAAGTCTTCAGATCACTAATGTGGCTGATGAATGTCAAAGAAAGACAACCAAGGAGCAGATTTGCAGGCATGTTCACTTAATTAATGGGATTTTGGGGCAAACACTTGGGAGCTGGCCGGTACAACACGGATCCTTGAGTTTCTACCCCCCATTATTTTATGGAGGAGGAAACTAATGCTCAGGGATGGGGTTGTCTTGCTCAAAACCACTTGACAGAGAAGGGATGCAACCCAGCTCCTCAAAAAAAAAAAAACCCACCATGACATCCCTATACTATAAACACTGGAAATGGAAGAATGTTATTCCTTCTTCCTAGAAAAATTTCTTACAATGGCCAAACCCATACTGGCATAATGGATCCATAGAGTGTTGGACTCGAATTTAGGGAGATGCTGAGACAGATACTCTGTCTTCCATTCCCTCCTTTCCTATGACACAGAAGAATTATGTGACCATGGACCTGTCTCTTTGCCTGTCTGAGCCTGTTTTCTCATGTGCCTCTTCACACAGGGTTGTTGTGAGGCTGAAATGAGATACTATATTCAAAGGCCCATGTACGTGTCAGTCATTATTATTACAAGCTGTCTCTAATTTATTTCAGCCGTCGGGATCCAGGGGTCCCACCACTTCCTCTGCTGTTTGTTTTATGATAAAGGCCCAGCTGCCCCCTCCTCCTAGATCCAGTCCAAAGGCCAGGAAAAACATGGGCAATATTTAGACTGTAAAATGGATTCCCAAACCAAGTATACCATCAGCTCAAAGAGAGTAGTGGGACTTTTCAAGAATCAGCTGAAAACAGAGAGAATCCCTTAGCCCAAGGAAAATAGCAAAACACTTCATAGACATGGAAAAGCCAGAGTCCAAACAGGGCTGGATGCCATCTGTCTTACTCCAGGCTGAATTCCGGGCAGGCTCTGGAGGGGTTCAAGGTCAGGTCAGGTTGGCTATGCCAGGAAGGCCCTCCTTCCTTCCTTCCCTGATGAAGATGTGTGTGTATGTGTGTGTGTGTGTGTGTGTGTGTGTATGTGTATGTGTATGTAAATATATATATATATATATATATATGGGGTGTGTGTATGTGTATGTAAATATATATATATATATATATATATATATATATATATATATATACATATATATGGGGTGTGTGTATATATATATATAGTGTGTGTGTATGTATGTATACGTATACAAATAGTATTGTATACATATATAATATATATGATACATATATGTTGTCCCTTTTTTTCCCTTTTTCTCTCTCCCTCCCTTCTTTCCTTACTCCTTTCCCTCTTCTTTCCCCCTTTCTTCTCTTATTTCCCTCTTCCTCTCCTTCCTTCATTTCTTCCCTTCCTATTTCCCTCCCCACCCTGGGCTATGTCCAGCACTGAGACACCACACCCATCACTGCCAACCTTCCAAACTCTACCAGATTCTCTCCACCATTACTGGGAACAAGACTCTCACTGCCACTAGTCTCCTAAAAAAAAATACCCACTGCTCCCCTCCTAGCTTCTTGTGACCTTGCCTTGGGTTGTCTCCAGTTCTGGGCTCATACACTGTCACCAACCTCTCACCTCCTATCTTTCTTGGTCTCCAGGGACTTCTCAGTACAGTCAGTCCCAAGACAAGCTCTCATCCATCTCCCACTGCCTAGAATCTTCTCTAGTGCAAGCCCTGAATTACCACCCCCTGACCCAGCTCCCATACCTCATCTTGCTCTTGACAAGTATGAGGCAAGTATTGTAGGACAACATCAACCTGAAGGAGAAGGGATCTCAGTCTTATTATGTGCCTCCCTCAACAGACCTCTCTCCAACTACTCTGCCTAGACTCACTCCTCAATGTTCATCATACTCCCACTTCATTATATTCTACCCATGTCAATGATTTTGAACCCCCTGTTACTGGCATGCAAATCCTGTTCCCCATCCACAAGTGCTTGCTCTCTGGCTCCTATGAACTTCAATCTATCCTCCCTCCCCCTCCAAAATGTCCCATTCCAGAACTACATATTCCTTTCACCATGTTCTCTATAATGCCTGCTCTATAATTAACAAACTTTCTTTCATCTCAGACCTCCTATTTTCTCATTCCTTCCATCTTCTGGATGTATTAACATCTGGCTCCCTCCCAATGATACTACTTCCCTTGTAGCCTTTTCTAACACCAACTCCACTTTATCTTATAACCCCAACTCACTGATCAGGGCAAGGGATTCAGAGTACTCCTTCCTCCCAAGTGACCCTTCCAGATTCTCCATCTACCACTACCACTCAATAATATTTAGGTTTTGAGCCTGGGTATCTGGGAGGATTGTGGGGTACTCAACAGAAATAGAGATGTTAAGAAGAAGGGAAGGTTCGGAGGGAAAGATAATGACTTCAGTTTTTTACATGTTGAATTTGATGTCTACAGGACATGTAGTTTGAGCTGCCAAGATGCATGACTGACAGTCAAGAGCAAGGTTAGGACCGGACAAGTAGATCTGAGTCCTCTGCATAGAGATGAGCATTGAAATCATGGGAGCTGATGAGATCACCAAGTAAAATAATAAGGAGGGAGAAGAAGAAGAAGAAGAAGAAGAAGAAGAAGAAGAAGAAGAAGAAGAAGAAGAAGAAGAAGAAGAAGAAGAAGAAGAAGAAAAGAAGAAGAAGAAGAAGAGGAGGAGAGGAGGAGGAGGAGGAGGAGGAGGAGGAAGAGGAGGAGGAGGAGGAGGAGGAAGGAAGGAAGGAAGGAAGAAGAAGGAAGGAAGGAAGGAAGGAAGGAAGGAAGGAAGGAAGGAAGGAAGAAGGAAAGAAGAAAAAAGAAAGAGAGAGAGAGAAAGAAAGAAAGAAAGAAAGAAAGAAAGAGAAAGAAAGAAAGAAAGAAAGAAAGAAAGAAAGAAAGAAAGAAAGAAAGAAAGAAAGAAAGAAAGAAAGAAGGAAGGAAGGAAAGAAGGAAAGAAAGAAGAAGAAGAGGAGGAGAAGAAAGAGAAGGAGGAGGAGGATAGAGCCTTGGGAAATCCCTATTTCTGGTGGGTATGACATGGCTGTATATATTCACAGACAGGCATGCTTTGCTTTAATGTGCTTTGCTTTATTGTGTTTTTTACACATGGAAGGTTTGTAGTAACCCTGCATCAAACAAATCTAAGCAGCACATGCTCACATCATATCTCTGTGTCACATTTTGCTAATTCTCACAATATTTCAAACTTTTTCATTAGTATCATATGTATTGTGGTGATCTGTGATCAGTCATCTTTGATGTTACTATTGTAATTATTTTGGGGCACCATGAACCAAGTCCATATAAGAAGGCAATTGATAAATGTGTGTGTTCTGACTGTTCCACCAACTAGCTGTCTTCATCTCTCTCCCTCTCCTCAGACAAAACAATATTGAAATTAGGCCAATTAATATCCATACAATGGCCCCTAAGTGTTCAAGTAAAAGGAAGAGTCAATCCATGAACAAACTTCATTGTTGTCTTATTTTAAGAAATTGCCACAGGCACCCCAACCTTCAGCAAACACCACCCTGATCAGTCAGCAGCCATCGACATTGAAGGAAGACCCTCCACCAGTAAAAAATATTCTGATTCACTGAAGAAGCAAAAAGATTTCGATTCACTCAGATGATAGCGTTTTTTAGCAATAAAGTATTTTAATTGAAGTGTGTACATTTTTAGACATAATATTATTGCACTCTTACTAGACTACACTATAGTGTAAATATAACTTTTATATGCAGTAGGAAACCAAAAAAATTCATGTGATTTGCTTCATTGGGATATACATTTTATTGTGGTGGTCTAGAACCTGCAATATCTCTGAGGTATGTCTGTACATATAATACATATGTGTGTGTGTACATAAATATATATTTATTCATATAGAGAGATATATGCATACAGATGGTTCATATGTGTGTGTGTATATATGTATAGACACATACTTAAATAGTAATCATCTATATAGATATGATCATTGAACTCTTGGGAACTAATGAGGCCACCAAAAGTGATGTTGTACAGGGAAAGGAGAAGAGGGCCCAAGACAGAGTCTGGGGGAGCCCCCATGAAGATCCAGCAAAGCAAACTGAGATACATACAAAATAAAGGCCAATTGATCGGGGCAGAGGGATGGCACAAACAACTAGAAGAATCAGGAAAAACCTATTAAAGGAGGTAGCACGTGAACTGATCCTTGAAGGGAGGTAGGGGTTCCAAGAAGCAAAAGTGAGGAGGAAACGCATTCCTGGCATTAGGAGACAGCTTGGGCAAACACACAGAGGCACGAGAAAGCCCTCCGTCATCCCCTCGTGGGAGCACTACAAAAACAAAAGGTGAAATGCTCCCTTTCCTCAAGGAACTTATATTCTAATAAGGCTATATATCACACATGGGATATTTTCATCAGGATAGTCACAGGGATGGTGAGTGAAGCTAATTGCTTAATTAATTTCCAAAAGCAATGAGACTATTGATTGGGCCCAGAGAGTTGCCAATGGAACCCACCAGAACCAAATTATTCCTGTTCAGTCTTACATCTGCAAAATGAGGGGGCTAAACTAGATTACCTCAAAGGTCCAACTTGAAATCTATGATTCTGTGACCCCGAGGTCATAGAGTGAAGTACTGTCTCGTTACAGCATAGGGACTGGACCTATGATTTCAGTGCTATAGTTTATAGCATATCTTGATAAATTCAAGGAGCTATGTCCCATTATATTTGTGGCATAGGATCTCTTAAAGAAATATAAGACTTAGGGACAGGTAGGTGGTGCAGTGGATAGAGCACCAGCCTTGGAGTCAGGAGGACCTGAGTTCAAATCCGGCCTCAGACACTTGACACTTACTAGCTGTGTGACCCTGGGCAAGTCACTTAACCCCATTGCCAGCAAAAACAACAACAACAAAGAAGTGAAGACTCCACTTTATTTCACAGTATCAATAGATTCTTAGAGTTGAAAGAGGCTTCAAAGGCTAGTGAATCCAACCTTCACATGAAGCGTGATGACCTTTACCATCCCTGACAAGTGATCATCTGTCCTGCTCTTCAATACTCTTAAGTTCATGGTATCATGAGGCAGCTCATTCCTGTGCCAGACAATTCTGATTGTTAAAAATTCTTGACTGGATCTGCAATCTGTGTCCAAGAGTGAGGCCAATCCCTGCCCTACCAGCTGCTTGATTCTAAGTACTGGAAGGTCCCTGTATCAATGAGATCACAAGCTTGGTCCTCACACTCCCCAACTAGATGAGGAGGAACACACATTCTGAAACTTCTCTTTGAGTGCATGAAGGAAAAAGCAACTACTACATGCTTGCTGTGTGCCAAGCACTGTGCTAAGTGCCAAGGATACCCTCAACAAACTTCTAGTCTAACAAGGACACGCTACACAGGAGAGGGAGGTTCAGAAGCAAGGGTAGGTGGAAGGTGTCAGTGGTCCGGGAAATTAAATAGAAGGGGAAATGGCAAGGCTTGTGCTCCTGGAGGGCTTAGCAGATGGCGGAGGGGGGGGGGGAGTAGTCTTTCCTTTAATCCTCATCTTGCTCCTGACCTTGATTTTGAAACCTCCTGATTTGTTGTCCTTGGTGTTCCTCATCAGACTCCGGTCATTTGGAGCTCCAGCACTGCCAAAGCTATTTCATTGATCATCTGTTACCTTTCTGGTCTCCATCTGTTGTATACATCTTCAATAAGCCTAGGCTGACTGGAGAGTTCCCTGTGCATCCACATTGGTCTCTTCAGACAATTCATATTTTTCCTCCTGATTAGAATTGCTTCCCTTTGTGTCTTTAAATTTTCCTTCCTGGAGCAGCTAGGTGGTACAGTGGATAGAGCACTGGCCCTGGATTCAGGAGGACCTGAGTTCAAATCTGACCTCAGACACATAGCATTTACTAGCTGTGTGACCCTGGGCAGGTCACTTAATCCTATTGCCTAATCAAAAAAAAAATGAGGAAAAAAATTTTCCTTCCCTTTACTCTTGGGCTAACTTCCCTTATTGAAATTTAATCCATGGAATTCTACCTGTCTTTCACCTAAACCCTGGCCAAAACCTAGAGCGTATATATCAGAACATCCTTGACTTTCTTCCCCTCCTTGATCACAAACTCTACAAGGAAGTAGTCCCTTCTTCTGAAAGTTCCAAGATCCAGAACAGAATTTCCTCCATGTTAGATCCTTCACTTTTTGAAGGATGGAATTATCACTAAGATAAGTCAAGAAGTTATTGGCTGTTCTGCATTTATCAGAGAGAGGGCTTTAGTAAGTGTATGAAAAATTCAAGTGCTCCATCCCTACTGTACAAGCGTCTGTGGCAAGCTTGTGAAATGTCTTCTGAACTAATCATCTATTTCCTCTTTCTGTTAAGACAGTCTGAAGTGGAGTAGGTTATGTGAGGTGTTCAGGGAAAACTAGCACCTTTGGTGTAAGGGCTTGCCAAATCCTTTTCAGGGCTGTTCATCCACCTTTGGTGTCCACCTGCACCCAACTTTCACCTGTGCTCCAGGAAGCTGTAGCATGCACAATGGTCATACTTTGGTAAAACTGTCTTAGAACATGGGCTAAACCAGGTTGAGCTTAGCTGACAGGCCTCAAACTCATTGGCAAGGTAAGGGAATGTCTACCCCAAGCATGTAAAGTCTTCCTATGAGGAGTGAAAGCAATTTGTTCCAAAGGCCATGAAAGTGACTGAAGCAGGCCCTGTGGAGCACTTAGAGCTTGGTCAGAAATTAAAGACACCAAGGTCATCCATTGCATCCCTGGCCATCACCATTCGTCCTGACTTAATTTGCCATTGGACGTTGATGACTCTGGAAGAGTGAGTGAGGCTCATGACTTTGTGCAGCTCTGCCTCACTTAAATCCAATTCACATGTAAGTCAAGTCGTAACTCCATAATGTCATTGGTCCTCTTCAAAAACAAAGGATGAACAACATTCCTCAATGATTAAATTGCTTCAGTTTCCATCTCAATTGATCTTTACCCAAATTCTCTCCACCATGCTTCCTTTCTCTGATTGCTAGGTGTCTCACTTAAATCTGATTTCACGTACAAGTCAAGACATCACCCATGGCATCATGTGTCCTCTTTGAAAATGAAGGACACGCAGCAGCAGCAGCTAGGTGTCCTCACAGAAACAAACATTCTTAATATACAGTGCTAGCCTGCCTGCCCTTTCACTTATCCTCTTTGTTTTAAATAAGACACACCCATCCAGAACCATGTTCTAAACATGGATCACCCCATCAAGCCTCAGGGATACCTGTTAGGTATCTGGTACCTAATTTTTCCCGGTACCTAAGCTTTGGGCATATTCATATAAACAAATAAATCTGAGGCCATAGGTTTTTCTTGGTTGTTTCAATTGCTATTCTTCCTTTCTTTGCTTTTCGTTTGTTTGTTTGTTTGTAACTACACTTTATGGTATCTAGCTTGGTAAATGTACCTAAGAAGCTTGCCCCCTTCCACCATCTTTTTATTCCATTTGTTCTGATTTGCAAAAGAAAAGAAACCCCACAGACAAATACATGTTTGCAATCCTTTTTTAGGTACACTCCAACCCTGGCCTACAGTCTGTCATTCCTCTATGTAAGCAGGAGTGCTTAACTCTGAATCTCATTCTCACATCAGTTTCTTATGCAAGCTATCCACTTCCCAAGTCAATTTTTGTCTTTTCTGCAACCTTTGTCTTTAATGGGGAGTCTTAGGAAAACACAAGCCGAGCTCCTGTTTCCTTCAGTCTTGCTCAAGACTTCCTCATCTTTGGCAACAGTTCTCAATTCATTCTGGCAGTATCATTGGTGACCCTGTGAATGACTGGAAGTGGGTTGTATTGATCTATTTGGCCAGGTCTTAGGAAGTCATATGCTATGTCTTGGAGACATGCCATAGGCAGACGACAAACCTGTCTATTGTTGTTAGGTCAGAAAGTAGCTACCTCAGGACCCCCTGAGCAGGGCATCACCAGTCAGAACTATTTTATACCTACTTCAACCCTTAATGGATGAGTTCTCACCTGTTAGAATCTTTGGCTTCCCTCTGTCATTCCTGGGAGGATAAGCAGTTGCTTCCTCCTCAGATCATCCAGCTCTTTTCACTCCAGGAAGGGCTTCAAGTTTCTTTGAGTTCCAAATGCACAATGTTCCTTTTCTTTCCCTTCCTCCTCTATGTGATTCTTCCAGATTCCAACCTCTTGACAAAGGTCAAGTTTTCTTTCTGCCAATTCAACTGTCCCTACTCTGTTTCTAACCCCCACCCATCACACCCCTAAGCCCTTTTTCTGGTTTTGGGGTTTGTTTGTTTTTTTAAAGGAACACTTCATTTGAACACCTGGAATATATAAAGGTATTTCTCCAGCCCTTTCATGCTCTCTTACAAAAGGGAAACCAGCCTGCATGTGAAACATAGATAATAGTTGTTTGGGTATGGAAAGCATACAAAGATCACGCACTCAATACAAGTCACTGTTGTTAGCCTTCTCCCCATACTGATTGGGACAGCTAGGTGATGCAGTGGATAGAGCACCAGGCCTGGAGTCAGAAAAACTCAACTTCCTGAGTTCAAATCTAACCTCAGACACTTACTAGCTGTGTGACCCTGGGCAAGTCACTTATCCCAGTCTACCTCAATTCCTCATCTGTCAAATGATGAGGAGAAGGAAACGGCAAACCACTCCAGTGTCTCTGCCAAGAAAACCCCAAATGGGGTCATGGAGAGTTGGATGCGACTGAAAATGACTGAACCACAACTGATTGAGATGATCAGCTTGCTTTGGATCTGATCGCAGAGATTTACATCTACCTCCTAAGCACGTGTTAAGACATTTACAACCTTTTATTACCTCTTAATGTGACAGTCATGTTCAACTTTCTTTTCTCACAACCAGGTGACAGTAAGACTCTACTTCATTTTGTTTCTCTAATGATTTCTGTTAATTTGATAATGATTTCTTTCTCTAATGATTTCTCTAATTTGTTTCTTTTCCAGTATGTTTCCATACTTCGCTTACCTCACCCTCTTGAGTCTTTCTCTTTAGGATTTTTTTCTTCCTTCCAACTGAGACCTTTTCCTCCTTCACTCCAAATTATTTTCCTTCAGTTTACCCTCAAGTTCTCCCAAATTCCTCATTTCCCCAAATGCCATCTTTAACCTTCTGCATAGGTGCAAACCCTTTAAAGTTACCATCACATTGGTTTTTTTCTTATTATTCAGCCTGAGTCCTTGTTTCTTCTTATATTCCTCCCTCTGCTCCTCACCCTACAACTCTTGAAAGCCACAAGTAGAATCTGCCACATTAGGGGCTTTCCTTGAAATCTTTTGATTTGTGGACCATCCACTAGTTAATTATCCCTCACTCTTGTAACAAGACTTGTCTGTCTCCTTTGCTCATCATGTGTCTCTCTGGTGATATCATTTATTCCAGTTTGCAAAACTTCAATTCAAAATTTTTGCAACCTACAATCTATTAGCTAAAGGTCATGCTAAACTTAAGAGATTGTCGTAGTCCATGAATGACACAGAAGCACCAGAAGAATACTGGTATTTAAAAGTACATAATAGGCAAAAAAGCAATATTTGCCAATTGTTTGACTGACTAAAGTCATTGTAAAAAAATATGAAACCAATACACCAACTTATATTTTTCATATTTTGAGAATCTACAGAAATGTTTCTTCATCAGTTTATTCATCTGGAAGTTCCTTGATTTAATATTTCAACATCAGGGGATCCCTGGAAGTAGTTGGAATTTGATAAATACTTATTGAATTGGATTGGATTGGATTGAAATGAACCAAATCAAATCCATGACCTCTTCACTTTGGGTATTCCTTCCCTATCCTCTCTACCTTTTTCCTTTTTAGAGGTTATTGCTCCCACTGAGGAGCTGTCCTGTGTGCTGGAGCCCTTCCTCTGCTTCTTTTAACATTTTCTGGATGCCAGTGCAGCACGCGTCCTGTCTATTGGTTATCCTTCTCATCCACGTGACTGTGCACACCCCATTCCATCTATGTGCTGTCTTTCATACCACCACCACCGCCGTACAAGCAGCACTGGTAACATGTCCCTTGCTCACTTGCATTCAGCATGGGTCTTTCTGTTATCTTTTGCATCACTTACAATTTGCTTGACAGAAATATTTTTAAGCAAGCCAAATTAGGTAAATCGATCTCAAAATGGGGTTCTCTGAGAATTACTGTAATATCCATGATACGTGGGAGAAACTGTGAACAATTCATGTCCAAGTCATCAATGTATTTTAAACACTAAGTCAATCAATGATGTTGATGGTAGTTAAATGTCCTATGGATGAGCAGAGAAAGAGAGAATGGTCATACTGTGCTTTCCTTTCATAGTCAAAGAAGCAAAGAGAACTCTGGTTTGATGCTCCAGCATATTGTCCCAAAAGCCTCTAGTGGCCTGCTGGAAGCTACTTTGGATCTCCCACTGTCTTCTTTTTTTCCTCATGGTTGGCCTCACAGGCTTTCTCACATAAATCTCTACTGGAGAAATGATTTACAGCAAAAGAAAGAAATGTGCCTTCAAGATGACAATGAAAAGTCCTGAATTTTCAAGTGGGTTTTCAGAGAGCAAATGCAGGAGGCAGCTGGGTGGGGAACATGAGCCATACTTTGCCCAAATAGATTCCTCGTCTCCAAGCTGTGGCTAAGATCCATCTGTTTGTCATTGGACACAAGACAATTGGAGACAAAATGCCTTGTCAATGGGTTTGGGGAGGAAGGAAGGGGGGTAGAACAATGGGAAATGAGGTCCCCAGATCTACCAGCTTGCAACAGACGACTCTTCAAACTGTTCATCCATGACACAAAAACTTGGCAGTGGACTCTTTTCCCCTTCCCAGTTAATCCTTCCACATCCCAGACATGATTTTCTACTAAAAGGACATGAAGACAAAGAAGAAAGAGGTGACTTGTGGTGTTTTTCTATTCAGAGAAATTCATGCCCCAAAGATTAGAAGCACATTCCCAGAAGATGACCCAAATGGATGATTTCAATTTTGAGAAAACACACAATTGGAGACTTGGCATCCTTCAAGACTTGGCTGAAATGCCAACTTCTACAGGAGGCCCATCCCAGTTCCTCCCCTTTTCCTTCCATCTACTCTCTCTGTATCTTTTTACATACATGCTATCTGCCCCATTAGGTTGGGAATTCTGTAAAGATAGGAATCGTATTTTTCTTTATAACCTGTACTTAGCACAGCATCTAATTAATGCTGTTGATTGATTACATGACTGAATGACTGACTAACTTTGCCTCAGTGGGCAGAACCAGGAGTGCAGGTGAGGTCACGAAGGGCAAATTTAAGCTTGGAGTCAGGAGAAAACTTCTTAACTTAGATCTGTCCAAATGTGGGCCCGGTCACCTTTGGGAGCAATGGCTGATCCCGCCCTCGATTTCCATGTCGGGCCGGATGAGCAAGTACCGGCTGTGTTACAGCAGACATTCCTTTCGGGGAAGGGGACAGACAAGATGGTGAAGGCCCCTTTCTTCTCCAAGTGTCTGTCCTCTTGCCATTAATCTTAAATTCTGCTGACTTCCCAATGTTCCTGTTCTATTCATCCCCACCTCTGGTGTCAATCACACCAGCTGCCTTCTCTGCTCCTCCTGAGAGCCTGTGATTCCATGGACTCATACCTCCAGTAGGTAGTAACTCCCAAGAGTTGTTGTCGTTGACCTGTTGCAGTCATGTCCAACTCTTCATGACCCCATTTGGGGTTTTCTTAGCAAAGGTATTGGAATGGTTCTCCATTTCCTTCTCAACTCCCTTTACAGATGAAGAAACTGAAGCAAATGGGTTAAGTAACTTTCCCAGGGCCACAGAGCAAGTAACTATCTAAGGCCAGATTTGAACTCAGGAAACTGAGTCTTCCTGATTCCAGGTTCAGCGCTCTAGCCACCACGCAATCTAAAATGTGGAAGCAGCTAAGTAGTTCAGTGGCTGGAGTGCTGGGCTTAGAATCATAAGGACCTGAGTTCAAATCCAGTCTTAATCACTTACTAGCTATGTGACCCTGGACTCTGTCTGCTTCAGTTTCCTCACTTGTAAAATAGGGATCATATCCTCCTGAAGCTATTGTAAAAAACAGATGAGGTGATATCTATAAAGTACTTAGTAAATCTGAAAACACTCTATAAATGCTAACCAGAATGATTAGTAGAGACAGGAAGATAATATTATTTTCCTTCCTGTCTACTCGATCACACTTCTTCCTCTAAAATCCCATAAAGAAACCAAAATCATATGAATTAGAAGCTGACCAAGATAATGTAATTTCTTGATCATCATTTAAAAAGTCAGCATCACCAGTGTCACTATGGCCCTACCTGAAAAGGTATGGTTTAACTGGGAATTCACAACAGCCAGTGTCTTCAGGTGTTTCATCCTATTCTGCCAAAGTTGATATTTACTCAGAATTTCCATTCCTAGATGTTCCTAAGGCAGATCTGGACCGAGCTTTGCTGAATCCAGTAGAGGCTATCAGCAGATCAAGGCTTCACAATGACAGCAGCTGTACCAAGGATTACAAGGTGGAGTTTGGAGTTGACCAGAGACAATAGTTTTGCCTCTGTTGCTTTAAAGAGCGGGATTTCCCTAAGTGGAGTAATGGATTGAGTATTGAAATCAGGAAGACCTCAGTTCAAATACTGTCTCAGACATAAACTAGCTATGCTATCCTGGACAGGTTATTTAAAAATAACAACAACAATAATAGCTAGAATTTATATAAGCATTTTTAAAATTAATTTATTTATTTTTAGTTTTCAACAACCACTTCCATAAGCTTTTGAGTTTTAAATTTTCTCCCCCTTCCCAAGATGGCATACAATCCGATATGGACTCTAGATATACATTCCTATTAAACATATTTTCACATTAGTCATGTTGTAAAAAAGAATTAGAACCAATAGGACAAACCACCAGAAAGAAAAAAAAAATAGCAAATAGTATGCTTCGATCTGCATTCAAACTCCATAGTTCTTTCTTCGTTTGTGGATAGCATTTCCCATCATGAGACTTCTGGAGATGTCTTTGATCCTTGTGCGGCTGAGAAGGGTTAAGTCTACCAACATTAGTCATCACACAATGTGGCTGTTACTGTGTACAACGTTGTCCTGGTTCTACTCATTTCCCTCAGCATCAGTCCGTACAAGTCTTTCCAGGTTTTTCTGAAGTCTGCTTGCTCATTATTTCTTATAGCACAATAGTAAAGAATTTATACAAGCCTTTTAAGATTTATAAAGCACTTGACAAGTATTATCTCATTTTAGCCCCACAATCACATTGGGAGGTAGGTGTTATTATTTTACCCATTTTACAGATGAGGAAACTGAGGCAGACAGAGGTGAAATGATTTTCCCAGGTCACATAACTAATAAGTGTCTGAGGCTGGATTTGAGCTCAGGTCGTCCTGACAACAGCTAGGTAGCACAATGTATAGAGTACTGGGCCTGGAGTTAGGAAGACTCAAATTCAAATCTGGCCTCAGACACTTCCTAGCTGTGTGACCCTGGACAAGTCAACCCTGTTTGCCTCAGTTTTCTCACCTGTAAAATGAGCTGGAGAAGGAAATGACAAACCACTCCAGTATCTCTGCCAAGAAAACCCCAAATGGGGTCACGAAGAGTTGGACAAAGGACATATGAAACAAGAATATTATCTGCATCCAAAGAAAGAACTAATACAAGTATGCATTGAATAATTTTACGTATATGTGTGTGTGTCTGCATATACACATGCACACACTCACACACACACACACACACACACACACACACACACACATACATTTGTGCCTAATAGTTGCCAGTGGAGAGAGAGGGAAGAAATAAAATAAAAGAGAAATTTACATGATAATTTTATTATATATTTAAACAGAATAGCAAGTTGTACATAACATATTTGCAATTTCATGTGCAATTTTTTTTGTTATACCATGTTATGGAAATTTATCCCATAAAATAAAAATTAAATAAATAAAAATTAAAAATAAAGTAGCACATTAGTTTTTAACATTATATTTCTTATTAAAATGGAAAAATAATAAAATAAATCTATAAATTTAAAAAAAAAGTCAAACACAACTGAAGAACACCTAAACTTCCTGCCTTCAGGCCCAGCTCTCTCTCCACTCTGCCATCTAGCTGCCTCTGGCTGCCTCACTTTCTTCCTCTGTAAAATGGGGATAATAATAGCACCTACCTCCCAGGGGTGTTGTGAGGGTCAAGTGAGATAATAAGCCTATAAAATGATTTGCAAATGTGAAGGCATTATATATAAATGTTACTGATCATTATTGTTATTGCCATTCATGCTATTATTTTCCAATATATGTGTCTACCTGCCCACAGTGTAAACAGAGGGTTGGATCCCACAAAGCCAGAGGCGGCTCCTTGACATGGTGCATGGCTAGCCTGTCCATTTCATCCTCTCTCCCAGCCGTCCACTCCATGCTTCCCGACATGATCCCTGTCTTAGAGTCACATCAGTTACAAATCGTCTTTGAATCCTGACATGAACACAGCTAGGATAGCACAGCTACCAATGCAGATGTGGCCAGTGTACTGAGGAAGACGCGTGGCACAGTGCGGGAAAAGGTCTGGGGTCAGAAGACCTGGATTTGAGCCCCAGCTCTGGCGTGAGTTGAGTGACCCAGGAGAGTCACTTGGAGGACTTCCTTCAAGCAGAGTCAGGCATGCTCTTTATTCCCTGCCAATCCTCAAATTTTGTCATTTTTCTCCAGGTCTCAGTTTCCTTCTCTGTAAAAGGGGACAAGCACTGTGTTGTGGAAAAGGTACTCTGTAAATCTAGACATTTAATAGAAACATATCTACTCTCTTTTCTCCTAGGATAACAACCCTGCTGGCAAAGGCCTAAAGTGTGAGCTCTCAGTTCCCTTCATAGCCACATGAGCACAGCAGCAAAGAAAAAAAATTTAAGGACCAAAGTTTTGGAGAATTGGATTGATTCACACCAATTGTCCAACTCCTTGCCACTCTCCCCATTTTTGCTTCCTAAGCAGGTATCAATACCCCAAATCCTGCCCCGGCAACCTGGTGTCCTTCTCATGTCCATCCTTGGGATCTTGGCACTCTGCAGACATCCCAGGACCAACCCAGCATGGCTTTTTGAGCTGCAGTTGCTCTGCTCCCAACTAGAACCTGCCTCTCTGGCCCCAGTAGGGTACCTCCTTCCCACTCACAGACCCCAGGTTGGCACATGCCATCCTTGTCTGGACCACACCCTCACACACAGACTGGGTGTTCCAGTCTGAAAATACATAATAAATGTGCCACAGAATGAAAAGTATCAGTAAGCACTGCTGTAGAGAGTCAAAGAGGCTGATAGAGCTAATGATCCAGCCCTGGTCTCAGTTTATCATCCTTATTTTGTTGTTATTCAGTCATGTCAGACTCTTTATGACCTCATTTGGGGTTTTCTTGGCAGAGACCCTGGAGTGGTTTGCCATTTCTTTCCCCAGCTCCTTTTATATATGAGGAAACTGAGGCAAACAGGGTTAAGTGACCTGCCCAGGTCACACAATTCTTAAGTGTCTACAGTTGGATTTGAACTCAGGAAGATGAATCTTCCTGATTCCAAGCCTAGTGCTCTATCCAGTAGGGCACCACCTAGCTGCCACCCCTATTTTAGCCCTGCCTAAATCAACCAGATCGAAATACACACATATCAGCATTTTCTCCGGGATCATTGCTAGGCTTCTTGGCTACCTTTCAAGGAACTGTGATACTGTCTATACAAGAACTTCCTTTCCTGGGGACAGAGCACGACCTCCCGATAATTGAGGAGAGAGTTATCTGAGTCTCAGAGAGAGAGATCGTGACTCATGTCTGGGGTCACACAGCTAGCAAAGATCAAAGGCGGGATTTGAACCGAGTTCTTTCTGACCTGTAGCCATCACACCACCCTGCCTCTCATTATGCCCCATATAATAAGCTCCGGATGAGTGTACACCCTCTATTAAGCTCCTTTATTGCTGGCAAGAGGGGAAGGGAGTAAGGAGACACTTCTGCATAATGTCTCAGGAAACCTAGGTGAGAAAGCCAGGTGTCACCTCTCGCCGTTCGTCACTAACCAGGACCTTTTCTCAAGATCTCGGCCGTAAGCAGCATTCAGCTGAAGAGCATGGTAACCGCTGACATTCTAAGGTTTGGAAAACAGTATAAATAGTATTATTATCCCCACTGGGGAGATACACAAAGTAACCTTTCAACAGAGATGTTAGGGATCTCAGTTAGGACCATGTAGCTAGTGATGCGTTACATTAGATAACCTACTGTCCTGGTCAGAAGACCTGGATTTGAATCCTGACTCAGACACTCAGTTGTGCAATCCTCAGGCTTCGATTTCTCCATCTGAAAAATAGCACCTGCCTCCCCAAGGTTCAAATTGTGAGGACAAAATGAGATGATATTTGTAAAGCACTTTGTGAACCTTAAAATGTTGTGTGGATGTTAACTGTTAGGACAATGATAAAGCCCATTTCACAGATAAGAAAACTGCGGATGAGGGAATTAAGTGACTCGACCGAAGTCATGTAGCTGGTAAGTGTCTGAGGCACGATTTGAACCCAGGTGTTCCTGGCTCCCAGTCCAGAGTTGCTTCAAGGAACATGTTCTGGAGACTGAGGCAGCAGAGTCTGGGGTCTCCTTTTAAATAGTGAAGCTGCGGAAAGAAGACAGCTTCTCTGTATGACCTCTGGGCACATGGGAGGCCAGGAGGAAGAGAGAGGGTGGAAGGGAGCGAGCCAAGGGAGGGGAGGGGATCCTAGCAGCTGGAATTTCAACTGGCAGGCAGGTTTCTGGATGGGGAAATGAAAGGAGTTTCAGTTGGGCGGCTTCCAACAGGACCCGGGGCCGGAAGAATCGCTCGGGGCTTGCCGTACGAAAATGAGTTATGTAAGCAGAACAAGTGCCCCTCTCTTTCAGGAATGTCTGCTACAGTTTCACAGACTGTCAGAAGCCTCGGGGAGCCAGCCAGGGATCAGGCTCTCTCTCCATCCAGCTCGCCAAGGGCAGGCGTACGTTACACAACAGCCCGTGGGGTTCGCCACTGGAGGCTGGGGGCGTTAAGGCCAAAGACCAATGAATGGGAAGGCTTGGCTCGCTCTTCGCTCTTCGGGGAGCCTGCCTCCAGGTCAGGGCTGGCGGCTGAAGAGCGCACAGTGTGGGAACCCTTCCTCGTAGCTCCCTGGGTCACACCTGCTCCCAGTATAAATAGGACTCCAGCTCCGACCCTGGGAGGCTGCTGAAAGCTGCATTGTCTCCAATAGGACTGGGGAAAGCATTATGAATTGTCCCTCAAAACAGCTTTGCACTGGGGGAGAGATGGATTAAATGGCCTAAAAAGTCTGGCCTGTCTCTAATTTCTTTCATTCCATTGAATTCTTCAAGGAGCTAAATTAGGTTGGGGGGCAGGGAGGGGAGAAGGACATTTTCAGATGTTCTAGCCAAAATAAAACTCTTCACTCTCAGAGAATGGTTGACCCTAAGTAAGTCATTTTAATCTCTCTGGGACTCACTTTATGGGGCTAGTAAGAGCCCCTAACCCAGAGGGAGATCCCGTATGCAACGGGCTTTGTAAACTTTGGTGGATTATTCAAAATAAGAGCTGTGGTTACTCACTCTAAGACATGGCTTTGTAATATTATTCCTTTTCAGTGACATAGAAAGTCAGAGAGTGAATCTCCATTTAAATACATGGAGGATTGAGATTGAGAAGCTGGAAAGAACATTAGAGTCAAGACCAACCCCTTCATTTTACAGATGGGTGAACTGAGTCCCAAAGAGGGCAGGAGACATTTCCAGTGTCACACGGAGAATGCCCCAGGAACTCTGACTCCAAATCTAGCCTGGTTTCCACCTTAACCCCCTGTCTGTCAAGTGAGAATACAGCCAAAGTTTCTCTGTCTGTGGTGATATGAGAAAAACCAATGCGTCTGTTCAGGTCGAGCACTTTATGGATGCTTCTCAAATTGAATCTTGACACTGCAGATCACAAGTGGGATGTTGGGCTATTCTTCCACCTCACTGGGCCCCACTTTCCTCATCTATAAAATGTGGGAATTGGATCGGATAATGTCAACGCTCCCTTCTAGCTCTGAAGCTTACAATTCTCTCTCCTGCTTCATCAGAGAATAGATTTAGAACTGCAAGGAACCTCAGAGATCGTATGGTCCAACCTCTCCTTCTAGAGATGAGGACAGGAGGTGAACTTGCCTAAGGTCAAACATAGGATCATTTAAAGCTAGAGGGTCCCTCAAAGGCTATCTCATCCAACCCCTTCATTTTACAGATGGGGAAACTGAGACACTGAGAGTGCCTTGCCCAGGAAACAGAGTGGTAGAGATAGAATATGAACTCTGGTCTTTTGAACCTAATCCAATGCTCTTTCCACTAAGATTTGTCACACTTAATGGAATAAGGAGAGAAAAAAATTTTTCTCATGTTTGTGAAGTGGATCATATTTTTACATGCAGAGACAGTTTCCATGAAGCACATGTGTCTGGATTAACAGTACAAGCCCTGCCACAGGCAGGTGAGGAGTCAGGGAGTGTGCCTCACTGTACAGACAGCTGGACCTGGCACAGAGAGTGAGTTTCATAGCTCAGCTCCAAGATTTATGAGATGTATGTCCCCAAGCCAGGCCCTTCAGGTGTCTAATCCTACTTCCCTCATCTACAAAGCGCAGACAATCTTTGCACTTCCCACATCTCCAGATGTTGCGAGTTAAGAGGTTTTGCTACTTTCAAAATGTCTTAAAATGGGAGTTATTAGCATGATGGGTCAGTACTGCTCTGGCTGTTCCAGCTTGCAGATGTCATTATTCTAGTTACATCAAGCTCTGAAAGTAAGTAAGCTTCCTGGAAAAGAATGGTAATCATGAAAAGGAGTCTGTCCTGACCATCCACACAGGAAAGACCAAGTGGATGAAGTATGTCTATTTTCATGAGAAGAGCAAGGTCAGGCCAGAGCAGGGGTGATGGACCAGGAGAACAAGGAATAGAAAAATTGAAGACTAAGGAAAGGGCAAAGAATAAATTAAGTGTTATAGATGGAGAGATTGAGTGACAAAAGATTATAATTAGAAAGGGGAGTTTCAAAGTTTATAATTATAGATAAAAATCTAGAAGGGAACTCAGAGGTCACATATTTCAAGAGCCATATTTTACGGACGAAGAAACTAAGGCTCAGAGAAAGAAGTTATTTACCTAAAGTCATAGGTATAATAACCATCAGAGCTGGGATTTGAACTCACTTCTCTGACCTCAAATCTAGCAGCTTTTCAGTATTCCATACTGCCTTACAAATTTAAGATCACAGTTCATAACACTTAGGTTGCACAGGGGCTGCAGCACCGGGACTGGAGTCAGAAAGACTCATCTTCCTGAGTTCAGATCTAACCTCAGACACTTACCAGCTGGGTAACCCTGGGCAAGTCACTTAACCCTGTTTGCCTTGGTTTCCTCATCTGTAAAGTGGGCTGGAGAAGGAAATGGCAAAGCACTCCAGTATCTTCACCACAAAAACCCCAGACAGGGTCAACTGAGGTCACAAAGAGTGATGAGGTCTAAGGTGGGGTCACCACTGTGAGTGAATGAGATAGGGTGGAAATGGAGCTACGGTGTGAGAAGGAACATCACAATAATCACCAAGGTTTGGGAGAGAGAAAAAGATGGTGAGCTAGGTAGGCACTGAATTCCCTGAGAAAGAAGGGAGAGTGGCCTGGAAGCTGTGGATGACCACTGCAAGGATCTCAACAGCGGTGGAGTTGAAAGGAATGAACTTCCAAGGAGGGGAGGTTCCTGAGTGATGCCAGCTCAGAGAGGGTCTGGAAGCAGCACTGGGGAGCATGGAATGGGCTGACCACTACTTCTGGCCCTGTGAGTCAAGGGGCAGAGGTGGGCAGGTCAGCACTGGGAAGGGTGATGAGGAGTCCTAGAAGATGAGGTGAGAGAGGCAGAGTTCTGGAAGGAGAGGGAGGTTGTTTCTATGGAGGCAGGAGAAGCTGGAGCCATGTTCTAGAAAACCTGCTGAAAGGAAACAGTAGAGGAGGATGGGAAGGAGAGGATAGGGGAAGATGCTTTTAGCTTCAGTTGATGGCAGTTCTGAAACAAAGGGATTAGAAGAGCAGGCGAGAAAAAGCAATCGTTCTTTGGGGTAATGGAGGCTCTCTTGAGGGTAGGAACTTTCCTGCATGTGTATTTGTATCCCCAATGCCAAGTACATCACCCGGCATATAGCAGGTGCTTATTCAGGCTATCGATTCTGAGCTCCATCTTCTCTTCAATTTCACACTTCAGATCAGCTCAGTGTCACTCACCATTCTCTCCTCTTTGCTCCAGTCTCATCAGATAAGGGGTCCATTCTTGCCAACGCCAATTTGCACCTTTTGCCCCATCCGCTCTTCTCTAGAAGTTGGTCCCCTCTTTCTCCTTCATCTACGACCTCTCTTTATCTGTAGGCTGCCTACAAACATGCCCAGATCTGCACCGTCCCTAAAAACCTTCATCTGATACAAACATGCCCAGATCTGCACCGTCCCTAAAAACCTTCATCTGATCCTGCTGTCCCTTCAAGGTAACGTCTTCTAGCTCTCCTCCCTTTCTCTGCCAACCCTTAGAAAAAGCTGTCTACACTCTTTGCTTCTGCCTTCTCCCTTCCCACTAACATCTCGACTCTTGAAATTTAGCTTCCTTCCCCACCGCTTGATTGAAACTGTCTCTTCGAACGAAATAATATTTGTAAAGGGCTTAGCAGAGTGCCTGGAACATAGCAGGCAGTTAATGACTGCGTCTTCCCTTCCTCTTCCTCAGGATCACCAATTTTTACTTTATTGCTAAATACAACGACTCCTCCCCAGTCCTCATCCTTCCTGACCTTTCTGAAACAATGAATTCATCTGTAATCTCTAGAAGACGACTTCCTAATCTATATATTCAGTCTTCATCTCTCTTCCAAACTCCAGTCCCACACCTCCAACCACCTGCTGCATGGCTCAAGCTGGGTATCCTGTAGGACTATCAAAGACAATTGACTTTTACCCAAAAACCCACTCTACATTCTCAATTTCTTATTTCTGCAAAGAGCACCACCAATTCCTTCCAATAAAGTCCACGACAAGCATCATCAACTTCACCTCCATATCGAATCATTGACCATTTTCCTTCCTGGGCATCTTACGTGCCCACCCCCTTCTTTCTATTAACATCCCAACCACCCCTAGACCTCATACCTTCTCACACTTGAAATAGCCTCTTCATTGGTCATCGTGCCTCAAGTCTCTCCTTTCCCCAATCCATGTAGAGTGATATTCTTATAACACCAGTCACTGCTCTGCTCACAAATCTCCAATTGCTTTATATTGCTTTGACAGAAAAATTCGAAGCTCATCTGTTTGCATTTAAAGCCCTTCACAGCCCAGCTAACTGACCTTTCCATTATAACCCATTGCCTCCCTTCATGTATTCAACATTCCAGTAATTTGGTCTTATTGTTAAAGATCTCTCTTCTCTACGCCTTTACACAGGCTTCCCCCCCCACAATGCCTGAAATTCATCTTCCTCTTTACCTCCACCTCTTAGAATCTCCAGCCTCCTACAAAGTTCAGCCAAAGTGCCACCTTCTTCATTAAGCCTTCCCTGATATCCCTAACTACTGAAATTACCCACTCCACTGAAATTACCTTATGCTTACTTTTAATTTGTATATATTTTATTTGGGGTCATTTGGCTCACTGAAGGGTTGTTCCGCAACTCCAATTTGCCCCTTCCTCACCTTACTATTGACTCATTGCCTCAATGAGATTCCCAGTAAAAATGATCTTTCTCTGCTCTAAGTTTTATCAGAGAATGCATAATTACATACGTGTGTGTGTGTATATGTATGTATATATGTACGTATGATGTATGTATGCATGTATATGTATATGTATATCTGTATATACATAATATATGTAAAGCTCTGGGCCCCCAGCCAGAAACAGGGATCTGGCAAAATCCCTCAGTGTTCGATATCTCCCTTCTCTGGGGATGTTACTCACACATGCATGCCCAACTGCCTCCTCCCAAATAAATTTTCAATAAGTATACACAGACTAGCAACAGCCTGTGGTTACCATCATTCATAGAGGCAATGGTAAATGTAAAAAAAAAAATTTAAGTAATCAGACCTTCCTAAAAGGAAAAGTGTCAGGCTTCCCCAAGGGAACCCAAGGGGAGAAAGGAGATACAGGATTGGGATATGTTCTACTACCCCCACAATCCTTGTCCCTGATCTGCACAGGTATCCATGCTCACTCCCAGAGACAGTCCCAAGTCCTTCCCTTTTGGTGGCCTCCATGGCCTATGCTCCAGCTCCCTTGGCTTCCCTTTTCCCCAGTTCCATTTGTCTTCTCAGTAGAAGCCAGTCTTCTCTGAGTCTCTCTCTCATACTCAAGTTCACTGTAAGGCGTGGTCTGTCAATCTTCATCCTCTGGGGCCAGCTTCCTTTCTGATTCACTTGACGGACTAATTCACACTTCATAAAAGGATCACCTGGTATGGCTGAATTTTTGCAGTTAGCTTAATTCCCTTTTATCTTATGTCTTTCATGTGATTAGGAATGTGGACACCAGCTCCCTCACCATTACACATCTACATATTGCTTCCTCCTATAGAATGTAATTCTTGGAGGACAGACTTTCATTTTTTGTCTTTATCTCTTTGGTTCCCAACTGGAGTCAGGAAAACTCATCTTCATCAGTTCAATAGCTGACCCATTTAACAGATGAGGAAACTGAGGCAGATGGGGTTGAGTGACTTGGGCAGGGTCACACAGCTAATAAGTGTCTGGTGCCAAATTTGAACTCCAGTCTTCCTAGGTGATGCAGTGGATAGAGAGTCTAGCCTGGAATCAGGAAGATTCATCCAATGGTCATGGAGACTGGGAAGGCATCTTCTAAGTAGGTCCTTACAATGCCTGCAAATATTCATTCAAAACCATGGAAATCTGATTTGCTTAAATTGCTTGAGGCCCAGAATCTGAGCCAAGCCCAGGACATCTGCAGCTTAGATCCCATCAATTGCTTCTCTCTTCCTAGAAGAGTGTGCTGTAATTTAACCTTTATTGGTGACACCTGACCTTTCCATTCTCAAAGACATTGAGAGCATCTGTCCAAAAGAACACATGTCCTCAGTATGCCATTGTTACTCTTCTGACAGTTCTCTCTGAATCAGAGACTTAAAAAAGTACTAAAATCCCCAGTCCTGTTTTTCCCATAAACAATTGATCAATCGCCTTTAGAATGTCAGATTTCAAATAGCAGAATGAAGACAATGGTGAAAAGGAACTAAGAGTGAACATGGGTTACATGAGAATAACAGCCCAATAAAAATAAATTATCAAGTCCCATAAAATGCACAAGTGTGCTGCAAATGTTTCATGAAACATGCATCTTCAGCAGCAAAAAACATGTGGTACAAGGGCCCGAGGACAGGACGCTGGGTAGGGCTGAGGAGCTGTTGTCTTGTATCGACTCTGTCTGTGATCGTAGATGGAGAAATGAAAGCAGGGTGCACTGGTAAATGTTTAACAACTGCCTTTCCAAAAAACCAAAATGTCCGTTCCATACACTTTCAAGTTGGATCTGTGTGATTAGGATTTTCTCCATCATTTTCTTCTGTCCAGACACTCGATGCAACACTAAATCAAGCCTTGATTTGTAGCTTGATCTTGCTAATTTCCAGGGGGTACACGCTCTCACTGAACATTTCACAATCAGCTCTCCTGAGCCAGGCTGAGCTGATTCCAGCATAACCCTAACTATGTGAGCTTCTCACTGTCGTCTGTTATAAATGAGGGACTGAGGCCTAGACAGAAATGGCATCCACAATGGCACATGTAGAAAGAAGAAGAGCTGGGGTTCAAAGGAAAGTCACCCTCTCTAAAGCCAGTGTTCATTTCAATTCCCCACAACTGGTTCTTGGAGAACCAGTTCAATCCAATTCAACCCAGCAAACATATCTTAAGGCACTGTGCTAGGCACTCGGGGCAAAAAAGACAAAGATGAAACATTCTCTGCCTTCAAGCTTACATTCTATAGTAATGAAATCACATTCTATTGAGGCTGCAGAATATTTTTGGTCTACCCAGAGTGCTTTATCATTCTCTAATTCACTATTCAAATAATAACAATGAGTTTTTTCCTTCTTTTGCAGCAACTTTTCAAGGTAGATACTAATAGGAATATTATTTTCATTGTGTAGATGAGAAAATGAAATCTTGATAAACTAAATTTCCCAAGGTCACAGACTTAGTAAGTGATGGTAGAGATTGGAACCCAAGTCCTCTGACTCCATATATAGTTCTTTTTCCAGTTGTTTTTACTGCTCAGTTTCTCCATTTGGGGTTTTCTTAGCAAAGATACTGGAGTGGTTTGCTATTTCCTTCTCCAGCTTATTTGATAGATGAGGAAACTGAGGCAAAGGAGGTTAAGTCACTTGCCCAGGGTCACATAGCTAGCAAGTGTCTGAGGCCAGATTTGAATTTGGGAAGAATTTTGAATTTTTAAATTCATTCTATTCACTGAAACACCTAGCTGCTTCTTTGCAGTACCCCACAATTTTTCCCTAAATATCTGCAGGGTCATTGTGGGTAAGCAATTTTAGAAAATTCTCCCATCTAATGTCTTTTTCTTAACAATTCTATCCCCACATATGTCATCTCCAAAATATTATATACCTATTCATATTAGAATGGGAAATAGGAAATGGAGGAAATTTAATTTTGCACATTAGAAACTTTATTAAGGAAAAAATGAAGAATAGAAAATGGACAGGAAAGAAGAAGACAGAGAAGACAAGTGGGATGATGGAGACAGTAACTGATTTCTCTGGACCACAGCCATAATTAAGGTGGAATATCTGGGGCTTGGTCCCAGGAAGCCAACACCCAGGGAATGTTTGATGCCAGTATTTTGGAGAACGACTTCCACTTCCTCACCTGTCTCCAGGCATCCCTTCACAATCCTCTTTCACCTCAAACGCCAAGGAGAGATACAGTCTGAAATATCTGTGGGATAGGCTGCCCTTTCTCCTAGCACAAACGCACCGACGGTTAGACCATCTTCTATTCCACTCCACCCCCCCCACACACACACACATACACACACCGTCCTTAGGTCATACTAGCCTCTGAGGCACAACTCCTATCCCCAAAGCAGAACATTTTGCCCCTACTGTAAGACCTCCTACTTATGGCTGTGCCCTGGATCAGACCCCCTGAAGACTTTAGCATCTCAGGAAATTACATTCCATCAGCATCATTCCAGGGAGGAACTCTGCTCCAGTGGTGAAGGAGATCCTTCTCTATTGTTATCACAAAAGGTCCTGGCTCAAGAACTGTTTGGCCATTGAATTTTTGTAAGAGTTCTGAAAGAGCAGAGCTGGGTGTCACTCATTCATTCAGTCAACCAACAAGCATTTATTAAGCACAAAATATAAGCCGGGTGCTGTCCTAGTTGCCAGAGATCATAAAGACAAAAATAAAATGGGCTCTACCCTCAAGAAGCTTACATTCTATCAAACAAAGTAATTTTATGGGAAGGGTCCTAGTAGCCCAGGGATTCTAGAAGGGGACCTCATGTAGGAAGTGTCATGAAAAATTCGAAGCAGCTTGGGGGGAGGGGGGAGAGAAAGGCTTCCTGGTGAAGGCAGCCTGTGAGAAGAGCTTTGAAGTGATTCTAAAAAGAAGAGATGAGGAAAGAGTGCATTCCAGGCACAGGTCACAGAGACAGGAGATGGAATGCTGTTCATGAGGAATTAGAAGCATGTTAGTTTGGCTGAAACGTCAGCTATATGAAGGAAAGTGACATGTAACAAGCTTAGAAGCATACTCTAGACTCACAGGGGTCCGGAACCTGCTACAGTCATATTGTAAAAGACTTAAATACCAAATAGAGTGGCTTGTAACTGATCTAGAGGCAAGAGGGAGCCATGGGGACTTTGTGACAGGAGAGTGATATGATCAGATCTGTGTTCTTAGCGTAGATTGGAGAGGGCAAAGGGAGCCCTGTGACTGGGACAACAATTAGTAGGCTATTAGAACAGTCTAGGTAGGAAGTGATGGAGGCCTGATTTAGGACGACCAGAGTGTGGATATGAGACAGGTGGAAGAGACTGGGTGCTTCTTGACAAGACTTGATGGTTGATTGGAAAAGGTGGGAAGGACTTGCTGTCTAACCACTACTCCCTCCATCTCATACTTAGGAGATTGATTTTTTGTACCCCAAAATATGACTTTACATTTATCCCTGTTATCCCTGTTGGATTTCATCTTAAGAGATATAGCCCCAGTGCTCTACCTTGCCAAAAATCTGTTCAGATCCTTTTAGAACCAGACTGTCTTCCAGTGTGTTACTCTTTGCCCCATTTACTCCAAGAAAAAGTCCTATTCTTCTCTCTTCTATGTGTCAACTTCAATTTGATGAGCATGCTATCTATGTCTTTAAACAAATCACTGAAAAAACAGCACCAGACCAACCATCCCAGATCCCCATGGTGCTCCACTATAGTCCTCCTGCCATTTTTACATGGAACCATTAAATCTTGGAGTCCAGCCATCCAACTAGATCTGAATCCATCTGTCTTATCTTATCTTATCCATCTTATCATCTAGTTTATATCTATCTTTTCCACAAGGATAGTGCCATTTTATCAATGGCTTTGCTAAAATCTATATAAGCTACAACCGCAACCTTCTCCTCATCCACTAGTTAAGTGATCCTAAAAAAAAGAAAAGAGAATGAAGTTAACTGGTAGGGCCAATTCTGATGAATACTAGCTCTTTGTAATTACTTCTTTCTTTTCTGGATGTTCACCAACCATTTCTTAATTTATCATTCTTGAATTTTCCTGGGAATTTAAATCATGTTCACTGGCCAAAATCTTACAGACTCTGTTCTTTTCTATTTTTCTTTCTTTAATGTTTTTTTAAATTTTTTTAAAATTTTTGGAATAAAACAAGCATATCCATAACATAGTACAATAAAAAGATGATTGCACATGAAACCGTAAAGCTATTATGTACAACTTACTATTCTCTTTAAATATGTAATAAAATTATCATGTAAATTTCTTTTTCTTTTTTTCCTTCTCTCTCCCTGCCCCATCCTAGAGATGGCTACCATCAGACACAAATAGATATATAAATATACATATGCATATATATACATATACATATATATACACACACACAATACGTATATACATATACATACATACATATATACATATGTGTGTGTAAAATCATTCTATACGTACTTATCTTTATCAGTTCTTTCTCTGGGTGCAGATAGAGACTCTGTTCTTTTCTATTTTTTGAAAATTAGGCCATTTATTCTTCTCCATTCTTGAAATACCTCACTCATTTTTTTCACGATCTTTCAAATATCTCTGCCAGTCACTCAGCAATCACATCTGTCAATTATTTCAGTAATATGAAGATAGAGTTCATCTGTAAATTCTTTATTGTACCCTCTTTATGATGAACATGTGGGATTAACATCATTAGAAGGAATACCTATGCTAATTAAATCACAGACTCATTTGAGTATTAGAATAATATGTCTATACCCACTATGGACCTCTCAGTTACTCTTTGGGTGACCCACAACTTTGATTCTTTATAGATCAGTTTGCCTTGAGCCATAGACACATAGAATCATGAGAAAAATGCTGATGTAAAACAAATGGGACTTTGTTTCAGGGAGAAGTTTAGGGTCACTAAAAGAACTACTCAATGTCACAGAGCCAAAACAGCCTACTCTCATCTTCCTCTTCAGCTCTGGACCCAGGCCATTGAATATGGGCAGCACTGGTCCAAGATACTTGTACTTATGCACTATCTGTTCTGAGGTTAGTTATATCATTGAATAACAATCTGCACATTGGCTATTATTCATCCACTTAATTTTCTGATGTAGATAATCAGGAAGGAATCTTTTAATTAATTATGGATCTCATTTAATAGGTCCTTAAATATTTCATGCTTGATGTAATCAGCAAAATGTCATCTAGACAACTAGAAACAACTAGAAAACCTAAGCATCTATTGGGAATCTTCCTCTGAATTGCATCTTCTTCATGATGGCAACAAACAACTTTGGGAGTTCTCTCTGGCCTCTGATTTCTGTACTTCTTTCTCAAGTACCTATGGTAATACATTTTACAAAGCATAAAATAAATCCATAAACCTTTACAAGAAAACAATATTAGTTGAGGACAAAGAGTGAGGGGGGGGGGAGTCCCCTTGGCATAAAAAGAAACATATCATCTATTTGGTGACTAAGCCTCCTGAAAGTTCTTTAACATTGACACTGCATTCATTGCTTAATAATAATAGATAACATTGATATAGCTCTTTAAGGTTTGCAAAGCATTTTACAAATGTTATCTCTCTTGACCCTTACAACAACCATGGGAGGTGGTTGCTATTATTATCCCATGTTACAGATGATGAAACTGAGGCAAAGAAGGTTAAGGGACTTACCCAGGGTCACATAGGTAGTAAGTGCTTAAGGTAGAATTTGAACTCAAGTCCTCCTGATTCCAGGCTCAATGAACCACCTAGCTGCATAAAACCACTGATCAGTTCTACACTCATAGCTTATTCATAGACTGCAAGTATTTAAAATAGACTTAAGTACAATAAAAATGGTAGAGTATTTAATGGGCAGCTGGGTGATGCAGTGGATAGAGAACTGAGCCTGGAATCAGGAAGACCTGAGTTCAAATCCAGAAAATATCCTTTGTGTGAGTGGCAATGCACATCTAGAACTCAATCTCTCAGGTATCCCTAAGGGCATGAGTTTCCACTTAGTCTATGTTTTCATGGAAACCCCTTGAGGACAAAGAGGTTCTTTAAATCACTTGCTGAGCAAAGACACTGGGAAGTTAAGTTACCTGGGTCTACTGCCTTAGATGGAGCTCCTACCTCTTTACCAAACCTTCTTACACTAGAAAAAAAAAATCTGTGTTATACTGTGCCAAGAAAGGCATAGATTTATTCATTTATTTCTGCTTTGGGGAAGTTATGTAGTATAATTCAATAAAATCTTTTTTAATTCAGTTCAGGCCCCCAGATGGTATTCTCAATCATTAGACAGCTAGTATATTGAGCCTTTCTCTCGCTCCATGAATTTGGAAAACTATTTCCTTCCTCTCCTCTGTGTTTAATCACACACACACACAGAGAGACAGAGAGAGAGCGTGCGCAATATCTTAGAGAAACTAATTTATTTTGAAAACCATACTAAAGGCAAAAAGCAATAATGCTAAAAACTTAAGGCTCAGAACAAGAACCATGGGGTGGGAAGGGATGGGCAACTAAGAGAGTCACGAGTTTCATTCTCAGCAAACAGGAAGAGTTAGAGCTCTTTTGCAGCATGGTTCCCATGGCTTCTACCGTAATCCTTTCCAAAGCCTCACTCCAAATTGAGGCAACAAAAGTTACTTCTACTGAACAGTAATGGGAGGAACTGGAATAGAATCTCATGGCAACCACTTTACATTCTGCTGTCCCTCTCCATCCCAATCACAATTAAGAAACCTGTCTTCTTCCTCCAAAGCATGAATGCCTCACTTCCTGTGAAATTTTGGCTATTTCTTCTCTTTTCTGATAAATGGAAGGGAAGATTGTCGTTTTCTGATATATTCCCTGATATATAGTCCTTGGATCAAAATACACTGTCCTTTTCAAGCATCTCCCTCAGCCATATACCCAAATCCTTTGGTAAAGGCATGACCCATTTGTTTTCATCAATTGTCAGACAACAAATTCTGCTATCATGAACATAGACCTTAAAATATTCTATAGAACTGAACCAATTGGACTGCACTGGCACAGAGTCATGACCAGAGACCAAACTGCTGCCCATAATCACCTGACTGTAACACTGATTCGTGAAAACTTATGAAGAATGTTTTTAACAGATGTCACCAGACTGGTAAGTCTCCAAGCTAAAACGGAATTAAAACCTTTCAAATACATAGACCTCAAAGCAAACTGCCTGCCTCTCAATAGAGAAGCAGATTGAGACATACATTTTTAACACAGCAAATATGTGGATTTGTTGTACTTGACTTCATTGCAAGGTTCGTGTGCGTGTATGCGTGTGTGTGTGTGTGAGCACATGTGTGCTTAACAGGGAGGATTTGGGGGACAGGTAGAAAAGCTATGGATGGTGTTACCAAAAAAAGAAGAAAAGAAATTTTAAAAAATTATTGAGGCACTTTAAAAGGGAACAGAAATCTCAGAGGGAAACAAAAAAGAAAAAGGATAGCTTTGAAAGTAGTATATTGAATTTATTATGCATATCTATTCTAAAAGTGATCAACTCTGGCAATTTCACACACAATCTATTTCTGTTGTAGTTTGTATGTGGAAATGTTCCCCCTTTCTTGGTGAGTTTGTTAAACTTGAAATTTTAAATACTAAAATTTGCAGTGAAAAAGGTGCTTTGTAAACCTTAAAAATATATAAAAGCATTGCATAGTTTTTCAAATATAATTATGTGTGCATATATGTATAAATATATGTGTGTGTGTGTGTGTGTGTGTGTGTGTGTGTGTGTGTGTGCGCGTGTGGAGAGACCAAGACAGAGACAAAGAGATGCAGAGACAGAGACAGAAAGAGAAAAAGGTTGATTTAGGATTCCAATATCAGAGGAAGCTAAGTGGTGCTGTGGATAGGGCAATGAACATGGAGTTATGAAAACCCAAGTTTGAATCCCATCTCAGACACTTACTAGCCATGTGACCTTGAGTAAATCATTTAACCTCTGTCTGCCTCAGTTTCCCCATCTGGGATCACAGTAGCACTTACCTCCTGGGGTTATTATGGGGATCAAGTGACATGATATTTCTAAAATGCTTGGAAAACATTAAGGGACTATCTCAATGTTAGCTACAGTTATTATTATTATAGCTGAAGAAATCAAAATCACGTGGGTACAAGCTTAAGTTGTACATCAGTCCTGTAGGGCTGTCTGAGCGGAGGATGTTTTCAGTGATCCTAAAAAAGATGAGTTTCCATCCTCATACATTTGCTCAGCTACAAAGAAAACAAAACCAGTTATTTCATTCACCTCATAAAAATCCATATAACATTAAATATAGAAGAATAATAACAGGACAGTAACTTGTTCCAGGGCTGTTTCTATCTGAACTCCATTGAACAAGATGAGAATGATTAGTTTTCTATATTAATAGTAGCAGTAGAAGTAATAGCAGTGGTGCTGGTAATAATAATAATAATAATAATAATAATAATAATAACAACAGCAACAACAATAACTACAGACATGTCCATGGCAAGTTAGAGTTTGCCAGACACTTTACAGACACGATCTAATTGGATGAAGAGGCTTCTTGGGCTGCCTTTTCATTGAAAAGCACTGTTTTTAATAGCATAGCACCTAGGTAGCACTTGCTCGTTATTTATTTGTTTATTCTTAGCTTTCATCTTGGAAAGCCCTTTTCGAGTCAAAGGAGATTTAAAAGGCCAGTTTTCATTTGGTAGCATCTCGATTAAGCAAGAGGACATTTTCAAAATCCACATGTTGATTTCACTCATGAAATTTCCAAATGAAAGTCTGTGTTTTTATGGTTGATCCAAACCACTGTGCTTTGAGACCAGGTAAGAGAGCCAAAAGTGTGCCTGCAGTTTTCCAGACTTGCTGCCCCTCTTACCTTTCTGATAAATATTCCTTATGGTCAAGAGTTCCCAGGAGGTTTGTTTCATTTTTTTGGTTTTTGTTGGGTTTGGGTTTTTTTGTTTTTTGGGGTTTTTTGCAGTGGCTACGGTGGAAATATTTGTACATGTCTCTAAAATATTTACAAGTATCCTAAGATAGCCCACGATGACTCAGAAAGCATTTTCTTTGGGGAAAAAATGTGCTTTAGTTGATACTCCATGTGAAAACGTTTGCTGGCGACCCTGTAGCCTTTGGCTAGTTAGCTGTATCCCACCTTGACTTGGCAAAACATTGGACGTTGCTGTGATGGGCATTCACACTTCTTTCTGTGAACTGTCACTGAAACCACCAGTAACTGGAGCAGGGCTTCTTATGAAAGCTAAGCTCTTGGTTTACTACAGGTTTGGACTGCAGATGAATTCTAGAGGAAAAGTGCGTTTCTAACAGATGGTTCCAGTTCATTGTCCTTTTTTTTTTTAAGGACATTTGTTTTCAATTTGTCTATAAATAATGGAAGAAAACACAGCTGAGGGGCCCAGTGTGATTTTTATAGAAGGTTCATTTTTGGAAATCTGATAAGCTTATAACCACATGTGTTTAAAATCATTCTTGTATAAAATACAGAAACTTGGAAAAAATTCTCCTTGTCAAGCAGCTCCATGTTTATTTTATCTCTCGAGGACTTAGCCCTAGTTGGCAGATATTTTGTGTTCTTGGAAATTTTAGAACCCAACTTTTAAAATGCAAGCTGAATTTTTCCATGTATATCACACAAATCTACATGGGGAAGGGGAACACATCTTCATTAACAAATTGGGAGTAGAAGGAAAAAGGGTAAGCGTTCATCCCAGTGGATGGGAGGCTCATGCTCTCAAATGCAAGTCTCCAGTGATTGCTGAAGTGAAATAATCATTCATTGATTTATAAAATAAAATAATATTTGAAAAGCACTTTGCAGAACTCAAAGCATTTTGTAAATGCTAGCTGAGCAAACATTTAAGTACCAGCATCAAGCAGCCACTGTGATAGAAGCTAAGGAAGATACAGTCTTTTGAAAGGACAGAGTCACTTCCTTCATTGAATTCACAAAATTAATTTGAAAGGTAGCAGGGGCCTCAGTACATGCCATACATGAAAGGCGTTCCCACAATAACATGCTAGAAAAGTGGCATTTCAGCCCCAAATTGAAAACCTCTAAGGAGGCCGGATGATGGGAGGCAGGGCATTCCGCTGTTGGCCAGCTCTAATTGCTAAGTTTTTTCCTGAAGCTGAGCTGAAATTGGCCTCTTTATGACTTCCACCCCTTGCTCCTGATTCTGCTCTCTGCAGCCAAAGAGAACGAGATTAATCCCTCCCCCATATAATAGCCCTTGAGACACTTGAAGACAGCTCTCATGTCCCTCCTGACACTTCTCTATGCAAAACATGCCTGGTTCCTTCAAGTGAACTTTATATAACTTCACCTCAAGAAACTTCACCATTGGGGTTGCCCTCCTGTGTACTCTCTCTAGCTTATTGCTGTCCTTCTTAAACCTGATGTCCAGAGTCCAACATAAAACTCCAGGAGATGTCCGACGGTGGTAGAGGGCAGTGAGATCACTACCTCCTTACTCCTAGAAGCTGTGCCCCTGTTAATGCAGCCCAAGATCACAGCAGCTTTTCAAGACATTCCTCCCCCATATTGTACTTGTGAGCTTTTTCATTTGTCTCTTTGTTGTACACAGGCATCATATTTCATATTTATCTCTATTCAATTTGGCCTTTTAGGTTCAGCTCAGTGCTCCAGCCTGTCAAGATCATTCTGGTTCATTAGCTGTCTCTCCTGGCTACATACAATGAGCACACTCTCTATGCCTTCATCCAAGTGATCTATAAAAGATGTCAAGCAGCACCAGACCAGGTAGAGGATACCACCACAGAGCTGCTGCCACTTTGACATGGCTCCATTAATAACAGCTCTTTGAGTCCAGTCCTCACCCTGGTCCTGAACTCATCTAATGATATCAGCATCCAGTCCATATCCCTGTGTTTTCTCTACACAAATAGTGCGAGGTACTTTATCCAAAGCTCTGCTAAAATCTAGTTAAACTCTATCCATAGCAGTCCCTTCATCTACTAGTTTAGTAATCTTGCCCAAAGAAAGAAAAAGGAGGTTAATCTGGCTTCACCTATGCTCGGTGACACCAGGCTGGCTCCTTCTGCTTTTTCTAGATGTTTGTCAACTGTGCCTCTAATGATTCACTCTAGAATTTTCCCAGTTAGCAAAGTCAAACTCACTGGATGACAGCCTTCAGAATCTGTCCTCTTCCCCTTTTTTGAAAATTGGGGGAAAACAAAGCCAAATAAAGATCAAGAAGCTCTGCCTTCTCTCTCCTATCAGTCATCATCATCTCATGGACCCCAAGCAAATTCCTATCCATGTAGATACCCCTGGTGGTGAGATAGCAGGTCTTAATTTCCCAAACCATTATTTTCAGCCAATTTTCTTAGTGCTACTGAATAAAGAACTTTAGCCGGTTGTTACTGGAGGCAGGCGTTTTTTGTTTGTTTGATTTGGTTTTTGATGAGGCAACTGGGGTTAAGTGACTTGCCCAGGGTCACATAGCTAGTGAGTGTCATGTGTCTGCTGCTGGATTTGAACTCAGGTCCTCCTGACTCCAGGGCCAGTACTCTATCCACCGTAGCACCTAGCTGCCCCCTGGAGGCAGGCTTTTAAACAGGGAAGACATTCCTGCTTATTAAATCATAGAGACTAATCATGTGTTTGCCAGAGCTTGGTCTGTGGCAAATATCCCATCACAGGGATCACTAGGGTGTCACTAAAAGGAGGGCTCTTGGAGCCCAAGTTACTCTGATTTGGATATCAATATTGTCTTAAACTCTTTTCAATGATGTCAGGAGACAAAAGCTCAGTTCTGGCTGAAACACTCCCACCAATCTGTAAAGACTCACCACAGGGAGGTGGAAAGGGTTCTGAATAGGAAAGAGAAGAGGCAGTGAGCACAGTAGGAAGAAGATGGCCTTGGTGTCAAGAAGAGCTAGGTTCGGACCCCATCTAAATTCCTAGGTGTGTGATCTTCAGCTATCCCTTCACTTCTCTGGGCCTCAGCTTCTCTTTGATTCAATCTGATGGCCTCAAATGTCCTTCCTGCTCTAAACCTATGATCCTCTTGTAGCACCCCCTTTGGCTCATTGGCATTGGACTTGAAAGTTTTTTCCTCAGAGGGGAGAAAACTGCCTTCATTGGGGTTCTAGAGGTAACACTGAAGGGTTGTGGCTTCTAATACTATCACTCATGAGCCCCATGCAGTATGCTCCCACATCTCAGTTGACATCAGCTAGCTTTTACAAAGGAATACTTACTGAGAAGATATAGCAAAGTGAGAAGAATACAAAAAAAATTCCTTAAATTTGTTCCTGGGGATAGGAGGCTTAAGCTTAAAGTAATGTGGTTCAAATACTCCCTGCTTCTTTGTTTCACCTCCCCTCCACACACACACACACACACACACAAAAGTCCCTGGGAAGAGTCAGCTCACCTTTGAATCACAAAAATAGTGATGTGGGACCAAGGAGGGATCTTTCACCTCCCAGACCTGGGGGTCCTTTAAGTCCTACCAAGTTAACTTCTTGCGACGATATCGGCAATGGATGAGCACTCTCTTGCTCACATGCCTTGCTTACTCCTTACAGAGTGTCTTGACAGATGGAGCGATCCCTCCACCAGGGTAAATCAAGCAGGTCACTTGGTTGTTTATCATTAGATTTGTCTGCCACTAAGAGCAACTCTGGTTTCCAATGGGACATCTCCAATGGCTCTCATGGATTTCTCAAACTCAGCTATTACTTGAGGATTCTGCTCTCAGAACACTCATTTATCAAAGGTCAGCAAAGAGACAGAAAAGACATATGCTCATGGACATGTGCTACCATCTGGGGGGGTGGAGAAGATGCTCCTCTCATAACCCAGCACCTCAAGAGGTTCTCCTTAATTAAAAGTCATCAGGGAAGAGAATAAGAGATTGGCCTCTTTTATCCTTTGTATGTGCTGGAGAGTCTGGCTCAGATTCATGGATCATCCTTCTCTGAAGCCGATTAGAAGGCTTTCTGTCATCACAGAATACTAACCCTGAGTCATCACGGAGTCATCACGGCTTAAATTTGATTCTGAAGTCCCATGGGTAGAATTGGCAGCAGCCAAAAGAATGTGCGCACTTCAAGGACTGGATCTTCACTGACCATTTCCCCTCGCCTCTGCTCCATTGCACTATGGCCCATTACCCCTTACAGAGCATGCGGGAGAAAAGGTTCTTATCCAGGCATGAGTCACATGCTGTGGTCTCTGAAATCCATTCCAACTCTGAAATTCTGCCACTTTATACTATTTATAATTAATTGATAGGTTGGCATCTGCAAATCTAAATTACCTATCCCCTACCTCTATCTCCACACATGCAATTTTAGTTTTTTTGCCAGTGTCATTGGCTGTAAATATTGGTTTGGGAAATTAGACGTTGCTAATTCGCCACTATGGGTTCAGACTTTCCTGTCAGTATCTGTCCTATCAGTGAAATATCAGTGCCATGGACCAGCAGAGAAATCCTTGCGCCAGGGAGGCTAGTTTCACTCAGTGTCCTTCATGGTCTGGCCAAGTTCGAGGTCAGGCTTTGTCTCTGACAGGTGTGACAGAAGCCGGTTTTGTTCCTGCCCCTGCCGGGGTCTTTCCCCTTTCTAGGCGCTTGCTTGCTTTGCATGCTTATTTAGTTCCTGGCTTCACATCACCATCCACCAGATCCCCCAGACCGACATTGTTTGGTGTCCCTGAAGTGGGGGGAGCCTCGCGGACGGCTGTTTGCCAATGGGGCTCGTCTCCAGTTGTGCCCCAGAGGGCAAGCAGGAGAGGAGGAGCCAGAGGGGGAAGCAGGTGCAGGGGTTTCTATTCACAAGTGCACTGACCCTCAGCAGGGGAATGACAAGGCTTCCAAAGAGGATTAGACACCCGGACAAGAATAAGGTCACACTTGACATTTCCGTGGCAAACTAATACAAATCGATCTGGGCCTGGCTCTTGCCCACAGGCAATTTTAGACATGCTGAATTGCTAGGAAGCTCGCTACCCGTTAAGAACATCAAGGGAGAGGAGTCTGGTTTTTGTCTGTCACTTATCAGGCTTAACAAAGTCCCTTAAAAACCACAACAACAACAACAGTATAGAACTCTTAGCAGTTAGAACCGTGAAGATGCTCACAGGTCTTCCTCTCTCCACCCCCCATTTGGCAGGGGTAGAAATCGAGGCTCAAAGGAGGGCAGTAAGTCACTTAAGGTCATACAGGTTATGCGAGGAATGCACCCTCCCCTCCCCTCGTGCTGCCACTGGTCGGTTAGGTCCCCCAATTGGGGGCTGCTATGATTTTCAGGGCTCTAAGGATACACAAGCTGATGAGAGATGGGATTTTTACCCTAGGTCTCCTTGACTCTGCCACTTAGACTGTGCAACCTTGGGTGAATCACGCCCCCACTCTTTGCTTATCTAGGAGCAGGGTCAGACCAGTGCACTTCCCAAGGAACTGGGCGTGGGTGCATTCTGCCAGTACAGGGCACTGGCCCCTTCTGCAGAGCCATGTGCTCTGGCCCCTTGAAAAGGGAGATGGATAACAAGCAGGGTGGTCTCCTTTTTGTCTTTGTGCCCCTAGCACCTGGCACAGTTTCTGGTGTAGACAGGGCTCATTGTGGTTTGTCTTTCATTTTTCAAAGAGGACCAGTGATGTCGTAGGTGATGTCTTGACTCATTTGTGAAGCAGATTTAAGGGAGGCAGAGCTGCCCAAAGTCATCAGCCTCATTCTCTCTTCCAGAGTCATTGAAGTCCAGTAGCAAGACAAAAGTCACAGAGACTGGCAATGGTCTGGGATGCAGCAGATGACCTCGGCATCTTCAATGCCTGACCAAGCTCCAAGCACTCCACAGTGCCTGCTTCAGCTGCCTTCATGGCCACTGGAACAAATTGTTCTCATCCATCCGTTCCACCAGGGAAGTCTTCACATGCTTGGGGTAGACACTCCCCTAACTCACCAACAGGTTTGAGACCCATGGGTTAACCTCAACCTAGTTTAGCCTGTCTGCCCAGATGGTTTTGCCAGGGTGTGGCCACTGTGCCTGCTACAGCTTCTTGGAGCCACAGGTGAGAGTTGGGGGCCGAGTGGACACCAAAGGTGGATGAGCAGCCTGAAAAGGGCTCAGCTGTCCTCACACTGGAGATGCTTGCTCAAATGCTCGCTAAATTGTAGAATGAACTGTTAGAACTCGTCCCTGCATTATTCTGCAAGCATAGTTTCCATCTGTTGGCTCCTCTCCAGCAGCAAGAGAGTCCAGCCCTTTTCTCCCTTTTGCCTGCCCTGTCTTGGGCTCTCACCTTAAGGTACCTTCTTCAGCACCCTAACTCCACCAGTGACTGTGATTCCAAAATAACCAAAATGCCCCCAATATACCTTGCACTTGGAAAAGGTTTTAAGAAGCTTTTATTTGAGCTCTAAGGTCTAAGATCTTAAGATTAAGACCTAATCACTAACTACAGATATTAGGAAACAATGAAGTACTGTGGAAGGGGTTAGGCATTAGACACCACCAGAGGAGAGTTGAAGAAATCATCTCCATCTCTTCTTTGGAGAGTTGAAGACTATGACCGTAGCTTGTGGCCCATGCTGTAAAACGTGGTCACTGTGTCGGTTGGTTTTGCTTTACTGGTTTTCTTGTTACAAGGGAAGACCCCCCCCTCCCAGAGGCCATGTATCCAGAGATGGCTGGCATGGAAACAAAATAATCAACAGAGCATTTTTTAAAAGAACTAGAGAATTTGTAAAAATTAAAGCATTTCTTCTCACTCACCAGTTGTGTAACTTTGGGCAAGTGACTCTCTGGGCTCCATTTTCCTCATCTCCAAAATAAAGGGGTTGAACTTGATGACCTGTAAAGGCCCTTCCATCTATCAAATCTACCATCCTGAAAGCTGGCATGTTTTCTCCTCTGTCAACTTGACCTTTCCATATGCAAGGTCACACAGCAAACAACCACATCGATGGGAATTGAACCTAATAATGATAAAGTAGAATATGGATAAGACTATACTTTAGGAAGCGTGTTCATCCAGTTTTGTGCCTATTCCATTTTAAGAGCCAAGGGGACATGTCAGTAGAAATGCCCTTCAGAGAACAAGAAATGACTAAGAGTAAGTCAGTTTAGCAATGAAATGTAACGGCATTAGTAATGACTGTAATGGCAGTCATAGTAAAGCTTTCTGGTTAGATAAGTTCCCCCAAAGAAGTAGCATGGGAAGAGAGGGGCAAAGAAGAAGGGCCTACCCCTGAAGAGACCATGGACCCAGCAAACAGGCAAATACGAAAATTATCAGTGCTGGAGAGGTTGTGGAAATCCAACTATGATGACACATTGTCAGTGGAGCTGTAAAATGATCCAATCATTGTAACCAAATGTGGAATCATACAAGAAAGGTCTCTAAAGTGTTTATATTCTTTGGGATCCCACTTCTGGGTATATGCACCAAAGGCAGAAAGGTCCAACATACACCAAAATATTCATAGCAGCACTTTTTATGAAAACATAAAAAAGAAACAAAGTTGGCACCTTTCGATTGGGGAATGACTAAATAAATAATGGCATATGAAGAGAATTAAATATTACGAAGCAGTATGAAAGAACAAATATGATGAATTCAGAGAAACATGGGAACATGTGTCTGAACTAATTCCAAGCGAAGTGAAAATATTGAGAGCAATATACACAACAGTTACAACGATGGAACTAAAAGAAGAAAACACCACCAGAGGAGAGTTGAGGAAATCATCTCCATCTCTTCTTTGGAGAGTTGGAGACTATGACCGTAGCTTGTGGCCCATGCTGTAAAATGTGGTCACTGTGTCAGTTGTTTTTGCTTTACTGGTTTTCTTGTTACAAGGGAAGAACCCCCCCTCCCAGAGGCCATGTATCCAGAGATGGCTGGCGTGGAAACAAAAGTAATCAACAGAGCATTTTTTAAAAGAACTAGAGAATTTGTAAAAATTAAAGCAATAGAAAAGGAAAAACGAAAACAGTGGTGTCCCTGAAGGAAAGACCGTGAGAAAGAAAGTCAGTAGTATCAAAGAAAGAGAAGAGTCACAGAGGGCGAGAAGAGAGAAGACTTTGGATTTGGCCAGAAATTAGCAGATCGAATGATACCAATTTCAATTGTGAAATTGTTGTGAACCAGATTTCAGTGCCCGATGTGAAGAAATAGAGGCAGTGGTCACCACATCACACCATTGACTCATAACAAAACCAGGTTACTAAAATCCTCTTATCTTTTTTTAAACACAGTTTAAGCAGGCCTCCTTTATCTTTTACTTAGGAAGTTGAATTTTGGAACTCAAGAGTAAGACTTCACTTTTATCTCCATTGCATTTCATCTTTGCCAGATTCAATACCATATTACTATGTGTGTGTGTGTGTGTGTGTGTGTGTGTGTGTGTGTGTGTGTGTATATATATGTATATATATATATATTTATATGTATATATGTACATATATTACATGTACACACATATATATATAATATACATGTATGCACTCACACTCATGTATGTGTAGTGTATATATAAATGTATATGTCTGAGTGTATATATACATATGTATATATGCATGCATGCATCCACGCTCACATATGTATGTATGTGTGCATATAAATATGTGTGTATATGTGTGCATGTGTGTGTGTATGTATGTATAACGCTATCATCTGCTGTGTTAACTATCCTTCCCAACTTTGTGTCTACTTGTATGTATATGTGTTGTTTCCCTCAATGGAACATAAGCCCCTTGAGGGCAGGGAATATTACAAAAAAAAAAGACATATCTTTGTTTCTCTAGTTCAAGTACAGTTCTGGGTACATATACTGGTTGACTGATTTATGAAAGGGACAAGAAGTAAAAGATTAAACTACCATTTAGTAATAATTAACACTTCATCAGAGATCTAATATATATATATATATATATATAAATATATTTTTTTAATATTGCATCCTTGTGTTACACTCCAGCTTTTGCCTCGCACTGAATCAGTTTTTCCTTTCCCTGCTTTACCTTTTCCTCCTAGAGCTCAGGCATAAAGTGATGAGCTAATCAGCTCTGTGACTGTTATTCCCTCTGTTACCATGACTCCCTAACCTCCTTGAGATTTTCCTACTGTGTTCCTTGCTTTAAAATATTATATAACTTTTTCAATGGAGGGGCAACTTGATATCTTAATCCCCATTCCATTCCATCCTCTCAAGTTAAAACACAGGTATGTATTAATGAGCATTTTAGTCATGCCAAAACTATGCCATTGGCACAGGTGAAGGCCAAGGGAAGCCTAATCGTGTAATTTTAGATTTGGAAGGCTATATAGTTCAACCCATACAATAATAATAATAACACTCACTATAATACTCCAAACAAAAGATCATCTCCTTTGCCTAAAGACCTCTGGTGAGGAGGAACCCACTGCCTTCTGGGTCAGCATAAACCATTTTTGGATAGTCCTGTTATTAGGAAGTCTTGATGTGGAAGCAAACTTTGCTTTGGCAACGTCAGCCAGTTGTTCCTACCTCTGCCCTCTCAAGTCAAACAGAACAAATCTAATGCCATTTCCACACGACATGCGAGAGATCTGACAAGGGCAAGATCTTCAGCAGCCCACTGGGAGTCTTCAGGACCACTTATTATAGATGGATGGAACCAACTCCCGTTCAGGATGGCGCAAAAAGACAGAAAACATGTAAATCCACCAACAGTGGGGCCTGACACCAGCCACCCTCCCCTGATTGGCAGGTCCATCAGCATCTGGAATACAGAGGGGACAAGGATAAGCAAGGTCTATCTCACATATCAACAAGGGTGAGAGCAAACTGGCCCGAGCATAACATCTCAATCCAAAACTTAGATTGAAAATTTGAGTAAAGCCAAAGAAAACATTGAATACAGTGAAGAGCTATGATGATTTGAGATACTCAAAATGGAAACCTGGGGGGGAAAGTCATTGCAGAAAAGGCTGAGAGAAAAAAACTAACAAGGCATGAGGATTAAACAAGTGGTCAGAAAGAATGAAGCAAGAGATTTAAAAAGCAAATTATAAATAAATTACATTTTGACAGGAAAAATTGAAAGAATAATAAGTAGCTTAGAACAGAAAGCAGAAAATCTTACCCAAGTGTTGGGATCCCCCCAAAATAGAATGGAACAAGCAGAACTTAATGACTCTATGAGATGACAAGAAATATTAGAACACAAGATTGAAAAGAGAGAAGAAGAAGAAGAAGAAGAAGAAGAAGAAGAAGAAGAAGAAGAAGAAGAAGATGATGATGATGATGATGATGATGATGATGATACAAGGCATCTAATTTTTTTTAAAAGGTCAAGAAGAAGTCATTTAAGAATAATTGGACTCAGGGGCAGCTAGGTGGCACAGTGGATAGAGTACCACCCCTGGATTCAGGAGGACCTGAGTTCAAATCCAGCCTCAGACACATAATACTTACTAGCTGTGTGACCCTCAGCAAGTCACTTAACCCCATTGCCTAGCCAAAAAGAAGAAGAAGAAGAAGAAGAAGAAGAAGAAGAAAAAGAAGAAGAAGAAGAAGAGTCATCGCACTCCCTGAAAAATATGGTAAAAAAAAAATCCTTGATCTCATACTTCAAAAAATCATAAAAGAAAACTATCCAGATCTCTTAGAATCAGAGATCAACATGATAACAGAATATACCCATCATCTCCTGAAAGAAACCCCAAACCAAAAACACAAGCATATTATAGCCATAATTCAAGGTTTCCATGTGAAAGAAAAAAACATTGTAAATAGCCAGAAAAAATGGAGTTTAATACCAAGAAATTACTTAATTTGTTGAATCTACCTAAAAGAAGAGAATGTCTTGGGATACAATCATTCAAAATGCAAAATATAAAGGTTTACAACCAAGAATAACTTACCCTGAAAAATTGAGTATAATTCTGGGGAGGGGATGAATAGAACTTTAATACAAAAATAGAACTTTCAAGCATTCCTCATTGAAAAAAAAGTCAGAGCTGAGTTGAAACTTTGAAATGCAAACATAGGAATCAAGAGCAACTAGGAAAGCAAACATTCAAGCAATTAGAAGGTATTAAATGATGACATGTTTACATCTATGGAGGGTATGGGGGAAACAGGTGTCCCTTCAGAATACTAATATCTTCAAGAACCACAGAGAGAATTAAGCACAACAAACATAAGATCTGGATGTGGTTTTTGTTGTTTTGTTAGTTTTAAGGGAATAAGGAAAAGGAAAGGAAAAAGAAATATGCCAAAGAAGAAATGAGGAAGAGGAGGAAGGAAATTTTACTATTTTGCTTAAATGGAACATATGAGAAGAATGCAAACATGGAGGAAGGAGTGAGAGCAGATATCTCAATAGTTCACTGTTAAATGAACCAGAAAAAAGCATGTTGAACACACACACACACACACACACACACACACACACTTTCATGCACAAAGAATTCACTGCAGAAATATATTAAATTCAACAGGAAAACAAAACAGAGAACAAAGAGAAGGGTCGATAAGAAAGAAAATGGAGTCAAGAAAGGAATAGTCATCAACATAAAGGATTTTTTTTAAAAAGAATATAAAAACAAAGATCAGAGTATGGGCTTGGTGAAGAAAGGAAGAATATTGTAGTAGGAACAGACTACTTCAATTATAGATTATTAGTATTAACCAGATTCTTTTCTTTCTCCAATTCATCCTTCTTTATAAGGGTGTGAGGGGAACAAGAGGGAAAGAAGAAAATCATAGGAATAAACATGAATGGGATGAATTCACCCATAACAGCATAATATGCTAAAAAGCAGAAACAAGCAGTGTGTTGTTTATAAAACACATACACACGAATCACAAAAATTGATACAGAATTAAAATAAGAGGCTGGAGCAAATTTTATGGTACTTTAGATGAACCAAAAAAAGCAAGGGTAACACAATCATGTTCCACATGAAAGAAAAAAAAAACATTGCAAATAGCTAGAAAAAAATGGAGATAAAGAATCAGTAAAAAAAAAAAATAGATAAGTTGAAAAGAGATAAGCAGGAAAACTTCATCAGGCTTAAAGGAATCTTAGGAATAGGAAATGGACCTATGACTTCCTTAGAAGAGGGAGCTGCCAAATGAGTAAATTCCTATCAGTGTAGGTCAGCCCCTGCAACTTATACTCTTGGAGTTACCTATAGCAACTCTAGTGGGGTTAGGTGACTTGCTTAGGGTCACACAGCCAGTATGTGTCAGAGGCAAGATTTGAAGTTGGTTTTATCAGTTCCAAGGACAAAATAAAACAACAACACTACTCCAGATCACCAATAAACAGAGAAATGCCCATTAAAATAACCCTGAGGTTCCACCTCACACTCACCAGAGTGGCAAAGATAACCAAAAAAGAAAATGGCAATCGTTGGAGGGACTGTGAAAAGATTTTACTACATTGTTGGTGTAAATCTGCATTCTATAAAGTAATTTGGAAGGATATCCTGCTGTCACTAAAAAGTACCTACTTTTTGACCTTAATTCCACTGGTAGTCAGATATCCCAAAAAGATAAAAGAAGAAAAGCACCCAGGTATACAAAATCTGATTATAGCAGCATTTTTTGATTCCAAAGAACTGGAAACAAAGTAGATACCCATTCATAAGAGAATGGCTGAACAATTTATGGTATATCGATTTAATGAAATACTCTTGAGCAGAAAGAAATGCTGAAAGGGTAAATTCGGAGCAACATAGGAATCCTTTTAGGAATTAATACAGATTGAAGTGACTAGAAACTGGAGAACAACTTATATAATAACTACAGCATTGTAAGAACAAAATAGGTATAAGAGACTTAGTAATTTTCCCACAGAGAAAATGATCATTGGGAAACTCTTCACTCCTTCCTCTCCCCTAAATCTGCAACAACAGCTTCCTTGCGAACTACACCAGAGACTATGTCCTAGATTACAGGGGTGGGGAACCTGTGGTCTTGAGGCCACATGTGGCCTTCTAGCTCCTCAACAGCAGCCCTTTGACTGAATCCAAATTTCACAGAACAAATCCCCTTAATAAAAGGATTTGTTCTGTAATTTAAAAAAAAAAAGTTCTAGAATATCTACTCTGGGACCACCATCCCCCACTCTCCTGATTAGTGACTGCCTGTCCCAGAACACTATTTCAGGAAACCCCAACAGTACTTCACTTAACTCCCTCCTCTTCTACCACTCTCTCCACAGACAGCTTTTCAACCACCTCACTGTCTTAAATATCTTTCTTCCTTATCTTCCTCCAGTTCTGGAACTATTGAACTATAAGACCATGATTAAATCAACTCTACCTTTGTTCCTGGATGGGGTGTATTTATGTATGTTCCTATGGCTCCACTCACTATCCTTTGTAATTTTCTGGACAAGTGTTCCTCCTTGATCACCCCCCCTTCCCCCAGCCCCCCACCTCACTTCCCCCACCCTCACCCCTTGTAGATTAGAATATAAACTCCTTGAGGGAAGGGCCTGTCTTTGTTTTTGTGTTCACTGTACTTAGCACAGGGCTTAGTACATGGTAAATGCTAACGACTGTTTCATTCATTCATTCATTCATTTATTCATGCATTCACCTCTGGACTTCCACTTCCCAGCCTTCTCCACTGGGATAGAAATTTCCCTTGCATGATGGATCAGTAGATTCAAAACCATTGTCTAGGATGCTTTGTCTAGAGAGATGTGGTATTATGTTATATGTATTCATTTGTGTCCCATTTCTACCCCAGCCCAAGTTAAGTTTTAAACTTGGCTTTTCGACTTTCAACAATTCAATAAGAATTATTAAACCCTTACTGTATGCAAAAATCCAAACTAGGTGCTAAGATTACAAAGACAAAAACTAAAAACAGTCCCTACATTCAAGGAGCTAACATCCTAGGGGAAGGGGGTATGGAGTAAGTACACATAATAAGTAATTTCGAAGATTATACAGAATGATACAAAGTAGTTTCAAGAGGGAGAGAATGTTAATACCTGAGATAAGGAGAGATAAGAAAGACCTTGTATAGGAAGTGGTACCTAAACTGTCTTCTGAGGCAAGGATTCAGGGAGATGGAGGAGATGAGAGAGTATATTCTAGATTTCGGATACTACCTTTGCAAAGGAGGGGAGGCAAGAGATAGAATGTTAAATATGAAGAAAGGCTAGCTAGCCTGTTTGACTAGAACAGAGACTATGGAAAAGAAAATGGTAGGAAATAAGACTGGAAAAGTAAATGGGAACCAGATTGTGAAGGATTTTGAAAGCCTTCCACAATCATTGTACCTCCATATGCTGCCCCGCGACTTCAACATGGCGGGCACTCAATCAGTGTTGGTTGCTGCTGACATCACCGTGTAGCGATCTATGGTGGAAGGCACAGGGGCTATGCTTGGCCCCTGCTCACTGTTATCAGCGAGATTTCCTCAGGGGAGGTCATAGTCTTGCATTTTCGACCTTCTTCAGAACTCAACCAAACTTCTCGCACACATCAGTAACTTGTCCATCCTGGAAGATCATTTCAGTCCTTGAATTCATACCTAGAAGTGCCCTCTGTCCCCCTGGCCCCTCCCTCAGATTGGATGGCTCCTCCAGAACCTCCATTTAAAAAGTGCACCCAAGGCAGCCCTTTCCTTTTCTCACCTAGCTTCACTCCTCCAGATTTTTCCATCATTACTCCAACCAGGGACCTTTTTCCCCTTTCCCCTTTTCAGTTTCCTTTTATGCCTCTCGAGGGCAGAGGCTGTCTTTCTTTCTGCTTGAATTTATATCTGCAGGGCCATCGGCAATTGTCTTGAGTTCTGTCTTGCCACAGGACCAATGACTCTGGAGAAGACAGTGAGGCTGATGACTTTGCACAGCTCTGATTTTAACTCAGCTCCTCCAACTCCAAGTCAATATTCTTTCCCTTGCCTCTCCTGTAACACACTTTGCTGCTCAGCCTTTCTCAAAGAATCCTCAGTTTTCTTCACAGCTCACTTCTTCCATGAAACCTTCCCTGTTCTCTCCCTCCTTAAATCACCTGATATTTACTTATCTATGTAGATGTTGTATCCTCCTAGTAGAATGGAAGCTCTTGAGGACAGGATCAATTTTCTTTTTGTCTTTGTAGCCCTGGCACCTAGCATAGTACTTGGAGTAGTATTTAATGATTTTGGAATTGAACCAAATTGAAATGACTATACACTGTATAAGCCCAGACTATCCCTCTGTGGACTTCCAACCCTTAACCTTCCCTCTCAGACCTCACATAACAGTCTGCTGTATAATGTTCAATTTCGTCTTTCATCATGGTCTTTGTTGGTCATAAATTCCATGCAGGCAGGGTTGTGTCTTGCCTAAGCTTTGACTCTCCATCAAGGCCAAGAGTGATCTGCACACATTTGCCTGGTAAATGTTTGTCATTGTACTAATAATTGCCCAGCATGGACAGCCCAGAGGGTCTTTTCCGACTCACATTTCTAGAGCACTTTTTAGATTAACCAAGCTCTTTCCTTTGTGTGGCAGTTAATGAAGAATTATCATCCGCCATTTAATTGATGAGGAAAGATGTCTGTGGACTTGCACTGAGAAAGTACTGTAGAAACAGTGGACCACATCATTTACTAATTACAATTCAATTAAAATCGTTTTCAATAAAGGAATTGGTCCGAGAACTCCTTTACTTTCCACCACACCACATTGCCCTGACTTAAAGACCTGATGCTATGAAATAGAGTCCGAGGTCCTGAGATTCACCTTTTCTTAAGTGATACCTTTTGTTTTTGCATTACTTTCTTTTCTGAATATATCTCTCCCCATTTCCTTACCCAGCAAGCCATAGTTTCCCAGAAAGAATTTTTAAGGGAAAGAACAAAAATAGCTGAATAAGCTCAACTCACCCATCAGGGAATTTTGACAATAAATGTCATATTCCACACCTGTAGAAAGGAGCAAGGTAAATTTTCTAGGGCCAAAAGTCACCGAAATTCACTTTCAGCTAAAACAAATTGAGGGCCTGCTCCATTGAATCACATCTGCACAGATAGCAAAGACGCTTGGGAAAACATAACTCTACCCAACCAAAAAGCAAGTGGCCTTATTTATTACTAGCAAATGAAAAAATCAGGCTTGAGCGAACAACAGGGTAAGCGATAAGGGCTGAGTGGTTCTATTCTCTATACTCTTTCTCACCATTCTGCCTCACATGAGCCTGGAGATCTAAAAAAGCAGACAGAGAATGAAGCTGCAATGGTACTTTGTACGGGAGCATACACAGTATTAATGTCTCCCTGGTGTTATAAAGAATTAATAAATAAAATTGTTACAGTATCCTATTCCATAGCCCTTTAAGCAAAAATCTAATGAGTCTTGCTTGATCAAAACATTTAACTTTGGACAAAGCTTGATTTCCTGAACATGAAACAGACTGTTTTATTTATGGTGACCAACAAATAATAGAAAACAAAAAATTTTAATTTAACGGAAGTATCTCTTTGTTTACCTTTGACTAGATTGAAATTAGTAAATAATGAGAGAAGGATTGATTCAGGAAATACATTTTCTCTAAGGATGTACCAGCATCAATATTACTAGCAGAGTGGATACAGAGCCTGCTTCATAGTCAAAAAGAACTAAGTTTAAGTTCTGACTTTAAAATATGCTTGCTCTGTGACCCTGGACAAATCACTTAGCCTCTAAGCGGCCTGGCCAGCCCTCTAAGAAGGTGTTGGCCTTCACCGATAGAGAGAGTTTCCTGCCCTAGATACCCCCTATCAATGAAATCACAGCACCAGTGACCCATACCTCGCCATTTAGATAATTTTTTAAACCTAAATTTAAGCATTTCACCTTTTTGTTTGCTGCGACATTTGTCTTTTGTTTCATCATTACATAAAATAGGAACTGAAATTCCATATCAGAGAGAATTCTAATAGGGGAAGGAAGAAAGCAACTCTACTGGTCTGGACCTTTCTCCAAGCATATATGGCAATATATTAGTAAATTGTCTCTGACAGATTTTGGCTAAAATGCAGAGCTTTTTTCTTCCACATTTGAAACAAAAACATGATTTGAACTTTAGCCAGGACAGTCTCAACCTTTACCCAGTGCACAGGGTAAGCCCCACAGTGAATTTGTATTTGGTATGGAGAACAGAGGATGACATGTCTGGGAACTAGAGTTCAAAGGAAGCCCTGAGGACTACTAGGAAGGATCCCAAGCATGGAATTTCTTCATTTTTAATTCAGTAAGAGCACAAACCAAGAAAGTCATTGACTAATGTTGAAATCAGATATGTGGATGGAAATGTGCCCATTAAATTCCCAAACTATGCATAGCCTTTGACCTAGTGATACTACTACTTAGACTACTGTCTACACCAAAATGCAATGACCCATACCTACTATTACTACTGCTACTACCATTACTACTGTTACCACCACTACTACTACCACTACTGCTACTACTACTACTAGTACTACACTACCACCACCACCACTATTACTATGCCTACTACAACTACGAATAATAATAATAGTAATAATATTATAATAATAATAACTTTCCACAGAATCTTGAGATTTGCAAGCACTTTATGAAGATAATCTCATTTAATCCTCACAACAACCCTGGGAAGAAGGTGCTATTATGATCCCCATTTTACGGATGAGAAACTTCCTGAGGCACAGAGGATGTGACTTGCCCAGAGTCACACTGCCAGTAAGTGAAAGAAGCTGAATTTGAACACAGTTCTTCTCTTTATAGTAGCTCTTTTTGTAATAACAAAAAAGCTAGAAACTAAGTTGGGAGTGCCCATCAATTGCAGAATAGCTGAAGGAATTATGTGAATGTGATGAAATACCATCTAAGAAATTATTTTTTAAAAAAGGATGGCTTCGCATAAACCTGGAAGAATTTGTATGAGCTGATGCAGAGCGAGCAGAGCGAGGAAAACCATTGTATACAATCACTATAAAACCAACAGCTTGATCTCAGCAACATCCATCCATGATTCCAAAGGACCGATTGTGGAAAATGCTATCCACTTCCTGACAGACAGAGACGGTGATGAGCTCAAGAAGAACCCCCTTCTTGATGTTTTGGATTTGTTTGCTTCTCTTTGTATCCCCCAAGTAGTTTCTGGCACATAGCAGGTGGACTGACAGAATGAGATGTGCATTTTTGGGCAGGGACAATTGGGAATTTATTTTCCTTGACATTACATGTTTGTTACAAGGGACTTTCTGTTTCAAAGGCGGAAAAGAAACAGGAGAGAAGAAAAAAAATTTAATTTAAAAAATTGACTTACAAAAAAAGAAATAAATTTTGTTTTTTAAAATATGCAATTTTTTTTTTTGGAGAAGTGTGCTGGAATGTGGGTGCCTAGGGCTGCTGTCTGGTTTCTAAGCCTTGTCAGCACTGAGTGGAAGCCAGGGCTCCTTGAGAAACTCCTTCCTCCAGGGCCTCGGAGGAAGCCAGGTGAGTGCAGCGAGGGAGGGGAGCGGCTAGAGGCCAGGTCGGGGGCCGTACCCACGTGGATGGAGACAGTGCTCACGGCGGCAAGGGCTCAGGGCGCAATGCAGCCGGCCCTAGCATCCCTCGTGCCCTTGGGTAGGACCAGAAAGGCTGTGCGCTCTCACCACCTCGGTGGGCGCGGGGGGGGGGATCCTGGGCTGCTGGGTCTGCTCCCCCGCCCCCTGGGCCTCCCATCCTCCCAGGCCCCCCTCCCCCAGGAGTCCCGAACCGCCCCGCAGCCCTGCCCACGCCCGCCAGCATTGTTCGCCCTGACACAGGATCAGCGAACACAAAGCAACGCCGGGCGGGCTGCGGAGCCGGCCCCGATCCAGGCTGGGGCGAGCGAGCCAAGGGCAAGAGGTCACTTCCGAACAACTGGGCCAGAAAAGCTCACTTCCAGGGGCGGCCCCGAGGGGCGGGCCCGGGGGGAGTGGATTGGAGGGGGTAAGAGGCTCTGGGGGCTCCAGGGCTGGGCAGGGGGAGTAAGCGTATTGAAGAAAGGTAGCGGACGGGAACCAGCTGGCGGGGCTGGACGTGGGGACTGCGCGCGGAGGCTGGCCCGGGCTCCAGCCCCCTTCCAGGGGCCATGTGGGGGGCCGCCCGGTTTGCATAGGAAGAGCAGCTTTCCCAGGCACCGGGAATGTACAGGGGGTGGGGGCCACGGAGGCCCAGGGGAGGATCTCCCCCACCCTCCATAGTGCTTGGCTAAGGCTGAGTGCTGCATGTGTCCTTCCAGCTTGGTGGTTTGGCGAAAGCCCTGAGGCCCAGGCCAACCTCTGCAGCTCTCTCTACCTAGGCGGCCAGCCCCTTCTCGGCGACTTACTGCGTTAGAGCAGAGGTTATGAACCTTTTGTGTGTCGTGGACCGGGGCGACCACCTGCTGAAGCCTTTGAATGATTCACAAAGTCATGCTTGTGAAATGCAATATTTAGGCATCACAAAGGAAACTGGTGAAATAACACATAAGAGGCACAGAGGTGCAGAGACAGATGGATATAGGGTGACCCAAAAGGCTTCCTTTAGTTAAGCTTAAAGCTGCACTGAGACTCTCAGAACATCCTGTGTGTATGTATAACTGTGTGTATATATGAACACCCTGCATGTGTATATGATGCCTTGCATGAGTGTATGTGTGTGGATATATGTGTATGTAAACTTTCACTATAGTTTCCTTTGAAATCCATATATGATATATATAGCTTATATACATGATACAGACATGACTATAGGGTATATACACATGTGTGTACATATATACACCATGCAAATATACATGTGTGTATACATGTGTGTGTATAAAAACAAGTTCCAGTTAAGAACCCTGGAGAGAGCTGCCTGGAGCACAAAAGGGTTAAGTGAATTGCTCAGGGTCACACAGTTGCTCTGTACTGACGGATCACCTCACCTCTCCGAGGCTCAGTTTCCACATCTGTAAAATGATAGGATTGGATATGATGACTTCTTAGGTCCCTTCCAGCTATCAATATATGACTCTATGAGATCAATGGAACTGATCAATGAACCAATGTTGTAGCTGTATAGGGAGGCAACTGGTCAGTGAGACCATCAGAAATCAAATCCTGCCTCTGATATTTACTAGCTGTTTGTGGGCAAGACACTTAACCCCAGGGCCTCAGTCGCCTCATCTGTACCACGAAAGTGTTGGCTAGCTGGCCTTCAAAGTCCTTTCCAGCACTGAACCTTTCTTTAGGCTCTAAGGCAACTTACTGTGAGCCTCCATTTGGTGTTCATTTCCTTCTCTGTGGATGTCTTGAAGAACTGCTGGGACCTAGCATAAATGTCCTAGAGAAGCGAAACCAGTGTTGAGATGTCAGCTTCTTAAAGGAAAACAGATCCTTTATCCCAGTCCCTCAGGGACGACTCAATTCGATTCCAAAAACATTTGCAGAGTATGTTTAGTGTGCAAGAACCCTAGGTGCTGGCATATAAAGACCAAAAAGGTGTGGTTCTTGCCCTCAGGAAGCTTACATTCCATTGGGGGAGGGGATAACATGAGCACCAGTAAATAAATACCAAAGGGAATTGAGAAGGAAGAGAGCACTGATGACTTGAGCGATCCGAGGAGACTTCATGGAGATAAGGACACAGGAAAGTAATGTAGCTGGAGGAGTGCTCTGAGGGGGGGGGAATGAGGACACAGTGACTTCCAGGCGTGTTGGGTGGCTTGTGGAAAGGCAGACGCAGAAGATGACATGGAGAGCTGGAGAAGCAGCCAGCAGGCCAGTTGAGCTGCAGAAGTCCTAACTGGGAGGGGAGTCTGATGCTCAGTGGAATTATATTTCTCCTCTTCCAGTGGGAGGTTGGAGGCCTGCTGGGATAGAATGGCATTTTTCCCTTACTCAAAAGACAACACTTTTGTCCTCTTCCTGAGGGAGGCAGAAGACAAAGCAAGAGGGGCAGCTAAATGGCACAGTGGATAGAGCACCCGCCCTGAAGTCAGGAGGACCTGAGTTCAAATCCGACCTCAGACCAAACACTTGACACGCACTAGCTGTGTGACCCTGGACAAGTCACTTCACCCTGTTTGCCTCCATTCCTCATCAATAAAATGAGCTAGGGAAGGAAATGACAAACCACTCCAGTATCTTCACCAAGAAAGCCCCAAATGGAGTCATGAAGTTGGACACAACTAAATGACAATAAAAACTAGGTGGTGCAGTGGATAGAGCCCCAGGCCTAGAGCCAAGAAGACCTACGTTCAAATCCTACCTCAGACTCTGGGCAGTTGCTTAACCTCTATCTGTTCTGGTTGTCTCAGCTGTAAAATGAAGGTAGCAAATACCTCCCAGAGCTGTTGTGAGGTTCAAATGAAATAATATTTGTAAAGCACTTACCACAGTACCTGGCAAATAGTAGGCACTTAATGTTTCTTGCCTCCTCACAGGCTTTTACACTGCTGTGGTTCCACAGCATTCTTTTGCTGCTGGGCTTGTGACCATATTCTGGTCCGTTGTTACTGTTGTTCAGCCCTCGTTCTCAAACAGGCCCAATGGCATCCCAAGGGATCCACCCATGACGTGCACCCCAAGTCTGACCTCAGGATTCGCCAGCACCATTGAAGGTTAGAATAGGATGTCAAGTCAAGAAGGATTTTATGTGCCGATTGGTGTCCTAGACCCTGTTGAAACACACGTTTATGAAGCACCTACTGTGAGCAGAATGTGTGTCAGTCTTAGGAAAGAGAAAGTATTTAGATAAGAGGAGAGCTTAGCAGACCTCAGCAGAAAGTCCTTCTGAGTAGCTGTGGACAGAGGTGTGCTTATTAGCTCATGAGAACCATTTGTTAAATTTTCAGTGTGAGCATTTACACCTCAAAAATCAGCATGTGCTATAAATCAGAGGTGGATTTACCATTTTCTTGATCATCTGGACTTAGGAAAGTGATGGATGCCGATTAAACATTTGTGGAGTGGAGTGGCAGAGCCAGTTGTTAAATATTTACCAGCACACCCCCCTGACTGTGGCCAAAAGGATTCCTCCATAAGTAGCAAATCTTCTGATGAGGAACTTCTCTCTAAACAGCTTGGCTAGTGCTCAGTTCATTTTTACTCAACAAACGTCTGTTAAGGTCTGGGCATTAGAGATAACGAACTGGTCCCTACCTTCTAGGGACTTGCATTCTACCAGAGGGTTTCCGTATCTAACCTTTGTGGTGGTGGTGTTGGTGGTGGTTAATGAGTAGTTTCAGTCGTGTCTGACTTGTCATGAGCCCATTTGGGGTTTTCTTGGCAAAGATACTAGAGTGGTTTGTCATTTCCTTCTCCGGCCCATTTTACAGATGGGGAAACTGAGGCAAATAGGATTAATCTATTTGCCCAGAGTTACCCAAATAGTGTCTGAGGCCGGATTTGAACTCAAGAAGATGAGTCTTCCTAATTCTAGACCCAGCACACCCCCTGTACCACCTAGCTACCCCAATTGGATTAAATGGCCTCTGAGATCCCTTCCAGCTCTAAAGCCCTAACCCCATGCTCCTTGACCTTGCTGCTTACCTTCCCAAGGATGTTCTTTCTCCCCTCCCTCAGAAGACAATCTGTTGCCTGGGCCACCTTTTCAGCTTGGTAAGACCTACCAGAACTTGCATCCCACTCTGAGCACCTGGAGTCAGCCTATCCCAATGAGCCATCAAAGGAGGACTGTGCTGGAAAGGGGCGTCATTGTACAGTGGGGAAAGCACCAGCCTTAGGGCTGGAAGGCCTTGGTGTGAGGATCGAATAGAGTTTTGCAAACCTTAGAAATGCAATGTAAGTGGCAGATGTTGTGGTTCCATTCAAAGCAACTCCATGCTACAAACACAAAGGGAAATACAATGAGTTCCCCAGAAGTAAATTCTGACTTACTTTTTTTCCTCTAGTTTTCCCAGAAATAAAGAAAAATGAACATGATTTCAATGTGTTATTGTCTCCCCCTCCTACCCCCTTAGAATGTGCGCTGACTATAAGCAGGAATTGTTTCATTCTTTATACTTATTATCACAGTTCCTGGAACACTTAATAAATGTTGATTAATTAATAAGTCTTCACATACCCTGTCTAATATCATTAACATTATTTTTAAAAACCAAAGCTATATCTGAGGTGGGGGGAGTCATCCAGAGCTCTTCCCTAGGGCACCAAAATTTACAGGGTGCTTCCAGAACTTGCATTCCTTCTGTAGCAAAGAACCACTGGACTTAGCCTCTAGATGGCAAGTATAATTAGCTAAAACAGGAAGTTATCAGATGGCATTCTTTTCCTCTGCCTTGCTACCTACCCCACTGCCCCATACCCCATGGCAAAAAGGAGCTGCGTGGGGTCCCAGAGTCTCTTTCCACCCTCAGTTGAATTGCCCCAGGTGCCAACATTGCAAGTCATGGCACTGATCATAGCCTGCCATTCCCTAAACAATGTTACAAGTCTGGGGTTTGGAATGGTAGGGGTCGGGGGGAAGGACAGGAGCTTTCATCACAGCTGAGAGAGCTCTATGACTAAGGTTCCTCTTATATACGATTCCTAATTCATACTTAAGGAGAAACTCAAACAGGGAATGGAGGAGTGGAGAGAGAAGGGAATGGGGTGAGTGAGGCTGAGAGATATGAGATGAGGTTCTATCTAGCTGGAAACTCTTCTCTCTCTGAGGGACTTGAGTTTCGGGTGGGGGATTTCTAAGCCTGCTGTCAACCAGGTGGAAGAAATGGTGACAGAGACAGTAGGGGACCAGATAAGCTGGCTTTATAGAGGGACTGTTTGTACACATTAATGTAAAATAAGATTGGTTGAGACAAGATTGTTCAAGATGTGCCTTGTGTGTGTGAATGTACCCCACCCCCACCCCCTCCAAAGTGGGTTTTGTGTTCCCCTGAAGAACAGCTCTTTGACTTTGGGGATGGGTAGGTAAATGTGACTCTTAATTGACTGAGAGTGAAGCAGAAAAAGAAAGGCAAGGCAGTGAGAAGTACTAAGTGGAAAATGAGAGAACCCCTCCATTGGAGAGATAGGCATGTGGTGGACATTGGGCATCCTAATATGTTCTTTGATTCCCAGCACCAATACCCACGCGCCCACTCCCACCCCACCCCACCCCACCCCACCCCCCCCACACACACGACTGAGATTAAACACATTAGGTGAATTAGTTCTCCCCACAGGCTGAGCTAAAATTTCTCACATCTCCCTGATGGTACACAGTGTCATCAGCCTGTCTGTCCTTCAAAAGACCTACTTGGGCAAGATGGCCCTACTTGTACATTTGAGATGTATCTATGTTTCCCTTCCTGAAATTCACATCTCCATCGGTGAATTCGCATCTATTTCCATCTACCTGGATATCTGGTCATGGGATTGTATAGACAGCCACACAGATGAATATCTGCTTATATTTTTGCTCCTGGTAACATAGGATCATAGATCTAATATCAGGAGGCATCATAAAGATCATCTCGTCTGAGGAAACATATTTTAGAAGAAAACAAAACAAAACCTTTGTTTAGAAAATATTAAGGAATACTATTTCTCTAATCTAATAACGAGTCCTTTCCAGACTTGCTCGTTCAAATACGGGATAGATTTTTTTAAAAGATCTTTCATAAAGAAGATGGATTAAGGATAGGAACCAAGATTTAGAAAGAAGAATACTGTAGCTTGTCTAGATAAGATCATAGCCTTTGCTGAGATGATCAAGATAATACTCATCTAAAAGTAGTTTCCTCTCTCTGTCCCCAGAAGGAATTGGCCTGGGACTCACCCAAGGAAATTGCCCTCTGCTCCACTCAAAGAAAGACACCTTCCCATCTCCCCAACGGAAAAGATTCTCAGATCTCAGCTCTGGGAGGAGTCCCTTAGATTCCTTAAGGGGAGTGGCCTCAAAGACAATGGGGTGATGATTAACTTACTCAGTTCTTCTGGAATGTTAACCCAAAACTGTATTTTTATATATTGTGATTTTCTCCTTTGGGTTTCCTGTAAATGTTATCTAAGATTGTCTTGGGACAGAGACATGCTGGAAGGCATGGGCAAACTCCACCATTTTGGACATTTCTTTCTCTAAGCCAGAAATGACTTGGGTATTGCATTAACATTAAATTAAACAAAAATGTTTCTGGCGCACTTATGCCTAAAATACAAAATACAATGTTATTTTTTTTTCCTTCCACAAGTCCAATGCACCCATTTTACAGGAAAATGAGACCTAGAGAGATTAAGTGACTTCCCCAACATCGAGCAGATAGTAAGTGACAGGGTTCTCTGCCTCCACGGGCCTCTCATTGCCCATTTATTCTACCAACCCTTCACATTTTTTTTTAAATTTTGAGGTGGCATGTTTGGGAGCTTGCAGAGAAAGGAGACGTGGTTGGGGAAGGGAACAACATTGAGCAATCTTTGCTCTTCTCCATCCTTTTGACTTAGAAGATCATAGGTTTGGGTGAGACTTTTATGGTGGGGTAGGAGATGCTGCTTTATATACAAAAACCTCAGACAACTGGATTTATCCAGCTATGCTCAGTACTGAGATGATACCCAAAACTATGAGACTGGACCTAATGAGCCATCCAAAAGCACTCTGTTTAAAATGAAACTAGAGGAAATCATGGGTGTTTGAAAATATTATTTGGTCCCTGACACATATGAGCACAAGAGATAACATGGCTTAGTGGAAAGAGTGTTGAATTTGAAGTCAAAGAAGGCCTGGATTCAAATCCTGCCTCTCACCCTCCCTAGGTGTTCCATTTAACATTTTGGTCTCAGTTTCCTCACCTGTATAATGGGAATAAAAATACCACAGAGTGTTGCTGTGTCCAGTGAGATAATTTATGTAAGGAACTTTTCAAACCTTAAAGCACCATATAAATACCAGATTCTTACTGCTATTACCATTAGTACTCAACCAAGCTTATCCTGTATGCATATGGTCCTGGACACAGAGTTGAATGCTTCTTCATTCATTCAATCAAGCAATCAAAAGCAGAAAACATTTACTAAGCACTTAACTATATGCCCTGCAGACCCTACAAAGAAAGGTAAAAACAATTCCTGCCTTCAAAAAGCTCCCATTCTAAAGAAGGAATTGTTGTTCAGGCCTGTCTGACTCTCCTCTTGGCAAAGATACTGGAGTGGTTTGCTGTTTCCTACTCTAGCTCATTTTACAGATGAGGAAACTGAGGCAAACAGGGTTAAATGGCTTGCCCAGGGTCACACAGCTAGGATTCGAAATCAGATCTTCCTGACTCCAGGTACATCCCTCTATCTGTTACACCACCTTGCTGCCCTCAATGGGAGCAACAACACATAATTAAATAGGTGCATGAGAAACATAAAGAGTAGATGGGAGGTCATCTCTGAGGAGAGGGCCCCAGAAGCCGGGGAGCTGGAAAAGACCTCCAGCAGAAGATGGGATTTGAGCTAATAAAGGAATCCAGAGAAACTATGGGTGATGGAGTCCTTTCCATGGGAGCTTTCATTCAAAAGTCACATATGCCAAAGTAGCCAGGGACCTTAAGAGTCTCAAGAAAGCAATATATTAGTAGAGAAAATCGTAGATTGAGACATTCTAGTATTATAATATTTGTAATCATTTTTATTCAAGGAGAGTTGCAGGCAGATCAGCTCAGTGGATAGAGGGCATCAAGAAGTCAGATTGAGCTGCTGATACTTACTAACCACAATTCTGCAGACAAGTCAGTTGTCCTGGATATCAACCCACTGGCAGTGTGGCCTGGTGGCTATCCTATTGGACTTAGAGCCAGGAAAACCTGGGTTCAAATCCCTCCCTGAATTTGCTAGCTATGGGTCTCTAGTTAAGTCAGTGAACCTCTGAGTCAGTTTCCTCAAATGTAAGTCATAAAATGAGGGGGTTAGAGCAGATAAATTCAAAGCTCCCCTTCACCTCTACCCAAGTCAGAGATGGGCTCGGATGGTGAAGGGAATCTCCAAACTAGGAGTTCCCCAGGCCCACAAAAACCTATTTTTGTGTCTAATGCAAAACACGAAACGTGGAGTGGCTAATACCAACTGCATGCAACTGAGTGGCCTTTTAAAGTCACTTAGTGAAAGCAAAGGAGGCAGTTAGGTGATGTTATGGATAGGGCACTGGGCCTGGAGTCAGGAAGACCTGAGTTCCAATCTAGCCTCAGACACTTACTAGCTGTGTGACCCTGGGCAAGTCAATTAACTTCTGTTTGCCTTAATCCAATGGAGAAGGAAATGGTGAACCACTCCAATATGTTTGCCAAGAAAACCCCATAGGCAGTATGATCCGTGGGATCATGAAGAGTTGGACGTGACTGAACAACAGTGAAAGTAAACTGTTTCTGCAACGTGCATTTGTTAAGCACTTACTTTGCGCCAGGCACTGTTTGCTTCTGTTGCTAGTGATCATCATCATTCCCTCCCCCCACCATGAGGCCCTCTCCCCCAAATCATCCTTATAAACTTACCTCACATGTTTTCTCTCCTCCCAGTAAAGTGTAAAGTCCTTGAGAGCAGAGACTGAGAAGCCAGATGGCAAATGGGAAAGAATGTTAAATGTGGAGTTGGAGAGCCTTGGTTTGAATCCTAGCTTTGCTACTTACTAGGTGACCCTGGGCAAGTCTACACCTCGGTTTCCTCCCCTGTAAAGTGAGGCTAGCCAAGGTCCCTTCCAGCACTAAGTTGATAAATCTTCTATTTGGTCCTTTGCAATATAGTGGGTGCTTTGCAAATAGTGGGTGCTTAATAAATTCTTAATAACTTCATAAGATGAACACATACACGTAGTCATCTTTTTGAAGATGCTCTCAGACAGAGCTTCCTGTACAACCTGAGCGAGAATCTGCTGATTTTGACAGGAGACATCATAAATTTGGTTACCTAATCCCAAGCCAGTTACTGTCCAGAAAACAATGAGCTCCGGCGTTCACCTGGGGAGATAAAGCTCGTAGGAAGTCGTCAAACGTTTTAAAGCAGCTCATAAAGAAGAAAGAACTGGCCGACCCACCCACCGGCCACAGCTTTCTCAGCAAAACAGGGCGTGCTCCTGCAGAAGCCTCAGCCGACCAGCTTGGCTTGGTTCAGCCACTGGCATCATTCACACTTCGTGGTCTTTCGTGAATTCAGATAGAGTGCTCTTGACACAGGGTCTTTGGAAACTCCCTCAGTGAGCGATGGGCATCGTCTTCAGCTCCTAGAAGAAGTAAATGGAGCAGATTGGCTGGTGATGACAGATGAGTGGAACCTTCTCTGACTCAGCTCTGAGTTGTGCCCATGGGAAAAGGGCTGCCTCTCTGAAGGACACAAATCTATTTCTCTCCAGGCTGAATCCAAGGTCTTCTGGCAGACCTGAAGGATAGAGGCTTTGAAGCGGTCTGTGCGTGACATGAAAAGTGGAACTCGCCAGAATGTCAGGGTGTTGCCTCTCCAACCACCTCATTTATCTCCCTTCTGAGGGGAATTCAAGCCCTTTGGGTAATATTGTAAGGCTGGAGACCCAGATAGGTCCCTGGGGTGAGAAGGAGAGTTGTATCAATCATCATGAGCAACTGTGAGTCCTTTGTGTTGGCTGCGCTCTGTCTCTGGGATGAAATGAAGGCCATACTGTAGCTGGTTAGCTACTACTTTCCCACGTCTGTGGAGACCCAGGGAATATCTATATCCTGAGGTTGCCAGAGGAGACTCTGAGCTGGGATAAAATGAGCCACCTAGATGTGATTTGGGGCAGGAGGCACTTGGCGATGCTAGGCGGTGGACAACAGTGGAAAAGGGGAAAGTGCAGTGGGTTTGGGTGGGAGAGGTACAGGACCAGGGAGGAGAAAAGCAAGAGGAGGGAGAGGGAAATTCCCAGATCCACCCTGTTTTGTTTTAGGGTGAAGAGGTCTTGGAAATGAGCCTTCAAGGGTTAGAGAAGTCTGAGGTCATCAGATCCATGGGAGCAAAAGGAAGTCATGGCCGGTGGAGTTAGAGTCCAAGGACAGAGGTTTGAACTCTGACTCTGCTACTTACAACCTGTATGACCTTGGACAAGTCTCTCCACCTTACTCATTAGAGGTACAATAAAAGTGAGAAAATCTAGGTTTGAATCTCTGCCCACTTACTAACTGTCTAGCCTTGAGTAAAGTGCTTACCTTCTCTGGGCCTCAGTTTCCCTATCTGAATTAGATGGACTCACAGGTGCCTTCCAGCTCTAAGCCCCACTGTGGTATCATATATGCACAGACATTTGGACATAAGGCTTGGAGTCAAGAAGACTCATTTTCCCGAGTTCAAATTTGGCCTCAGATACTTACTAGCTATGTGATCCTGGGCAAGTCACTTTGCCTTATTTGAGTCAGTTTCCTTATCTGTAAAATGAGGATGATAATAGCACCTACCTCCCAGGGTTGTCGTGAGGATCAAATCAGATGATCTTTGTAAAGTGCTTAGTTAGCACAGTGCCTGACAGATACTAGGTGCTCTCTACAATACAGCCAAACTGACGGATTTTCTTTTTTCTTACAGATAACATTCCATCGGCCTTCCAGGTTGCTGTTTCCCCTTCCTAGAATGTTCTCCTTCCTCATCTCCACCAGTCTTAGAATCCCTAGTTGCCTTCAAGGCTCAGCTCAAATGTCCCATACTACTTGAAGATCTGCCTCCTCTGCCCACCTGCTAGTTCTTCCCCCTATCCAAATAGGAATCTAGTAGGAGCCAATGCTGAGAACCCAGTACTGCCCAAGAGACAACCCAAGGCATCTTGACCTCTCAGCATGCTGCTCTGGTCCACTTGGGTTCTTTTACCCCAAATCCAATAATCTATATGTTTAAGCATCTTTCCACTCTCTTTTGGCCGTGCATGTGGGCTGTTGCACTCTGTGATGATGCCATTGGCCAACACATTCTTGAGATGGCCTTTGGGGTCATCTGTCGCAGACAAAGGACTTTGCCTACCTCATTCCTGGAATGGCTGGGAGTCAGTGAGCCGGATCTTGTGGGTTGCTCCTTGGGCAGACCTCATATCCCCCACTTACACAGTGAAAACATGCTTGTGCTCTTGGTGAACTCTGCTTCTATCACACTTCTACTACAATGAAATAATAATGATAATAGATGATCACCACCACCACCATCATCATCACTATCATTTTATAACACTTGAACATTTGTGAAACACTTTACAAATATTTCATTTGATCCCCACAACCCTCAGAGTCAGGTGCTATTATTAATTCCATTTTATAAATAGGGAGACTGAGGCACAGACACAGTTTTTCAATAGTAAAGATTCAATATTGAAAAATTCTGGACTTGAAGTCCAAATATATATTCCTGACATGTAGACCATGATTTTTTTTGGATCCCACAAGTGTTGGCCTCCTGTACTTTCAATCAAACAATTCGTCTTATCCCTTTCAGAAGCCTGATAGTCCTGTAGGAATCCTGGTGCAACACCCACCCATCTTCTACTGAGTCCTCCTCAGGAGGGCAGGAGTTCTTTCTTAAGGCTAATCCTCACTTGAATTTATCTTTGCTGTCTATAATAAGATATCTTGGCTCAACCTCTTAATAGATGAAACTTTTTTATACAACTCAGGGGAATTTAGCCTCTGACTGATGTGCACGTGAGCTATCTCGTTTCACTATAGAGAACTTAATTTGGGGCCGTCTCACAGATGATGCTCCTGCATGTGACCCAGGGAAAGCTAGTCCTCAGTTGAGACACAGAAAGAACGCTCACCTTCAGCACAGAGAATAAGGAGTCAGCTTTCCTTACAGATGAGGTCTCTGATTCTGATGGCAAAAACCTTGTTCCAGCTTCCCATGCAGGTGGGAAATATATATTCAAGTCTGTACCTCAACTACTGTACTCTGTCAATCCCCTTTTTCATTAGTGTTTTAAGTTTGTTTCAGAACTCCTCTGCTACCCAGGGAGGATTGCAAGCCAGTTCCCAGGCACTGTCTCTTCTCTGAGTCTTGTCAGAACTTTCAGAGTAGTCAGTTAGGTCTGGTAATTCACAGAACACATCCACAGTGAATTCTCCTTGCCTTATCACCATATAGATTATTCCACACTTCCCGGATTCTTTTATTGTAGCTTTCAAGTCTTTTATAATATTCTCAACTACAAACACTATGTCTAATCCAAGTATCAGTGAATCCCTGTGGCTTTTCCAGAGGATAATAAATGCTACTTTCCAGGTGTCACCCCCCCTCCTATTTTTGCAATATTTACCCCTGACAGCAGCATTCTACCAATCCCGGAAGGAAGAGACCCTAACAAATCAATCTTATATGGACGATAGTAAGTCAGGCTCTAAGACAATCGGCTCATAGCTGATATGCAAATTCACAAGCAATAACAGCATCTGCATACACCATACACCAAGGAAGTTCAGTATCACATTTAATATCATTAATTGATAGCATCCTTTTGCAAATGGAGCTTATAGGCAATTAGGCACCCAGATGACAGGTATACAGAAAAGAAAAACCAAACCAAATTAATAAAATCTAACAATAGAAACATTGCTCAAGACTGAAACTCACCTAGAAAATTTCAGTGAGAAAGAAAAATAAAATAGTATGAAAGGGAACACAAGTATACTTCAAAAGGGAATCAAATTTTGCATCACGTTTGAAGTCCAGCAAATACAAATGTTCAGAAATTCAATCTAGTCAGGAAGCAGTGATTACTATTTAGTTACCATCTGGGGCCAGGCACTGTGTTAAGCTCCAGGAATGCAAATACAGGCAGACAGTCCCTGCCCTCAAGGGGCTTACTTCTACTAGAGGATGATAACATAAAAAGAAGCAGAAAATAAAAAGAAGGGGATAGAGATGAGAGTTGGTACCTACAAGGTGGGGCATGGTGGAGGGGAGCTGAGAAAAGGGGGGCAGAGAGAGAGATGGCATTGTAGAAAAAGTCCTAGAAAGTCAAGAGTACAGCTTGGAGCGGAAAGCAAATATGGCTGCCATTGGCCTCTTCTTCAAAATGGAGGTTCTGGGAGGAACCAGCCAATCAAAGGGAGAAACTGCAGGCGTGAAGGGTACTTCCAATGTGTGAAGTCCAGGGGTGGAATGAGCTTCCAGGGGAATAGGTTTCTAGGGCATGGTAGAGAAAGACTAGGAGAGTCTGGAATACTGCCTAGGAAGGAATGAAGATGATTAGATAGATACATAGATACATAGATACATAGATATGTAGATACATAGATAAACAAGTAAATAAATAAGTGAATGAATAAGCAGAGAAACAAATAAATATTTTCTACCCCCAAAGTAACAAAATATTAAACTGAATTCCACTCTAAACTCAAAGGTATGAAGGGGGAAAAAAATGAATTAACAGAAAAGCAAAAAAGGGAATTCAAAAAAATCAAAATCAAAATATTTGTAGTACAGGCATCTGCAATGCATATAACAATAATCCAAGACATTCAGCTTATAAAGAAGCAACAAGAAAGAATTAGAAAAAGAATTAAACTCCCAAAGCAGAAAATAAAATAAAAAGTAAAGTTTTTTTTAAATCCTGAACGAATCTCCAGGTATAACAGTGTATAGGCAACTAAGTGTCACAGTGGTTGGAACTCTGGGACTAGAGTGAGGAAGACTCATCTTCATGAGTTCAATCTGACTTCAGATACTTACTAGCTGTGTGACTGTGGGCAATTCACTCAACTCCACCTCAGTTTCCTCATCTGTCAAATGACCTAGAGAAGGAAATAGCAAACCACTCTAGTATCTTTGCCAAGAAAACACTCAATTGGGGTCACAAAGAGTCAGACACAACTGGACAACAACAACAAAAAGACGAAAGGATAGGGGATGATACCGAGGTTATTTGAAGTTTGGAACAGAGTGATGAGAAGGAGCTCAAGATATAGGGAATGGATATTTTTGAGTGAGGTATATGGAAAAGTCTTCTGCTAGGGAGTGGGAAGTATAAGTAAAGGTGGGAGTAGTATAGGTAGCTTAAGGGGGAAAAAAGTAATGATTTTGAACTGCCAGTGTGGAGTTCCACAGAGTCAATTTAAGAAGAATAAAAGTATTTGCCTGAAGCAGTAAGGGCTTAGTTGCCACTGGATAATGCAATTTTGTATTGGACCTATCCAGTAGTGTGATTTCTCTAACAGGGTTCAGCAAACAGACAGGGGCAGAGAATATCACTGGTGGGAGTAACCTTTAGTTTAAGTCTAGAAAGGAAGCAGTGGCAGTAGGCCAGCAGGACAAGGGACTTAAGTGGAAGACTATATAAAATTGAACCAACTAACCACAGGGTCAAGACTTTGAAGAGCATTTTGTTAATGAGGTCAGAAGGCTAGCCAGAACAGGCTTGTTGGTCTAGGGAAGCAGGGATGGGTAAAAGGGACCAGAGGTTACAAAGGAGAAGAGAACAGGAAGGAAAAGGAGAGCAGGAAGGACAGGAGGGCATAGTTAGAGGAATTTCAATGTTATGGATTTTGGAGCTGGAACATTTGTCTGTTATGATAGGATCGAGGGATGACCTTTGCGTGTGTGTGAGATGGAATGAAGATGCAGACGAGAGGAGCTAAGGAGGTAGATGAACTAGGCAGTCTGAGGATTTGTAACATCAACATTTGAAGTTTGGATCCAAGATGGCAGAGGAGATGGTAAGCCAGAATTGAACTCTTTGACAAAGGAAGAAGAATGACTTGGGAGAATGAGTACCCAAGTTTAGTTGAATGAATGAAAAATAGCTAGTATTTATATGGTGCTTTCAGTTTTGTAAAGCACATTACACGCATTATCGATAACATTCATTTGATCCTCGCAACAACCCAGGGAGGTAGGTGCTGTTATTATCATCCCCAGATGAGGGAATTGAGGCAAACAGGGTTAAGTGACTTGCCCAAGGTCATATAGCTAGTATGTGTCTGAGGTTGGATTCAAACTGAATTTACTCATAGTGCTGGAGGCTTTCTCGTGGCATTTCAAGCATATCAGTGTTATCCCCATATGTTAATATATAATATAGTTAACATTCCCACTGGGCTATTCTCCACAACTTGAGTCCCCTAGGGGATAACTATACCAGGTTCAGGTTCAAGGTTATCCATGGATCTACTATCCTAAAACCATAGTTCATAAGCCCCCACCCATATGTTTGCTTTTGACTGTCAGTCAGTTGTCACAATTAGATCAAAGCAAAAAGCATTTACTAAAATGGCAGAGTATGGACAGTACTCCCCACTTAAACATCTAAATCTCTCCCACAAGTGTTAATGGGAAGAGTGGATATACATGTAGAATATACTGGTAGAGGGAAAAGACATAAAGAATACATATGGTTGAGGTAAGTCATATCTTGGCACTGCAGGGCCCTCATAGATGTCTTTTCTGGTGATATCTTCATGTTGTTTCCCTTGTACCTAGTACCTCTGCTGGACAGGTTGATCAAGTGGAATCCTTGGACCTGCTCCTCTGCTTGGAGCATTTGGACAAGGTGTTCAACTGCCAGATGGGATGGGAATAAGGAGAGAGTGCAGAGAGAAATCCCATTCACCCATGCTGCTTTCTGGAAGAGGTGCAGAAGAAAAGGGAACTAGCAATTTACCTCTCAAGAGCTTGGTTCTTTCTTCATAACTGGCTCCCCTTATGGATCACAAGAGACAGCATCCTCTTTGTTACCAGAAATCACTCTCACTACCGGTTCTATGGCTCAGTTGTTATTTAAAGATTACCATCTTGGTTCATCCTTCAGAAATGATAATAGCTAGCATTTACAGAGCTTTAAGGTTTGCAAAATGCTTCACAACCTTGGGAGACAGATGATAATATGATCCTTATTTTACAGTTGAGGAAAAACTGAGGCAACCAGAGATTCAGTGCCTTGCCTGGGATTACACAGCTATTAAGTGTGTGAGGTCACACTTGAACTCAGCTCTTCCTGACTTCAGGTCCAGCACTCTAACCACTTCCATTGCCTCTAAGTGCTACAAGCCAATGGTTGGAAATTTAATAATTTCACCAGGCTTGATTAAAGAATTTCTTTCACATCTAAAGGAGCAAAAATGTATAAACACTTCTTATGTAAAGATATTTCCTTTTCAAGTCAACTTTAAAGGGGAATATCTTCTCTCCTTTCCCTCTTCAACTCTCTTTTGTATCTTTTTTTTTTTTTGCATTAAAATGTAATTTTTTTTAGGGCATGGACTGTTATTCTGCTTGTATTTGTGTCCCGGGGCTTAGCACAACTCAAGTACACAGTAGGGGATTAATAAATGATGGCTGATTTAATGGGCCACTTCCAGTTTCCTGCCCTTCAAAATCTGTGAATGGTTCAGTCAGGTGTGAGCCACTCTAGGTTTTAAGGGCCAGTACAATCCACAAAGCCAAAAAGGAGGGAAAAAAACCTCAATATTTCATTGCCTGAGTTCAAATCTGGCCTCAGACACTTCCCAGCTGTGTGACCCTGGGCAAGTCACCGAACTGCTGTCTGCCTCCATTTCCTCATCTGTGAAATGGGGATGATAATAATAGCATCTACCTCTTAGGGTGGTTGTGAGGATCAAATGAGATAATAATTATAAAGCCCTTCATTCAGTGCCTGGCACACAGTAGGCACTATTTAACATGTTAGCTATTATTGTCTTCACTACCTGGAGTATTCAACTGATCAGGGGTTTCCCCTTCAACCACCCTCCCTCAAGTATATATTATGTATTAATGTATCATAGGAGAGAGAGAAAGAGAGAGAGAGAGAGAGAGAGAGAGAGAGAGAGAGAGAGAGAGATCTATATATTGATCTATCTATCTACCTGTCTATCTAAACTTAAAATTCCCAGTTCCCTAAAACAAAGCAAATGGATTAATGACTCTTAGAATCTCTAGCTTCCTTCTAAGCACTGCTAAGGACCAGCCCTTCCTTATCCCCACCTCCACACACACACACACTCTCTCTCTCTCTCTCTCTCTCTCTCTCTCTCTCTCTCTCTCTCCCCTCTCTCTCTCTCTCTCTCTCTCTCTCTCTCTCTCTCTCTCTCTCTCTCTCTCTCTCATGCGTGCACAGTAGGGCCTTCTCTACCTCCTGAAATTACTTGCCATTTGTGAGAGCTCAGCTCAGCTCCAAGCATGATCAATGGAATATGTTCCAAACAAAGCAAACGGGAAGGAGAGGAATCAGGCCTCTCCCCCCATCCGCTGTGACATTTGGTTATCTATGTACAAATCAAATAGAATGTAAGCCCCTAGAAGGCATGAATTCCAAGCACCTAACATAGAGCCTGGCCCATAGAGGGGGGAGGGAAGACGAAACAAGCCTTTATATAGCACCTGCTATGTGCCAGGCACTCTGCTAAGTGCTTCACAAATATTATATCATAATCCTCACAGTAACCCTGGGAGGTAGGTGCTATTATGATCCCCATTTTACAGTTGAGGAAACTGAGGCAGACAGGTTAAGTGGTTTGCCCAGGGTCCAGGTCCAGCATAAGAAACGCTTGTGGCTCAGTGGGAAAGAATATTGGTTTTAGAGTCAACAGATGTGAGTTCAAAGTCAGTTAAGCACTGTGGGATTTTTGTTTCCTCATTTATAAAAAGGAGTTAAACAAGAAGAACCCTAAGGATCCTTTCCATCCCCAGACCCAGTGTCTTATGAATCAAATTGAACTGGGTCTTCCAACAACAACATTATGGAACGACATTCTCACTCTTCTTACTTTTCCCCTTGGAGTTCTAATACTGCCCATATCACTTCTCCTTTTTTAACAGCATGTAGGGTCATGCACTGAGGAGTACATTTGACCCCCCTATTCCATGACTCCTTGTTCATGCTAAGATGCCTCTTTTATCCCTCCAGAACACCTCTGTGGAGTATCCAGATCCCCCTCTTTTATCAACGCTCAAAAAAAACGCCCAGCCGACATTATCTAGTGTTAATTACCTGTAAAGTAGAGTTTTAGCTGCTTCCTTGGTCTCTGGGAGCCCTGAAGTGAAACCTGAAAGAAGCCCCCCATTGTTTCCCCTTGTGCAAGGGCCAGGAGCCGTGCAGGGCTCGAGTTGCAGGCCTGAAAGGCCACCGGAAATTGGCATCTCCCTAATTTGTGCTTGGCTATTCACGGAGACAAAGCCTGCATTCCTGCTCCCCAATCCCCCTGGAGAAACCCAAGGCTGATCTGTTCAGTAAGGACCACAGAAAAAATCTGCCGAAATAAAGGCTTTGAATGAGAGGACCCTGAGATCTGGCTCTCATTTCCGAGCCCGGGAGCAAAGTGATTATTAAGATTTCTCTCTGGGCTGCCCAGTTTTCCCAAACAGGAACCTAACAAGCAGGTTCTTTGCCCTTCTTAAAGAGAAGAGGGCAGGCACACTGGCAAGCAGGGCCTTTCATCAGGAGCCCACCCTATGGAGGGTTGGCCTGGCTCCCTTCAGACATCTGACAAAAAAGGGTCCCACTGTCATCAAACCCCTAAAATAACTTCGGTTGGTTTCTACATTTGGGGGACACTCTCAAGATTTCATTTCATGGCAATAACATTGCCCTGGAACCAAGATGATCAATCCTGTATTAGACTCTGCCAGATCATATTTCACAGAAAGCACTACAATTGTAGATGAAATGCCATAACATCTAAATATGACATTCTGTGATAAACTCAGGAAGCTGTGATTTCAGCCTGATACCAGGGCACTATGGTGGGCTAGAGAGATGGCTGGACCTGGAGTCAAGCAGACCAGGATCCATTTCCTGCCTCTGACACTTATCAGTTGTATGATGATCCATGGGCAAGTCACTTTAGTTCAAAAGTGATGGGAGTTAGGGAAACAAAATGAATATTGACCCTAACCCTTCACGACCTAATGTGTTGTTGTTCAGTCCTGTCTGAATCTCCACGACCCCGTTTGGGGTTTTCTTGGCAAAGATACTGTAGTGGTTTGCTATTTCCCCCTCCAGCTCATTTTACAGATGAGGAAACTGAGGCAGACAGGGTTGAGTGACTTACCCAGGGTTATGTAGTAATGTGTGAGGCCAGATTGGAACTCAGATCTTTCTGACTGCAGGCCTTATCTACTGTGCCTAGTGATTAAGTAAGTGTCCACAAACAGAAGTCCCATCTTCAGGCTTTAGAGTTGGTCATGGCTTCTTGTACCAGTAACAACAACAACAACGATTGGCATCCTCATTTTACAGAGAAGGAAACTGGGACACAGAGAGGTTAAAGTCGCTGGCCCAGGGTCACACTAGCAAGCAACTAAGGCAGGATTTGAAAGTGGGTCTTCCTGACTCCACACATACCTCGGCCTTCCATTTATATGACCTATGTCTTCACTCTACTGCCTACCTTCAATTGCCGTTACCCCCCAGTGTTCTGCTTCCACAACAAAGAATTCTGAAATTCCTTTAGATGCAATCATAATCTGTCGTCATCCCACCTCTCCCTAGGTCTCATTCCTCCTAGCCCATCCTTCATCCTCACCACACCTTCTCAGCATTACATTTCCCCTAACCCTGACTCCTCCTAAGCTTTTTCTCGACCCCCACCATCAGCCCCTGTCCCTCCACTTCTCAATAATCTCCTGGGCACCTGGCTCTGAGTTCACTTTCCTCCCTTCTCCACCTTGACCCAGTGTTAAGCTGTTATCAACTCCTGAAACCCTTCCCGCCTTGGTCCTATCATTGCTTGTTCCTTGACAAAGCCCAACCCTGCCCTGGTCAAACCAGCCACCTCCTCGCTCTGAATCCCCCACTGCTGAGGAGAAATTGCTCAGACATGCTGACTGGGCCCACCAGAAATGTTTATTCTCCAATTTCTACTGCCTCTGGAGAAGCACAGATGGGTATTACACGGAGGGCAAGGAAGAGGTGCAGATGGGTAAGCTGCTCCGTAGGACCAGTGAAGAATTCCACAGAAGAACAGGAATGAAGGCTACCACATGGCAAGAAGGAGGGGTAGAAAGTCAGCTGCTCCTCTGGTTCTCTTGTATCGTTGGGAGAAAGCAAGAAAAACTTTCAGCATATTGAGCGAACCCCTCTCTGGTGAACTTTGGAGAGAAGGTGGATGAGAATCACCCGGGACTGGCTGGCAGGGATGGGCTGGGATCCACATCCTGGAGGGAGCGCCCAGATCCATCTGATCCCAACTGGGCCCTCCCTACATGGAAGAATCCTTTTATTCCTCCCTCATTGATTCCCTATAGGGGCAGCTAGGTGGCACAGTGGGTAGAGGTCTGGCCTTGAAGTCAGGAGGAGCTGGGTTCAAATCCAGCCTCAGACATTTGGCTGTGTGACCTTGGGCAAGTCACTTAACCCTGATTTCCTAGCCAAAAAAAAAAAAAAGATTCCCTATAGCTCTCCAAATAGAGAGTCCTTTTCCTCTCTCTTCAAGCCTTTCACGACCTACCATGCCCCACCCTTCCAGCACAGGACTTTGCCTTATGGTTTATGGAGAAAAAAAGGCCTTTCTTTCCCTTGTCAGCTTCCTCTCCTCCTCTACTCTCAATCTCAAAACTCTCTTACATCATCCCCAGTTCTGGCCCCCTTCCTTCCAGCCTGTGATGATTAGATGGTCCTTTTCCTTGCCAAGGCCAACCCCTTGAACCTATCACATGAATACAACACCCCCAGTTTAATTCCTTCTCTCTGCTCTCCAATGTCTCCCTATTTACAGGCTTATTCCCTGTCCCCTACAAATATGCACAAGACACCCCTATCCTCTAAGAGAAACCTCACTGACCCTACTGTCCCCTCAAACTATTATTTTATAACTCTCCTGCCTTTGATGGCTAAACTCCTCGAAAAAGCCACCCAAACCTCTGCTTCTACATCCTCTCTTCTCACTTGATTCCCAACCCCTTACAATCTGGTCTCCAACTTTGTCACTCCACTGAAACCCCTCTCTGCCAAGTTACCAGCGGCAGGAACAGGAGTAATGGGTAGAGGTTACAAGGCAGATTTAGGATTGATGCCAAGAACTTCTTGGGATCGTATGTTTAGTACTGAAAGGCCATTGAGTCTAACTCAGATGAGGAAACTGAGCTACACAGGAGTTAAGCGGCTTTCTCAAGGTCACATCTGGCAAGAGTCTGGGCCAAGATACAAACTCAGAATTCAAAATTTTTAAAAATGAATGCTAAGAATTGTCTTTACATGTAATTGGAAAAAATACTATTGAAACAAATAAAGCAGGAGATCTTAACCTAAAAAAAAAAAAAAGATTCAAACTCTGGTCTTCCTAACAACATGTCCAAAAAGCTGGAATATGCTTCACCAGTAGTCCTTTAAAGTCACAATTGGCCTCTGCATAGATCAGAGTTCTGAAGTCTTTCAGGGCTGTTTTCCTTCGAATTATTGTGGTCATCATGTAAAATGTTTTTACACCAGTGCATCAGTTCAAACAAGTCTTCTGAAGGTTCTCTGGGCTCACCACAGTTGTCCTTTCTTACACTGTGATAATATTCCAGTATAGTCCTATACCACAATTGCTCAGCCAGCCCCCAGTTGATTTATACCCACTTTCCCCCCACCTTTTTGTTGCCACAAATATAGTATTGTTATAAGCATTTTTTAAAGAAGCAGGATCTCTCAAAACAATTACAAAAGGCTTATCTGTTTATTTGTTGCCAAATAAAAACAAAACCAAAAAACCAACAACCATCCTAATGTGCTATAGAAGGTGGAGCTTCCATATATTGAAGCAGGTGACTTTACCTTTTTAAAAAGTCATGTTAAAAGTTCCCCTTCCAAGTAGTGGGCAGCTGGCTTCCTTGCCTTCCCCTCATCTAGCACTCAGTGGAGTACAACTGACAAAAGCCTGGCATCACGTAATAGAATCAAAGAGGCCTCGACCACCATCTCGTCCAATCCATGTCTGCACTAGAACGTGATCATTTGGCTTCTGCCATCCCAGGTCATTGAGGCACTCTAGTGGACAGAAGCTTGGCTTTAGATCCAGAAAAGTAGTGTGCTGCTTGAACTCAGCCTGCAGAGCTGATTGTTAAATTTTCAAGTGTGAGTATTTACACCTTGGGAATTGGCAAATTCTACAAATCAGGGCTTTACTTACTGCTTTGTTGGCTGTCAGTAAAATTATGGAGAAACTGCTAATAGTGCACATTAAACACACAGAGATGTCTTTCTCACATCCTTTCTTTCGGAAAGTCAGTTGTTAGGCACGTACCAGAGCACTCCTTCTCAGAAGACAGAAGTCCATGCTTCTGCTTGGCCATTGTTTGGAGAAAGCCTTGTTCATCTATCTGCCTTATCACTTTCCCCCATAAGGTATAAGAAAGCTCCTTTGTAGTTATTCCCTAGACTTGTGCAAGCAGGCACTGATACCTCATCCTTGTGAAGGAAGGACTGACGATGGCACTGGCCAAGGAGAAGCGTGGCAGAGGGACCTGTTCCAGCTGGGGCGTTTTCTAAAGCAAAAGAAAAACTCCGTAAAACTACATTTTGTGAGTGTGAATATCCTTAGGTCTCTTTGATCCAATGGAAAAGATGTGTCTGCTGATGACTTCCTGGGAGAAACATGAATTTAGATGAAAGGAATGCATTTCAGGCACAGTCTGGACCACAGTGTGTATGAAAGGGAGAAATGTATGATAATGGAAAAAAGATAGATTGGAGCCAAGCTGGGAAGAACCTTAAATGCCGAACGCTGGAGTTTATATTTTATCCTGGAGGTCATAGGAAGCCACTGGGGTTTACGAAGAGGAGGGTTACAGGATCAGATGAGCACTTTGGAAAACTACATGGAGGTTGGACAGAGACAGGGCAGAGACCCTAGGAGCCACGGCAATAGTCCAGGTGAGAGGTGATAAGGGCCTCAGCAAGGGTGGGAGCCATGGAAGTGGAGCTGAAAGGTCTTATGGGAGAGATGCCGTGTAGGTCAATTTGACAAAGACTCCACAATTGTTTGGATGGTCAGAATGAGGAAAAATGAGGACAACACCTAGCTTAGGTAGCTAAGAGGATGATGGTGGAGAGTTTGGGGGGAAATATGGGTTTTGTTTTGGAAATGTTGTGTTTGAGATACCTACCTTTAGTCAGCTAAAATGTCCAAGAAACTCAAAACTTAAAAAAAAAAAAGAATATTAAAATTGTTTTTACATGTAATGGAGGAAAAATAAAATGTTATTTACAAAATTAAAATGTCCAACAAACAATGTATGACTGAAGCTCTGGGGAGAGAGGGGACCTTTAGACACAGATCTGTGAATCATCTGCATAGAGATGATAATTAAACTCATGGTAACTGATGAGAGACAGAGACAGAGAAAAGAGAGAGAAAAGAGAAGAGGGCCTAGGACAGAGGCGGTTAGGAAGTGGCACACAGAAGATGATACAAAAAGGGAGATTCAGAAGGAGTGGTCTGACAGATAGAAGATGAACCAAGGAGTAGTGTCACATACAAAAAAAAAAATCAAAAGGAGGAAGTATCCAGGACAGAGGATGGCAAATCGAGTCAGTTCCTGAACAGAGGCTGAGACAGATAAGGATGGAAGAAGAGGTCCTCGGTAACTCTGAAAAGCGCAGCTACAGTCAGTGATGCGCTTGGTGTCAAGACTGCAAGAATGCCACCGGAAACGCAGGCAAAGGTGGCAGACAAGCTTCTTCCAGGGATCTGGCTGTGGAAGGCAGGAGAGAAACTGCTCTTGCTCTGAGCGCCCTTTACCTTCCATCAGCATTCTTCCTCCAAGGAAGAGCCTCGAGCTGCGACCAATCCTCCCTCCATGGGCTGACTGGGGCAGGGAGAGGCAGGGGGCTATGCCTCCTCGTTCCTACCGACTATGCCTCTCTTACTTAGGTGTCGGTAGCTTTCTCAGCTGACTTATCCTACTGTTCACACAGATCAAGCAAAGTCTTCCACTTTTTTTTTTCATTCCATCAATGAATGTAAACCTACCACCTAGTCAGGAATACATGCAAGTGCTGGGCCTGGAGCCTAGAAGACCTGAGTTCAAACTCAGACACTTCCTCACCATGTGACCCACCTCTGTTTGCCTCAGTCTCCTCATCTGTAAACTGGGAATAATAATAGCACCTATCATTGTTGTGAGGATTAAATGAGATGATGTTTAGAAAGTGCTTAGCTCAGTGCATGGCACATAATAAGTCCTTAATAAATACCTGTCTCTCTCTCTCTCCTTTATTAAAACAGATGATTGGATAGGCTAAAGTCCAGAGTAATTATAAAGCCAAGTCTCTGAGAAGGATTGAAACTTGCTTTAAAGTCATTTAACCTCTCTCAGCCTCAATTTCCTCATCTGTAAAAGGAGGGAAGTGTACCCAGTGGCCTTCAAGATCCTTTCCAGTTCTAAATCTATGATGGTGTTTCTTTGTAAAGATAAGGTTCTCATTTGTATCAGGAAGCCAGATTCTGGATAGCCCTGAGGAGGAAAAAAGTCTTTCTCTTAAGGAGTAAGACCCACTACGCATTGATCCCATGATTCCTGGTCAGCAGAGAAGAGTAAGATTTAAATGAAATTCCACGGCCCTCCAAAAGACACATGAGCTAGAGTGAAGAAACTCCCTAAGGAAGATTTCAGGCCACCTCCTTGTTTGACTGTCCCAAATGGTCAGCTTGTAGGACAATATTTCCCTAATTCGGTCTGAGATTAGTCAATGACAAATGTGGCAAGCCAAGAAGTGTGGTGGGAAGAAAGCACCCTCTACCATGCCTGCCCCCATCCCCCATCCCCCACCCCCCATCCCCCTTTCATCAAATGGCCTCTTCAGAATTCTGGGGGCTTCCCAAGAAATCAATCTCAGCTGAGTAAGTTTATTCAGCGTTTAAGAGACCTTACATATTTATCAGTTCTAAATTTATTTCTTGGCTGGTAATTCATTAACTTAAAAACAAGTTAAAGGTTCTAAAAATATCCTCTTTCCCTTATATGGCTGATAGTAACTCACTCCTGCCTCTCCTATGCAGGAAGCCTCTCATTTTTCCTCTCCTTCTATCCATCCACACTCTTGGAGCAAGTGTTTCCTTGCCCTTATGAACACTGGGTTTTTCTTTCTTCTGGACACTGCAGTAACTGCCATAATGAAAGCGTTTTTACCAGAGTCTTAAATGTAAACTCTGGGCACAATGGAATATCCATTCACCACCATCAACAAAACCTTTCCTTATGATAACCTTTGAAAATCTACAATGGGTTGGGGGTTTTTTTGGAAGGGGGGAGTTGTATCCCAAAGTAAAACAATGTTTACTTTTCCTCTGTCCCAGACATGGCTCAAGCAGCTGGGACATGTCACGAGGGAAAAAATTTCTAGGGTTCATTGCCCACTGCACTCAGTTTATTGAGTGGTTGTACTCTATATGATATCATCTGGGTCTTTGTGCTCATTCCCCAATTGAGATAATTCTGAGTATCCCAAAACCTATACATATATGCAGCGTATACCAAAAGTCTTAGTGCAAAAATAGCACTGAGACTTCTGGGACACTAAGTGTATATGTGTGTGTGTGTGTGTGTGTGTGTGTGTGTGTGTGTATACATATATACATACATACATGTGTGTATCTATATGTATTTTAAGCATTCAAATCCTCAGTCTAGAGCTGGAATAATAATAGCTAGCATTGATATAGAACTTTAAGGGTTGCAAAAGCGCTTTACAAATATTATCTCATTTGATCCTCACAACAACCCTGGGAGGTATGTGCTATTATTATCCCCATTTTACAGGTGAGGAAACCGAGGCAACTAGAAACGGCCTCAAAGGCCGACTAACCCAACCCCCTCATTTTATAGATGAAGACGCTGCAGCCCAAAACGATGAAGATCACACAGGTAGGAAGCGTCAGAGGCAGGATATGACCTCAGGCTCTCTGCCTTCACAGCTGGTACCCTCTCCACTCCTTCCTCCTTTCCACTCCCTTACAATCTTGTTTTGTTGTGGTGGTTTTCTTGGCAAAATTACTGAGGTGGTTTGCCGTTTCCATCTCCAGCTCATTTGACAGATAAGGAAACTGAGACAACCAGGGTTAAGTGACTTGTCCAGGGTCACACAGCTAGTAAGTGTCTGAGTCCAGATTTGAACCCAGATATTCCTGACCCAGCACTCTATCCACTGCACCACCTAGCTGTCCCAAGGATCTCTAGCTTCCTTTCAAATCACACAGCTCAGGGACCCCCTATAGGAGGATCTCCTGATTTCCCTCATTCTGAGTGCTTTCTCCCCCTTAAAATTACTTAGAACTTTTTATATATTTTCTGTGTATGTGCTGTTTCACCTGGCCCCGAATAACAATGAGCTAGAATGTATAGAGCACATACATTATCTCGTTCATCTTTCCAGCTCTGGTGAGGTAAGCGATGTTTTTATCCTCACTTTACGCATAATGAAACCAAGTCTAGGAGAAGTTAAGGGACTTGCCCAGGGTCACATGATTATGAAGTGTGTGAAGCAGATTGGAACTCAGATCTCCCAAATGAATATAATCTCCTTGAGGAGTCTTTTGTTATCTGTCAATGTAGCTCAGTTGTGGTGACTATGGATTCAAGGAAATGAGCGAAAAAATGAAGTAAGGGAGCAGGTTTTCAACCATTATATCTTTAAGACTACCTCAAAAGGTACCCACATACTGAATTCAGAAAAAAAAGTTCAAATTGCTTTTAAAATAAGATGTCAAATAACCAACTGACTTTAGATTATAAGCTCCTTGAAGGCAAGGGCTATCTTTTGCCTCTTTTTGTATCCCCAGAACTTAGCACACTGTCTGCTGTGTAGCAAGGGCTTTATAAATGTTTATTGAAATGAATTTTACTGAATTGACCAAGTCAACTGGTCAATTAATTTAGCTGAAGAGACTTATTATTAATTTTAATAGCCAATATAATATTAAATTATTTACAAATTCATATAAATAAAATAGATGCTACTTATATTCCCTCTGAGTCAAACTAAGCTTCTTATCTATGTGACCTTGGGCAGATCACTAACCTCTATAGGCTTCAGTTTTCTCATCTGTAAAGTGAGATGGTTGGCACTATATAATCCTGCGGACCTTTCCATCTCTAAGGATAAGGTAATCAGAGAAGCAACAGGATTCCAAATTTGGGGACACACATAGTTTTTCCAAGAAAGGACAAAGGGCTTGATTGAGGGTATGGGGAGCTATGCCTAAATCTGTTTCCTCACCTCGTTAAACTGAGAAGATTTGGATCATCAAGAATGAGCAGCTTGGACCGACTCACCCAAGGTCGCAAAATGCCAGACAGGATTCAAACCCAGTTCTTCTGACTCTAAATCCTCTCTCCACTCCCTCCTAAGATGACCTCTAAGGGCATCTTAGAATTAAATGGGCTAACATAGGGAAAACACTATATAGATGCTAGCTACTGTCACCCTCCTCCTCCTCCAAGGGCAGCTTTCAAATCCAACATTCTGTAACTCCATTAACTGGTGACCTCTAAAGCTAGGTGTCACAAAGGATACAGCTCTAGATCTGAAGTCAGAAAGACCTGAGTTCAAATCTAGCCTCAGACACTTGCTAGCTGTGTGACCCTGGCCAAGTCACTTAACCTCTGCCTGCCTCAGTCTCCTCAACTGTAAAAAGGGATAACAGTAGTATCTACTTCCCCAGGTCGTTGTGAGTATCAAATGAGCTATTTGTAAAGCATTGGACACAGTGCCTGGCACATAGCAGGTGCTTCATAAATGCTTTTTTCCTTCCCTTCCATCCACATTAGTGGTCATTGTAGTGTAAACTAATGTAGGTTATAAAATAATTAATAAAGGCTGAAAGGAAAAACCATAAGATGAAAAGCAAACATTCTGCCTGTGTAGCTAGCTGGTGATTCTAATCAGGACCAAGTTTAAAGTATGAGATGTTTGAAAAGACCATCTCCCTATCCCCTCTCCCCTCCCCTCCCCTCCCCTCCCTACTCTCTCATCCCCTCACCCCTAAAAGTCTGCCAGGAAAATATAGCTTTGGGCTTTCCCTTTTGAAGTTCCTAAGAAGCCGCATTAAAATCAATAGAGAGGGGAAGGGGCAAGATAAAGGGCATTTCATAAACATTTTCTGTTCTTCATGGCAATAAAAGGGATGTCTTTCTGTTGTATTAATAAAGAGGTGGGGACGTGATGTCTGACTTCATTAGTAACAAGAACTCTCAGATGGGGAAATTCCCTCCACTAATGCTTCTCTGCAACTTATCATCGTAGTTGCCTAGAATAGAGAGGTGAAATCCCTTGCCTGGAATCACACAGTGAGAGTATGTCAGGGCCAGGACTTGAAACCAGGTCTTCCTGGCTCTAAGACCAGCTTTCTCTTCACTAAACCATGCTGATTCACACTTAAGCCTGTTAGCATTACATGGTTGATAAAATACTTTACATGTATATCTCATTTCTCACAACAATCCTATGGAATGGAGTAGTTATATTATTCCCATTTTATAGATGATAAAACCGAGGCTCCAAGAGCGACTTGCTCCAGGCCACTTCAGAGGCTGTATTTGAACTCAAGCCTAGCAATCAATAATGCATAATGCCACTTCGGCTCTGCGTGCAGCACCCATTGGCTTTACTGGAAATTGGAATGGAAATATTGCTGAAAACAAGAGAGGGTAGGAGAAGAGGAAAAAGAAATAAAAAATTCTTCAATTATTCAAAAAAATACCCCAGACCCCTGATTATTTTTCCCCAGAATTGAGTTAAATAAAGAGTAGGGGCTGTATGCTCTACTGACTGGTCTTCTCGTGAAGAAGACCTGGGTTTTAGCTCCGCCTCTGATACCTACTGGCCATGTGATACTGAGAAGTCATTTCCACTCTCTAAGACTAGAGTGGGGTTGAGAGAGTGTCTTCGTAGGAGACCAGACAAAGCACTGGCCCAGCACCCAAAACTAAAAATAAATGGCATCACTTTAAGAAGAAAAGGGAAAATAGTAGCCAGAAATCATGCCAGGAGTCTACCTTGGGGATGTGGCCTTTCATCCCACAGTCATCAAAATAATAACATAGCCAGGGAGAGGAGCCTGGCTTGAGGGCAAAAGGCGGTATGGGGGCATCCAAGGAGCAGTACGCAAGGAGTCAAAAGGCCCGTGTTCGAATCCTTACTCTGCCATTTTCTAGTTATGTGAACTTGGTCAAGGCCCCTAGCCACTCTTGGCCTGTTTCCTCATCTGTGAAATGAGAACCCTAGAAGCCAAGTTGTGGCTTGGCTATCTCCTAGCTGTGTGACCTTGGCCAGGTCCGAGACTCTCGGCATTCTCAACTATAAATGGAGCTCACTAGTTTGATCATTTGTGGCTTTGGTGGTATCATTATCCTTGCCAATGTTAAGCTCAAGAACTCAGAAACACATCAGGGCGGGGCGGGGGGAGGTGGAGCTTTGCCTTCATCTATTCCTAGATGAAGAAAGAGACCAAAAAGGGAAACTACTTGCCCAAGGTCACCAGGCAGTCAGCAGCAGAAGATTCACTGGAATCTGTTTGTCTTGTTTCCAGACAAATCTCCACTAAAAATCTGAGCTTCTCCCCTTGTAACCCCAAACTTTGAAAGGAAGCCCCGAGATCTGTCCTTTTTAAACTCCTGCCTGAACCCTCAGTCCTAGTCAGAGGACCTAGATTCAAAACCCAGCCCTGACCCTGGGGGACCTTGGGCAAGGTTCTTCATCTCTCTGGGCTCATTTCCTACTCTGGAAAAAGGGCATTGGGCCTCAGAAGACTTCACAAAGTCCTTTCCAGCTCTAACCCCCCTGAAACCCATGTCCTGAACATTTCAAAAACATCTCCAGGCCTTCAGAGAACAGAGAAAACCTCGATATCATGCTCTGAAAGCCAGCTAATGGCATCTGAAGCAAGCTTGACTAGCATTAATTAGCAGACATTTCTAGCAGCAGCCCCAGCGCTGCATTTAAACAACAAAGCCAATTTGGGGGTCTGGGGCTGCAATTGTCTCTAAGTGTCTCCAGACGTGGAAATGCCCTTCATTGATGCAGATCATCGATTTTTAATCTTAAGAGAATTTCCTGGCAGGCACCCCGAGAGGTTAAGTGATTTGCCTGTTATTGTAATAGTTATATAATATGTAACAGTCATTACATGCCAAAGATAGAAAATGAGCCCAGGTCTTCCTGACTCCAACACCGATGAGCCACACAGATGCCAAGCTTGTTTACAGAAAGAGAAAAAAAAACCTTTCTGTAAGCAGAGGGAGGCAGCAGGGTAGAGGGTTGAAGATCAGAGTTGGGGAGGGGGAGGCAGTCAAAGGACTGGGTTTCAACGTTGGCTTTGCCATTTTCTTCTTGTATGACCTTGAGTAAGTCACTTCAGAGGCTGATCATCAGGTTGACTCAGAGGGTGCATGGCTCTACACTGATACTCTGACCAAGCTACATTAAAAATCTGGGAATGCATACAAAAGAGATCCCTGATAGGACACAGTCACGTGTATTGTGGGATTAAGCTCAGGAGACCCAGGTTCAAATCCTGCCTCAAACACATTCTGCCTTGTGTGACCCTGGATGTCTGAGCTGGTTTCTTCCTATGTAAAATGATACCTGTAACCACCTCACAGGGGTTTTCCATACCACAAAGTAATTTTCCAAACTGATGTGCTCCATGTAATTGAGAGTTAGTACAATTTGGATTACTTTCTTTTTCTAAAACTCTTCACTAATTGAGCCCTAGCTACCGGATCTGAGGTCCCCAGAGGTTAAATGATTTGCTGAGGGTCACAGAGCTAATGACAGGTTACAGGTGAAAATCCAAACCCAGGTCTTCCAGATTCTACACGCAGCACCCCATGCCTCCTGGCAGGAAGTGTTTATAGCTGTTCAAAGGAAAGAAGGTTGTATAGACTAAAAACAGAATCACAGAATTTGAGAGTTGGAAGGAAACCTTAGCAGTCAGGTACCAACTCGTACATGAAAGGAATCCCCATTAGAACATGTCTGACAAATGGTGATGTACTTGTGCTGGACTTTGAGGCAAGTGACCTGGGTTCATATGGTGGCTTTGCAACTTACAATCTGAGTGATCTTGGGGAAGTCAGAGGCTCTCTGTGCTTCAATTTCATCATCTAATGAGGTAACTGGGTTAGACCACTATAGTTCTGAGTCTATAAAAACAATTCTTCTTCCCCACCTTAAAATTTACCACATAGCTAAAGTACTTAGTGACTCTTCAATTACCAGGAATCTTTAATTTACAAAAATAATAAAAATGATAATAAAAAATGAATCACTTAATGGGGGGCTACTTTAAATAGCAAGCATTTGAGATATGATTTGATTTGCAAAATCTGGATTTAAACACTTTCAAGCAATAGCCAATATGTAACCTGAGGTACCTGTGTCCCAGTTTGTGACTATCAGTGAATTCCATATGGGCAAAGCGCAGTGAGGATTGGGTCAGGCACGAAACCAACAGTTTGCACTTTGGCAAAATCGTCATTAACCACACAGGCTGCTCAATAAAGACATGAAGAGCCCCTTTCATTAATTAATATATTTTCTGCATTATAGTTAACATAGGTACTTTCTTTGCATCACCCTTAGTTTTTGTTAGGTACTGCTATTTTTGTTATATTCAGATATGAGTACATTTCGACAGTCCTTTGCAATAAATATCATAAAATAATAGAGATTCACATAATAAATATTCTTTACAATAAAAAAGTTTAACAGACTTTTGTCTTAAAAATAGTCAGAATTCAACTTTGTGATTTATACATACAATATACAAGACATGGCCACAGCGTGTGGCTAAGGCAATGCTGGCCTGGGTCAGATCGGAATCGGTCTGCTCATCTGCAGGGCTCGACTCGATGGGCCAGCAGCTCTAAGGTGGGGATTGGGAGTGGGGAGGGTGCAGAAGAAAGGGAGCCAGGCACGTTTCAGATGACTTCAATCAGGGGCCCCAGAAAACAACTCAGACACACAAATACCACCCAGGTTAGCTCTCCAAGTGATCTCAATGACAGCAGAAACTGAAAGAGGGAGGAGACAATGAGGAGGGTGTAGCAGGAAAGTGTCGAAGAGATCTAATCGATGGGGGAGGGGGCCATGAGCAGCTAACAGGACACCAAGGAGAACATTTATATTGTCAAGAAAATCAGAAATTTGAGGTGGGGAGGGGTGAGGACACTGTTGGCAATTCCCTGGAATGAGCCAATGCCAAAACTGGGAGGTTGGAGGGGAGGAAGGAAAAGAAAAGAGGATAGAAGCAAGGAGGGTGAGGCAAGGGAAGAGAGGTGGAAAAGAAACTTCAGGCACCATGAAGACAAGTCTACATCCTCAAGGGAAGATTCAAACGCCATAAAAAAAAAAAGTTCTAAGGGGAACTCCATTCATTCCCTAGCTTACTCCAGAAATTAAATGGATTATTCTTTTAGCACTCCACCACAAGGAAATTGACACACAAACCAAACACACACACACACACACACAAACACTGCAGAGTATAAGGATGACTTCAGAAAGTCATTCAAGGAACACGAGATCAGCCCTGAGGCTCTTCTCCAAAGTAGGAGCCAGGTGCAAGGTCACCATCCGAAGGTCACCCACAGGAAGGAGAGGGAGGAAATCCAGGAGCGAAATCCAGCAGCAGGGGAAAGAGAAGGCGGGACCCGGGAAGGAGAAGGGATGAATGAAGGGGAAAGGGAGCAGAGAGAAAAACAAACCCACAGTCACAACCTGCAAGTGGAGACAATTCCAAGGCTGAGTCCACCTCCCCTCATCATGAGGGTTTGCCCTGAGCCCGAGAGGGGCAGCTCTCCAGCTTACAATAGACAGTGTTGGAGTTCTTACATCGGCAGCCCGGTCGCGTGAGCCGGTCATAACAGCCCCGGCAGAGCTTCAGACACCCCTGGGCTGGGGGATAACACAGTAAACAAGGCAGGAACAGGGCCATGGTCCCCATGCACAGGTACCGGGAGCAGCAACGGGCCTGGGAACAAGAGCAGGGGTGGTCTGCGTAGGAGTCCCCCTCGTCATCATCGGAGCAATGGTAGAAGAGGCCCTTGACCAGGCACATGCAGGTGCTGTACTCCACCATGCTCTCCGCGGAACACAGGCACTGACGGTCACAAGCCAGGCAGGAGGGCAGGGCCCTGGGGGCCGTGCACTCTTCGCACTTACACTTCCCACACCGTTCACAAATGAACTTGTGCTGTGTTGAGGGTTCCTCTTTCAAGGAAACTTTCAGGTCCTCTGTGATGGCGGAGGCCCGCTTTGGCTGGGACCGGATGGCCCTTTCCGCCTGCCAGCCTGGAGCGGGTCGGGATGGAGGGGATCTTCCCAGCAGGCCCTGCTCTGAGGACACACTGCTGTTGCTGCCCGAGCTGGCCGCACTCCCCGTGCTGGTGGACCTGCTCAGAACAGGAACCCTGGAGTTAGTGGGTAACCCCACGTGGCCTGGGGGTTGGTGCTCGGAATTGTTATTCACGTTAAGGGGTATGATTTCATGAGTCCTCTCATGTTTCTCTGGTCTGGGCGCTAGCTTGGGGCCGGGCTTTTTGAGTACAGATGGCCCTTCGGTGTACTCATTGTTGCCTCTGATGGCCTTGATCTGGTCCAGGGACAAGATGGTGGTGGTCTGGCTCTCCCTCTCATGGTCCAACCTTGGCCGGCCATCCAGGGAAGGCTGCTGGATCACCACAAATGACCCACCACTTCCATATGGATTTGGAGGATCCATGAGGAGTGAGCTGCACTTCTGGCATTCACTGGAAACCTGGCATGCATCTGAAATCCTAAAAGGAGATCACGGGTGAAGAGGGGGAAAAAGGGAGCAAAAGTAAATGACAGGAAACATTTTAGGGGGGGAAGATCCTGACAAGTTGCCAGCTGTCTGAACCACCTGGCAATGTTCTCCTGCAGCAGGGGTCCTGGCCACAGTCCAACTTCAGGAGAGTCTGGGCACAACATCACAGGGGAGGCAAGGAGGCAGGAGCCCCTACGCGCCACCAAAAACTAGACTTCTGCTCCACTTTTGAAGGAGAAGGGAAACAATCTCAACGTGACCCTTTGCAGGCTAGAGAAGCTAGAACAGACAGATTTAAAGTGAAGGCACAAATGCAGGGTGTCCCAAAAGTCCTTCATGCCATTTTAAGTTATTAGAGTTTAAAACTTCACTAAGAATTTGGGGATGCCCTGCACACCCCTACTAGTTAGCTGTCTGCAGCAAGGGTAAGATTTTTACACTTGGACGTTGAGATTTTTTGGTTGTTGCACCGGATTCATGACGTCAAGAAATTACACATGAAATGGAAGTCAATGACTGTGACCGTGGGCATTTCCCTCTACTGACAGAGCCCACACCTTCCCCTTCTGGGCAACTCTTCACCTGGTCCCTGGACTACTTAAAATGAATGCATTTCATTCCAGAGCCCCAGAAAATGTTCCAAACTAAAAAGACATCGTTCAAAAACTAGAGGACATTTTGCAGTGGAAAGGCTCCCGATTAAGAAATTAATCAGCCAGATGCAAAGCATGGCATGGTATTCAATAATTCTCTCAAAATAATCCAGTGCACAATTCTGTGAGTCAGCTCAGTTCCTTTGTAATCGAGTCTTTCTTGGGAAAGGGCCTTTTAAAAAGCACAAAATACAAGTCTTTGAGAGGGGATGCTTTCTGAATAAAAAACAAATGTCTGGAAAGGCCTTCAAGTCATTCTGGAAAACTCCTGCCTGTTTCATTTATTTCTATGCTTCTAAACATAGAAAAATAATAAGGGACAGGCACCTTGAGCTTGCATCTACCAGGCTGCCCACTTAGAACCACAGAAGGAAGAAAACAAGCACCCTGCCATCCCTGGGGGACAACCAAACATTTACTCTCTGATTCTTGGCAAAAGAATTCCAATGTATAATTTGTTTGGCACACAAGTCACAGAATGCACTCCATTTCCTTTTGCAGATCAGTGCAAAACTCTTTGGAAAGAAGTTCATCATCCCCAAGGATACCACTAACCTTATCCCAATTCCAGGAGGGGTCAGGGGCAGAGCACAGAAAGACACTAGGCAGGGAGCCAGGGTCACAGGAGAAGGGAATGAAGCTTGAGGAGACACTCCGAAGGAAAGGCGTAACAGGAAGTGCATTTGAGTTATTACTAAGTGTCCATGAGAGTAAATGTCACATTAACTCACCAGAGCTCGCCTACACTCATTCTCCTGACTGTAAATTCAAGGCCTCGGATGGGCCAAAGCTTCCCCTGCCCCCTTAAAATAACTTCTCTGCACACATGGAGGACAGATTTGTAACCTGTTGCATTTTAGCTCTAGAGTCCTTAAGGGCCATTTAAAAATATTTCAAGTGACTCCTACACTCTACCCTCTTTTCCTAAAGGCTTTGCAAATACAAAGGAGCCAAAATCTCAAGTCCATGAAATGAGAAAGAAAACAAGGGAATAGAAATTGGAAGGTAGAAGAGAGGGTAGGTCCCAGTATCTCACTGCTTTATCAAGGTCCTATTTTTAAAAGGCATTAGCTTATGGAGACAGGCAAAATGTCTAGATTAAAAAAAAAAAAAGCCAGTAACCAAAAGGGATCAAATGAATTGGTGGGATAGACAATTTTCAAGGAATGTGTAAGTGAGCTCTTTCCCTTTCCTGATTATTTCCTAGGAGGAAAAAGGAGGAATAAAATCTTCAGACAATTCCAGCACATGGGGGGGGAGGCTGCCCTCTGGATCTTCCAGGATAATTTTAGTACCATTCCAGCAGGGCTTCCTACCAGTACCAACCAAACTACAGAGGCAAGCAAAGCTGGTCTTGATTTTTTTTTTCCAGGTAGATATTTAAAAGCCTTGGGTGAGTGTGTGCGTAAAAACAGGCCCAGGGACACACATAGATTCAGAGACTTCTAGGGGCTTCATTTGAAAGAGATTGACTTGACTTCAAGAAAGGGGACAGAGCGCAAGCATCAACTGGGTCTGGGGACTGCAAAGCATCCCAGCAGCAGCAGCAGCAGCATGGGAAGTGTACCGGGGAGGGGAGCCCTGCACCTTCTGGGTGCACAGCTGGGACAAAACAGGAGAAATGAAGAAGGGCAGGAAGAGGAAAGAGTTATGAATGAAAAGCAGTTTTCTCTCTTTTGCAAAGGAGAAGAGGCATTGCCTCAGTCGGGCAGGCGTGCCAATTCTTAAAGTGGCCGCACCTTCCTCCACCCTTCTCTTCCCACTTCACCAAGTACAGCCGTAGCAAAGGAAAGGGGGGCGGGGAGGGGGGAGGTCCCAGACTGCAGCTTAGGTGCAGATCTTATTACCGCCGTGCGCTGTGCTGGGGTAGGCTGCGCTGGGCTCGCTCCATACATGCACAAATGCATGCGCACACACGCACACACGTAGGCCCCAGGCACCCACGCGGGCACCCACACACTGTTTTCCCCTCTCTCCTCTTTCTCAGATCGAAAAGGGAATCTCCTCCGGAAGGAGGGCTCCCTCCTACGGGTCTCCAGCGGGGTAATCTTGCCAGACAGACCAACTGCACGCCCCACCCCATCCCCCACCCCCCAACCTTACGGACACATCCAACACCGAACCGAACCGAACCGTGCCCTCCAAAACTAAGGTCCCATGGAGGAGACTGTGGGGCTCGGAGAGGCTGGAATGAGGATTCCAGGCAGAGGCACAGTGCAGTCATCCCATTTCCTTCAGGGACACAGACCTAGGACCTTTCCCTTCTCCTCTGGCAGGGGCTGGGGGCAAGGAGGCAGCCCTTGGAGATCCTGGGCAGCTAAGAAGGACTTCAGGGATGATCCGTTCCAGCCCACTCATTTTGGAAAGAAGGAAACTAGTCCGCTCACTTTGGGGCTGAGCTGCTTTTCCGGGGCGCCTCTACCCCGAGACCTCTCCTTTCTTCCCCTTCCCACCCCCTCCCCTCCACACAGCAGTGGAGCGGTTTGCTGTCCAGCAATCTTCCTCCCGCCCCCGCCTCGTCCCTAGGGCTGGGAACCCAAGGCTGAAAGTCAAGGTGAGGTGGCCCGTCACCTGCGCAGGTGCCAAGGCCGGGCTCCTGGACTTACCCTCGAGGCTGGGGGTGGGCTGCACCTGCTGGGGGAGCAGCCCCCCCCCTTCCTGAATATGCACAGTTTTCTCTCTACACGTGTGAGCACTCCTCTCCAAAGCACCAAGAGAAACCCAGATCAGGTGCGCCCTTCGATTCTCCCCCCACCCCCCACCCCGCCGAAAGCAGAGTATTACAAGGCGGTCCCCCGAGAAGCCCACTTACCGATTTCGGAGCAGTCACCAGGGGCCAATGCGTCCAACCCCGCTCCACGTAAGACCCACTGCGCGTCGGAGGGCCCTCGCGGAGCATTAAACAGAGCAGCCAGGGCTTGCGGTCGGCATCCCCTCAAAGCCGAACTAAGGCGAGGCTAGGGTTAGCGAGCCCAAGGACTCCCCCTCCCTCCTCTTTCCGCCTCCTCCTCCTGCTGCGGCTGCGGGAACGAGCCTTTCCCCCGGCCCCCTTTTGGCTGCAGGAGAGAATTCTTGCTTGCAATTCTCTGAAGCAGCCCAGCTTTCTGCCTCTCACCAGAGTGGGCGCGCCATGAGCAATAGCACCCCTTTCCGAGGGGCTTCCGTCCAGCAAGGATTCCGCAGGTAGCGTGCTCCCCCGGGGTTTGCCAAGTGTCTCCCAAAAAGTTAGAAGCGGAGGAAAAAGAAAAAGGAGGGAAGGGGGGGGGTAATGAGAAGGGAAGGATTAAAACAAGGAAGGAGAAACAAAAAGCACTATCCTTGCATCTAAAAGCAGTTCTGACGGAAAGGTTTCTCAGCCTTCAAATCTCCGCTGCTCTGATGCTGAGAATACCAAAATAGGGCGGGGTGGAGGGAAGAATGAGCAAACAGTCTTCAGCCCTGGATGCAGAGAGTGGATCTCAAAGCGGCGTTCTCAGGCGGTCAGCCACTGATGCCAACAGGAGCCGAGTGCAGCTGGTTAGTCAAAGGGAATCACTGCAGGCAGGGAGGAGAGATTTACAGTGGAGGGGTCCAGCAAGAATCTGCCTGACGCCCCTTTCTGAAAGTTCTCCAGAGTCTTGGTGGATTTCGGTTTGGGGGGTGTTCTCCTCCCACACCTTTTTTTGCGGGGAAGGGGTGGGATTCTGAAGAGCCGCACGACGTCTCAGTGTCAGGATGAACCGGGTTATGGGATCTTTCTATCTCTTCTTCACAAGGCTAGGATGCTGTCACACCGCCTCATTCACCCCGCAACGGTTCTTCTGCGGTGGGCACAACGTGCCAGCGCCTCAACTCGCTCGGCTCAGCTCAGGCCCACGGAGCGGGCAGTGGGCGCAGCGTCAGCCTGCTCGCTCGGCGTTCCAGGTCCAGGTCCTGCTTTGGTGCGGAGAAAAGAGTGGGGCGAGAGAGCGCCCATTAAGTAAAATGGGTGATTCTGCAGGCGGGCGGCGCAGAACAGAGGCCGGGGCCAAGGCTCCCTCTCCCGTTCCCTCTGTCCCCAGCTAGGCAGCCAGCCAGCCAGCCTGCCTGCCTGCCATGTGCCTGCTGTTGCTCTCCCGGTGATTGACAGCAGCCCCATAGGCATGCATGTCAGCCAGCTCACTCACCCAGGAGCCAGCGCCCCCCGCGCCCCCCACCCGATCCGGCAGCAGGGACTGCAAAGGGAGGTCCTGGGGTCATTGCTTCAGCCCCCTCCCCAGCACATACACACACACACACACACACACACACACACACACGCACACACACACTGAGTGGGTGAAAGGGGGGAAGGGGGTCTGCGCCCTGGAATCCATGCCCAGAGCCCGGGCAGACCTGGAGGTTCCCACACACACACGGCCCCAGCACCTGTGGGGGTGGGCAGAGGGTGGAAGTCCGTCCTGGCTGCTCCCACGCGGGAGGCTGGCGGGGAAGCGGGCGCGGAAAGCCAGCGCTGCCCTCCTCCGCCAAGGCCAGCCCCTCTCACCCGTGCGTTCCCCCTCCCCGTCAGCGCCCGGGGAAGCAGAGCAAGGAAACGGCTCCTACCTAATGCCAAGACTGGAAAGGGCTTTCCAGACACGCACCTTTGCCGCCTGGCCACTCCGGGAGCCGGGCTGGAACTGCGGCGCGCGCCCTGCCTGCCCGCCGGGCCGCCTGCGACCGCCCGCCTCGGAGAAGCCAGCCCCGCACGCCCCGAAGCCGCATTTCAGCGCTCAGCCTCCACCTCCACCTCCGTGCCGAGGCCCGCCTCCAATGATATCATGTGTCCATCACGGGGACTGCTCGAAAACCTGGAACAGGATTTCCTCTGACAGGCATTTCCTCCGTGGTGTTTACAGAAGTGGACGGGGTGCAGGCATGCACTTGCACGTTCGTTCTCCCGAGGCAGGCAGCCAGGCTGCCCTACTTGGAGCCCTTCCCCTTCGCTCCGGCTCAAGGGGGTCCGCAGAGCCTTCCGGGGGTAGGGGGAGGGGGCGAAGAGGGAGGAAAGGAGGGAGGGAGGGAGGGAGGGAAGGAAGGAGAGAGACAGAAAGGGAGAGAAGGAGGGAAGGAGAGAGAGACAAAGATAGAAAGACGAGACAGAGACAAGCTTTCCTAAGCCAATGGAAACTGCTTGGGAAGGATCAGAGAAAGTAAAAAGTTGCACATCTGAGCTACACGGTCCCTGGGAATGCTAACCCGGTAGAGAAGTTTGTAGTTAATGGCACACACACACACACACACACACACACACACACACACACACACACACACACACACACACACACTGTATGTAAAATCATCTTCTATGTACCTTGTCGCTTGCATTGCCTCACCTCATCAGAATGTACTCTTCTTGAGGCCAGGGACTTTTCCCACTTTCTTATCCTCAGAGGAGTTTAGCACAGTGCTAAGTCCTCAATAAGCACTTAATGGATGAGTGTAGACTAAATGATTAAGTGATACGCCCAAGATCGCCGAGGTAGTAAGCATTAGAGATGGGATTTGCGGGCAAAGTTCATTTTTAACAGAATTCAGCAGATCCCCAACTTCAGTGTTCTCTCCTGGGCATCACAAAACTACCAGCGAGGTGTGGCACCGCATGATTGGAGGCTCGCTAGCACCCGGAATGTGAGCTCAGTGTTTTAGAAAAACCAGAATTACACACCACACACACACACACACACACACACACACACAACACACACACACACACACACACACACTTTTGATGTTTCAAAGGGCAGGTGCATTATATAATTTCCTAGACTGAAAACAAATATATTGAGAAGCAAGCTCAAAGGAAAGTATTGAAACGCGTTGTGCCCTGTTCTCTCCCACGGATTTTGCAAGTTTTGTAAGCCTAAAGTTGTACTATTTATAGGAAATGTAACCCCAAAGCCCACCGATAGTTCACGGCGTTTCATGGTCCTTAGTAATCTGATAGGGGTCACCGAAGGACTTACACTTTTCTTTACACGTATAAATGAGACTGGTTTTTAATTCTCTGGTAACTTTAGACTTTAAAACCTTCATTACACCAATCAAACAGATTCTAGCCCCCTGGAAAGCACACTTTGCCCTTGGAGAAGGTAAAGTCATAGTGTCACTGCTTCATCATTTAAAAAAAAAAAGTAATATCTTAAAACTAAAAAAAAGTATATTTGATATACTTTGATATACTCCCCCCTCTTCTTGATTAAGAAATCAAGAAAGCTTAGAATCAGGCCAAAAGAACAACAAAAACATAAGCTGCTATTAATTTATTATTATAATTTTTCTTTCAATCTAAAGTCAGATTTGGAAATTTTTAGTTCAAAGAAATACTTTGTAAATTTTTCCTTAACCTTTTCTACAAGTTGTCTTATTCATCATCAGCAAGTGATATTGATGTGGTTGGTATTTATTCTTCTGGATTTCTCAGTTTCCACTCTGGGAACTACAGTTGGGACAGTTTTCAAATTATCCAGGGTAGGATCAAAATACTTTTGCTCCAAAATAGGACAAAGTGAACATAATCCTGAGATGTGCCCCAAATATTTATAATGTACAGTTCTGCTATAGAATTCATATTTTGGAAATCCAGACATGATACCTTTAGGGAGGTTTTCTGATTTTTTAATCATTCTAATGTTTGGTGGAAGCATTTTCCTTTTCTGTTTACCAAAGACATATTAATTTTTATGCACTTTTGGCTGAGCTGAAATTTATTACTAGTAGAACAAGAAATATTTCAGTCCATCTCTGGATCTTATTTTGTTCTCCAAGAATCCCTACTCAGTGCATATCATAGCCATGAAGAGATGTGATCACTTCACCAATACTGCAGAGCCAGGAGAGGGAGCACTCAGCATTTCTTCAAAAAAAAAAAAACAGTTTCTCTGAATAAATTACAGCTGGTTTTGGAAAATAAATGTAGTGAATGACCTTTTCTTTTAAGACAACATATATTTTTTTTTAAATTACATTTGCAGTGATGAATGTTACTGTACCTTGTTTTCACTGGGCTATGGAAACTCCAGCCAGAAAAATCACTCTATATAAGTTGTGTTAAGAGAATTACCTAGAGCACACAGAGAAGTTAAGAGCCTTGCCTAGGGTAACGCAGTCCGTATCTGTCAGAGAAAGGACTTGAGCCCAGATATTTTTGGCATTGAGGTCAATATCCACTATACCAAGCTGCCTCTTAAAATAAATCAGAGATATCATTCATTATCATTCATGAGTCATTCATTGTCACAGAAAGTGGGCTGTGTCATAGTGGGGAGAGTTTACTCCTATATTTTTGCATTGTAGGGGGCCAAATGTAGAAATGCATCTCTACATAGCAGTTGTCTGTTTGTTTTGCTGGGGATGCTTTTGGATCTTTTTTTTAGCACCACAATCATTTCCTGTATACCACACTTCCCTTACCTTCTACTCCCGTGAAATGTTCTTCTGAAACAAAGAGACGTAACCTGCGGTCCAGCACCATGGACTGTGGTTTTCTGCAGGTGCTTAGTGCCAGCCTTCCTTCCGAAAACTAACGAAAGAGGAATTGCTAGACAGGTAATGCTGCCATTTTGGTGAATTCCACAGGCATCTAGTGTTGCAGCAGTACCTTTAGGTTGCAAATTTAGGTTCAATGAATGAGCCTGCCCTGGAAGAATGCTTACAAACCAATGAGTCCAACCCCCTCATTTTACAAATGAAGAAACTGAAGTTCATAGAGAGCGAAGGACTCACCCAAGGTCACACAAGTAGTACATAAAATTCAAACTCGAGTCCCCCAAGTCTAGTGCTTTTTCCATTGTACCATGTTGCTTCCAGCCATCCCACAGAGATATACAGGCATCTAGCCTCACAGAACTGCCTTGACTGATTGAAGTCCTGTAGAAGGGAAACACACTTAATAGAGAAGCAATCCCAAAACCCATTTGAACCATGCCATCCACATGACAACATCGAGATCCCTTCTTCCCTCTTATTACACCTGCAGGTGTCCCTTGCTGCCCTTCCTCCCAACTCTAGAGGTCCACAAAGAGGTTAGCTCTGTTCAGGAGCTCCCGTATTTCAGCACAAGGCAGAATTCCAAGATTCTCAAATTTGAGATTGCTAGAAAGGCAACGTTCAAGGCATTTGCTTCCCAAGGCAACTGTTATGAAATCAGTTAGGGGATTTGGGCAGTGAGGTAATGCATGGATAGAGTGCTAGAGTCAGGAAGCCTCCCATGGTTAGCAGTGTAACCTTGGGCAAGTCACTTAACCTCTGTTTGCCTCAGTTTCCTCATCTGTAAAATGTGGGTTATAAGAGCACCTACCTCCCAGGGTTGTTGTGAAGATCAATGAGACCATAATAGCGTAGTGTCTGTCACACAGGAAGTTAGCTATTGTTATATGTTAGCTGTTATTATTATTATTATTACCTCACAGGGTTATTGTGAAGATGAAATGAGGTAATAATTGTAAAGCACTTAGCACAGTGCCCGGCCCAAAGTAAGCTCTAGAGATGTGTTAGTTATTGTTGTTATTGTTATTGTTGTTGTTGTTGTTGTTGTTTTTATTAATCTCCTTTTTTTACTAGAAGTCTAGATTGCAGGTTCCATAACATTCAGGAAGTTCCTTTGGCATTAGAGGACTTAAGTTTGTATCCTGGCTCTACCACTTGTTACTTTCATGAGTTACTTAGCCTTTCTTTGCCTCAGTTTTCTTATCTGTAAAATGACAGGGTTGGAATAGATGATTTTCAGCTCTAAATCTATGATCCTACCTGAAAGATGGAATTTCTGGATTTAAGGTTGCAAGAAAAACAAAATCAAGGAGAAACTCTCTCCCACTCAGACCATATGGCTCCCTTGCCCAGGGCTGCCATGGGGTTGAAAGAATGGGCTTGCTACCCTAAGGAAGGACTGGCTCCTAGAGGTTAGGGGTGATAAGCTTAACTAGGGAGCCCAAAAGTCTGATCCTCACTCTGCTAAAAGGCAAATGGGCCAAAGTGGTGAATATTTTCTGAAGATACATGTAACAGAAGGCAGTATGGCATGTATACACACACATATATACATGCATATATATACATGTGTATGTATATGCACGTATGCATGTGTATACACACACACACACACACACATACACACACACACTACAGTGGTATCTATAGTAGGGATCACTTTTTTATCTCAATCTAGGATATCACCATTTTTCCAGTTGTTCAAGTTCAAAACCTTGATGACTCCTCACTCTCACACAATCAATTGCCAAATCTAGTTATGTCTGCCTCCACATCCTTTCCATCTGCTTCGTTCTCTCCACTCACATCGCCACCACCCTAGTTTAGGCCTTCATTTACTTTTTCCTGGACTACTGCAATAGCCTCTCCTGTCTCAGTTCTCTCCCCACTCCAGTCCATCTGCCACACAGCTGCCAAGGTGATTTTCCTAAAAGTAGTTCTAATCACGTCCCTATCCTCTCAATAAGCTGCAGTGGCTCCCTATTGCCACTTGGATCAAATAATATTCTATCTCTAGCTCAATCTCTATTTTTGCAACTTTATAGTTGTTAGTTACATATTGTGGACGTGTTTTTCATACAGCATAGTAAATGTAATTTACAAATAAGTAAAAAACACATAAATTAAGGGTATGGAATCAAAAACATTTGGAACCCACTAGTATAATGGAATGAGCACAAGATCTGGAGTGAGAGGATTGGGGTCCAAATCATAGCTCTACCACTTAGTAATGGTGTAACCCTGGACCAGTCACTTCACTTGAGATTTCACCCTTAAGAGAAAACTTAGAAAAACTAGGTGTTTTAGTAAATTTAAATTCAGTTGAACATTTATTAAGAGCCTATGATGTTCACAGAACTGGGTTAGGGGCAGGATAAATAGAGACAAAAAGAGAAGAGAAGAAAAAAGAGCAGAAAAGAAAGGAAAAATAATTCCTGTCCTCTAGGAACTTACATTATAGTGGAGAGACACAACATTTACAAAGATAATTAATTATCATGTAATTTGAGGATAGAGAAAGTGCTAAAAATTGTGGGATCCAGAGAAGCTTCATGAAGGAGCTGGCATCTGAGTCAAGGCTTAAAGAAAGCTAAGGATTCTGGTGGCACAGCGGATAGAGCAGGTCAGAAAGACTTGAGTTCAAATCCAGCCTCAGATGCTTACCAACTATGTGACCTTGGGTAAATCACTTAACCTCTGTCTGTCTCAATGTCTTCATCTGTAAAGTGGGGATAATAATAGCACTTACTACTCAGGGTTGTTCAGAGGGTCAAATGAGATAATGATTGTAAACTGCTTAGCACAGTGCCTGACAGATAGTAATGTTATATAAATGTTAGCTATTATTCTATCACATTTATACATCATGACTTGTTCAACTATTCCTAATATATGATTTCCCATCGGATTCCCATTCATTCTTTGGCATTTCAAAAAGAGCTATAAATATTTTCTGTAAGACATTCTAGAGTTTGTTTTGCTTAAGACTAATTCCTTCCTTAATCAACCCTTCTTCTAATTCCCTTCCCCTCTTTTATCCCTTTCCCTCCGATTTCCCTGTTAAATGAAATGTATTTCTGTAGCTAACTGTTTGTGTTCTTATCTCCATTGACTGGTTCAGATGAATGTGGTTCCTGGGTCAGCAGCTCCACCCACCCCTTCCTCCAAGATTGTATAGATGTTGACTAGTGCATCTGGTTTTGTGAGATGTGTTTCTCTAATCTACCTTTCCCTTCCCTTCAGTGTATGCCTTTTCCTCTCTCTTTCCATTCTTTTCTCAAGATCATCAAGACCTAACAGAACCAGTCCCAGGCCTTGCCTAATGAGACTTCTTCTATGACTTCTGATGATAAGGTTCAATGAAGTCATATGCATCACTTTTCCTTATCAGAATGTACGTAGTTTGTTCATGTGTATGTAGTCCTTTATCATTGTTCATTCCTGTTTACCTTTTGATATTTCTCTCAATTCCTGTATTTGGACTTCAAAGTTTTCTGTAGAGCTCTAGTCTTTTCATCAGGAATGCTTGGAAATTTTTTATTTCATTAAAAATACATTTTTTCCACTGTAGGATTATATTCAGTTTTACTAGTCAAGTTATTTTTACTGTCCATATCTTTTGTCTTTTAGAATATCATATTCCATGCTCTCCACTTCTTTATAGTAGTGATTGCTAAATCATGTGTGACCCTGACTGGCTCCTCAGTACTTGAATTCATTTCTTCTAGCTACCTTGCAGTATTTTTTTTTCTTTGATGTGGAAGCACTGAAATTTGGTTATAATGTTCCTGGAAGTTTCCATTTTAGGGTTTCTTTCAGGAATTATCAGTGGATTCTTTTGATTTGAAAAGATTTGCCCCTGAGTTCTAAGAGATATAGGCAATTGAGGCTCTCTTTTTGATCACGATTTTCACATAGTTCAATGATCTTAAATATTTTCTCTTGATCTGTTTTCCAGGTCAGTTATTTTTGCATTGAGACATCATACATTCTATTTTCTTTTTTATTCATTTTTTTGATTTTTTGAATATTTCTTATTGTTTCATGGAAGCACTGACTTTCATTTGGTTCATTCTCATTTTCAGGGAATGTGTTGCTTAGGAAAATTTTTCACCTCACGTTAAACTGTTCATTCTTTTTCTGATTCTTTCTTCCCTAACTCTCACTTTTTTATGGTTTTTTCCTTAAGAGCTCTCATTTTATGTATAAAAAACATTTTTCAATTTTTTTTAACTCTTACTTCATCTCTTCCAGAAATTCTAGTGGAATTTTTGCCCATGCTATGTTTTGCTTTGAGGATTTGCTTTTTAATGTTTTGGAGTTATTCTCTTCTTCTGGATTTGTGCCTTGAGCATTCCTGTCACCATAATAGCTTTTTGTAGTGGGATTCTCTTTTGTTTGTTCATTTTTTCCAGCCTATTTGCTGAGCTAACTAGTGGCCTAGTAGATAGAGTGCTGGGCCTGGAGTCAGGAAGACCTGAGTTCAAATCCAGCCTCAAGTACTTACTGGCTATATGATCCTGGGCGAATCACCTAACCTTCTTTTTCTTCAGTCTACTCAATGTAAAATGGAGATCTGGAGAGGGAGCAACAAAGCTGACAGTTGGAACCTGTTCCAGCACCAGGCCTGAAGTCATAATGACAGTATATAATTCTAGGAACTCCTGTTGCCCTCCCCAGTGTCCACAGACCTGTCTGTCTCTCTGTTCTGACCTTGCTTGGAAAAATGATTGATTTTGACTTTTTCTTTGATTTTCCCATCAGGATTTCAGTATGGTGCGTTTTCCTGATCTCTTTGGGAAAATTTAGGGAGGTAGGGTGAGGTCATTGTGCTGTTGCCATCTTGGTCCTGGGCCACTCAGCATTTTTACAAAATTTTGACACATGTTCTGTAATTCTTCACCATGAGACCATTTTTTGTTACACTAGACATTAAGCACATTTTTGATAAACAAGCCAGTTTTCCAGGGCTAGCCTTGACTAAAACCCACAGGTTTCCCAGGTCTAGCCTTGACTAAAGTCCACAAGTGTTCAATAGATGAATTCACAAGTCACTGAAGTAGGCTCATCTCCTTCTCTTGGTTGACTTTTCAAATTTTTCATGACATGTGGCATGGCACCAGGTCACATTGTAACAGTCCTGATCCAACTGAGAATTTTTGAAACTCAAGAACAAGTCTGCCTTTTGTCTATCGATATATTTATCAGAGCCTATCATTTCCTCAAGGGGTAACAAAATATGCAGACCCACTAGAAGTTAGAAAAAAATTCCAAAACATTTTTTGGGGGGTAGTACAGTCTGATGAAAATTCCGAGATCTTATAGGCCTACCTGGCCTTCTTCTGACAATGATTTTCAAGTAGCCTTAAACGAGCTTTATCAGTAAAATTACCTTTTCCCGTGATTTTCTGGGTCTTTTCTTCTACAGACTACATATATCCCTAGTTCATTTACCTGGTCCTTCCTTCTTCAAAGCAAGCTATCCCCATTTCAGCTGTCAGCCCTAACTATTTTCCAATCAGAAATTTTGATTCCTTCCCAGAAACCACGTTGGGTTCTAATAGGTGAGCTTTCATCTTATCTTGCCTGGAACTAAACCTCCCCCTCCCTTTCAACAGCTCTAACCATGCTATCTCAACTGTGGTTCACGTCCCGGGGTGTGCTAGTAGATGTTTAACAACTGGCTGTCCAACCACCACGACTTTTGCATTTAATCTGCATTATTAACATATTCCCTATTACTTTTTAATCTAGATAACCAACAAAACAATAACTCAAGCCCAAAACCTGTAGCATTTGCCCACTTTCAATGGGTAAATGCTCACACTGAACATTTAGCAGTGAATGTTCCATGCTCCAGGACAGCCCTGTCACATCCCCACCTTCTCTCTCCTCAAAATGTGGTCTTTGCCCTATAAAATGTAAGCTCCCTGAAGCAGGAAATGTCTTGATTGCTTGGATCTATGCCCTTTGTGCTGAGTAAGGTGTTTGCATAGTAAGCCCTATGGAAACCCACAGTAGCCATAACAAGCCTTTAATAAATAGGTATCTATCTTCTCTCACAGGACATAGACCAAAGGTTCTTGCCACATACCTGTAGTATAGTATGATGAAGAGAGTACTGGCTGGGGTTCCAGAAGACTTGAGTTCAAATCTCATCTCAGACATTTGCTGCGGATGTGAGTGACCCTGGGAAAATCATTTATGTTCTCTGGGCTTCTTTTTCCTCATCTGTAATGTGGACCAGTTGGCCTCTAAGGGATCTCCCAGCTCTAGGTGGCCGGATTTGGGGAGGAGGCCATTTATTTGGAATTACAGCCCTGGAAGGGACTATAGAGGGATTTTTACTCTTGTTTTAAAGACTACAGTCTGTCGAGGTTAAATGACTTGCTTAATGTCACACGGCCACTCGGGGCTAGAGACAGGATTAAAACTCCAGACTTTTAACCCCTCATCCAGCGCTCTTTCCACTAGCCCACGCCAAAGCCTCCATTTTAGGCATCAAGATGAAATGCTGTATCAGAACTCACAGCAGAATCGTATGAATTAATATCTGGTAGTCTCAGGGGGCCACAAGGTGGTACAGTGGGCAGAGCATTGGGCCTCAAGTCAAGAAGACTCATCTTCCTGAATTAGAATTTGGCCTCAGACACGTACTAGTTGGGTGACCCTGGGCATGTCACTTAACTTTGTTTGCCTCAGTTTCTTCATCTGTAAACTGGGCTGGAGAAGGAAATGGCAAACTAGTGTAGCAGCTTTGCCAAGGAAACCCCAAATGGAGTCATGAAGAGTCATACATAACTCAAAATGCCCAAGCAACAGCGGAGACAACAGCTTCAGTCTATTCCTGGGTTAAAAGGAGAATAGATCAAGCTAGTCTGGCACATTCTCTGCTTGAGTACTTTACAATCATGCACCAGGGGCTGAATGCTGGGAATATGAAGCAAAGCAAAAAGGATGGCCCCTGCCTTCGAGAAGCTTACACTCTAATGGAGAAGACAACATATAAAAGGGAAATGAAAGGTCTGAGGAGTAAGGGAGGAAATGGGGGAAAGCCTATAGAGTCGGGACCAGAACTTGGCAAGCTTCAAAGATCTCTGCCAGCTGTGAGCTTCAGCCCTCCTGGAGCACTTTATTAGATAGCTGTGCAACCCGGCATAAGTCACTTAACCTTTCAGTTTCCTCATCTGTCAGATGGGCTGGAAAAGGAAATGGCAAATGACTGTAGCGTCTTTGCCAAGACAACTTATGACCAAAATGGCTGCACAACAAAAGGCACTTATGCCATATTATATACTCTACTTCTCCAAGGTAGTGTATTTCCTCTAGTTACTGTCCTTTTTCCTCACTAGTCTGTGAAGGTTGCAGAGGGGCAGATTTAAGACTGATGAGAAAAAAAACCTTCTTATAGTAAGAGTTACCCTAGTAGAATGGGGAACCTCCTGAGCCAATGGGTTCTTCTAACTCATCAGAGGCCGTCAAAGGCTGAATGAGCTTGCTAGTGATGTGATCAATGGTATTCTGGCTCAGCTGTGGATTGGACCCCAGGTCCCCCGAGATTCTGAGATTTTCAAATGTTTATTAATCATCTGCTATGTGCAGAGAACTACACAAGATATTAGGAAACATAGAATTTTTAAAAGACTCAAAGAGAGCTCAAAAACTAGGAGGAGGAAACGCACTATCTCGGGTAAGTATAATATATACCACTAGGAAAGTGCCTTAGAACGTTATCAGATCAAATGCTCTCGGAGGGCTGAAGCTCCAAGCTGGAAGGCATCTTCAAGTCACCTAAGCCAATGCTCTGACTCTGGAACTTCTCTTTAATTAAAATATCCAGGTTCAATTGTTTGTTTCTTCTGCACAGCTTGGCAATCTTTCATGTGATAGATAGAATTGTAATGACCATATGTGGATTCTTTAAAAAGAAACAGTTCATTCTACTTGCATAGACAGGTGCAAGAGGGGAGTTTTCTTGTGGTTTCAGATTCCTATCCCTTAGGATAGGATTCATTCATCTATCACCCATTTAAGTTGGTACTCTCCACCTCCTGGTGCTAGGCACTGGGGGAGGGACAGGGGGGTTAAAAGGATAGGTAAATAAGACACGTACCTTTCCTCAGAACACTTGTAGTCTAGCAGAGAAGATAAAACATTGAGACGTGGTTCTCAATATTGAAATCTCCTAAATAAAGTTTGCACCTCTCAGATTTATAGGATTTCAAGAGTTGAAAGGGACCTAGAATTCCTGGACTAGTCAAATACCCTCATTTCACAAATGAAGAAACTGAAGTTCAGAGAGGGAGAAGTAATATGTCTAAGTAAAGAGCAAAGTAGAATGTATATCCAGATATTGACTCCATACTGAGTCCATGCCAAAATATTGGCATTGATTATAGGCCTACCTTAGGTTATATGCAAATCAGATATGGCAAGAGGGTAAGGGGAGTAGGGAATAGATTATATTTAGGTCAATGGAAAACATAAACATTGGATGAATCAGAGTCCCTTCTGGCTAAGTGGTTCAGGAAAGTTAGAGAGGGAGATGGGATTTGAGTGGAAATGGACAAAAGACATATTCACTTCCCCATTTTATAGTTTTATTTTCTCTGCTGAAGAGAAGGAACTCTGGAGTGGAAAGGACAGAACAAAAATATTCAACCACGAGTTAACTAAAGCAAGTTGAGTCATGTGTGTTATATCCTGTTGGTACATTGATAAACTGGAGAGATTCCAGAGAGGGGCAACTAGATCGGTGAAGGGTTTCAAGAGATGGAACAGATGCGGGAACAGTTATCTTTCAGAAGACTCAGAAGAAGACATGATAGCTGATTTCAAGTATTTGAACTAACTTCAAATATTTAAAGCCAGTTATCACATCCTCTTCTGAGTATGACTTTAAATACCTAAAGTCAACTATTACATGCTACAGTTCAGATTGACCTAAAGCTGGCAAAAGAAGTTAAGAGCAAAAAATGATTTTTTTTTCTTAACAGTTACATTGATAGAAAGTGGAAGGTCATGGAAAGGATAAGCCGTTCATTCTGAGTGCATAGGACAATGATAACTGACAACAGAGAAAAGTAGGGCTGTTCAATCCTTGGCTTGCTTGTTTTCTCCACCAAGGAGAATGACCTTTGCACTGGGAATCACAGAACAAAAATCGCTAAGAGAGAATTGATACCCAAGATAAGTAAGGAAACAGTGAGAGAACATGTGGTTGCCCTTGATGAATTCAGGTCACCAGCCCCAGCTGAGCAACTTTCTCCAGTGGGAGTGCTGAGCCACTGCCTGTAATATTTAAGAGATCATGAAAAGTAGAAGAGATGATATAAGATCAAAGAAGGGGAAAGATTCCAATTTTCAAAAAACGGAAAAGGACCAAGTTTGCAGATGATAGGCCAGTGAGCTTGACTTTGGTTGCTGGGGAAATTCTAAAACAAATCATTAAAATGATGGTTGACAAATATCTGGAAAGGGAAGCTTGAGGTTGTTGCTTATTCTTCATCTGGAAGAGGACAAATGACACCATTAGGATCATATCATGACTTGCCATGAATTGGATTTAAGTGAGGCAGAGCTGCACAAAGTCATCAGCCTCACTTTCTCATCAGCCTCACTTTCTTCTCCAGAGTCATCGAAGTCCAATGGCAAGACGAAAGGTCGACACAACTGTCAATGGCCTGGAAAACAGTGGGTGACCTTGGCTTTTCTAATTAAGATCTTTCCAAGGTCTCAGTTGACTGAGGCAATACTAGTGATTAAAAGGAATTAACGTGGTTATATCAAGAAAAGGTCATACCAAACTAACCTTACTTCATTTTTTGATAGAACTAGCAAAATAGAAAATGAAAAACATGATATAGAGACAATTTACCAAGATTTTCACAAACTTTTGACATATTATCTCATATTTTTCTTCTGGAGAAGATGGAGAGATATAGCCCAGATGACAATATAGTTAAAAGGATTCAGAATTGTTTAAATGACCAGATTCAGTGTAGTTGTTAACAGTTCAATATCAGAATGGCCTTGTAGTATGTAGTTGGCCTTGTGCTATTTAATATTTTTATTAATGACCCATGAAGGCAAAGATGACATTCTTATTAATTTGCATATAATGCAAAGCTGGGATGGAAAACTAATGCATTGGATGATAATCAATTTCCAAAAATGTATTTACAGATGTTGCATAGCACTGGGTTGAATCTAATAAATATGCAATGCTTTTAAGACAAAAAGCCATCCCCAAATACAGATAAATTATCAAAGAATATGAACAAACAACTCTCAGAGAATTACAAACTATTAATAACCATATGAAAGAATCCTCCAAAACACTAATAAGAGAAAAGCAAATCAAAACAACCCTGAGGCTTCATCTTCCACCCAGTAAATTGTCATAGAGGACAAAACGTGGGAAGAGTTATAAAAAGACAGTCACACAACTGCATTATTGATGGAGCTGTGGCTAAATAAATTGTGGTACATAAATGTAATGGAATATTACTGTGCTGCAAGAAATGATAAATCTGATAAATACAGAGAAGCATGGAAAGACTTGAACCGATGCAGAATGAAGTAATATGCACAACGATTACAGTGATTTAAATAGAAAGAACAACCACAAAACAACTGAGAGAGAGTTTTAGAAAATTACAAAGAAAAAGCCTGAATCCAAAGAAGAGATTTAAAAAGACCTCCCCTTCTTTATTTACAGAAATGGGAGGTCCACTTGGGTTTTTTTATATTTTCAGATTTTTAAAAATATATTGATCAATTTTGCTAATTTTTTTTATTCTTACTAATTTTTTCTCTAAGAGATACTCTTTGTCATATGCAGCGCTTCTATAAGAAGTAAGAGGGAGATGGATACAGAAGGAAATTTAGGGTACATAAAAAAACCTTAATGAACCTTTATTTTTTAATTCAAAAACAAAATAAAAATATGAAATGCAATTGGGATAATTGTAAAGTGTTACAGTGCTTACAAAAAATAAGCTTTATAAGAACACAATGGGGGAAGCGTCACTAAATAGCAGTTCTGAAAAGGACCTGGGGGTCTCAGTGGAATTTAAGCTTAATACGAGTCAGCAGTGTGACATGGTAGCCAAAACAAGAAATGTGATCTTAGATTACATCAAGGGGGCAGAGCTTCCAGAAGTGAGGTAATAGCACTCTGCCATCTTGATTAACTTGATCAGTCACTTGCTACATGCCAGGTACCATGCTAAGTGCTCAAGAAGAAGGGTCTCAGGGGAACATAATAACCGCCTCCCAGTATTTTGAAGGATTGTCCTATGGAGCAGGACGTACACTTGTGACATTTGTTCCTAGAGAGCAGAATCAAGAGCAGCGGCAGAAGAGGACAATTTCGCCAATGTCAGGAAAACCTTCTTCACAATGGGAGCTGTCCAAAAGTGAGACAGGCCAGCTTGAGTAGAGAGGGTTTCCTTCTTCTTGGAGGTCTTCCATTAGCACTGAATAACAAGTCTTGGTTGTATTTCAGTGGGAACTCCTTTCGTGTATGGGCTGGGCTCGATGGCTGTCAGAGTCCCTGCCCACTCTCAAATTCTATGATTCTATGTAACAGTGTTGGCAGAAAGGTGGACACCATGACTGTGCTATGTCTGGATCCACCAACCATTACTGGAATGTCAACACTGATTGGAGCCAACTCCTATCTCTTTAAAATACTAGCAAGAAACTGCAAATTCAATGCTGGGACTCAAGACCTACACACTTTGATTGAGGTGAGTAAGAGCATGAAAGCACTGGCTCTCCAAACTCAGAAGTGGATACTGAGAAATTTGGCTCTTTAATACCAGAACACTAGATGGATCCATTGAGGTAGAGCCTTGGCATGAGGGCAGGGACATCCTCATTGTATGAGTGAAATGTGAGATGAGCTATTTACACAGTCAACCTCACTGACCCCTGTCAGTTCCAGGGATGATCTAGGAAGATTCTCTAATCTATAATGAAAGGCCTTTGATGTTCACTAAAAGAATTGCTGGCCAACAGCATCATCACAGGCTCCAGGGACCCGTGTGCATCACCTACACCATTGGAATGGAAGAAGAATGGGAAGATATAAAACAACATAGATTATGAGACCTTGAGCAACAAAGGAAAAGCAGATCAATACACCATGCAACAAGTCTGAGGTGCTCTGGGCAATATGTAAGGCAGCCAGTGATTCTTAGTGTTGGATTTACACAATGGATACTACCAGATCCCTGTAGCAGAGTAAGACAAAAAGAAGATCGATTTCACCTGCCCAGCTGGATCTTACCGGGTCAAGGATGTGCCCCAAGGCAGCTGAGTGGCACTTGCCAATTTCCAGCTGCTGATGAGAGTTGCCTGAGATATGGCTTACGTGATGTGTTGGTATACTAAAAGGGCCTCGTTTTCTTTTGAGAGACTCTGAAAGAATGTGAAGAGAATGATAAAAATATTGGATCAGCTAGAAGAAGTTGGCAAAAGCTATCAATTGCCAAGTGTCAGTTGGGTATAGCCTTTGTCAATAATGCGGGTCACAGTGTCACAGAAAACCATGAGTTCCAACCTGAGAAGATATTCTGTAATCAGCCACATCAAAAGAACTCTTGAGATTTAAGGACTTTTCTAGGATTTGAAGACTATTGTAAATTTGCTGAACACTGTGATGCCGCTGCTGAACCACTGAATGAACTCACTCATGGATATATGATTGAAGAGTATCAGAAGCGGAAAACCCAAACAGAGCCCAGTGACTCTAAACTCTGCAAAACCATTTCGAGATTGATGGGTGAATAAATGGGAACAAGCTTTCAAAGACGTGGTCAACTGCCACACACATGCATCAGTGTTGGCCTACGAACATCCGGGCAAGCTATTTGGCCTGCATGTAGATGTTAGCCTGGAGGGCTTGGAAACTGTCCTATACCAAGACAAAGATGTTCACTAGAAACCCATCATATGTGTCAACAAATGACTTAGTGACAATGAGACTCACACCCCATACACAAACTAGATTTCTTGGCTTTTAAGTGGCCTGTCACTGGGAAGTTCAAAGACTCTGTACAGAAGCTAAATTTCAAGTGTGGGCTGACAGAAGTTCACTGGTTTATGTGTTTGCCAATGACAAATTAGGCGCTACTTGCCAGTGATAGACAGCAGCGATAAGCCTTTGTGAATTTAGCACATGCTACTACCTGGAAGACTACTCTGGACAAAAATGCCCTATCCTAAGGAAGGAATGAAAACTATATTGACACAATCAAGTGCAAGCGCAGTTAAGGATTTGGAACTCTCACCAGGCAGCGTCTGAAGAGCGTCAGGTGTCCATGAACGACTAGTGGTAAGATCAGATTCTGAGGCACTTGTGAGAAATAGTACAAGGCAGGAAGCAAGGAAGGGAATCTAACGGATTAAGGTCCATTCTCTAGAAAGTTCCTTAGCTGTTGTGATTGTGGGAGAAGTTGGAGAGACTCAACAGAGAGCTATGATGGATAGTAATCAATCTCACATATGGTACAGGAAGCAGTTGCCACCTCCCAGGGCATATGGCTGTGTGAACATGAAAGCAACCCATGATGGCTTTGGACATATGGGAGCCCCAGAGCTAGTAAGAAACATTTTTTACCAGCCCAAGATGGCAGTGGATGTCACTAAGACGCTTGGAGGTGATGAATGCTTCCAATGCATGCTGTGTATTAGAAGGATATAAACACTAACACATCTTTAGAGCTTGTCTGAATTGACTTTCTTTCCCTGGAAAAAGATAGCAAGAGTATAAGCCATGTCTTAGCGACGACTGATCATTTCATCAGGTATACACAGACATACCCAACCAAGAATGAATGGATGCATAGATGGATGAATGGATGGATGGATGGATGAATGAATGAAAAAACATTTGCTAAGTGCATACTATGTGCAAAGTACCGTGATAAACAGCAGAGATACAAACAGAAAGGAAAGGCATTTACTACTCTCAAGGCTCTCAAATTTTGATTGGGTGAAATAACACATGTAGGAGAGTTCTACTACAGAGCAGCTGGAAAGTCAGTACAGGTAAGATAGTAAAGGAAAGGTGGTCTTTAGTGTTTAGTGACAGTGTGGATGACAAGCCTCAAGGGTCCTTAGGATATATCGTCTAATTGCAATAGCTGGAGGTCTGGGAGGAAGAGTGGTGGATTCAAGGCAGATGGTAAGGCCCAGATGTCCCCCATTTTACCAAAGGGTTTGAAGGTGCTGATTCATTGCTTATCCATGTGCTCATCCATATTGAGAGGGAAGACTGGAGGGGACGGCACACGGTTCTGGATTCACTCTGAGGGTGTGAGAATATGGGGGCCAGTGTCCAGCCGGGAATGAGAAAGAAGTGGGAATTGGCAGGATTCTTCGAGGCTCCCAGCAACTTATCTTCTCTAGGCCTTGACTAGGAGGGCATGGACGAGGTCTGGGAGTGGGAGCCCAACCCAAATAAGGAATGAATAGTTTTTCCTCAGCAAAAAGCTGAGGTTGGGACAGTGTTTATGAAAGAAAGAAGTTTTGATATTTTAACACTATCCTGGATGATACACTTGCAGATCATATCCTAAACACATTTCCTTTTGAATTGGAACAGAGATTTGCCAGGGAATGAGTTGATACTATGGGCAGTTGGGCCCAAAAGCACCTCGCTGCTGCAGTGACCACCACCTCTACTGCTGCTGCTGGCCTCGCTGGGCATGAGAGAACCCTGGCACTCTTCCCCTTAGGAGTCCCTTTGCTCAGAGACTCAGATGCCTCTCTCCCAGCAGAAAGGCTAGCTGTATTTCCTAATTGGTAGTCGGCTGTCCAATTTGCGGCTTTTTTTTTCTTGTTCTTGCTGGATATCGATCAAGGAATAGTTTCCCATCTATGATTAAACGTCCATTTCTTTAAACTGCTATTGAGGAGTCATATGATATCTGAGTCATTTCCATATAAACCATAACCTATGTTACAGGAAATCAGTGGTTATAGCACCTCACAGAGAATTGTGTGTTGCTGTTTTAAGGGTCTCATGGCTTGTTGAGATAGTCTTAAAGAGGTTAGGAAAACGTGCTGCTTAATCCTGTAATCACACACTGCAAATTTTAATAGTTTCTTTATCTACATTTTACTTTATTTTATTATCTATATTTTATTCTATTGTTATTCAGTCATTTCCAACTCTTCATGACTCCATTTGGGTTTTCTTGGCAAAGATACTAGAGTAGTTAGCCATTTTCTTCCCCAGCTGAGGAGTTGAGACAAACAAGGTTAAGTGACTTGCACAGGGTCACACAGCTAGTGTATGAGGTCAGATTTGAACTCAGGAAGAGTTCTGACTTCAGGCCCAGCACTTTATCCACTGCATCACCTACCTGCCTCGTATATTATTCTTTAAAAAAACCAATATATTATTTTCCCCAATTACATGTAAAGAGAATTTTTAACATTCATTTTTTTAAATTGAGCTCCAAATTTTCCTCTCCCTCCCTCACCTCCCCCTCTCTGAGACAGTAAGCAAGGTGATATAGGCCATACATGTTTAATCACACAAAACATGTTACCATATTAGTCATGTTGTGAAAGAAGACACATACCTAAAGAGGGGAAAAACACACAAAAAATACAGAAAGTGAAAAATAGTATGCTTCTATCTGCATTCAGATTTCATTAGTTCTTTCTCTGCAGATGCATAGCATTTTTCATCATCAGTCCTTTGGAAATGTTTTGGATCATTGTATTGCTGAGAATAGCTAAATCATTCACTGTTGATCATCATACAGTATTGCCGTTGCTGTGTACAGTGTTCTCCTGATTCTGTTCATTTCATTTTGCATCAGTTCATATAAGTTTTTCCAGGATTTTCTGAAATCCATCTGCTCATCATTTCTTATATCACAGTAATATCCCACTACAATCATATATCACAACTTGTTCAGTCATTCCCCAATTAATCCTCCTCCCCCCCCTTTTTTTAATCTCTTTGAGATACAGACATAGTAATGATATTCCTGGATCAAAAAGTATGCACAGTTTGATAGCACTTTGGGCATAGTTCCAAATTGCTCTCCAGAAGGGTTAGATCGGTTCACAACTCCACCAAAGGTGCATTAGTGTCCCAATTTTCCCACATCCCCTACAACATTAATTATTTTACATTTCTGTCATATTAGCCAAGCTGGTAGGTACAATAGGGTACCTCAGAGTTATTTTAAATTGCATTTCTTTACTCAATAGTGATTTAGAGCATTTTTTCATATGATTATAGATAGCTTTGACTTCATCTGAAAACTGCCTATTCATATCCTTTGGCCACTTATAAATTGGGGAATGGCTTGTATTCTTATAACTTTGACTCAGTTCTCTATCTCTTTGAGAAATAAGGCTTCTATCAGAGACACTGGCCATAAAAATTGTTTCCCAGCTTTTTCTTTCCTTTTAATCTTGCTTGCACTGGGTTTGTTTGTGCAAGATCTTTTTAAATTTAACATAAATCAAAATTATCTGTGTCATATCTAGTAATGCTCTGTATCTCTTGTTTGGCCATAAAGTCTTTGCTTCTCCACAGACCTGACAGGTCAACTACTCCTCGGTTTTCTAATTTGCTTATGGTATCATCTTTTATGTTTAAATCGTGTACTCATTTTGATCTTACCTTGGTATACAGAGTAAAATGTTGGTTTATCTCACTTCTGACATCCTGTTTTCCAGTTTTCCCAGCATTTTTTGTCAGATAGTGAGTTCTTACCCTACAGGCTGGGATCTTTGGGTTTACCAAACACTAGACTACTATGTCATTTACTACTGAATCTTTTGCATCTAATCTATTCCACAGATCTGCCACTCTATTTCTTAGCCAGAACCAGATAGTTTTGATAATTACCACTTCATAATAGTTTGAGATCTCATTCTGCCTTTTTTTTTATTCCTTATCTACATCTATATGTATTATATATAGGAGTGAATATGACATATCAGTTGGGAATTGAGTAGAGATCCCTCAACTTGAGATAGATGTGACTTTGTATTTGTGACAATAAGAACCCTATCAGACCCCATTCTGTCTTGTCTTCCAACCCCATGTTATCAGTGGTAGCTCAGAAATCCAAATCCCATTCTCAGACACCCACCTTCCTAGACAGCTGTTCACTCCTCTGCTGCATTCCTCCAGAGGCAGCAGTGCGGGACATACAACGTTTGCCGCTGTGGTCTCTAGTTTTTTGTTTTGGGGTTTTTTTGCCTATGACTTAATGATAATTGACTTGCAGTAATTTGAAGGTTCCTTCTAGAAGAATAATTTACATCCATGTGATGAGTAGTCATCATCCATTGTGATATCTCAGGAAATACTTTATTGTATGTGGTTGGAACCATTCATGCCTCGGGAAGACACTGGACTTCTCCATTGTTGTTATGAGGTAAACAGGATGCTTGAGCAAAGAATCACCAACTACTTCCATTGCCTCCTTCCTTTAACCTTCCTGGATGATCTTACCTGATAGCTACTATACATCTACTAGAACATTCTTTTCTTCAGAAAAAAAGCAGCATCTTTCCTTCCCTGGAGCATCTATCCCCCTCTTCTTCAGGAAGAACGGCAAGGCTGTTTTTACACTCCAATTATGCAGTTATCCTTTTCCTTCTTTTTCTCCTATTACATTCTCCCATTTTCCATCATGCTAACAAAATCGAGTCTCCCACTTCTACCTCAGGTCCCCTTTTCCCCATCAAAGCTTTGATCATTTTTCCCTTAGGAACCCTTCCTTTTCTTTGTGTTCCTGCCCCTTTCCCAAAACAGCCTACACTTGGAGCACAGATAACCATTACTTGGCTGTTGCAGAATGATAAACATGGCACCCTGCATGTAAGCATTATACAGTTTCCCCTAGTCTCCATAACGTTTGAGGTTGTGATTTTCAGCCTTGTTTCTTTGAACCACTTGTGGCTGTCTATACCTCAACTCTAAGTACCTGGCTAAAACTTTTATAGTCAATTTCCACCTCCTAATAACTTGACAGTCCCAGTCAAATTCCTTTCCACTGTCTCAACAATTCCACAGACACAACCACAGCCATCTTCCCTTTATGCATGCACCAGTCCCTATCAGTTTGTTTATCCCTCTAAGTGTTCCACCTGCCTTTTCTTATCTTGCCTTGTCTTGCCAACTACCTTCTCCTTAGTCTTCTTGTCTCTTTCTCTTTGGGTTCCACTCCCTAATAATCCTTATAATAAGGCAGCTAGGTGGGGTAATATATAGAATACTAGACCTGCAGTTAGAAGAGACCCAGTTCCAATCCAACCTCAGACATTTACTAGCTACGTGACTCTGGGTGAGTCACTCAACCTCAGTTTCCTCAAATGGAATGATAATATACCTACCTTTTGAGGTTGTTGTGAAAATCAAATGAGGTGATATTTGTAAATGCTTAGCATAGTACCTCACACAGAGGAGGCATTCCCTTCCCTCCCTCCTCCTCTGTGGTCTTCCTCAATCATCTTATAGTCTCCTTAGTTGTCCTTGATCCTATTTCTCTTCCAGCACAGACATAGAATCTGGTCTGGAGATTGGTCTTCAAATTTTCCACAAATTCCCCAACATTTTTGCCCAACTTATCTTCCCAAATTCAATCTCTGTGCTACTTTACTGACCAAACTCCACTGTCACCTATACAATTTCTTTCTTTCTTCCATTTGGAGCAGAAAAGAAGGGAGGCGGGGAGCGGTTGAGCCAACAATGTAAATGGAAAAAACAATAACAAAATGATCAAAAGTGAGTGTTGCAAAATTATACAAAACAAACATGGCTTGAAAGAAGAGATTTCTGAAGACACTCCCATCCCAACCCTTTTGTTGTGGTAGGAGGTCCATAAGTGTGGACATTGAACATATTTTTGGACTCTTTTGCTGTATTGATTAGTTTTCTAATTTTTCCTCCATTTGGGGAGCTTTTTTGTTTTTTAAAATTATTTGTTATACGAGTTGGCCCCCTGGGAGGAAGAAGGGGAAGGATGCTGGGGAAAATTATGGTCACATAAAAGAAATGTTTTTTTTAAAAAAAGAAAGAAAACCCACCACAGTCATTAGATATTATGTAATAGGCAAGACACAGGAGCACAGAATTCTATCATTTCCTCAACAAGAATTTCCCAATAACACTTGCATACCACATGGAGTGAGAAGGGACATTAAGGATTCTTTAGTTCAACATCTTCATTTTCTAATTAGAAAACTAAGGTTCAGAGGGGTTAAGTGATTTGTGGGGTCATAAAGGAGAAGCTTTCGCATAGATGAAAACACACTGGATCTGGACTCTGTTAGTGATTAGCATTGGTGGCATTCAAAGTTTTTCAGAGGCAATTAAGTGGTCCAGTAGAGACAAGACTACATCTGGAGTCAAGAAGACCTCCATTCAAATCTGGCCCCAGCCACCAGCTGGGTGACCCTGGGCAAGGCTCTTCACTTCTGTCTGCCTCAGTTTTCTCAATTGTAAAATGAGAATAACAATAGCACTTACTTCCCAAGTTTGTGGAGAGAATCAAATGAGGTAATATTTTTAAAGCACTTAGCACAGTGCCTGGCATGTACAGGTGCTAGCTATTGTTGTCATTGTTTTTTGTGTTTCTGATTTCTGTTCCTGTGCACATTCCATTATTCGTTGTCACTTACTCAGAAAAAAAAAGAATGTTCAGGTCTTTCCCTTGAACATGATGGAGATGTGGTGTCAAGAGGAATCTGGATCTGAATCTTGTTTCTAAAAACTTCCTATGTATAACCTAGGGAACTATCTGAACTGTTACTCAGTTACCTCAACTGTAAGGTGTGAGATAGATTAACCAGGTAAGAAAATGGATGAAAAGCAAATGTAAGGACCAATATTAGCTGAAGAATAATAGGCACTGTGTTGATGATGGTGAATTTGCAGGCCAAACATATTATAAGTGAATTTTATTTCTTTTTTCCTAGCAGATAAACATTTCATTGCATCTTTCTAAGCTTTATCAATATTTCAATGAATAAGTCAATCAATTAATCAAAGGCCTTGGCTTAATATAAGTCTCACCAGGCCCTAAGGACCTTCTATAAACTAGAAGGTGGTCATGAGTAGATACTTTGTAAAGAAACAAAGGCAGCAGATAAGCAGAAAGGAAAATGGAAAATTTGTTTTCAATTCAGTTCAGTTTAATTCAATTCAACAAACATTTATTAAGCATGTTTTATAGGCCAGACACTGTGCTGAGTACTGGGAATAACAACTTTAAAAAGAAAGACAGTCTATGATGTCAAGGAGTTTACAATCTAAGGGAGGAAGACAGCACCTAAAAGGAAGCTGACTTTTTGCTCTTCCAAATTAATTTTGTTATTATTTTTTTCTAATTCAGTAAAATAATTTTTTTCATAATTTAATTGGGATAGTGCTTAATATATAAATTAGTTTAGATAAAATTGTCACTTTCCTGATATTGGCCCTGTCTACCCATGAACAATGAATATTTCTCTAATTATTTAAATCTGATTTTATTTGTATAAAATTTTTTTATAGAATTTTGTTTATATAGTTCCTTGTGACTAAATCATTTTTACTATTATAAATATCTAAATTAACTATAAAGGATATATGAAGAAAGATATTATCTGCATCAAGAGAAAGAACTGATAAATAGAAGTATGTATAGAATAATTTTACATATATATACCTATTGGTGTCTAATGGTTAGCCATCTCTAAGGTGGGGGGGGCAGGGCAGAGAGGAAAGAAAAAAAGAAAAAGAAGAGAAAGAAACGCACATGATAAATGTGTTATGTATCTAAAAGGAATAGCAAGTTGTACATGATAGATTTGCAATTTCATATGCAGTCATCTCTTGTTCATTATACTGTGTTAGGGAAATGCTTGTTTTATTCCATAGATCAACATTTTTTTTAAATGTGGAAAAAAAGGAAAGCTGAAAAAGAGGAAGAGGAGAAGGCACCTGGCAGAGGTATGATGATGGCAGAGTTGAATCCAAGAGTGCAGTTGGTGGGAAATGGTTGGGTTGTGAACCCTCTAAACCCTCTTCAAATAGAGGCTTTGGGAGGTTTTTGTTCTGCACTCCAGCCCTCTAATCAGAGGCATAGAGGCTCCTGAGGGTGTTTGTTCTTGGGCCTTCCTTCTTGAAGAGGACCAGTGGCATCAGGAAGGTGATGTCTTGACTTGAAAAGTGAATTGGATTTAAGTGAGGAAGAGCTGTGCCTCACATCAGCCTCACTCCTCCAGAGTCTTTGGAGTCCAGTGAGTGGCAAGACAACTGTCATGGCCCCAGGTATAGTACCTCAGGATATATTACTATGTATCCTTTATGTACATAAAAAAGGAAATAGCCATTTGATAAACACCTGCTATGTGCCAAACATGGATAAGCTCTTTACAAATATTATCTCATTTGATCATTACTAAAACTCTGGGAGATAAATGCCACTTTGATCCTCATTTTCTACAGTTGAGTAAATTGAGGCAGATAAAGGTAAAGTGACTTGCCCAGGGTCACACTGCTAGTAAGTGTATGAGGCAGGATTTGAACTCAGGTACTCCAGACTTCAGAGCCAATGCTCTCTCTCCATTGCATCACCTAGCTACACTATAATGTCATTGTGATTAATAAATTATAGACTCATTACTTAACTCATGAAGCTTCTTATCATATATTTTCTCAATTGTTGTTTAGTTCTTTCAGTCATGTACAACACTTTCTGACCCCGTTTGGGGTTTTCTTGGTAAAAGTACTGCAGTGCTTTGCTGTTTCTTTCTCCAGTTCATTTGACAGATGAGGAAACTGAGGCAAACAGGGTGGAAGTGACTTGCCCAGGGTCACACAGCTAGTAAGTGTCTGAAGCCAGATTTGAATTCGGGAAGATGAGTCCTCCTGACTCCAGGTTTAGCACTCTATCCACTATGGCGCCACCTAGCTGCCCCATTTTCTCAACTAACAGATACTAAAAGTATTTCTTTGGAGTCATAGCTTATAGATCTAAACTTGGAAGGGACCTCAGGGTCACTTCAGTCCAACCCCTTCATTTCACAATTTAAGAAACTGAAGTCAAAAAAGGTGAACCAATATTCCTAAGGTTACATAGATAATACAAATCAGAAAAGGGACGTGACTCCCAATTCACCGAGTCTTACAAAATACATCAATTAAATACATGGACACTCACATTTGAAGGAGATGTGTAACAGAGGACTAAAATTTAAACTCATAAAATAAATTACCAAATGTATTTGAAAAATAATCACTTTATGTTATGTTGTAATTTTCAGCTACTTTCAGATTTTCACTTCTAACCATATTTCTTAAATGTATAACAAATGTCAATAAGTCTACAAGACTATGACCACTGGATTCCCAGACTCTTTGAGGCTTTCAAAACTGACCTGATCCTTCAAAAATCACCAAGTCAGGGCTCCAGATTAATCTCCTTCACCAAAAAACAAAAATCAATGCTAAAGCAAAGGACTGGGGTCTGTTTTCACAGGGCTACATAAGATCCCATACAGGACCCAGAGAAAGAAGGCAGCGTTGTCTCTCCCCCAACTCCATCAGTAGTGGTAGCAGACCAAGAGTAAAGAAACACCAAGAGGCAAGGTAGAGACCAACTAAGACCTCTGAAGGGAGTTCCAAGGGGACCTTCCTTGGCAGTTCCAGAACTGCAGCTAGTCAAAGGGATTGCCATTCAGCATGTGGTTGGCAGACTGGAACCAGTTATAGGATCCCTATGCAAGCTTCAAAGTCCCTCCAAGGTGCTTCCATTATACATCACCACAACTCTCCTGGAAGCAGGTTCCCTAGCCTCTTCCACATGGGGAATAGCATTGTATGTACTCTACACGTGTACTAGCCTGCCACAACATTGGAAACACCATGAAGTATGCCCATGGCATGGGACACTATCTGGTCATTTTCCCAGTGGTAAAATAAGTCTTTCATGGAAGATTTATGGCAAGAGGGATTTGCAAAGAGACATGTAGGATTGTTGGCAAGGAGAAATGAGGGGGAAATCATCCTAATGATCAGGAAATACCAAAGTGGAGTGGGCTGCCTTGAAAAGTAATAAGTTCCCCATGCCTGGAGGTCTTCAGACAGAAGTTGAATGATTATTTCCAAAGCATGTATTAGAGGGATTGTTGTTGAGTATGGGTTTGAGTAGGTACCCTCTGAGGTCCTTTACGACCCAGAGATCTGTAATTCTAGTAATGGTAGACTCTTCTATACCCAATCTTTTGTACTATTGGACAATGGTTTCATAAGACACCATCCAGTGTTCAGGGAGGATGCACTCCATCCGGGTCCTGAACAAGGATTGCCCACGGCAGGGGGATTTCACAATAAGATAAGCGTTGCCTTTGAGCTTAAGTGCCATCTGAATGAAACTAGCCTACAATTAAATGCTAGTTTGAGCTGTCTCTCCCAGCATCTCCCCACCCAACCCTATGAAGCAGCGCTTCCCATAAAGGTTGTGTCCGGACTTGTGCACAATAGAAACTGACACACTGGTCTTGGAGCATTTCCCAGAGTGGGTTTGAGAGTGATTATATAACATGTTAAATCCATGTTCCTTTTTCAGGCAGAACTGAATCTTGGCCAAAATCACTAAGTGTAAGTCCTTTCCCACTGACCCAAAGAAAATGGTAAATCAATTAAAGTTTGGAGTCTGTCTGGACTCAAACACTATCCCAACACTGGGCATGAAGAAGAGAAGGAAGGCTGAATTACATCTTTTTAAGTCATGGCACCTGTGGCACAAGAAAATGGATGTGGAGAAATGAAAGCAGGAAAAGCAAGGAACAACAAAGGCAAGGCTGCCCTTTGGCCCATGGGGAAGAAGAAGAAGAAGAAGAAGAAGAAGAAGAAGAAGAAGAAGAAGAAGAAGAAGAAGAAGAAGAAGAAGAAGAAGAAGAAGAAGAAGAAGAAGAAGAAGAAGAAGAGGAAGAGGAAGAGGAGGAGGAAGAGGAGATGAAGAAGAAGAAGAAGAGGAAGAGGAGGAGGAAGAGGAGATGAAGGAGGAGGAGAAGGAGAAAGAGGAGGAGAAAAAGGAGGAGGAGAAGAAAGAGGTGAAGGATGAGGAGAAGAAGGAGAAGGAGAAGAAGGAGAAGGAGAAGAAGAAGAAGAAGAAGAAGAAGAAGAAGAAAGAAGAAGAAGAAGAAGAAGGGAGAAGGAGGATGAGGAGGAGGAGGAGGAGAAGAAGAAGAAGAAGAAGAAGAAGAAGAAGAAGAAGAAGAAGGGAGAAGGAGGAGGAGGAGGAGGAGGAGAAGAAGAAGAAGAAGAAGAAGAAGAAGAAGGGAAGAGGAGGAGGAAGAGGAGATGAAGAAGAAGAAGAAGAGGAAGAGGAGGAGGAAGAGGAGATGAAGGAGGAGGAGAAGGAGAAAGAGGAGGAGAAAAAGGAGGAGGAGAAGAAAGAGGTGAAGGATGAGGAGAAGAAGGAGAAGGAGAAGAAGGAGAAGAAGAAGAAGAAGAAGAAGAAAGAAGAAGAAGAAGAAGAAGAAGAAGAAGGGAGAAGGAGGAGGAGGAGGAGGAGAAGAAGAAGAAGAAGAAGAAGAAGAAGAAGAAGAAGGGAGAAGGAGGAGGAGGAGGAGGAGGAGGAGAAGAAGAAGAAGAAGGGAGAAGGAGGAGGAGGAGGAGGAGAAGAAGAAGAAGAAGAAGAAGAAGAAGAAGAAGAAGCAGCTGTAATAGGCCAGCATGTTTGGGTAGAACCTCGAGAAAACAAGCAGGCACTGGGGAGCCAAAAGCCTAATGGGAAACAATCAGTGCCTCCATACACATACGTAGAATCTTACACCCCAAACTAGAAGGGGCTTTAGAGGGCATCTCTCTCATTTTACAGGTGAGGAAATTGAGGCCCAGAAAGACTAAGTCACTTGTGGGTTCCAATTCAGCTCTAGGGCTATTGTTTGTTGTTGTTGTTGTCGTTGTTGTTCCATAGTGCCATGTCCGAGTGCCTCCACAGAGACTTCATCTAGTCCTTCCTTCTCCTTTCCTCTTCTTTTTATTCCTAATTATCATAGAAGTCTCTTTTTTCTAGGGAGATCAGTCTTATCTTGAACTCTAAACACAAGGGTTTGCACACAGTCAGTGCTTAATAAATGTCTGTTGTGTTGGATTGAATATAAGCAATGGCTGGGGATAAGAGGAAAATTTGGAAGCAATTGCACAAATGTTCTGACACAGTGGTTGAGTAGCCTGTTTTCCTCAACAACTGAATTCAATGAACATTTATTAAACACCAACTGTGTGCAAGGCTACCCTTTGATCCACGGAACTTGCTCCGAAGAGGAAGAAACCAGAAAGCTCTAATGGACCATCACAGTTTTACTTTGTCTCAGTACTGAAATACTGAGGAGCCTGAGGATTTAAAGAAAAAAAGAAATTAAATCATTTCTGCCCTCAAGGGACTTACATTCTATATTGCCAGGAACAACATTGACTCATTCACTCTCACCTTTCCTTCTCATACCTTTCTCTTATCACCACAGTGGAAAGACCATTGGCTTGGAATCAAAGACCTGGTTTCAGGTCCTACTCTGCTATTTACTACCTCTGTGACCTTGGGCAAATTATTTAATCATTTGATCAATTAAGGAGTATTCATTAAACATTTACTAATATGCCAGACATTGTGCTAAACAATGGGAATACAAAGAAAGGGGAGAAAAAGGCCCTGCTCTCAGGGAGCTCACAGTCTAATGGGGGAGTCAACATGCAAACCATTACAAACAAACAACAGCTAGGATAAATTAAAACTAGTCATTAGAAGGAGGGTACTAAGGATTAAAGAGGACCAGGAAAGGCAGAAGAAGGTGGAATTTTAGCTGAGACTTGAAGGAAATGGAGAAGCCAGAAGGCAGAGATGAAGAGTGAGTGCATTCCAGTCAGGGCGTCAGCCAGTGAAAATGCCTGGGGTTGGAAGATCAAGGAAGGAGAGGAGGCCAGTGTTAATGGACCATAGATAAAACAAAAAGAAAGAACCAAGAGCCAGTACCTGGCTTTCAATGAGCTCACCTTCTAAAAGCAGAGAAAACACATACATATGTAATATGAGATACATTCACAAAATCACAGCCTCTAAATTATTCACAACTTTTTAAAAATGTGTATTTACTCTACAAAAGAGAAAGAAAATGTCCCCTTGGTTTCAATGTCCCCTCCTGGTGGGGTAACTATTTCTTATCATGTTTCTCTAGTCAAAACAAGTAAAATGTTTTGGGGGTAAATTAATTTCAAGTTTTAAATGCCTGAAAGTGTCTGGAATTTCTCTGATTAGAGCATCTAAGCAAGGGAGATTTATCATTTACCCAGGCTATCCAATTATAAGAAACCTGATTTAAAAAAAAAATTTAAGCTAACTTTACTATATGCCAGGCACTATGCTATTTGCTTCACAATCAATCTCATTTGAGCCTCATAACAACCCTGGGAAGGAAGAGCATATCTCCATTTTACAAATGAGGGAATTGAGAAAAATAGAGGTTAAGCGATTTGCCCAGAGTCATACAGCAGATAAGTGTCTGATGCGATAGGAGCTCAGGTCTTCCTGACTCCAGGGCCAATGCTCTATCCACTGCCCCACCTAGCTGTCCTAGGATGGACACTGAAATTAAGACTATGCCTTGTTAGAAAGAACTGTTATCCTTTCTTGAAATCCAATTCTTCCTTTGGTCTCAGATTTGATAGAAACATTGTGGGTTACATGTCCATGGTGACCCCAGAATATTCCTACTCCAATACCAACCCTAGCTCTCTTTTCCTGGGACTCAGTTTCCTCATCAGCAAAATGAGGAGGTTGGATTAATGATCTCTAAGGTCCCTTCCAACACTCAAGCCATTGTCTTATGACCTCATTCCCTGCCCATAATTACTATAAAATGTCAGAACTCAAAAGAACTTTGGAGATCACCTAGTCCAGGCCCAATCCCTTCATTTTACAGATAAGGAAATTGAGACTCAGCTCAGGGCAATGACAAGGTCCCATCCACGCAACAAGGATGGACTCAATTTCATGTGTCCTGCCTTGAAATGCAATGCTCTTTCCACAATATCAGATAACTCTCTCACCAGGCTCCTCTCTCTTCCTCACTCCTCCCCGCCATGCTTGGCATGTGCACAATCCCCTTGTGGCACCAATCTATCCAGGACTGTGTGGCCACGTAGGATTCCACATGTGGTCTACCCCATGGAGGCATGCCCCATGGTCAGTCTTTGCTTGATATTCTCACATAAAATGGACCCATCCTGCATTCCAATCCCTCTGGGTCCTGTTTGCTTAGCCCTGAAATAAAAGGATTTGATGTGTACACATCTACCTCGGATGTTTACTACCTAGGCCATCTTGAGTAAGTCTGATTTATCCAGCCTCTGTTTCCTCAATGGTAAAATGAAGGTGTTGACAACATGGCCCCTGGGGTCTAGACGCATGATTCTACGACCTATTTATAAATGATTCAATGTGGATCCATTAGTGGATTGTAGGTGGGATAGTATTAACCCACTGTTCCAGGGTCTTCTGGAAGCTGTTACCAGGGCTGCTGATTTCACCTTTGCAACATCTCTCAAAAACTCCCCCTTATCTCCTCTGACATGCCACCTGCCCTGGCTCAGGCCCTCATCACCTCATGGCTGGACTATTGCTATAGCTTATGGGGGAGGGGGGGGTCTGCCTGCCTCAAGGCTTTCCCCACTCCAATCCACCCTCCATTCAACCAAAACAGTCATTTCCCAAAGCACAGGCTCAGTCATGTCACCTCCCCGCTCAATACACCCCAATGGCTTTTTATTGCCTCCAAGTCTAGAATGCGGGCATTTAAGGCCCCTCACAACCTGGCGTCCTGTTCCAATTCCAGTTTTCTTACATCTTTCTCCCCAACATGTACTCTTGGAGCCAGTGACACGGCCCTCTACCCGTTCCTGCCACAAGACCCTCCTTCTTCTCCCCCAGGCATTCTCTCTGCCCCTGTGAGGGCCTGGAATTCTCTCCCTCTCCAATTCTCCTACTGACCTCAGTGGCTTCCTTTAAGTCCCAACTAAAATCCCACCTTCTACAGAAGTCTTCCCCAGCCCTCTTAATTCCAGAGCCTTCCCTCTGTTAATTATCTTCTATTTATTCCATATATAGGTTGCTTTGTATATATGTTAGTATGTTTTCTCCCCCATTCGATTGTAAGCTCTTTGAGGGCAGGTATGCTCTTTGGCCTCTTTTTGTATCCCTAGTGCTTAGCACAATGCCTGGGTCATAATAGGTGTCTAATTAATGTTTATTAACTGACCCAAAAGAGTGACATTAATGGAGGGAATTTGGGGCAGCAGATCAGAGTAGTGGAGACTTCTTTAAGCCCAGACGCCCTTTTGATAACATTTGGGTCACGCCGTTGCCTCCAGTCTACCCCAATTGTCTAGTTCCAGAGGCCATCTGATCTAAGTGGTCATGCGTCCTTTTTGGAGGTTCAGATACGGGGCGGCCGCTAGGCCCAAAGCTGTTGTTTGTCCTTCATTTTCAAAGACGTCAGGAAGGTGATGCCATGACATGCAATTGAATTGGATTCAAGTGAGGCAGGGCTATGCAAAGTCACCAGCCTTACTCTCTCCTCAGGAGCCATCTGGGTCCAGTGGCCAGACATGGATCAGGACAACTGGAGATGGCCCCCTGTAGTCCAAAGTATGGGGCAGGGAAAGGCAACAATCTCCCCTATCTGCCACTTATGTTGCCAAGGGGACAAACCTCAGGGGCACAAGGGCAGTACCCCTAGTCACAGCCTTGGTGTTGGGGAGAAGCAGGGGGTCCCACCATAGAGACACAGACTTCAAAATTTAATTCTTACTCTCTATATTCCGAACTAAATCAAAAACTTGGAAAATGGGGGTGGCTACTGAATCTCTAGTCATGGTCCTAGGAGAGGGCCCCTGCTTCTGACAGAAGCACTGACTAGCACCCAGAGAATCCCAAAATGCAGCTCACAAAGGGCCTGGACAGACAGAAAGTGCAGCTCGTGAGATCTGTTGAAGGGAGTGGCCCATACAGTGTCGGGGTGGTCAAGGAGGACGGACACAAATGGAAAAGGTGGAAAAAGCCAGTGGGTCCTGGATGGAATTGGGTGCCCAGGGTGGGGAAAGCAGGGCGGTTCTTATCTGGATCAAGCAGGACCAGGCATTGGGGGCAAAGGCCAAGGGAGATCAGAGCTGGGATGTGCTGACCCATTGTAGGGGAACCAAGTTTTCACAAACCACCCACTCAATGTAACTCAGTATGATAAAGTATAATAGTTAAATAGAACTATTGATTTAGCATAATATAAGAAAATGAAAATAATAATGCAATGGGAACTCACATGCTAAAGGAACTATAATAGTAATAAATAGATTACAATCCACACAAAAACCTGGGTCACACTTTCCTACCAATGGAGGACTGGGTTGTCAACTGGACTGGTAATTCTCAATTGAAAGAGCCTCATTGCTACTGTCATCACTATAGCTTTCAGGAACAGATCTCTGCTTTAAAATCAGCCAGACCTGGCAGAACTAAGAAATATTAATCATCAGCATCTGGCCCAGGAAACTATGGAGTATATAGTATCACAGTGATTGTGAGGCTTTGGGAGGTTGGGATGGGTCAATGACTGTTTTCTAAACTAAAAATCAGCCAGAGAAAGGCCACCCTCATGAAAAAAGTAATGATGTAGGAGGGATGTGTCAAACATCCTACCAGCGACACTCTGGGAAAAACTAGATTAAAATGTAATTGGGAAACAGTTAAAATAAATAAAAATACAATTTGTTGTCTAGCCATTTCAGACTCTTCATGGCTCCATTTTGGGCTTTCCTTGGCAAAGATACTGGAGTGGTTTGCCATTTCCTTCTCCAGTTCATTTGACAGATGAGGAAACTGAGGCAAATAGGGTGAAGTGACTTGACCAGGGTCACACAGCTAGTAAGTGTCTGAGGCCAGATTTGAACTCAGGAAGTTGAGTCTGTCTGACTCCAGGCCTAGCACTCTATCTACTGTGCCACCTAGCCGCCCCCAAAATACAGTAGAATTTAGAAAACATATTAACTTTAATATGTGGTTTTCTAAGTCAATACGGTTTAGTAACTGTTTTCATTTGAGTTTGACACCACTGGTTTACAACACAATGGGAGGATGGAGAAAAAGCATTTATTAAGCACCTACTATAGAATTTTACCAATATTAGCCCTGTGAGGTAGATACTATCACTATCCCCATTTTTACAGTAGAGGAAACTGAGGCAGACAGAGGTTAAATAATTTGTCCAGGGTTATAGCCAGTGTCTGAAGCCAAATTTGAACTCAGGTCTTCCTGACTCCAGAGCTTGAATTTTATCCACCGTAATACCTAGCTGCTGCAATCAGCTGAAATAGGCATTTAAACTCTGAGCACTTTACAGTTGTGAAACAGCACACACAATGAGTGTAAATGAAGGATGATAAACCCCTTTTTAAACAAACTTAGGTATAGTTGTTGTGGTCTCTTAATGGAGAAGTGAGTTTTTCCTTTTTAAATATTGCCCTAATTGGTTTCATGTCATAGGCAAATATTTACTTAATATGTGCATACAGATTTTGTTTTTTTCTTTTTGATCATATGTTATTTACTGTTTTTATTATGCTATATTATATTATATCCTATCCTATCACATCCTATCATATCATATCATGAAATTTCTGATTAGAATCATTGTGACATGGTAATGGTCGGGAATTTGTCTTATGTAAATATCAATTTAATAAACTCAAAATATCTATGGGGAAGAATGGGGCCATATTTATAGACACCTGAAAGGGACCTGCAGAAGGGAGGAAAGCCCAGGTGCTTGGGGTAGGTTGGAGCTCTAGTCTGCAAACTCCAATGCTCTCAGTCCATTCAGAAACATCCACAGCAAATGAAATTGCTTGTCTGCTTCTGCTCATCCTTCTCCTGTTGGGCAAATCCTCCCCTTGTCCCTTCTTGAGCTAACTTACTTGATAGCTCTTTCAACTTCCAATCACCCTTAAAAGAGTCTGGGTAGCAGATCTCTCCGGCAGCTAGGAGGTGCAGTGGATAAAGTGCCAGGCCAGGAGTCAGGAAGACTCGTCTTCCTGAGTTCAAATCTGGCCTCAGACCCTTACTAGCTGTGTGACCCTGAACAAGTCACTTAACCCTGTTGGCCTCAGTTTTCTCAGCTGGAGAAGGAAATGGCAAACCAGTCCAGTATCTTTGCCAAGAAAACCCCAAATGGAATCACAGAGAGTCAGACATGACTGAACAACAAAAAGATCTCTTAAGGTCAGACAATTGCAAAGCTCACCAGACTGACTATCTCTGGGCACTATAGACCAGTTAATCAATCAATAAAAATGGATTAAGTTCCCATGTGTCAGGCACTGTGCTAAGTATAATTCAGCCAACTGGTAATAATAATGGCTAACATTTATATAGCACTTACTATTATTTCATTTGATCCTCCACTCTGGGAGGTAGGGGCTATTATTATCCCCATTTTAAAGATGAGGAAACTGATGCAAACAGAAGTTAACTGATTTGCCCAGGGTCATACAGCTATTGATCACCTGAAGCAGAATTTGCACTCAGGTCTCTCTGACTCCAGACCCAGAGCTCTACCCATTATACCACCTCTCTGCCCCATGAACTTCACTTACTATGATACTATGTTGCCCAGTCAAATTGTAGCAAATAGAAGTCACTGCAAAACAACTCAAATTGAGTCTCTGGGCAAGGTAAACCACCCTCTCCAGGTCTTCACTCCAGGTTTTATGCATCTCTTTCTATGCAACAAAGCAGCTGTGTAACCTGTCTTTCTTCTTTCCTCTTTTCCCTCTCAAACCAAAGAGGAAAACAAGGAGCAAAAGGTACTTCTAAGAGCTCTTACCTCTCCTGAGCTCTCTAGAGGATTCTGAAGAATAATATCTAGAGGGGCAGGCTAGGTGGCGCAGTGGATAGAGCATCAACGCTGGAGTCAGGAGGGCTTGAGTTCAAATCCAGACTCAGACACTCACTAGCTGAGTGACCTTAGGCAAGTCACTTCACCCTGATGGTCTCAAATATATATATATATATATATATATAATAATATCTAGGAGTGAAGCTCTGATCCACTTAGGATGAACTTCTCCAACCAATCGGGAATCCTGTAGCTGAAGCTTTCCGCTGCTTTTTCACCCTCCAATGGAGCTCCTCTGGACCCTCCACTGTTTTCTGGATCTTCTCTTGCTGGGGTCTTCGCTCTTTGGCCTCAGACTCCTATTTCTTACAGTAGCTTAAATCAGTGTCCCCTGGAACTCAGCAGCTCACCTTTCACTTAAACCTGACAACTCACCAGATTTCCCCCATGAAATCTACAAGCCTTATTCAATCATACTTCAGTCTCCAAATAGCTTTATAATTACTCATTTTTGTACTCTTACCCTCACCAATAAGCTGAGGGACCAGAATGCCCTGGGGCAGCCCTACATCCTCAGCATGAGTCTTACGCCACGTCCTTGAAACTCTCTTTATGATGTCGAAGCATAGTTTAAAAACTTCCTTTTTAAAGTCTCCAGAAATATTAAGGAATACTATTTCTCCAGCCTAAAACCCTTTCCAGACTTTCCCCTTTGGGAAACTGGGTAGAATAAAAACTAATGCCTTTCTTAAGCGAAAAGGATTAATGGTGATAAGCAAACTTTAGTCTAGATAAGATCAGGTTCTTCCCACCCATCTGAAGTGTTTAACTTGCCTCCAAGGTTAAGATAATGCTCCCAGGAAGGAACCTGAGGAATCTAGGAGGGGAACCGTCCCTGGAAGAAATTGAAGAGCTTTGGAATGTTAACCCCAACTGGATTTTAAGATATTATGATCTTTTTCCTTATTCAAGATTCCTATAAACCTTACCTCAAATTGCCTTGGGGCAAAGTCATGTTGGAAGACATGAAGGACTCTACCAGTTTGAACATCTCTCTCTCCAGCCTAGAAATGGCATGGATATAAATTAATGTTAAATTAACTGAAATTGTTTCTGGCAGAAGAGCCTAAATTTCAGAGTACATTATTAGCGTTAGCATTTTGTCTTTGACAGTCACTGGCACAGTTTATAATAGAAACCAGTGTGTGCCTAGGACTGTTTCTCTTTGGAAGACTTCTAAAGCTGGTGGTTTGTTATCCTTCCTCCTTGAAGAGGACCAAAATGACATTACTATGTGGGGGTCAAGGTACAAGTGTGTCCAACTGCAGCTGCGCAGACCAGTACAATCTTGGAAGGCTCTACCACAGCTCAGGTACAAATGGTCCACAGCCTTCCATAGCCAATTAACAAGAGACAAGGGGAGGGCTTACAAAGTGTTCAGGGAGGACTAGCTCTTCTGGGGTGAGGGCTGCCTGTCCGTCCTTGGTCTCTACCTTCGCCTACCTGAGGCTCCAAGAAACTGCCACACCTCACTAAACCAGTTAGGCTAAACCAGATTGAGGGGAACCTACTGGCTTCAAACCCACCCCAAGCATGTGAAGACTTCTCCCATGGTCTGGGCAGATCAGAACAATCTGTTCTAACGGCCACTCAAGTGGCTGGAGCAGGTCCTGCGGAGCGATTAGAGCTAGGTCAGACACAGAAGATGTGATGTTTGGTGCTTTCCACTGTTTTGTGGTTTGCTTTAGTATCTATCAGGCTGCTCTGTTCTTAGAGATAATAGAGGCCTAAGGGGGTGACTCATATTGAAATGATTAGATTGTCCCCAGCAAAGGGGTGTGTTTCCATGTTATCACAAAGATCCCCTAGAAGGGCTTGAGAGGTCCTTCTGGTCTCTTTAGAGTGCTTGACCAAAAGTGGTCAAGGACCCTTGCTGTCTAACCAGCCCCTGCTGGTTGGCCTCTAGGTCAGGGGTCCTCAGCAATGGGAAGCAAGGCTAGAGATGCCTCGGCGCTCAGAAAAAAAGTCCAAGCTCCCTACTCTAGGGTAGAGCTGGCCTTGGAGTCATGAGAGTCAGTGAGCTTTGAGAACAGGTCCTGCACAATGGAGGTGAGGTCATGATGGAGGATCCAACTTGGGGAAAGTTGCAGGGCTAGGAAAGAGTATTGTAAAACGTCTGTCCTACAAAAGCCAGCCTGTCTACCTCTCCCACTAGAGAAATGAAATGTGCCACCTTTTGGACAAAATGATTTGACCAAAATTAAAAAAAAATCCTTGTTTAATTTAAAATGAATGTACTTTATGGATTTCTGGACACGTGAAAGACTGTTGCTAGCAAAAGTAATATTTGTCTCTGTCTTTTCTGTGAGTTTTTTGTTGATATCTATGAGTTCCTTGAGGGCAGGGACAGCCTTTTGACTCTTTTTGTATCCCCAGCACTTAGCAAGGTACCTGGCACTTAGGCACTATATATAGTTCTTATATATAATGCTGTTTGATTGATTGATTGGGGAAGAGAAAAGGTGCTCAGTCCATAAATAGAACTAGAGTCAGCTTAAACATTTTTCCTCCAGTGACTCAAAAAAAAGTGGGTTTTTCTTTCAGTTTGCAATTAGAAACCAAGCCCTCTCTGGTGTTTAAAAACTGCCCAGCAGCTAATTGCAATCTTAATTTTTTTTTCAAAATCTCCTCAAGCAAAGGAGTCTTTATATTAGGAGATGCCAGTAAAATAACGAAGTGAAAGGACAATTTCCCTTCATTTTAGGAGTTTGGTTTGCTGGGTCACAGTAGGATTCTCTGAATGATTTTGTTGTTGAGTCATTTCAGTCATATTAAACTCTTGGAGATCCTATTTGGAGTTTTCTTGGCAGAGATACTGGAGTGGTTTGCCATTTCCTTCTCCAGGTCATTTTACAGATGAGGAAACTGAGGCAAACAGGGTGAAGTGATTTGCCCAAGGTCACACAGCTAGTAAGAGTCTGAAGCCAGATTTGAACTCAGAAAGATGGGTCTTCCTGACTCCAGGCCCAGCACTTTATCTACTCCACCACCTAGCTGCCCCCTGAATGATTTGGTAGGATATAATTACCTAGATAAATTAAAGCAAAATCACCTAAAAGGAATTAAGACTATGTAACACAGGTACAAGTTCTTAAGGAAACAAATTGGAAATATTTGACATTTCCTGAAGACAGGGAGATGGTCCAGTGGAGTAAGGAAAGATCTCAGTTCAAATCTCTTCTCAGATACTTACTAGCTGTGTGACCCTGGGTAAATCACTTCACGCCTCCCAGTCTCAGTTTCCTTACCTGTAAAATGGGGATAATAATAGACCCTACCTCCCAGGGTTGTTATAAGGATGAAATTGAGTAAATACATAAAGCCTCTTTTCTACTACAGGGCAACCTCAAAGTTTTGGCCCTAAAAGCAAACTTTTGCAGTGAATTTCAGATGCTGAAGAAAAGTATGCTAATTTGCAAAAAAAAAAAAAATCAATAGGGCAAAAGGAAACTAGATCAGAAAATAATATGAAACATGATTTGAAAGCAAAGAGGTAGAAGATTGAAGCAATTAATGGTTTTAGAAAATGAAAAGCTGAATCAATACAAAAGAAATGTGATTGTAGGATTTTGCAGTGATCAGTCTTGGTGAATCACTTAAAATGTAAGAAAGAAAATTAAGATTGAGTTTACACTGACATGAGGTTCACTTAAAGCTCAATTAAAGGAAATGAGGAATTTATAATGAAGTTAATCAAAGTGAAAAAAAAAATTCTGGAAACGCCCCTGCACCCAGTCAATGATATTAACTCACCTAGAACCAGATAATTGCCTTCCATTTCAGATTCCCCAACAGAAGGAAATGGAATGAGTAATTTGTCACTTTAAATAAAACCTAACACAAGGCCCTCATTTGTGCCAGCTACCAGAATAACCAGCAAAAACCAGCTTTAAAAAATGAGGAAAAAAATAAACAACCATGCTAGGATTTTGGAAAGTAGCAGCCCAGGCCTAAGAGAGCTTTGAATCTTGTTGAAATAAAAGGGTAGCCTGTCTGCAAAGGGAGAGATTGGCTCATTTCCTCCTTGGGGACTCGGGCTTCGGTTTTTGTTAATGATTTTCAAGCTTGATTTCACAGATTCTGGTAGCCTTGGGGATGTGGGAAAATAACCAGAATCATTTAGCTTAAAATTGAGCAATTTAAAAATCAGATTTATATTGAATCATAAATTAATCGGGCAGCCAGGTGGCATGGTAGATAGTGTGCCAGGCCTAGAGTCAAGAAGACTGAACTCCCTGAGTTCAAATGTGGTCTCAGATACTTGCTAGCTGTGTGACCCTGGGGAAGTCACTTCACCCTGTTTGCCTCAGTTTCCTCATCGGTACAATGAGCTAGAGAAGGAAAGAGCAAGCCATTCCTGTATCTTTGCCAAGAAAACCCCAAAAGGGATTATAAAGAGCTGAACACAATTGAACAACAAAAAAAGTTCATCAAGGGAGGGGGAGGCCAAGACGGCTATGCAGCAGAAAGTGGTCAACGAGCTCCTCCCCTCTCCCCCGGCCCCACCACCCTCCAAACAGTCCTAGAAATCGCAATAGGCCTAATGCAGATGGGGAAATCCAAGAAGTCAGTGAGCATTTTTGAGCATTTTTTCCAGTCTGGGTCAGTATAAGGAGACATACAGGGTGGTCTGCAGACACTGAGGAGAGGGATTTGATCAGGAACTCAGGGGAAGTGCACCTGGGAGCTGCCAGCCCCATACCAGGGCTCCACATGGGAATGGATGGACCCTGGCAGTCCAAGCCACAGACCCAAAGCAGAGGGTGGAAAGGGCTCTGGGCCCAGGGATGACTTTCCAAGGTAGAACCTGCCACAGACCCTTGGGCTCAGAAGGGCCAGTTCAGAAGCCAACAACCGTGTGACTCCAAGCCCAGGAGCAGAGCAGGATAGCTCCAGCCTCCAGGCCACTGGGAAGCCTGCAGGGAAATAACCAGGGAAGCAAGCCCACACCAAGGTGGAAACTTGTTTTGTTTGACTCTACAGGTTTGTGACAAGGTTTTCTTTTGGTTTCTTAGTTTGTTTTTTTCATTCTCAATTGGGGGAGAGGGAGATGTTAAGGTTAAAAAGGAAAACAGTGTAGTTTTGCTGATAGAAAAAATGTAATATAATTTTAAAAGTAAGTTAACTGGGGACATTTATTATTCTAGTTAATCTGTGCCCTGAATGCTAACTGCTGGTGCTACATCTTTATGGCTGGGAAAGAAGAAGTGATTAAACTACTCTATGCTGATCTCTGAACTGGACTAGTAGAGAATGCCAGAATTGATGGATTGAATAGAATGGATTTGTCCTACAGATGACTTGGAGATGCATTCAACTAAATTAATGCTATCTGACTGGCAAGATGTCGTGTGTTAATGTTTGGAGTCTTAGAGATTTTTACATTCAGTGTTTTACATCGTGATTTTGGACATTATTATATAGAAGTGTTTTTGGTTTTGGAATGTTACATGGTGTGATTAGTGAATGAATAAACAATATTTCATTAGTTATTTATATACCTATTAATTAGTTATTAAAACATAAATATATTTCTATTATACTGTAATATATAAATATATAACACATATATTTAATTTAGGTTTAACATGTATAAAATACATACATTTATTATATCTTTAATATGTGCAAATATATTGTGTTATAATTATTAAATTAACATGTTGTTATTAAGATATAATAAATTATATATTACATTAAATAAACATAATATAGAAATAACATATGATATATAAATAATAATTTATTATATATAAATAATAATATATGATACATAAAATATTTATTGACTATTACATAGTTGTAAATAATTAATAACTAATTAATGAAGGAGATGAGGTCATCTTCGATCAGAATGCTGTGATTGATTTATGAATCAGGACGAGAACATAGCAAGACTTTGTCCGGAAAAGCAGTATTCTTCCTGCCATTACTGAAGATCTTAAATATTCAAATGTGTATACTGGGGTTTGTCAAAAAGTCCATCTGTATTTGGTAAGCATGGCAACCCACATTGGGAAGTTGCATATGCTTATCAGCGTTGGGGGTGGGGGGGTGTGGTATGAATACGCCCAAATATAAACCTAGACAATTGTCTGCCAGACTCCTTGACAGGAGACATTCCAGTGCCAGAAATGCTGACGGGGTCCCTCCTTTATGACTGTCGCCTGTTTCCAGGAGACTGGGTACAAAAGAGCTAAAAAATGAAAAGCTAAAATGGAAGAATTCAGACCAAAACCAAACTTTGACCTCTCTGGCCTCGTAGACTGTGTGCTTATGCAGAGGGACTTTTCACTACAGTCTAAAGCCATCCGGGGAATGGGTAGGCAGTTTAGCAAAGGGAGATCTGGGCTAACTCCGCAGCCAAAATGGAGAGCATTTTTCATGGCCCAGGTGACATTATCAGAACTTTATCTTCTTCCTCAGCCTAAAACCAACACATTTCTGCCTCAGGTCGCTCTTCCTTACAACGTTTTAGTGCTTGGCATAATTTGTTGTTATTCAGTCCCTCTCTTTGGGGCCTCATTTGGGGTTTTCTTGGCTGAGATCCTGGAGGGGTTTGACATTTCCTTCTTTTGCTCATTTGACAGATGAGGAAACTGAGTCAAACAGGGTGAAGTGACTTGCCCAGGGTCACACAGCTAGTAGTCTGAAGCTGGATTTGAACTCATATCTTCCTGACTCCAGGCCTGGTGCTCTATCCACTGCACTCCCTCACTGCCCTCTAAAAGTTGGGGGAACATAGTAAGTGAGGATTTGAGCCAGTGGAAGAATGACTGGATATTCCAAACCCCTTAAGTGTCCTGGAGACGCCTGGGGGAAGGAAAGACAGCAGGGACCAGGGTAGGTGCTATCTTACAAATACCAAGTCTACTCTTCATTCTCTGCAACTTGGCTATAGTTCCACTCACTGAGGCCAAACAGACCCAGAGTGTTTTGAAACCAACCCCAATGAGAGCAGAAATAGCAGACAGCATCTGAGTAGCCTAGAGTCAGTTTCATTTAATGGCAGCTGGGTGCCATGGTGGATATAATGCCCAGCTTGGAGTCAAGAAACCTAAGTTCAAACCCTTTCACAGATACTTACTAGCTCTATGACCTCATGTAAATAATCTCACCTCTCTCAGCCTCAGTTTTTACAGCAGTAATAGTACCCATCTTTTAAAAGGGTCAGATACAGGGTTAGCAATAACCTGTTAAAGCAATTAAAGTTTTAAGCTACTAAAGCTTAAAACTGAACTGAGACTTTTGGGACACCCCGTGTATGTAGAATGCTCTGCAAACTTTAAAGCATCATATAAAAGAGTGTTGGAAGCAGAGTTAAAACGGCAGAGTGAACAGAAGTTCGCCCCTAGCCTGCCTCCACAAAGATCTCAAAAACACATCAGACCAAATTCTGATCAGGAAAGCCAAGAAAAACTCAGTGAGTCATTTTTCTAGCCCAGGGTAGCTTAGGGAAATACAGAGGTCTGTAGACAGTGGGAACAGAGTCTGGCTAGGACCATGCTGCATGAAATCTTCCAGTTCCAGAGACTTAAAAAGGGCTAAGACAGGATACAAGGGCAGGAAGCAATAGGGCAGAAAGAGACCCTAGGGGATCCCTAAACTAGTTCTGGGTGCAGAATGGGTGCCGTCTGGCAGCTCTGTGGCCCAGTATCCAGTTGTAGGTCATAGATCCATGGTGGAGAGGATCAGTCACAAGGGAGACAGTCCCTGGTGTGCAAGGAATAGTGAACACGTTTCAGAAGCAAATCATAGCTGGGTACCTCCGATCCAAAGAGCAAAGCAGGAACTCATTTCTAGCCTCCAGCCCAGCACAGGAAAACCAGGGTAGTGGTCCTAAGCTGAAGAAGATGCTGATAGATACAAACCTGGCTCAGGAACTTGTACAGCTCAGGCCAGAAGGGCGGTAGACAGACCTCACCCAGGATCACAACACTTTGGGGGCACCAAAAGCTTGCAGGTCCCCAAACTGAGCTGTGAAAACATCAGGACATAAAAGGAGAGGAGCTCAAGCCATAGCATCCCTCCCCCTCCAGAAGTGCACAGAGCCCAATACTAACAGAGTTTAAAGTCACAAAGTCAGCTGGAAGAATGGGCAAACAAAAAAAGAACCTGACCTTAAAGAACTATTATGGTGAAAGGGAAAGTCATGACACAAACACAGAAAAGAATGACCAAAAAAATTCTATAAATAAAGCCTCAAAGAAAAGTGCAGTTGGGACACAAGACCAAAAATAATTCCTAGAAGAGTTAGAAGCAAGAGTTAAAAAAAAAAAGAACTAAAGAAAGATTTTAAAAACTAAATGAAAACAGTAGAGGAAAAAAATGGGTAAAGAAGCAAAAGCAAAGGAAAAAAGATATGAAAAGGGAATTAATAGCTTAGAAAAAAAGGCGTTAAAACCTTATTGATGAAAATTTATCCCAGAAAATTAAAATTGGCCACATGGAAGCCAATGACTCCATGATGCATCAAGAAATAGTAAAACAAAGTCAAAAGACTGAAAAAAAAATAGAAGAAAATGTGAAATATCTCCTGGTTAAAACAACTGACCTAGAAAACATATTGGGCAGCTAGGTAGCACTGTGGATAGACTGCTGGACCTGAAGTCATAAAGGCTCATTTTCCTGAGTTCAAATCTGGCCTCAGTCACTTATTAGCTATATGACCCTGGGCAAGTCACAACCCTATTTGCCTCAGTTTCCTTATCTGGAAAATGAGCTGGAGAAGGAAATGGTAAACCACTCCAGAATCTTTGCCAAGAAAACCCTGAAATGGGGTCACAAAGAGTCAGACATGACTGAAATGACTGAACTTATATATGACTGACCAAGAAAAGAGATCTAGGAGAAAAAATAAGGGTCATTGAACTGCCTGAAAGCCATAGATAACAACAAAAGAGCCCAAACACCATACTTCAAGAAATTATAAAAGAAAGCTGCCTAGACAGCTTAGAAACAGAAGGGAAAGTAAAAATGGAAAGAATCCGCCGGTCACCTCCTGATGAAATACCCTAGAAACTCCCAGTAATATTATAGCCAAAATATAGAGCTCCCAGGTCAAGACATGGAGGAAGTCTAATTAGACAAAGGGCCTGGGAGTGATTCTTTTACGTTTTGATGATCTCAAATGAAGAGTGGAAAGGGTGGGGAAGAGGAACACACTGGGAGAGGAGGAAAAGGAGAGAAAGAATGTGGGAAATTATTTCACATAAATGGGGTACACAAGAAAGAATTTATATAATAAGGAAAGGCATTGTAGGAGAGTAGCTGATACTTGAAACTCTCAGCTGAATTGTTTTTTTAAAAAGATTGTTATTATTATTATTAATTCAGTCAACATTTGTTATATATACGGCACCACGAGAGATGCTAGGGGTACAAAGACTGCACAGCAAAGTCCCTGGCTTCTAATAGTCTAAAATCCAGCAAGACATAAGAGGTACACAAATAAATATGATACAGGTAGAACATGTTAAAGGCAAAGAAAGGACTACAAGAAACATGAAGAGGGAGAAATTGTTTTCAGTTGGGGATATCAGAGAAGGCTTCATTTGGGAGATAGCACCTGAACTAGGTCCTTGAGGAAGAGAAAGATTTCATCAGGAAGAGATGTAGAGGGAGTGTTTCACAGACAAGGTAGGGATTTGGGGGAGGCATGTTTTTAAATCCAGGGAGGTGGGAGATGGCAGGGTGAGAGCCAGGAACAACTCCACATATTCAAACACAGATCAAAGAGTGGTTTAAAAAATATGGAAAGAATATTAGAGTTGGAATCAGTAGACCTGAGTTTGAACTTATATCTTACTATGCTTATTGTCTCTTTCTTTTTTCCTTCTTTCCTTCCTTTCCTTCTTTCCCTCCTTCTTCCTTCCTTCTTTCCTTTCCTTCCTTCTCTCCTTCCTTCCTTCTTTCTTTCTTTCCTTCTTTCCTTCTTTCTTCTTCCTTCCTTCTTTTCTTTCTCTTTCTTTCTTTCTTTCTTTCTTTCTTTCTTTCTTTCTTTCTTTCTTTCTTTCTTTCTTTCTTTCTTTCTTTCTTTCTTTCTTTCTTTCTTTCTTTCTTTCTTTCTTTCTTCCTTTCATAGCTAGATGGTAAAATGAATGGAGTGCTGGTCAGCCCAGGATGGGAAAAAGCAGAAGGGTGGTAGGGATCGGAGAACCAAAAGCACTTAGAGTTGGAACAAACGTTAAAGGCTGTTTGGTCAAACGCTTTCATCTTACAGATGAGGAAATGAAGACTCAGAGAGGGAAATCCACCCAACCCAGCTTCTGCAGCTAGTAAGCGACAGAGCCAGGATTCAACCCATGGCTCCCTGAATCCAAATTTATATTTCCAAATTCAAATCCATAATAATTAATAACAATAATAATTTCCTATTGTTGAATTGTTTTAGTCCTGTCTGACTCTTCATGACCCCAGTTAGGGTTTTTTTTGTCAAAGGTACTGGCGTGGTTTACCATTTCCTTCTCCAGCTCATTTTACAGATGAGGAAACTGAGGCAAAAAAGATTAAGTGACTTTCCTGGGGTCATATAGTTAGGAAGTGTCTGAGGTCACATTTGAACTCAGGTCTTCTGACTCCACTGTACCACCTAGCTGCCCTAATAATAATAATGATAGCAGCTCACATCTATATTGTGTCCTACGGACAGCAAAGTGCTTCCATATATTATCTCATTTGATCCTTACACCAGCCCTGGGAGGTTGTATTATCCTTACTTACAGATGCCAGTATTAGACAGTGCTAGTATTATCCCCATTTACAGGTGAGGAAACTGAGGACCAGAACAGTTAAGTGAGCTGTCCAGGGTCACAGAGCTGGTAAGTGTCTCAGGTCTTCCTACAGCATGCTGCATCAGATTGGGCCTGAGCGTATCAGGGAGGAGAAATAGGAGAATAACATGTCCAGAGTCTGGGAGGGTTTGATGTCAAGACTCAGAAAGCCAGGAAGCCCTGGGGCAAAGCCAGAGGTAGAGAGAGTGATGGAAGATGGTCTAGAAACAGAGATGACTCACCAGGGGCAGTGTGCCAACAGGATACAAGGACCAAGCCGACAGGTTCAAACCAAGTCCTGGTTCTAGCATGTGAACCCAAGCAGCGATGAGGGTTCCAGTGGGGAACAAGTGGAAAGGCCCGGGGCGGGGGGAGGGCAGAGAGGTCGGGCAGCAGGTGCAGGATTCCCAGCAGCAGGAATTCACCGGTCCTAGGGTGAGTGGATTTGACCAGGTGTTGCCTGGTGTGGGGTCAGAGGACCCCTGTTTGTCATCTGCACTGCCACTTAGTGGGTGCTATTTATCAGCTGTCTGGGTGTCCGTTTTCACCTCTCCCATGATAACTCAAAGAACACTGTCAGCTCTAAACCTGTGGTCCTGTGACTGTTTGGAGAACTTCAGTCTGGAGGGCAGAGCACTTCTGTCCCTGTGCCTGGAAGATTTTCTGTGCTGTCCCCTCCTCCCCCGGCCTGGTATCGTCTGACCCATTCCCACAAACCTGCAAGAAGCCTCCTCTGAAAAGCCTGCCCTGATCCCTGCAGGCAGAGATGGCATTGCCCCCAAACCAACCTCAACAGGAGCTTTGTGTGACTCTGCTCTCATGCACCACCATGGAAGGAAGGAAGGAAGGAAGAAAGGAAGGAAGGAAGGAAGGAAGGAAGGAAGGAAGGAAGGAAGGAAGGAAGGAAGGAAGGAAGGAAGGAAGGAAGGAAGAAGGAAGGAGAAGGAAGGAAGGAAGGAAGGAAGGAAGGAAGGAAGGAAGGAAGGAAGGAAGGAAGGAAGGAAGGAAGGAAGGAAGGAAGGAAGGAAGGAAGGAAGGAAGGGAGGAAGGGAGGGAGGGAGGGAGGGATATTTAAACAATATTTAAACAGCCCCATTTGTTAAGGTTAGAGTCTGACTGGAGTCAGGGAGTCAGCAGGCAGGCAGGTCATCCACCAGATCTGAGGCCTGATCTCAAGATTTATCCCTTTCAGGGGACAGAAACAAATAAAAACAGGGGCTGCCACCCCTACAGGCCACATATTGACTCAGTTTTAAAGTGTAATATTATCTCTATTCTATTGCAGTTTTATTTATTTTATCAAATATCCCCCAACTGCACTTTAATCTGGTTCTGGATGCACTTGGGGGTGTCATGGGCCACAAGGGACCTACTGTGTGTTGGACCCCTCTGCCCTACAGATGCAAAAGAGAAGGAAGTTTGTATGCGGTGTAAATGTTCCCACAAATAGCTTTGCTCTCACTGATTCACTGATTCTGGGTATGTTCTATACTTAAATACAGACTCCGCAGTTAGGTTTTAAATCACCACCACAGCCCTGTCCTCTGGCCTGTCGTTGCCCCCTCATTCTCCCTCCCCCAACAGATCACAGTTCTTGCCCTTTACCCTTCTCTCTTCCTCATAAGGTCAGACCTAGCTCAGCCCTCTCACCTAGGTTATTGGAGTGGCTTCTCACCCGGTGCCCCTAGGTCTTTTCGCTCTCCCCACTCCTGTCTGTCATCCACACTTGCTGGCACAGTGATTTCCCCAAAGGGTAGATGTCTGATGAAATGAGGCGTATGGGATGTCTAGGAGTATGAGCGCCTCTTGAAGCTTGGATTCAGTCAAAGGGCCGCACCTAAGGACCTGGAGGGCCACGTGCACCACCCCTGCAGCCCTTCAACTTCCTGAAATTCAGGGCTGAACTCAACACAGAACAGAATCAGAGTGGGGCTGTTGCTTGCCTCATTATGAAAACCAGACAGATATGCTGAAACCAGCTTGAATCACCCAGAGAGAGCTGGTCATTAACTTTTCAGAAATTGTCAAACAATAAAAAAAAACAAGGTTTGGTTTATTGTTTTTTTTTATTGTTTAGACATAAGTGACAGATGGAAAGTGATGTCAATAATGCAGATTAAACTAAAGAGGGTATGTGGTTATTTCTGAAGAGCTGGTTGTTAAACATTTTATCAGCACACCCCTGCCACCAGGCCTCTTTTACTGTAGCCTCAGATTTCATTTGTTTTGTTGACTACCACATCCCAGTAATGATTCGTGGGGAGCTTGTATGCCACTAGACCCCTTAGAGGAGAGGATTTTAACCTTTTTTGTGTCCTGGACCCCTTGAGGAGTCTGGTAAAGTCCGTGGACCTCTTCTCAGAAGAGTGTCGTTAAATGTACAAAATACAATACATAGGATTACGAAGGAAATAAATTACATTGAAGTATAATTCTGAGTTTAAAAACAAAATCAAGTTCATGGGCCCTCAGTTAAGAACCTCTGCTTAGGTCTTTCTCAGACTGTTATCTAGCCATCTTTTGTTTGTGACACTGTTTTTTTGGAACTCCTAGCCTAAGACTTTACATTTTTCCCCATTCAGTGTTAATTAGATTCAGCTCAGTGGTCCAGCCTGCCTCTCACTCATCAGAGGCTAGAGTGAAAAGTAGATCATTATGCTATAATTCCAAAGTTAAGGAAAATTCACCATCCTTGGGACTCCCCAGACCAACGCCCCCTTCCCTGGGCACCAGTGTGATATATGCGGGGGTGACGTTCAGTCATTTCAGTTATGTCTGACTCTCCACGACCCCATTTGGCCTTTCCTTGGCAAAGATTCTGAAGTGGTTTGTCATTTCCTTCTCCAGCTCATTTTACAGATGAGAAAACTGAGGCAGACAGGTTTAAGTGACTTGCCCAGGGTCACACAGCTAGTAAGCATCTGAGGCCAGATTCGAACTTCCACTGTGTTACCCAGTTGCCTTTTCAGGGCTATATAAAAGCAAGCATTATTCTTACTAGAAAGCTTCTCAGGTTTAGATGATCTATGGCAGAGAAGTGAAACCCTGGTGGCTTCCTTGAAGTCCCAACCAAAGTCCCACCTTTTACGGGAAGCCTTTCCTAAACCCTCTTAATGCCTTCCTTCTGAGGTTATCTATATAGTTTTTCCTCTATAAAGCTGATTTGTACATAAACTGTTTGCCTGTCATCTCCATCATCAGACTGTAAGCTTCTCAAGAGCAGGGACTGTCTTTTACCTTTCTTTGTATCCTGGTACTTAACAGTGTCTAGCATACAGTAGGTACTTCATACATGTTTATTGACTTTCTGAACTTATTAGTTTTAGCCCGGTGCTTGGCACACAATAGGCACTTAATACATATTTGTTGCCTGACTTTTTGAGCCTATTACTTTTAACACAATGCCTGACACACAGTAGGCACTAACATAGTCGAGTTGTTGAACCTGTTGCTTTTATTAATTCTCAGTATTAAATTGTCAGCATGAAAAATGGAGATAATATCATCTCATCTGCCTGCAGGCAAGTGATTTGCTTTCCCAGGTGCTTCCTTAATAGCTCTGAGACCTGGGAAAATGCATAGTATTATCTCCTGGACTGCTACAATAGCACAAGCTTTCTCTGATTCCATTCACTTTGATTCAACAAGTCTTTATTAAGTTTCTACTATGTGCCAGATACATGGCAGCTAGGTGGTACAGGGCTTAGAACGCTGGACCTGAGGAAGTCCTGAGTTCGAATCCTGACTCAAATACTTCAGAGCTATGTGACTCTGGGCCAGTCAATTAACTCCTGTCTGCCTCAGTTTCTTCAACAATAAACTAGAGATAATCATAACAGTGCCTAGCTCACAAGACTGTTGGAAGGATCCCATGAGATAATAAATGAAGAGTGAGTTGCAAACCTGAAGGTGCTATATAAATGCTATATTATTATTATGGTTACTGACCAGGCACTAGGGGTACACATACACACATATACATATACATTTATATGTATATGTGTATTTGCATGTGCGTACATATATATATACATAGAAATATATACACACACACATACATACATACATACATACATACATACATACATACATATATAAATAATATAATTATCCGTGTCCACAAGTAGCTTACAGTCTCCTGAGCGAAAAGTATGAACACAAATATGTAAATAGAAAATAATCCAAATAATCAGGGGAAGGGAGAGCAGATCTGTGGGTGGCCCCTGAGTTGGGCCATTAAAGGGAGTTAGGAATTCCAAAAGGCAAAGTTAAGGTGAGGGAGTATTCTAGAAATGGAGGACAGCCATTGGTCCAAAATAAGAAATGGAATTCTACAAAGAGAACTCTAAAGCTAAAACACAGAATGCTTGACAAAAAACAATGGGAACCAAGCGTGAGCAACTCTTGATGCCAAACAAAAGGTTCCTATTTTATCCTGCAGGCAGTAGGGAACCACTTTAGCTTCTAGAGGTGGAGAGTGACCAGACTGTGAGATTTCTAGCGTCGTTGAACACTTGCAGGTTTATACTGATCGTTACCCACGTAGAGTTCTGTTGACCAAGAAGCAGCTACCTCACAAAACTGGAGAGTTCCGAGCTCCAGTATTTTCCTGCGGTTGTATTTAGCCTCCGGCAAGGTGACCCTCCCTCTTCCTTTGTGACCATACGCTGGTGGGACCATTCTGCACGGGGCTGAGGGAAGTCCCACTTCAAATCACAGGCTTTTCTAGGGCTAGCCAGCCAATGTTTCTAAGCTACTGTCCTCTCTCAAAAGCAAAGAGCATACCTACAGGACTCTTTTTTCTCTCTCTCTTCGGGAAGAAAGAGGGCGACAAAAGAGAACAGGAGGAGAAAGAAGACAGAAACAAAGAAACAAAAGAAAGAAATTCCACCTAGGGCAAACACATTAAAATAAGATGACCTTTGAAGCATAAATGAGGGGTTTGGAAGAAATTGCTTATTCTACTGCCGAGGTATTTGAAATGGAGAATTTGCTGGGCTGGCACATTAATCCGTTGATGCTGTGGAGAGCATTCCATGACATTAAAGGATTTGTTTGTTTGCTAATCTACTTCAGAAATCAGAGGCCTTATTACTAAATAATGTCAGGACGGGGCTGGGGTGGGGAGAGAAGGGGGAGCGAACATGCGGAAGGAAGAAAGGGAAAAACACGGTTTTCACTCGCTTCTGCAATGAGTTCCATTGACCTATTTGGAATGGGGCTTTCAGTGGGGAAAGGAAAGGGACTTGGGACTTTGTTTTACAGATGTGACCCAGAGAGGGGGAGTCTCTAGCCCACGTCTACACCCAGCACTGCCCTACCCAGTAACACGGCCTTGGCTCCCTATTCTCTCCAGGACCAAATACAAAGTCATCAGCTTGGCCATCAACCTTCTCCCCAGCCCGGTGCCTTCCCAGGTTTCCCAGCCTTTTTACACCTTTCTCCTCTCCATGCTATTGTTGTTCAGTTGTTTTTCAGTTGTGTTTGACTCTTACTGACCCCATTTGAGGTTTTCTGGGCAAAGACACTGCAGTGGTTTGCCATGTCCTTCTCCAGCTCATTTTGCAGATGAGGAAACTGAGGCAAACAGGGTGAAGTGACTTGCTCAGGGTCATCCAGTAGTAAGTGTCTGAGGCTGGATTTGAACTCTTGAAGAGGAGTTTTCCTGATTCCAAGCTGAGTGCTCTATGCACCATGGAGCCACTTAGCTGCCCCGTCTCTGCCTTGCTGGCTGTTTTCCCACCTTCCATCCATCCTTTGCACTATGGCTCCCCAGGCCTGGAATGCCCTCGATCCTCAACACCACTTAGAATCCCAGGCACCCTTCAAGACTCAGTGTACATGTGGCCTTCTTCAGGAGGCCTTTCCCAGTTCTGCTCTGCATGCATCTAGCATGTTCTTGTTTATTTACATGTTTTCTCCCCCATGGACAGTTAGGTTTCCATAAATACTGCATGCACGCTTGATTAATTAGGAGCTGAAGGCTGGCATCATAGGGCAAAGCATGCCCTTTTGCTTCCTAATCTACTTTGAAACCTAGAGGTTATGTCACAAGCACACCCTTACTTGAGTGTGTGTAAGAGGGGGACAGAAGGAGAGTGACCTGGGACAGTGGGTTGGGAAGGCTGTTGCACTGGTGGGGATCTCAGGGAAGGAGCCTTCCCCCACTGGCCACTGGGGAGTTTCCTGTTTTACTAAATGATGTATGGTAACTAGGCTCTAACCTGTACTGCTTCGATGCCGCTGAGGACTGAGAATGCGGCTACTGGTCTCTGTATTTGGCACAAAGGCTTGATTGCCCCAGCCTAGTAACTGCTCTTCTCAAGCCTTCATGGCTGAATCATGAGCAGAATGGGGAGCAGACCCCAGATCTCCTAACTCAAGGTCTTGAGGTCCTTCCAACCCACTCAGCAGAAGCATTTGGAGCACTCTAAAAGGTAATCTCTCAAGAAGGACAGATTTGAAAGGTCCAGGCTGAATTAATTATATACTTGAGAAAAAGCCACACATATTAGAAAGCTGCAGTTTCATGTACACTTATCCCTTCCACATTGCAACTTCCTCCAGCACAGTTTCTATATATCACAAGTCAGCATAAGAAATTAAACGGGAATTTTGGAGGGAATTTTGCAGAAGCCACAGAAAACACATGAAAGCCAGCAGACAACACAGAAAAAGTTGAGAAATTTAGATATGCATAAGATATGTGTATAGTATTGCGTAATATCAATACATTTTATCTTTTAATACCATAATAATTTAGACTTCTTCTCTGGTACAAAGGGAGGGCCAAAAGATTTTACGCAGATTTTCCAGATCGACCACGCCCCCAACTCTGGTAATGTGGAAGGGATAACTGTACATGCCTCTTATCCTATTCTATTATGTCCATGAAAATTCCTGTTTTATTTAGGTTTGTGAAGTGGGGAATAAAAGCAAACCACCAAGCTACTCTGTGAATTCAGTACAAGCCACCTACCTCAAAGTATTTACAAAGCAGAAAAAAAGGAATCTGAGCATCTTTTCTGAGTTCAGAATTCAGACCATATGTGCATCTGCCTTTGTAAAGCCAGAGTACTCTCTTGATACTTGCATCCTAAAGCACACTGAATGGAAGAAGAGAAATGGAAAAATTCTTTCAGCTTTTGACACAAGCTCGGCCTCACGTCTTGGCCAGAAACGTCTTTTCTGGGCCTGATGAATTCAGTGCAATCTCATTTCCTTTGGCCTCGCAGTCTGTCCAGGGCTGACACCACCTCCCCCCACCCCCTTCCCTCCCACCTCTACCCCTTCTTTCCTCCTGCCTTCATCCACCTGGGCTTCCCTCCCACCATCCAACATCACCCCTTTTGCTCCGTAGAGCCTCAGCAGTGCTTCCTCCCCCACTTCTTAAGCCAAAGCTCCCGCCTTCCTTGGGGATAAATCATTCCATTTGTTATGTTCCCCAGGACTTTGACAATGCCCAGGAAACATAATCCTTTCTTATAATAGAATCTCAGGTTTTTGCTGTTCTAGCCGCCTCCCCTCCTTGATCCCCCCTTCCCTTCTACCCCCCACCCCAAGTGTTTGTATTAAAAGACAGTTAAGCTTTTTTTTTTTTGGTAAGGCATTTCCTTCCTTACCTTCCTCTCCTCCCAGAAAGTTCTCCTTTATTTTTAGCAGTATCCTGGCTCCTGGCATTGTATTTGTGCACATAATCCCTCCACAATACAGCTCCAAGCTCCCGTAGCACCTCCAGAGATCTCAGCAAGGATTCATTAATGCTCTCCAGGCACTGGGCAGGGGGATGAGCCAGTCCGCTCTGACCCACGTTTGATGAGTCCCATCTTGGGATTCAATGCCCAGTCATGTCAGGCCTCGCTGTACCACTCACCTTCAGTCCACCGGGCTTGGCCAGTCAGGTCACCAGGAGAGGAAGGAACCTGTCACAGAAGAGAAAGCTGGAAACAGCCGTCTCCCACCTCTGCCCTTTGTGCTCTGCCTTGCCTGGAATGCCCTCCAGCCTCAACTCGACCTCCCAGGATCCTTTCCTCTCTCCCAATCTCTTCAAGCCCCAAGCCCTTTCTTAAGCCACACAGTTGCTAGATCCTCTATGAAAGGATTCTTTTTTTTTTTTAATTCGTTTGGTTCATATTTTGTATTTAATTATTTGGGTTTATGTGGTTTCCTCAGCAGAATGTGAGCCCCTTCAGGGCAGGATCTGGTTTAATTGCAGGTCTCCGTATCTTCAGCACTTAGCACAATGCCTAGTATATTGTGGGCACTTAATAAATGCTTGTGAATAAATGAATGAATGAATGAATGAATAGCTGCAGACTCAGTGACTCATTAGGCTGGAAGGCTCAAAGCACAGAAGCATTTCCTTCTTGAGGCAACAAAGAATACTGGATTTGGAATTGGGAAGCCCTTCAGGTCCAACCTGCCTTAGATATTTATTACCTGTACAGCCCTGGGTAATTCACTTAAGCACTCTGTGCCTCAGTTTCCTCATCTGTAAAATGAAGCAGATGGACTCAACTGGATCTCAGATGCCTTCCAATTCTAAATCTATGAGTTGCACAGCCGAGTGAGGGCTGGGTCTGGAGTCAGGAAAACCTGAGTTCAAATCCTTCCTCAGACACTCACACACTAGTTATATGATCCTGGGCAAGTCATTTAACCTCTATTTGCCTCAGTTTCCTTATCTGTACAATGGGGATAATGACAGGATCTACTTCCCAGGGTTGTTGTGAGGACCAAAGGAAATAATGTTTGTGAAGTGCTTGGTGCCCAGCCTGGCACATCGTAAGTGCCACGTACAAGTTAGCAGCGGCAGTGTGGTTGAGTTGGGTCTGACTCTCCATGACCCCTTCTGGGGTTTTCTTGGTAGAGATGCTGGACTGGTCTGCCATCTCCTTCTCCAGATCATTTTACAGAGGAGGAAACTGAGTAAAGTGACTTGCCCAGAGTCACACAGCTAGTAAGTGTCTGAGGCAGAATTTGAACTTAGGATGATGAGTCTTCCTAACTCCAGGGCCAGGCACTCTATCCACTGCACCACAAAGCAGCAGCAGCAGCGCCTGGCATGCAGTAGGCACTTCATAAATGCTTTTTCTTCCTTTCTTCTTTCCCATCTTCCTTCCTTCCCACCTTCCTTCCTTCCTTCCCTCCCTCCCTCCTTCCTTCCTTCCTTCCTTCCTTCCTTCCTTCCTTCCTTCCTTCCTTCCTTCCTTCCTCCCTTCCTTCCTTCCTTCCTTCCTTCCTTCCTTCCTCCCTTCCTTCCTTCCTTTCTTCCTTCCTTCCCTCCTTCCTCCCTTCTCTCCCTCCCTTCCTATCTTCTCTCCTCCTTCCTTCCCTCCCACCTTCCTTCCTTCCTTCCTTCCTTCCCTCCCTTCCTTCCCACCTTCCTTCCTTCATTCCTTCCCTCCCTCCCTTCCCTCCCTCCCTCCTTCCTTCCTTCCTTCCCTCCCTTCCTTCCTTCCTTCCCTCCCTCCCTCCTTCCTTCCTTCCTTCCTTCCTTTCTTCCTTCCTTCCTTCCTCCCTTCCTTCCTTCCTTTCTTCCTTCCTTCCCTCCTTCCTCCCTTCTCTCCCTCCCTTCCTATCTTCTCTCCCTCCTTCCTTCCTTCCCACCTTCCTTCCTTCCTTCCTTCCTTCCCTCCCTTCCTTCCCCCCTTCCTTCCTTCATTCCTTCCCTCCCTCCCTTCCCTCCCTCCCTCCTTCCTTCCTTCCTTCCCTCCCTTCCTTCCTTCCTTCCTTCCTTCCCTCCCTTCCTTCCTTCCTTCCTTCCTTCCTTCCTTCCTTCTTCCTTCCTTCCTTCCTTCCTTCCCTCCTTCCTTTCTTCTTTCCTTCCTTCCCTCCCTCCTTCCTATGATCTTCTCATGTACAATCAAAGATGAGCTGGACTCGGAGTCAGAAGAGACCTAGATTTACTAATAACAATAACTAGCATTTTGATATCACATTAACATTTACAAAGCTCTTACCATGTGTTATCCCATTTGATCCTCACAACAACCATTTGCTATTACAGGGGGTGCTATTATTATCCTCATTTTACAGATGAGGTTACTGAATCTAAGAGTGTTAAGTGGCTGAAGCATCACTTCTGGTAAGGTCTGAAGAAGGATTTGAAGTCAAGCTTCCTTTCTGACTTACCAGCTCCCTATACACTGTTTCTGCAGGCTGCTTCCAGCCAGGTTTGAATCCTGGATTTGCCACTGTCTAGCTGTAGGATCTTGAATGAGCTATTTTCCTTCCTTGGGCCTTAGGTCTTTCGTCTATAAAACGAGAGGGGTTGACTCAGTAGTTTCTCAGATTCTTTTTATCTCCAAATCCCTGACCCTATGATCCTTCCCACCCTCTGCTCCCTCTTCCCCAACATTCACTGAGAATGAGAATAGAGACATTTTCAATATTAGTTAATTTTTTCCCCAATTTTTCAATTAGCAATCATTAAAAAAAACAATCTATCCCTCTCAATAGCACTCACCATCATTCAGCCAAAAGAAATTAATCTGAAAAATAAATCCTTCGGTACATAGCTACAGTCTCTAAATCATTCCTAGCATTAGTGACGAAGGACATTCCCATGGTCTCATGAAAGTCATGGAAATGCAGGCTCAGTGGGACAGTTACTTAAAGAAAGATGGGCACTAAGACAGTTAGCAGTCTTAAGTCATGACAAGCCTCAGCTGTTACCTCCCACTCCCTGGAGCTGTACAAAAAGTACAGGTTAGCCCACAGGCCACTGGGTAGATGCCTGTTTGGCTCCCTGGGGGCCTCTAATTCTGCTTATAACTCATAACTGTGATTATAACATTTCATAGTGGTGTTTCTCCTCTGTTGTGAGGAAACCCACAAAAAACAAGTGTTTTGCAACAGCATGAACACTTACGGAGGACCAGAGTCGTAAAAGGGTTGGCCATAACAATGCAGTCCTCCTTCTCTAAGCAAGAAGGATCCATGCCGTCCCTTTGGATAATGAGCCAGTTCTGCAGGTGAACGCATCCAGCATGCTCCAGGGCCTGGATACAACAGCTTACACATGACTACTCTTCCATTCCCTTCCAGCAGAAAGTTTAGGACTAAAGCAAGTGGTTGGAGGGAATAAGGAGGAATGGCGAAGGGTGGCCTCAACCAGAAATAAGTGAAATACCCCCTTGGATTGAACCTCTGAAGCCTTGGAGGGGGTGGGGGGAAACAATTGTGTCTCCTTGGTTAGATTATTGGCAAATTAGGTCTGTGATAGCTCCTATCAAGTTTTCCCAGGATTTTTACTCGAAAAATCATGCAGAAGGGAAAAAAATCAGTTTCACTCATATTTTTTAAAGAAATAGGAAAACTACAATTGTATAAGGCTGTGTGGTCCTGAGCAAAATGTCTAAATTTTCAGTGTCTAAGCTCTAAGAGAAGGGTTCTTAAACTGGGGACCATGGATAGATTTCAGAAGCCCCATGATCTTGGTTGAGAAAATAAGAACATCTTTATTTTAACATAATTGATTTCCTTTTTCATCCTATGTATTTTGTCTTAAGGAAGGGGTCTGTGGGCATTGCCAGACTGCCAAAGGGGTCCATGAGACAAACAAAAGTTAAGGATCTTAAAAGAATAAAGCCACAAGTCCAGCCCTTATCCTTAGCCCATATTATAAATGGCCAAGAGACTCTAAATCAGTGACACTAAATACTAGTGACCAAAATATAGTTGCTGTGATCTGCAGGCTTTTAATTTCTTTGATGAGATATATCTCCTCTTTGGAAATGAATCTTCTGGAAACAAAGGTTCACATGAACAAATCTCATGAATTGAGGACAAAATATAAGTCAGTGAAGAATGTAAAGAGGAATTTCTGTTGGAGTTCATACTATCACTGAAAAAAAAAATTGAGAACAAAAAGTATGAAATGGTTGGGGGAAAGAGCATAAGCTAACTTGGTTTAGATCTCATAGCTCTGAAAATCCTACAAGGCAGTGTGGATTTTAGATAGAGAACTGGACTAGTGGGGAAGGGCCGGCTTCAGGTCCCGCCTCTGACACATACATACAAGTCGGGGTGACCCTGGGCCATACTCTAAGGGTCTACAGATTACTCACTGGTCAGTGTGGATGCAGGGCATTTCCTCAGCAGCCCCTGAACTAAGGAAATCACAAATCTGATTAAAAAATAAAAACACATAAAGGATTCAAAAGGGACCTTAGAGATCACCTAGTCCTCCCTCTTTGCTTTATAGATAAAGGAACCAGGCTAAGAGGCCATGGCTCTGCAGTGCCACACCACTGGGGGCAGAAGGTTGGCTCAGGTCTCTGGACTCCCAGAATTCTCTGGTTCTCCCCCAGAATGGCTAATATTTCTATAGCACTCTAAGATTTACGAAGACATTTTACATTTATTAATCCATTGGATCCTCATAACAGTCCTCTGAGCTAGTACCTAGTAGTATTAGCCACATTTGACAGATGAGGAAACTGAGGCTGAGAGAGGGTGATTTGCCCAGGGTCACAACTGGTAAATGTCTGAGGCAAGACTCAAAGTGCAGCCTTTTTTACTGCAAGTCCAGGATTCTACCCACTCTTCCCCCTTGCTTCTAAAAGTTGGAATCAGGACCCTGATGGTAAATGTTTCAACAACCAGCTTTGGGAAGGGGACACCTTTAAGTTTAGTCTGCATTATTAACATTCTCTCCATCACTTTCTTAAGTCTTGATGGTAATAAAACATTAAATCAAACTTTGATGAGAAGTGGTCCAGGCATCACCATATGTGAAGGGGATAGGCTTTTTAATTCTTCCTGACAATTTGCCACTGTCCAAGGTGTAAGTGTTCGCACTGAAAATTTAACTCACAAGTGGGCATGAACTGGCTCCAGCTGATTGGAAAGCATAACATAGCCCATCTAGTCTAGCACCTGGAACACAGCAGGTGCTTCATAAGATGCTAGGACCACAGATTTTGAGCTAGAAAGGATCTCCGAGATCATATGCCCCACCTCCAAAATTTTATAGAGGAGGGGGAAAAAATAAAGATAATATTGTCACTTTTATTCTATTGGTATGACCAATGAGCAGTTAATATTTCTTTAATTAGTTAGGTCTGTTTTTATTTCTATGAAAGTTTTATAATTGCATTCATATAACTCCTGGGTCTATACTTAATAGGTAGACTCTTGAATATTTTATACACTCTTTAGTTATTTTGAATGGAATTTATTTTTCTATCTTTTCCTGCCTGGTTTTGTTAGTCATATGCAAAAAGGCTGATGATTTATATAGATTTATTTTCTGTCTTGTGACTTTGCTGAAACTATTGTTTCAATTAATTTTTTTAGTGGAATCTCTGGGATTTTCTAAATACATCTAAAATCATCATTTCATTTTTAAAAAAGGGCTACTTTGTCTGGGGAGAGTTTCCTAAACTTATGACATTAATTGTTTTTCTTTTCTTATTACTATTGCTAGTGCTTCTACATATATGTAAAACAATAGTAATAGCATCTTTACCCTTGATCCTATTGGAAAAACCTCTAGTGTTTCTCCATTGCATATAATGTTGGTTCATAATTTTATATACTATTTACCACATTGATGAAAGGCTCATTTATTTCTATGCTTTTTCATATTTTTAAGAGAAACATTGGTTTAATTTTGTCAAATTTTATCTGTATCCTATGTCTGCTTTTTTGAGTTTGCCTGAAGAATATATTCTCCTCCAATTCCTCATTCTAATCCTATAGGAATCTTTATGTTCCAAGTGTGTTTCCTGTATACATTATATTGTTGGATTCTGTTTTCTAATCCACTCTTCTGTCTTCTTCCACTTCATGGGTGAATTCATCCCATTCATGCTCATTGCTATTATTGTTATGGTTATTGTTGCTAATTGTGTGGTTTTCTCCATAATATCCTTTTTTTAACTTTTTTTTTACTTTTCCTCCATTCTCATTCTCCTCTTTTCAAAGAAGAAGATAACAAAAGAGGAGAAATGTGATCAACTCTGGTAATTTAGATTTGAAGTAATCTGCTTTCACCTACTGATGATTCTCTCATCCCCTCACACAGGCCCTGATCACTGATTCTCACACTTTTCTCCTGTCTTTCTAACCCCCTTTTCTGACATAGCCTCCAAAGTTGAAGTCTGTTTTGCCTGTAATTATTTTCTCTCTGTCTCTGTTCTCCCTTTTAAACACCTCTGACCCTCTCCTTGACCCTGCCTATTGAGTTTAACTTATTTCTGCGCCATACTCTGTCATGTAATATCCCCCTACTCCACCCTCTATATTCGTTCTTCTGCTTGCCCACCCTAATTATGTGAGATAGTAATTTCTATTCCTTTGGTCTTTCTTTCTTCCCTAGCACGTTCCTTTTTTCTTCCCTTTTCTTTATATCCTTTAAGATCATCAGAACAGAACAAAACCACCCCTAGGCTCTCCATTTTCCTTACTTAACTTCCTCTGTGATCTTTGAAGGCATTAAGATTCTTAAGGGACACATCTCTTCCACTCCTATTAGAATGTAAGCACTTAATTATTGTTTATCCTTTTGCAATTGTTCATGCTTGGTTTCTCTTTATTCCTGTGTTTGCATTTCAAAGTTTCTACTCACTTTTGGCCTTTCCATTAGAATTTTTGAAAGTTTTCCCTTTCATTAAGCATCCTTTTTTTTTCCCCTGTAGAATTAGACTCAGTCTTGCATAGTGAGCAGTTCTTGGATATACATTTTTAGCTTTTGCCTTTCAGAACAGTATCTTCTAAGATTTTATCTCCTTCGTTACAGTTGTTATTCAGTCTTCTGTCATCCTGACTAGGGTTCTTTCACATTTGAATTCTTCTGTCCTGGTTACTGGAAATATTTTTTATTTGACCTTGGAGTTCTGGATTTTGGCTACAACATTCCTGGGTGTTTTCAGTTTCCAGTTCCTTGCAGAGTACGATTGGTGGATTCTTTGTATTTTCACCTTACCTTTTGATTCTAATAGATTTGGTCAGTTTTCTTTTATGTTTTCTTGAAATGTGTTCACAAGGTTTTTTGTTGTTATTTTTAGGAAGTTTGATGCTTTTTAAATGATCTTTCCTCGACTTGATTCTCCAGTTTTTGAAAGTACATAACTTACATTTTCTTCAATCTTTTTATTCTGTTCAAATATTTCATGTTGTCACATGTAGTCATTGACTTCTGTTTGCTCCATTATAATGCTGAAGGAGTCTTTTACTCGGGTGAGTTTCCTATTTTATGTTCTATCTTACCACCATTCCAATCATCTTTCCAGAGCTTTTGTGTCATTTATCATCTCATTTTTTGTTTATCTCTTGTGTCCTTTCGTCCAGATGCAGAAACCCGGTGGGGAGGCACATGAGCAGGGAAACGTGTTTGGGGTACCTCACCTCTGGACAGTAGGCGTGGATGTCAGTGGTCCAGCAACCACAGAGAGAACCGCTGCAATGAGAATACGAGTTGAACAGTTTGTCTGGCTTTAGTCAATTACCCCAGCTGACTTAGCCCAAAGCGGTCCTTTTGTACTTGACCCATAGTCCCCAGACAGCCTAGGATACAAAAGTCTAGACCAGGTTGTTAACAGGAGTTCTTTGCACTGTCAAAATCCAAGGGACTGAGATGACCAGAAAAAATTGTATAGCTGTACAGAGTCAAGCCAACAGGTCCATAGTGGCTTGGAAGACAGAGTTCTCCATATCTAACATAGCATAGACCACCATGCTGTTCATATGCTCCAGGTTCCACTTCCTGCCTGGCATTCCTGCTCCCACCCTAGAGCCGCAGGCTTCCGGGTGGTGAGCATTCAACATATCTAGCCCATCCTAGACCCACCACACTGCTCTGTGGCTAGCATCATCATCTCGTGCCACCATTTTCCCCTCTCACTGGGGGCAGCTAGGTGGTGCAGTGGATGCAGCACTGGGCTTAGAATCAGGAAGTGGAAAATCTAGTCTCAGATACTTCCTAGCTGTATGACCCTGGTCAAGTCACTTCACCCTGTTTGCCTCAGTTTCCCCATCTGTAAAATGAATTGGAGAAGAAAATAGCAGACCACTCCAGAATCTTTGCCAAGAAAACCCCAAATGGGGCCACAAAGAGTTGGACACAACTGAACAGCAACAATAACAACCGAATCAACAACACCCTCTTGGAAATAACGTGCAGCTCACTCACCCTGTGATGTCACTCACCATCCCTGTGATGTCACTCGCCGTCCCTGTGATGTCACTCACCCTGTGATGTCACTTACCGTCCCTGTAATGTCACTCGCCCTGTGATGTCACTCGCCGTCCCTGTGATGTCACTCACCGTCCCTGTGATGTCACTCATCACCATCCCTGTGATGTCACTCGCCGTCCCTGTGATGTCACTCGCCATCCCTGTGATGTCACTTGCTGTCCCTGCGATTGTTCTGATCAAAACCCTCCTTCTTGGCTGCTCTTCCTCTAGGTGGTGTCCTCTCCTGGGAGAACGCCGGCTCTCTGAGGTCAGGGACTGCCTCTTTTCCCCTATCTCTTCCTAACCCCCAGCCCAGTGCTCGGCACACTGTGAGTAGCTTTTTTAAAATCTATTCATCCATATTTGCTCACTGTTCGTCTTTTCACATTGGGCATACAGAAGAGGGGACTGTTTGTCTGACTTGGTGCATCTCATCAAGCTTGTCTTTTATGGCAGCTGCTTGTGTTGCCCACCTCCATGCTGATGATGCTGGCGTGCTCCTGCACAAAGTCACCGTGCCCCCTCTCCTACTCAGCTACAGGTTCAGACACATGCAGCACACACACCACCCATTCACACACAAAAGCTAAGGTAGTCTTGGGCTTCAGTGAGAGGCATACCTCCTAGGAATAACAAGAGAGATAGACTCACTGGATTCCACTCTGGCTTGACATTTCTGGAGTATTATGTCAAGTTCTGGATGTCACGCTTTAGTAAGCTTATTGATAAGCTAGAAAGCATTCAGAATGGTGAGAGGACTCATGAGGGCTGAGTAAAGGAAACATGGATATGAGATCTAGAAAAGAGAAGATTTGAGAGGGTCGGCAGTGGCGATGACACAGCAGTGCTTTTCAGATGTTTCCAAATGTCTTACACAAGACAGATTAAACATATTCTAATTGGCCAAGGGCAGGACTAGGAGCAACAGTGAAAGTGACAAACAAGTAAATTAACATTAGTGATTAGAGCTCTTCGTAAGCTGATTTTTGTTGTTTGTCCTTTGTTTCTGAAGAGGACCAGTGACATCTTGACTAGGGTGTGAATTGGATTTAAGTGAGGCAGCGCTGCACAAAGTTATCAGCCTCATGCTCTTCCAGAGTCATCAAGGTCTAGTGGCAAGACAAAAGCCATGACCACTGGCGATGGCCCAGGCTGTGGGATGCCCTTGGCACCTTTGCTGTCTGAGCCAGCCCTACGTGCTCCACAATGCCTGCTTCAGCCGCTTCATGACCATTGGAACAAATTGTTCTCACCTGCCCATTCTACCAGGGAAAGTCTTCACACACTTAGGGTAGACATCCCCTAACTCACCAACAGGCTTGAGGTCTGTGGTCACCGTCAGCCTGGTTTAGCCCATCGGCCAAGATGGTTTTGCCAGGGTGTGGCCACTGTGCCTGCTGCAGCCTCTCGGGGTCACAGGTGAGGGTGAGTGCCAGGTTCCCCGTGATTGGAAGTCTTTAATGAAAAACTGTATGACCATTCATTGGACATGTTGCAGAGCAGTGGTGATGATCTCACTAAACCACACAGAAGGGTCCTTGTAAGGTCACACACAGACTCAGAAAATCACATATTAATATGATGTTTTATTCTTGTCTTCTTGGTTTTGACTACATGAAGCATCATACCCCTCCAGGATAAGCTGATCATCTGAAATCTCATTGCCACACTGATTAATTCAGTCTTTGACAGTCAGTTCCTTCTCAGCACCTTTGTTGCTTCTCTTCTCTCACTGGAGGGCTGGAGAGCAATAAAGCTGCTCAAAACCTTCCTTTATTACAGACATCTCAGAACTCTCCGGGTAACTCTCCATTTTCCATCAGCAGCTCTGCCTGGTTCCAACTCTGTGAAACATCGTGTCGTGCCAAGTTCTCCTTGGTCTCACATTCCCCCAACCTTTTTCAGCTTCCTTTTGTGTATTGTCTCCCGTCTTTAGATTGTAAGCTCCTTGAAGGCAGGGACTGTTTTTTTTTCCCTCACATGTATCCCCAGTGCTCAACTGAGTGCCTGGTGGGTAGCAGGTATTTAATCAATGTTTATTGAACCTAATTAAACTTTTATATTTTTATTTATTTTGTTAAATATTTTCCAGTTGTATTTTCAGCTGGTTCCAGTGCACTTGGGTGTGTCCTCAGCCTGAGCACCCATTTGAGTGTTTCTGCTTTTTTATACAACAGCAAAACTGAGCACGGTGCCCACTGCTCATTTGATAAGTATTTGTTGAGAGAAGCAGAGACAGAGAAGGTGGAGAGTCAGTGTTGGACTCTGGAAGACCAGGACTCAGGTCCTGCTTTGGACACATGCTGGCCATGTGACCCTCAGTGCCCTAGGAAACTCTCTAAGATTAACACTGCAGAGCAAGTGACCATATACATTAGGAGAGGAAGTGGCTCAACTTCAAATTCCCATATTCAAGTGAAAAAAAATGGTGGCATCTGAATATATAAGAATGTTACTGAGCTGTAAGCAATAATGCATGTGATGGACACAGAGAGGCTTGGGGAGACTTATACAAACAGATGCAGAGGGAAGTAGAAGCAGCAAAACAATGGCCTCCAACAATGCAAGTGGAAAGAACACTAACAAAATTAAAAACCAAATGTTGCATCCTTATGGAGACCAAGTTTAGCCTCAAAGATGAGGCAGTTATGTAGAATGGTGCAATGAATAGAAAGCTGAACTTCAAGTTAGAACGATTTAAATTCAAATTCTGCCTTAGACTGTTACTAGCTATGTGACCTGGGCAGAATGCTTACAATGCCCTGTGCCTCAGTTTCCTCATCTGTAAAATGGGGATAAACAGCCCTAATCACTGAATGGGTGTTGCCTCATTCAAAGTGAGAACTCAGAAGGACTTCAGCTTAAAAAGGCCAAGTTCTCCTACTGGCTCCTGGGCCACCTCCAGTTGTCCTGCTTTACATGTGGCCACTGGACCCAGATGGCTTTGGAGGAGAAAGTGAGGCTAGTGGCTTTACACAGCCCTCCTTCACTTAAATCCAATTCACTAGCAAGTCATGGCACCACCTTCCTGATGTCATGGTCCTCTTTGAAAACCAAGGATAAACCACAAAATGAGGATAATAATAAAACTTATCTCCATGGGTTGTTTGAAGGATCAAAAGAGAAAACACGGAAATGTCTTTGCAAACCTTAAAGTGCCACATGATTGCTAAGTATGATGATGCTGAAATAAAAGACCCTCTTTTCAGAGGCGGCAGATTATGGATGCGGGATGCTACGAAAATCACAGTGTTAGACTGATGTCTTGGTTAATTTTGCTCAACTGATTTTTTTCTCTTTTTTAAATTCTTTGTTATAAGGGATGACTGTGTAGCAGAAGGAGGATTAATTAGGAAATAAAGTAACATAAAAACAAAAGATATCAATAAAACGCTTTTAAACAGCACTTGACAAATGAATGAATTTCTAAATTCTGAGAATGAAAACCAAAGGATTAAGTCACTTTGAAAACATTTGCTCAATGCCTTCCCCTAAATATTCCAAGAGAAAGGTCCCAGGCCTAGAGGTTGTGAAACATAAGCTTTCCAAACAAAGCGAAACTAGTCTGGAGCAAAAATCAAAGGAGCGTTCCTCTAACTCCAGTGAGATGAAGAATTAGACAGATTTCTTGCCGACACATCTCTGCCCATGTACCATATTTGCCATATGCTATGTGAAATCCAAGTTTGGCAATTAATTAAAAGTGTTTTCATTCTCCTTTGAGGTGGTGGTGAAAAGCCCAGAGATTTCTCATTTATGAGGCTCACTTCACAGAACTGTGACTTGTGAAGTAGAGAACACATCAGTGTTTCCAGGATCTGGTCTCCCCAGGTACCTGCTGCTGAACAATTCATCTGCCGTCCACTCTGTGGCCAGCTTCTCTAAGCTCAGCGGGGCTGGTCCTCAGACAACAGGCAATGTCTGTCATCACACCTGGGGTGCCCATTAAAGAATCTTCTATGATCTTAACATGTCCACGAGAGAAACTTTGTTAGAGGACAGATCTGGAAGGCAACATTCTGCTTTCCTGAATAAAAACAAACAGATAATCTTGTCCAACAAATAATAACATAACCAAAAGAGTGAAATCTTGTGCCTTTTGATCAGTTATGTGATTGTAAAGATGATTTCTGCTGTGGACAGCCTGACTGTTCCCTTCTCATATAGTCACTGTGGATACACTGAATACATGCATCAATGATTCTCATGAAAAGGTAGGTAGAGTACTGGAAAAAGCTACCAGGAAGATCTGAGTTTGAATCTTGCCTCAGATGCTTAACTAGCTTTGTGACCCTGGGCAAGTCACTTAGGTCTGCCTCAGTTTCCTTCTCTGTAAAATTGGGATAATAATAAAACATCATGCCAGGTTGTGTATGTGCGTCAAATGAGGTAATATGTATTGAGCGCTTTGCAAACTTCCAAGTGCTATATAAACGCTACCTATTTTAAAAAATATCCTCGTAAAGATTCTGTAGATAGGAAAGCAGGCATATGGCTCAGGAGTGAATGATATTTTCTAAATCACCTTTTATCAGTATTAAGTTACGTGATTTTAAAAATTGTTTGTTATCTTCCCCTCTTTTGACCGTCAACCTATTAATCTTAAAAAGTATATCTGTGCATACTCAACAATAATAATAACAGCTAGCATGTGATACCACCCGAAGATTTACCAAGCACTTTTCCTATGCTATTTGATTTAGTCTTCACAAGAACTCTATGAGATAAGTGTTATTATTATCCCCATTTTACAGATGAGGAATTGAGGCTAAGAGAGGACATACAGCTAGTAAGTGGCTGAGGCAAGATTCACACTCAGGTCTCCCCAACCCCAAGTATAGTGCCCTCTCTGTACAGCTGCCCTCAGAATTGGCTGACCTCTCTCATGAAGGTCCTCTCTCTCTAGTTCCTTGCTCTAGTCCAATTCTTTTTTATTCTGCTTATTGTCAGTTATATTTTCTATGGTTTTTTGATTTTTATTTCTTTATCGTCACCTGTATTTCCTACAATGTCCAGATATGAGGGTTCTAGTGCCATAGATAAAGAAACGTTTCTCCAGGTAACAGCATCTGGGCCCAAGGACCATTGCCTCTTACATGCCACACCAGTCCTTGAGGTGAATGCAAATCTCAGCTTTGGGTATTCATTGGGGAGGGAAATAAATTCCTAATTCAATTATTGTTCAGACACTGGCATGGTGAAGAGGGAATGGGGGAGGGAGAGGAAAGGGGAAAAAAAAGTTTTAGCAGTCATTGTTGTTGTTGTTTTTCAGTCACATCCAACTCTTTGTGACCTCATTTGGTGTTTTCTTGGCAAAGATACAAGAATGGTTTGCCCTTTTCTTCTTCAGCTCATTTTGCAGATGAGGAAATGGAGGCAAACAGGGTGAAGTGACTTGCCCAGGGTCACACAGTTAGTAAATATCTGAGGCCAGACTTGAACTCAGGAAGACTCTTCTTCCTGACCTTAGGCAAGGTGATCTATCCACTGCTCCACCTAGCTTCCTTAAAATAATGATTGACATTTATCTAATGACTTATATTTTTCAAAGTACCTTAGATAGATCATCTCATTCTATCATAGGGTCATAGATTTACCAGAAGGGAACACAGAAGCTCTTGGGTCCAATTCCCTCATTTTTTAGTTAAACAATTAAGACACTGGGAGGCTATGATTGCCCAGGGTCATATAGGTAGTAAATAGCAATGAAATCTGCAGCCCTTTCCAGTTCTAAATTTATGGTTCAAATCTAGGGCCTCTGACTTTCTATTTCTACTACTGTACTTACTTTGTTGATGCCTTCTCCAAAGACAGAGATGGCAACCCACCCTGTGAAATTCTTGTTCCTGCCCTACCACAAATTCACTGGCAAGAGTCCATCCAATATGTTGAAGGTCTTACTGGCTTTCTTTTGACATTGCAAGAATACCATACCCCACTCTTTCTACATAACAAACCCATCTTTTATACTGGTCATACGTTTCTCTAACATCCTTTACATTGCTCTTGTAAACCCTGAGTATATGTGTACTCAAGGACCATTCTGTTGCATCTTTATATTCCCACACCTAGCGATCACTTAACAAATGTTGGACTGGATGAACAAGTGGCCCAGTATACACATAAGAGATATGTACACTTCAGTCCTGTTCCGGACAGCTCTATTATTGCACGGACCATGGAGCCTTGAAGAAGTTTGCAAAATGCTTTGCATTTTTCTAATGCATATATCATATAATATTATATATTACAGTTAATTGTGTAGGTTTACAGAAGTTGGAATTTTGCTTTTAAAAAATAAATTTTATTGATGCCTTTCCTATGCACATCATGGTCATTTCCAGATACACACTCTGCCCCAAACCCATGGCCCCTCCCTTGTGACAAAGAAAACGAGTGAAACACATCTAGCTCACCTAGTAACAGTCTCAGATAGTGCACACGATATTCTACACTTGGAGTCTTCCAGCTCCCTCATAATTAGCATTTATAGAGCTAATTAAAGTTTTCGAAGGGTTTTACATATATCATTCCATTTGATCCTTACAACATTCATGTGAAGGAGGTGCTATTATGATTATCCCCTTGTTACATGTAACCAAGTTTCTGCAGAAGGGCACTCCTATGCATCTTCAGCTGCCTATTCAGAGGAAGACGTGAATTTGTTTCAGTAGTGACTGACTCTTTGTGACCCGATTTGGAATTATCTTGGCAAAGATATTGGAGTGGCTTGTTATTTCCTTCTCCACTTCATTTTACAGATGAAGAAACTGAGGCAAACGGAGTTAGGTGACTTACCCAGGATCACACAGCTAGCATCTGAGACCAGACTTGAACTCAGGAAGACTCCAAGGAGAGAGAGACACAGAGAGAGAGACAGAGAGAGAGAATCTGTCTCTCAGATCTCTCTCACTCAAGAAGAAATTTCCCCAGATGTCTCTAGTAAGCTGGGATAGGGTCATGATCAGGGTGCCACCTCTACTACAAGTCAGCTTCTTCCCAGAGTCTTTCTCATCTTTCAGGACCTGGAAATGTCTTTTTTCTCTTGGCAAAAGACTAGTATTTCTCTTCTCTCCAGCTCTCCCCAACTCCACCCCTCACATGGGTTCAGAGCATTGAATAATCAATCTCCACCAATGAGGAGATCCTCATGCAAATTTCCCTTTGAGGCTTGGTTGCACAAATATAAGAAAAAATTAAGATAGTCTTTGCCCTCAAGGAGCTTACATTCTAATGGGGAAGATGGCACATAAAAAGAAGCTGAAAAAGGTAGGGGGAGGGGAAAATGTACCTAGTTTGGGAACTTGAGGGAGAAGTCTGGAGGAGTGCAGCCTGGTGAGAAATGAAGAGATGTCTGGCCCAGGAGACCTCCTTAATGAAAGGTTCAAGAGGAGACATCCAATCAGAGAGAGGGGCCCTAGCTTCAGAAGGTACTTCTAATGTATGAATTCCAGGGCTGAAAGGATCTGAAAAGACTACTTTCAGAAGGTGGGACTTGAAGGAAGCTGGAGTATCTAGGAGGCAGAGGTAAGGATGAAGAAATTGCAAGCATGGGGGGTGGGGGGGTTGCTAATGCAAAGTTATGGATTGGAAACATGAAGTGCTACATTTGAGGAAGAGCAAAGAGCCCAGTGTTGTCGGAAGCTTTGTCAAGAGCAGGGTTGGTGCTATTCTAGCAATTCCCTCACACCTCTTGCAGACAAGACTATGTAGAGTTTTTCCACTCTAAAAAAACAAAGAAACAAAGAATTCTGACCTCCCATTCAGAAAAAGCCAATGCACAAAGATATGTTCTGAAGGTTTGGGTGGGTTTGCTAGTTTATGCCTGGGTGTTCTATAGGGAGGGAAAGAAAACACCAGAAAGAAGTTTTCAGTAGAACAAACTCTTACAGATCTAAGCCCCAGGGGGAAAAGGGAAATATTGAAGAGAACACCTAGGCCAACCATCTCATTTTACAGGAGAGGAAACTGAGGCCCTGAGAAGGGAAGTCACTCACTCAAGGTCACACAGATTGTGAGCAGTCAAGCTGAGATTCAAGCCAAAGTTTTTTAATCCTATTATTTGATGCCTTTGCTAAAATGGCCCTAGGATCATTATTTGTACCAAAGATTAGAAATGAAATAAAACCCAATCCTTGCTTGGTCCTAAGGGCACTTTCCTATGAGAACATGTCCTAAGAATATATTAATTTTAGAGGCAGCACAGGAGTAATTTCCACCCTAGAGAAATACCCCAGATAGAAGCAAGGCTACAATTATCTCTATGTACAGGTCAAGCAGACCAAAAATAATCTAACTAACAAACATTGAAATGGTTTTTCTTTATCTATCTGATGATTAAGACCAGGATTAGACCAAAGGATTATAGACCTAGAGCATGAAGGGAACTCCATCTAACCTCCTAATTTTAAAGATGAGGAAACTGAGGCCTCAGTAAATAGAGTGCCATAGAAGCAAAAGAGACAGGATTTGAACCCAGTCCTTTGATTCCAAAGCCAGTGACCTTTTTTTCTATAGAAATTGAACCTTTGTATATCATTTAAGGGAAGGCTTTTTTTTTCTTGAAATATTATTTTTTATTTATTAAAAATTATTGGTCTTGTTTTTCACATTACCTTCTTTCCAAATATGCCTCTCTCCCTCTACTTGAAAACTTTTCCATTATAGATGGACTATAAAAAGAATTTTTTTAAAAAACAGTTCAGAAAAACCAACAAATCAACAATGCTTGACAGTATCAGAAATGTTCCTAAAGCATCATTTCTCACCTTTGAAACAAAGGAAGTCCTGGAATATGTTTTCTCAACTCTTCTCTGGAGCCACCATTGGTGATTATAATTAACAGCATTCAGTTTTGTTCTAATATTCTTTCCATTTCTATTGTTGTATTCATTGTGTATTTTGTTCTTTCTGCTTCTATTTACTTCACTTGGTATCAGTTCCTAGATGCTTTCTGATGTTTCTCTGAATTTTTCATATTTATTGTTTTGTACAGTTTAATACATTCATGTACCACAATTTGCTCAATCACTCTTTAATTGATGGGCACCAACTTTGTTCCTAGCTCATTGTTACCACAAAAAATTGATGCTATGGATATTTTGCACGTATAGGACCAATCTTTTTGTCTTTGACCTCTTTGGGTATATATCCCTACTGATGGGATCTCAGAGTAAAAAGGTACAGTTGTTTTACTAACGACCCTTTAGAAGGAGTTACCATAAACCTAAATTGCTTTCCAGCATGGTGGGACAAATTCACAGAGCCACCAGTGGTGCACTAGCTGCCCTTTGTCCTCCAACATTGACTGTTTTTATTTTTGCCAATCTTCTAGTTGTGAAGTGAAAGCTCAATTGTTTAAATCTGCATTTTTCATATTATTAATGATTTGGAACAATATTTATATGGTTGTAAATAGTTTGTACATCTTTTGAGAACTGTTTGTCCCTATCCTTTGACCACTGAACCACTAGTTTCTTGGTTTTATATATTTATATTAGTTCCCCACATACCTGTGATATCACCACCTTATCAGAGCTATTTGGTTCAGATTAGTCCAAAGACTCTTAATAATTCTTTTTGTCTCATGGAGTCATTGGCTTCAATTTTGTCCATTCTAATTTTCATGGAGTTTGTTGCTTGGGCAAGGTTGTGAATCTCTTGCATCAAACTGTTCAATTTTCAATTCTTTCTTTCATAGCTCTAATTTCTTTTCCATTTCTTCCCTCTAGTTCTTTCTTTTAAACTCTCGCTTCATCTCTTCTAGAAATTCTAGTTGAATTTTTGCCCATGCTGTGATTTGCTTTGAGGCTTTGCTTGTAAATATTTTGGAATCATTTTCTTCTGGATTTGTGTCTTGAGCACACCTGTCATCAAAATAGCTTTTTATGATGGGATTCTTTCTTCATTTGTTTGCTCTTTCTTCAAGTCTACTTCCTGACTTTGGACTTCATGTCATGACTGGGCTCAGTGCACTTTTAGAAGGCTGATCTTGTTGCTGCTTTCTGGAGGTACTAAATGTTGTGTTATTCCAGAATTTCAGAGACCCAGGCTGGGGACCTGCAAGCTTTCAGCACTCTGAAAGTAATCCTATCCAGGGTAAAGTCTTGATCACTGCCTTCCTGGCCTAAGCTCAGCCACAAAATTAAAAGATACTTCCTCTTTGGAAGGAAAGCTACGGCAAAGCTGGACTGCATACCAAAAAGCAGAGACATTTACCGTATGCTATACCTTGGGATCTCAACAATGTGGGAAACTCTCCAAAGGAGAACTTTCTCCACAAATGTAGCTCCTACAGCCTACAAATCTGTGACTTAGTCAATCGTAGGATTAAAGAACGTGAGCTAGGAGGGACCTTAGAGATCACTTAGTTCAAATCTCTTGTTTTTGCAGAGATGGAAACTGAGGCCAAAGTTATTAACTGACTTGCCCAAGGTCATAAGGTAGTAAGTGGCAGAGCCTCTAATTAAATCCCATGTCTGATGCTCTAATGTCCAACCTGGCATTCTTCACTGTACTGAGTTGGCTGAAGCACAGAAAAGTTAAATGATTTGCCTGATGTCACATAGCACTAAATGTCAAAGGTCATATTTTTTTTCAAATCAATAAAAATATGCCTTCTCTCCCTTCCTCCTATCCACACCCCCCAATTGAAAAAGAAAGAAAAACAAAACCCCTGTTGCAGACATGTATAGTAAAGCAAAACAAATTTCCACATTGGTCATATTAAAAAAAAAAGTGTCTCATCCTGCACTCTGAAGTCCTTCACGTTTTAGCATGTTTTATCATTCATCCTCTAGAATTGTGGTTGGGCATTATGCTGATCAGAGTTCCTAAGGCTTTCAGAATTATTTGTCTTTACAATAGTGTTTTCATTGTATGAACCTACTCTAGCACTAAGGTCACCCAGAATTATAAGCTTGTGCTCTTTTGGCACATTGATGATAAGGGTCTCCAGGTCTTCATAAAATTTTTCTCCAGCCTCATCAGGGTTTGTCATGGTGGGAGCATAGGCATTGATGATGGCTGTGTGGCATTTTCCTGCAAGTGGCAATCACATTGTCACGAGCCTGTCATTCACTGTTTTTGGTAGGCATACAAGCTTGTTGACTAGATCAGTTTTGATTGCAAAACTCACACCAGCTTCACAGCACTCCCTTTCACAGCAGCCACTCCAGAAAAACATGTATCCAGCTCCAACTTCAGTAAACTGACCTTCATTTGCCAGCCTCGTTTCACTTAGGGCTGCCATTTGGATGTGATACCTGCTGAGTTCTCTTACAAAAAGACCTATTTGTCCTTCAGGTCTACTGGATTTTGTGTTGTCAATAAGTGTGCACACATTCCATGTGTCAGTGGTTAGTGGAATTGTCTTTGCAGACATTTTTGTACATTTTGTTTTGTGTTTCGATGGCAGAGTGGGATTCCCCGTCAGCCTCAGCAATAAGGCCAGGGTTGGGTGAGCAGACAATTTGGGTACCTTTTCTAGCCCCTTCCTCACTCTAGGAGGTGGGAAGTGTGATCCTTAAAAGACTTGGCAGGGAGTTCTAAGGAGGAATGGAGTTGGAAACAGCAACAACAATGGTCACTTAATACTGAAGACTTGTGTATCTCATGACCTTGTCATCACCAACACTGTCTTCTGTTCACCTAAACATAATAAAACTTGAGGATGCACCCTCACAGCAAACAATGGCATTTAATAGATTATGTGATTGCAAGGAGAAGGGACAGACAGGATGTGAGAATGATGAACGGCAATGTGTGGTAGAGAGGCCTGAACTGATCATAGACTTATCCTCTCTAAGCTAAATATTTGCATTCAACACAAGCAGCATCCCCAAGGCAAAATGACTACCAGAAGAATTAATGTCAACAGATTAGAGCTCTTCTCCCAGAAGGAAGAGTTGTTGCTAACTTGGAGGGAAAGTTGAGCCAACACACAGTTGGCAACAGCAGAGCAGAAAAGGAGTGGGCAGCTTTCAGGGATTTTGTGTACAGCACTGCATTTGCTCATCTGGGTCAGAACACTCACAAACATCAAGATTGGTTTGATGAAAATGATGGGGAAATTCAGAAGCTGCGAAATGAAAAACAAGAATTCCACAAGGTTTACCAGCAGGATGGTTCATCCATCTCTAAGAAGGCAGCATTTACCTCCATCAACAGTAAAGTATAAGCAAAGCTTAGAGAGATGCAAGATTCTTGGCTCAGGAAGAAGGCAAATGAAATTCAGTTTTATGCCGATAGTAACAATGCAAAGCATTTTTATGATGCCTCGAAGGCTTATTTATGGGCCAAAGACCTATGGTGCATCTCAACTACTCAATGCTGATGGAGCCATATTGATTAGTGATCAGGAAATGATCCTGGAAAGATGGGCTGATTACTTCCATAATGTTCCCAACAGACCATTATCAATCAATGCTGAAGCCACTGACTGTTTACCTCAAGTTGAAACCAATCTCTCTCTAGCTGAAGTTCCAACTGAAGAAGTTTTGAATGCCATTAGGCTCTTTTCATGTGGCAAAGCACCTGATGCTGATTCTATTCCAGCTGAGATTTACAAGGTAAGGGTCCATTGCTCATACAAAAGCTGACTGAAATTTTCCAGGTTATATGGCGAGAGAAGATTATCCCCCAGGAGTTCAAGGATGCCTCCATTGTTCATCTCTACATAGGTAAAAGAAATAGATTGTCCTGTGACAATCACAGGGGGGTCTCTGTCTTAGTCATTGTTGGCAAGATTCTTGCCAGAGTTCTTCTTAATAGGCTGAATCATTGTATAAATTGTTCTCCTGGTTCACACACATCTTCCCAGGCTTCTCTGAAATCATCCCCTGCATCATTTCTTACTGCCCAAGTTTCACATCATGTGTATGTAAATCCTGGAACTTGGTAAGCCATTTCCCATTGATGGGCCCTCTCTGTTTCCAATTCTATGTCACCACTAAAAGAGCTATGAATACTTTTGTACATTCTTATTTACAGTTTATTTTGCTTAGGAATTGTCTCCTGCCTCCCTCACGAAGCCCTCTTTAATTGCATTCCATTGCACACCAGTCTCCTTCAAATGAAGAGGGAAAAGTCCAGTCTATCTTGGCTCCAGCCTGATCTGCTGCCTTGGGGGAAGAGTAACACTCTTCTTTCGGCTTCCAGCTGATCTCCTGGTTTGAACTGCCGAAGGCTCTCCACCCAGAGGACAAAATACCTATTCTTGAACTCTTTCCTCCATGATTAGCAAACTCCCCACTGGCCATACCTTATTCTTATTCCCCTTAATCTCACCCCCACCCCAATGTCCCACACTAAAGCTGCCCACTCCTTCCACTGTGTCGGTTGGAAAGTCCCATATGTAGGCAACAAACACTTCCATTTTAAATCTTTTCCTTTCCCATTGTTTCCATCTCCAGGTTCTTACAGACCTGACTCCCTCCTGAACACACACACAGCTTTTTTGGCTATGCTTTCTAGCACTGGCTACACTTTCCCTGATTCCCTCCACTCCTTGGTTGAGGAGGAGGGAGTTGGAATCCTCCTTGCTCCCCACTGCCACTTCTAGGCTCTCTCCCTACCACCATCACTAAGTAATCTTTCCTCCTTGGAGGTTGGCTCAGTCCACAACTATTAAGTCAAAATCCCGGTGGCTGTTTTCTACCAACCTTCAGGACACTCATTCCCTTTCTTCCCTCATTGACTTCAGTGCCTGGCTCACAGACTTTATCCCAACTCCTATCCTCATACTAGGGGGACTTCAACATAACATACTGATATTCCGTCAAATGTCTTAACTTCATAATTCCTTAACTTATGCATTTCACTTGCCCTCCTCCCCCCCAACCTTAGCTACACACAAAGATGGTCACGCACTCAATCTTGCCGTCACTGACAAATGCACCACTTCTATGTTCACTAACTCTGAAATTGCCTTATCTAATCACAATCTATTGTCATTCCACCTCTCCTGCCTTGCCATCCCAAACTTGTTCTTTCTCCACACTGTGACTTCCAATACCTCAACGCCTTAGTTCTTTCCTAGGCTTTTACCACTGTACTGGCCACACTCTCCTCTTTTTCCCATCTTGATCCCTTGGTAAGCCAGTTCAATTCTACACTTAACTCCCTTGGCCCCCTTATCTTATGGACAATCTTGCCTGGTCTAGCCTCAGCCTTGGATCATTACCATCATGATGCCTTCATTCCTACCCGTGTGATGCTTGGAGAAGCTGGAGAAAATGAGGAAACCAATCCCGATTAGGTCCATTACAAATTTCTGTTACATAATCTCACTGGGGCCCTCTCTGGATGAGCTGATCTGGGCTGCAGAAATGACTTACTGTGCTTGCTTTTCCCTCAGGATTTTCCAGTTAGGTCCATCTGGGTATGTTTTTAAATTCTCTTTGGAATTGTTTGTTTGTTTATTTTGTTTTGGCTTTTTTCAAGATAACTCTCTTCTTTTGGCTTTACATTCTTTTCTGTTTTTTATTTAATTTTTCTTTCTCATAATTATGAATTTGACAAGCATCAACAGACACAAACATTCCCTTGTTTGTGACAACCAGAAAAAGGACTGTATTGGACATTATGAAACTTGATTACATACAGCTTATTTTTTGTTTCCAAGAAAATGTATATATTAAATTTAACATAGTAGTTTCAACATGGTACTCCATGTCTCTGTCCTCTTCTGAATTTCATTCTGTTCTTATTGGTGTAAGTTAAAAAAATTTTTTTAATGATGGTCTATTTTTCCCAAGTTTTTTTTTCCCAAAGATTACAACCATTATACCCCCATAATTCCTCCCATCTGCCGCCACCTCCCACCTCACAAAAATCCCTCCTTTGCAAAGATCAAACAAAACAAATCCATGCATCGGCCATGTCTGAAAATGAATGACTTGCTCTGCACCTCTGGCCAGGAAAGGGGAAGCATGAATCACTGCCAGCCTCCAGGAGCTGCGATTGGTCATTGCCGTAATCATGGTTCTTTCACAAGTATTTCTCATCACAATGCTACAGTTACAATTTGTATAATGTAGCCCTGGCTCTACTTTACTTTCTATCAGTTTATGGAAATCTTCCCAGGTTCCCTTGAATCTGTCCCTTTTGTTACTACTAATGCTCAGTAATGGGGCAGCTCGATGGCTCGATGCATAGGGCTCCAGAGTCAGGAGGACCTGAGTCAAATATGGCCTCAGCCACTTACTAGCTGTCTGACCCTGTGCAAGTCACTTAACCTCTGCCTCATCTAGAAAATGGGGATAATAATAGTACCTACCTCCCAGGGCTGTTGTGATGATCAAAGGAAATATTTGTAAAGCACTTTGTAAACCTTAAAGTAAAATCAGCTTTTTGTTCTTCTTATCATTATTAATTATTATAAATGCACCCACTTTGATTCCAATTCTTTGCTGTAAAAAAAAAAAGTGCTGCTACAGCCTCCTCCCCCTGGAATTGCCTACTACCCCAGCGGCCTGATTATTCTGATAAATCCCCTTTTAACCCTCTCTGCCCCCTTTCCTTCTCCCTTTGGTAAATCTCTCTTAGAGTTTCCTATTTTTTGCCTGCCTTCATTCCCCTCCTGGCCACGTACGTCTGGACTGTCTCTGGACTTCAAAACTATCCCTTGGCAATAGGTACCTTCATTATTATTATATGGCAAGTATTGATACTCTTTTATTATCTGTGGTACTTTCAGGTATAATGTAGGCTTTCTGCTGATCTCTTTTAACCATATCTATTTTTACTGATCAAAATTGCTACTCTCTTTTTTGAATTCTCCTGAGATATAACAAATTAAACCCCTCTCATTTTAACTGTGTGACCCTTCATGTTTCATGTGTTTTTCTTGCAAACAACACATTGCTGGTATCTGCTTTCTAATACATTCTCTTCTTTTATACTGTGTTTATGGTTATGATTTTCAATTGTATGTCTCTCTTTATTATATCATATTATATTTTTCTTCTTCACTTGATGACGGAGGCAGAAAAATCTACAACAGAAGTGGTCTGTTCCTGCTCTTCTGCCTTTCCTCTCTTCACCACATCCTGGCTCACCACCTCTAGTTCTTACTTTCTTTTTCACTTTTTAATTCTTCCTTTAGGACCCATGCTTGGGTTGAAATTTGTCTTGTATGTGACTATTCCCTCCCCACCTCTACCTTCTTTTTTCAAGTCCACTTCTGCCTTTCTCTAGTTGAGTTTGATGTATTTCTATTTTTTTTTTTGCATGTATTTGTGTATTAGTACCTTTTTCCTATTCAGATAAAAGTGAAGGTCATGAGATTCCTTTTGTCTACTCTTTGCTCCACATTTGTATATTCCTTTTATGTATATAATTATAAGAAAAATATTTTCCTCCTCTTCTTTCATCTCTTCTCTAGTGTTTATTTCTTCCCTTTACCCTCACTAGCAGCAATACTACCCCCAGGTCCTCTGTATGTTAATTAACTCCCTCAGTGATCTTGGGAGATATCCCTCTCTTTATCCCAATTAGAATATAAGCATCTCATCATAGCTAGACCCTTCCAATTACTTAAGTTTTTTTTAAACCGTCCAGGTTTCTTTTGACTGTTGCACTTTTATTTTAAACTTGCTACGTAGGTCTGATCTTTTCATCAGGAATGTTTAAAAGTTCTCTTCTTTTACTAAAGGGCCATTCCCGAACATCCCCCTGCTCATCCCAAGGTAATACTCAGTTCTGCAGGACAGGTTATTCTTGGTTATAAGCCTTTTATTTTTTTTTGTCTTTTGAAATATTGCATCCCAAGATTTTCTCTTCCTTATTGTAGTTGCAACAGTCTTATGGGATCCTCACATACACACATATAATACACACACACATATATATATATATATATATATATATATATACATATATATATATATATATATATATAATATGTATATATGTATGCATACATACTTGAGAGAGAGAGAGAGATTGGGATATTTGCTTTATTTGAAAGCTTTCGATTTTAGCAATGATGATCCTAGGTGATTTCGTTTTGGGGTTTCTTTCATGAAACGATTGCTGGATTCTTTTTTTCACTTTGTCCTTTGGCTGAAACAGATCCAAGCAGTTTTCTTTTATGATCTCTTAAAATATGGAATGTAGAGTTTTGAGTTTTCATTTGGTCACATTTTTCCAGGATTCTGATAATTCTAAAATTCTTTCTCCTTGACTTGTTTTCCAGATTAGCTGCTGTTGATGGTGGATAACTTACATTTCTTTGCTATTTTTTCAATCTTTTGACTTTGTTCCAATGTTTCTTGTTGTCTCATGAGTTCCTAGCTGGACCTGACTTAGGTCAGCCCCTTTGCAGTCTAGGCTTGATATCGGAACAAAGTGAAATACTTGTGAGTCATTCAGCCGTTGAGAAAGAGAGATTTACTTAACTATAGCGGAATTACATGTAGCAAGGACAGGCACTGAAGACCCCTCAAGTTGATTCAGCTGGACTAAACTCCCTTGCCCGAGTCATCCGTCGTGAACCAGAAACTGAGGACCGTGTCCCTGAAGCTTCTCCTGGCTTCGGGACTTGGCCCTGAGGAAGGGACATTGACGGCCCGAGCCTTTGGTCCTTTGAACCAACCAAGTCTCAAGGAAGGTCCCAATACCTCTAACCTGACAGGCACAGGGGGTCAGAACATTGCCCCTGCCACACTCATGGGGACACTGAGATGTTTGCTCCATTCTATTTTTCAGGATGTACACTGTATGATTAATATTTTCCATCATCAGTTCTAAGCTGGGCCCTTCTTGGGCTTTTGGCCTGCCCCTCATGGAAGGCCACAGGAGCTAACAGGCTTTCCTGCTGCTTTTCCATTTTTGCCTTGCCCCTCCCGGGAAGGGCAACAGGTGTCTGAGTGAGTGAATGAGAGAGAGAGAGAGAGAGACAGAGACAGAGAGACAGAGACAGAGAGTCAGAGAGTGTGTGTGTACATACAAAAAGGCTCTTTTCCATTTTTTCCTCCAGAATTCTAAGCTCATTTTTAAAAAAAATCTCTGGCTTCATGTATTATAGTTCTTATGGCTAAGCCATGCCCCATCTGCCCTTGCGGAATTATCTCTTCTTCACCTTCTCATAATCCAAAGTATTTCATGACCCCATTAGGTGTTTACTTCGATTTCCTGCCTCCGTTCCTGGCTTGGGGCTTTGTGAAAGGGCCAGGCTCCATCCACTGCGGCTGTTTGATCCTACCCCTCTATATAGTACGGATCCTTGGGTTCTGACTCTATTTAATCTAGGGTGCTGCTGCTGGCTTTTGTCCATCTCTTTATCTTTTTCCTCACAAAATCCCAAATTCCAAGTGGGTCCCAATCCCTGGTGAGACCCTGCCAAAGCTCCATGTGGATGTTGGGGCTGGTGTTGTTCTTGGCCTCCGGCATGGTCCCTGGCACGGGTGACGCGGTGCTGAGTTTACCATTTCTTACTGCGGCTCCCGCTTCTCGGAAGCACCCAACCAGGCTCGCGCTCCCTGCAGTGACTGGGGCCTGGCTCTGTCCCCTGCTGCCTTCTGTCCTGACAGGCTAAGGGCAAGATCCCATCGATTTCAAACCCGATTGCCAGAACTGGTGCTGTCATCGGATCCCAATGGCGTATCCACATTTAGTGTGCCCATGGGCTTCGGGCCCATTTAGTGGAGTTCATGCTGACTTTCACCAAGTGACCCCAAGCTTACTTCTGGTGCAGTCCAGGAGTGGATGGAAGGGCTACCTCATGGATGGTTACTGACTCATGTTTCCTACTTGGGCATTTGCTGGGATCATACTTGGGAGTACTGGGTTCCTCTAGGATTCGTTGTGTGATCTTCTTACCAGGAAGTCGCTTACAGTAAATCCATATGCAGAGGAGTTTAGGACTGACAATGGAATAGCCCTGGAGTGAATTGTCATTGATGCCATCTGCCTCTTTTCAGGCCTTGCCCATGGCCCTACAGCAGGTCTGTTTGTACACATCACACGATATTGACCCGAAGGTGACTTCCAGCCAGGACAACTTCAAACCACCCAAGAGCGTGTTGTGCTATTTTAATAGATAGTCAGGGAAGGAGATGCTGCACCACCCATAGCGATGGCATTAGATAGCTCCAGATCAATCCAGAGAGGTGTGCTACAGCGTGGGGTCATGGCAAGAGCCCCGGGTGTGAGGTCCAAGCATAACAGACTCATAGCTCAGTGGGGAAGGATCTCAGAGCCTTCTAGACCAAGGGCTTCATTTTATAAATGAGAAAAAATGAGGCTCAGGAAGGGGAAGGGGCTTGCTCAAAGCTGCACAGCGAGTAGGGGGTAGAGTTGGAATTCAAACCCAGATACTTCAGCCCTAAGTCTATTCCCTTTTCCTCTGTACCAGGCTGGGTCCAAATCCTGGCTCTGCTACTCACTTTGTGTGACTTTGAAAAGTCACTTTACCCTCTACGGGCCTCAGTTTCCACATCCATAAAATAATGAGGTTGGACTAGTTTTACTCAACAGTCCCTTTGATGTCTAAATCTGTGCATTCTGTGGACTGGAAATAGGCCAAAATACTCCTAAAGTCTGGTTAATCTCAGTCAGAAATCAATCTTTTGGATTAAACCTCTGAGGATTCGGAAATATTGGCCTACAGATTCCTAAATCCATTCACCTATAAAGGCACATCTCCCCAGCTTCAAACCTTTCCCCGAAAATCAATTTCTTGAGGCTTAAAAAAATCTTCCTATAGAAACTTCCCTTCCCCCCCGCCCTCCCATGACCAACTCTAGCATTCCTCCTGGCTTCTGATGCATTGGGGATGAGCTTGGGAATGAATGGAAGCGCTCCTGGCCCTTTGGGATACACAGATACTGTTGGCTTGGTGGTACCCCTGAGACACAGAACGAGGATGGTTTGTGTCAGCCCTCGTAATGTCCCCAAAGTCAGCTTTCAAATGCTACCCTTCTCACAATTTTCTTCATCAATTCTCCAAAAGGGAAGTGTTTAAAAAAAACCCACTCTAATTTTAAAATGAGGATTATTTTGGAAGCTTCATTTACCCAAATGCCAATAAATCCCGGGCACTCCCTTGGCACATTTAAGAGTGGGCCCGGAAACATAATTTCAAAATTTTTCTGAGAGGCGGGCGAAGGTGGAAACACTTAAGAAATACACCCATATTACCTTATCCGCCAAAGCAAACTTAACAAGTCTAGCCCATAATTAGGTATTTCAGGGTCAACTTCCTTTTTTTTTTTCTTCTAGGAATTAATTTTTTTTCCTAACGTGCCCCTGTCTTCTCCCCTTTTTGGGAACTTGTAAAGAGTCACTAAGACTGACCCTGGGTTGCTGGCTTTGAACTCGGAAGGAAACAAAGAGCTCTGGTTTCCACACCTGTAGCCAGTGTGGTTACTGACCATGAAGGTAAGCAATGAGCTAAGGGTTCATATTAAGGAGATTCGGCATGATTACATTTTATAGCAATACCTTTGAGCTAAAAAAAGTTCACCAGCCATGGAAATCATAGATAGCACTTACTGATGGTACCCGATTTATCTAAGAAGACTGCCCAAAGAAGGGCCACAAAGCAAAAGGCCTCCTCATCCCACTTTGTACACAATGAAAGGGGGCCATATTTGCCAGCAAAACCAAGCCTCGTGCCTTTCTTTGCTCTAGGCACTGGTGGGTCAAGATGGTGAAGGCCGATTGGAAATGTTGGCTGTGATCTGGCCAAATCCATCTCTGGCCAAGGACACTGCATGCTTGGCAAGCCTGTCTGGCATCTTCTCCGGACAGCATAAATCACGGATCTGGAAGCATGTTTTAGCATACCATTCATGAAACTCCCATGACACTGGTGCTTTCCTTGGTGTGAATACCATTCGATTTAATTCGGTTCAACAAATGGTTATTGTTATTCAGTCATTTCAATTGTGTCCGACTCTTCATGACCCCATTTGGGGTTTTCTTGGCAAAGACAGTGGAGTTGTTTGCCATTTCCTTCTCCAACTCATTTTACAGATGAGGAAACCTAGGCAAACAAAGTTAAGTGACTTGCCCAGGGTCACATAGCTAGTCGAGTCCAGATTTGAAGTCAGGAAGATGAGACTCCAGGACTAGTGCTGTATCTACTGAGCCACCTAGCTCTCTCTCTCTCTCTCTCTCTCTCTCTCTCTCTCACACACCACACACACACAGAGTCTATATACGTATATATGCAGATTTATATGTATATATATGCATTTACATACATAAATGCACACACCTATGTATATACATGCATATATCTGCATTTATAATATATCTATATCTATGCATTTATAAGTGAATACAAAGTATACATGATGAAATATAAAGGCCTTTCAAGAATCAGAGAGGGCTCAAAATGGGAGGCTTAAGAAAGGGTATGTAGGATGGTAGCCCTTGAGCTCTGCTTTCCAGAAAGTGAAGGGCTCTCCAAGGAGAAGATGAGGATCAGAAGGGTGTCCAATGTGTCCAAACCATTTTACAGATGGGGAATTTGAGGCTCAGGAGATCAACTGGCTTGCCCAGGGTCACACAGCAGATAAGTGGCAAAGGTGAGCTTTGAACTTAGTTCTTCCCTTGTATTAGAAGGGAAGAAGGATTCCTAGCTCAAGGGACAGGGGAAGAAGACAAGGTTCACAAGCTGCTGATGCCAACGCATCTGTGAAAATATCGGCAAGTATTTCTAGATCAAAGTCTGGCTGAAACCAGAAGACTTGAACAAAGCACAAAAGTTCACTGTAAAACCCAGTCCCCAGCTCTTTCCACTGAACTCACACGACCCAAACCTTTTCTCTCTGCTTTATTGGAGGGTCTGCAGCCTCTCAATTCCACCCAAGTGGATTCCAGACATTCCACTTGCAGTAAGGAACGCTCCGGCCACCTCAAGCCACGCTGCACATAGGAAATTCACTTTTCTTTCAGAAAAATGTCTGAACAGACTACATTAGGGCTATTATATTCTCAGCATTTGTGCAGTCCATTCTTATGATAATCTGCGTAAAAATGCCTCATAGACTCGGGAATTCTTGGGGTCACGATGTTCAGGGCCTCTGCAAAGTGCCTTTTCAAGATACATTTGGCTTGTATATCTTCTTCTAGAGCAAGGAGGCCTGCTTCTGAACAGACTGCTGTGATCTGCAAATGAACAGAAGTGAGAAAGAAAATCACTTATTTGCTACCTGGAGTCAGGAAGACCTGAGTTCAAATCCATTCTCAGACACTTACTATCAGTGTGATCCTGAGAAGTCACTTTAAGCTCTAACTCAGTTTCCCTGACTGTAAAATGGGTTGAAATGGAAAATATTTTCAGGGGATGTAGTGAAGATAAAATGAGATCATATGTATAAAGCACTTTGCAAACCTTAGGGCATTGTGTAAATGACAGCTGTTAATGTCTGGGGCCATTTTGCATTTGGAGTCGGAGGTCCCCTGGATCTATCCCTGAGATGCCAGCCACTGCCTGTGAGACCCTCAGTAAGTGGCTTCACCTCTCTTGGCTTCTGTTTCCTCACTTATAAATGAAGGCCTACATTTACATACCTAGATACACTTTATACAAGTGTAAAGACTTAAGTTTGGGGGATATGAATTAATTATTTGGTAAAAAAAATTGTTGGGAAAGCAAAAGCAGTATGGCAGAAATTGGGCATAGACCAATATTTTACACCATTTCCCAAGATAAGGTCAAAATGGATACATGACCTAGATATAAAGAGAGATATTATAAGAAAGTCTGAAGAACATGCAAAATATTACCTATCTGACTTTTGGATAGGAGAATAATTTGTGAATAAACAAGAGATAAAAAGCAGTGGGAGGTGTAAAGTGGATAATTTCAATTACATTAAATTAAAACATTTTTGCACAAACAAAACAAATATAGCCAAGATCAGAAGGAAAGCAGAAAATTGGGGGAAAATTTTTATAGACAGATTCTTAGACAAAGGTTTTATATCTCAAATATATGAAGAATTTTGTTAAATCTATAAGAATATGAGTCATTCCCCAACTGATAAATGGTCAAAGGATCTGAACAGAAATCAAAACAATTTATAGTCATATGAAAAAATCCAAATCATTATTAATTAGAGAAATGCAAATTAAAACAACTTAGAGATATCATTTTACACCTACCAGATTGGCTAAAACAATTGAAAGGGAAAACAACAAATGTCGGAGGGGATGTGGAAAAATTGGGACACTAATTCACTGTTGGTGGAACTGTGAACTGATCCAGCTCTTGCTGGGAGAGTTAATCTGGAATTATGCCCAAAGAGTTATTAAACTGACTATACCCTTTGACCCAGCAATGCCACTACTTGGTCTATTTCACAAGATGATTAGGGAAAAAGGAAAATAACCTATATGTTCTAAAATATTTATAGCAGCTCTCTTTGTGGTGGCAAAGAACTGGAAATGGCGGGGATGCCCATCAGTTGGGGAATGGTTATACTTAATGACTTTCTGCACTCAAAAATCAATGCTCCTTTGTCAGGAGAGTAAAAGGGAATCCTGGCTCTGGGCTCTACTTGAGTAGTGTGTGGGGCCTCAGGGTGTGGGCCTCAGAGATGTTCAAAGGCCCCAATCCAAGAGGCTACTTTGCTTCTCATTCCAGGTTCTTTAGAGACATAAGTCATCCCTAAAAGGACCTGGCATCCATCCCCTCTCTTTCTTGGGTTCTAGATTTTCCATCTGTCCCTCAGCTCCTGAGCTGTTACATAAATCTAAAAGGATTTCCTTGTGAGGATTGTATCAAGCCAGTTTTGGCCTTGAGAATCTCAGCTCACACAGGCCAGTTGTTCCATTAAGCTCTTCAGAGGAAGCAAAGCTGGACAATCAATTCAGAGAGGAGAAAGGGGTGGGGGTGGGGGATAGAAGGAGCCCAGTGGCTGGAGACAACAGGAGAGGAAGAAGGGGAAGGTCTCCTCGTCCTGAAATGCATTTTTCAGCTCACTGGCCTTCAGAGGGCGGAAGCCGGTGGGTGAAAGGGGTTGGTGGGATGAAAAGGGATTGTGATTTCGAGGGCAGCAGGCTAAGCAGGGCTGGGGAGCGATGGTGCCCAGTGTTTGTAAATGAAAGCCACTTGTCCAGCTATTCAGCAGATTTCCTCTGTTTGTTCACTTGCTGAAAGAGCTACCCAGCCCAGGCGGGCCGATGGCTGTCCAGGATGCGCCTCCGATTTCAGGGGCTTTAGCCATGCGTTCAGGGGGCTTTCATACAAAAACATGCAGGGATTTGGAAGGCTTTGTTAAGTCACCACAATACACCCGGGAGGCCTGGGCCCCTCTAACAAACAGAGAAGGTTATCACCGCCCTGGAAATCTAGCCCTGCTCAGGAATGGTGATGAGCCGACTTTACAGGGAGCTCAAGGCCTGGAGCCAGCCAAAGCCGCAGGGCTCGTGAGGACCCTTCGAACAGCCCCCGCATCACAGTCACGAAGGAGCAGGGGCCCTCAAGTCAGCAGAAACTTCCATTCTTGCCCATAATCTCCTCCTTTATGAAATGGAACAAAGGAAATCTTCGAACTGAACAGCCCGAAAGAACAGAGGAGCCTTCTAAACAAAAGAGCCACGTCGCACCCTCCTGGCATTTGGGCAGGGCTTCAGCTCAAAGCCCTGGGTTCAAATCCAATCCCTCCCACTTACTTGCTGAGCAGTCCTGGGGAAATCACTCAGAATCACTGGGTCAGTTTCCTTTCTGGAGAAATGAGGATAGTATTATCCACGCCTTCTGCCTCAAAGAGTGCCACAAACACGAGAGCTGACGCTGTAAGTTATAAATCTAATAAGCACAATATGAGCCCGTAAGACACGGGCACCCTAGAGTACACCTTTTCTTAAGTTATACGGCAGACAGAGGGAAAAGCTGGGAGAAGTCATAGCCTGAAGCCTGCCCAGTCGCTTGCTGAGTTCTTCCCACGTCTCTGCTCCGGATGCCCTTGGAGATCGCAGGGGATGGGAGATGGGGTGTATGGGGAGCACAGAGAGGGGAGCTTACTTCTGCCTGTGCCGCATGACAAGCGTCCCTCCCTGGCACAGGGTAGGGAGATGAGGGCGTGAGCCCCAGGGGAGGATCCGCCAGGCTCTGCTTGGCCCCGGAGAGCAGAACCAGGAGGAGTGAGTCGGAGGGAGGAGATTTAGGCTTGAGGATGGGACAACTTTCAGACGACGGGATGGGAAGCGTGTTCCCTTAACCAAGGGCTGCGTGACCGACCACCTATTGGGAATGATGGGGGTGGGGGGAGCCTTCTTCTGACTTCTCTGAAGTCTCTGCCAACTTGGAGATTCCTGACAGTAAGTCCCCAGAGTGTCCCAGGGAGGACGGCTGCTGCGCCTGGTCCTGGCTGAGCCTCACTGGGTGCAGCAGGATGGGAGTATTTTGTCCCACTATATGATAACAGACAAACAATTCTAATGCAAAACGGTACTTACAATTACAGGGAGGATGATGAGAAAGGGGACAGGACAAGTGGAAAGGTGGTAGTGACAGCTGGAGGTGCCGTGGATAAAGCTCTAGATTTGGAGTCGGCAAGGCCCAAGTCAAATCCAGCCTGAGAAACTTACTGGCTGTGTGACCATGGACGAATCAGCTTATCTCTGCCTGCCTCAGTTTCCTCCTCTGTAAAATGGGGGTAATAACAGCACCCACATCCTAGGGTTGTGAGGATCACAGGAGACAGTATTTGTAAAGTGCTCAGCAGTGCCCACCATGCAGTAGGTGCTTAATAAATGCATGTTCCACTCCTCTTCCCTGCTAGGATCGTAGGACCACAGAGCTAGAGCCAACACTGGTGATACAGAGACAAAAATGGAGCCATCCTTGCCCTCGAGGAACAGACATTGCACAGGGGAAGAGAACACGTACAAACATAAAACAAACATATGGAAGATACAGACCAAATCAACACAAGGGGCAGCTAGGTGGCACAGGGGATAGAGCACCAGCCCTGGAGTCAGGAGGACCTGAGTTCAAATCTGGCCTCAGACACATAACACTCACTAGCTGTGTGAGCCTGGGCGAGTCACTTAACCCCACTGCCTAGCCAAAAAACAAAAATCAATACAAGACCATTTGGGGCTGCAGAAAGAATCAGGAAAGGCCTAACCATAATGACAGGAAGCATTTAGGCATCATTTTAAGGTTTGCTAAGCCCTTTACACGGCTCTCAATGGATCCCTACGGAAACTCTGGGAGGTAGGTGCTGTTATGACCCCCATTTGACAGACAAGGAAACTGAGGCACAGGAAGTTTAGGTGATTTGTCCAGGGCCACACAACTATTAAGTATGCAAAGCCAGATTTGAACTCAGTTTCTCCTCACTTGAGGCCTGGTGCTCTATCCACTGAGCCACCATGCTGCCTCAATGTATTTGTGTGTAGAACAGGTAGGAGGTGGTAGTTAGGATCAACTTTGAAATGAACCATATGTTCTTTTTGAGGCAATTGGGGTGAAGTGACTTGCCCAGGGTCACAAAGCTAGTATGTGTCTGAGGCTGGATTTGAACTTAGGTCCTCCTGACTCCAGGGCTGTGCCACCTAAACTCTCTATGCGAAAAGGAAAATGTGCAGTCCCGGCCTGGGGAACAGCCTACGAGAAACGGGAGAACATTTATCTTGCATTTATTTTGCCTGTTTTCTACATACTTGTCTGGCAAACATTCCCTTTCCCTATAGAATGTCAGTTTCTTGAGGGCAAGGAAATGCCATGTGTGAGGAATAGGAAGAAGACCGAGGTGGCTGGGCTTCAGAGAGTGTGGAAGGAAGCCCTATGTAACGAGGCTGGAGCCAGGTCACGAAAAACTCTAAATGCCTGAAAGAGAGATTTGCACTGGACCCTAAAGGCAATAAGGCACCCGCCTGATTTAAACTGAGCTGGGGAATTACAGCGGACACATCCCTCTGGCAGCTGAGCGGGAGATCCCTGAGGCAGGGGGACCGATGAGGAGATTGAGGGAGCCCAGGTGGAGAGGGTGAGGCCCTGGGCTAGGGGAGATCGTATGAGTGCAGAGAAGGCAATGGACTCAGGAGAGGTAACTGCACACGGCCAGGTGGAGCCAAGGAAGACTGAAAGGCCAGACTGAATGAAAGAGTGTTGGTGCCCTTGGGAGTAAAGATGAGGTCTGGAAGACAAGAGAAGACAAGTTCTGCTTTGGACATGGTGCATCTTCGCTGATTACTGGATGTCCATCTAATAGATGGTGGTGTGTGACTTAAGCTCGGGAGAGAAACAAGGGCTGGCTTTAAGCAGAGAGCAGTCCTTCACAGGAGGTGATGCACTGACAACCCGGTGACCAGGTACGCTTACAGAAAGAGAAGGGATGAGAGTCTGGGGCAGAACCTGGAGGCTGACTCAGGGAGCATTCACTGCCACCGAGGTCCTGCGCTTGGTGGCACAGGCCTCTTTAGAAGAGTGATTATGTGTCACCTGCAAGAGGAAAAGTGTACACGACATAGGTGTCCCACAAGATTTATATTCTAAGAACATTCTAGGCACTGAGGTGGAAAGAGCATTGCACCCGGAGTTAGCAAGTCCTGAGTTCAGATCTGACCTCAGACACTTACTAGCTTTGTGACCCTCTAAGGATGTCACTTTACCGCTGTTTGCCTCAGTTTCCTCATCTGTAAAATGAGGATAATAATAGCACCTACTTCCCAGGGTTGTAGTGAGGATCAAGAGACAATATTTATAAAGCACTTTGTAAACCTACAGCACAATATAAATGCTATTCTTTGCAAATCTAAGCATACTTTAAAATATGTTTTACATGACTGCACATGTGTAATCTATGCCAAATTGTTTGCCTTCTTGATGAGGAGGGAGGTAAAAGAGTGAGGGAGGGAATTTGGAACTCAAAAATTATTAAAAATTATAATTGTAAATGTAAATTTTTTTTACAAATTATAAAAGGCAATTTACAAATTAGGAGATTTGAAAATTTTAATTTATATGCTATAAATATAAAATAACCTAATTTGTAAGTTATAAATAGAAAATAATTTATAAGTTATAAAAAAATTTTAATAAATTACAGTAAAATAAATTTTAATCTATAAGTTATAAATATAAAATAAGTTTTAATTTATAGATTATAAAAAATGTTTAAAATGTTTTTTACATGTAACTGAGAAAAAATAAAATAAAAACATTCTTAAAATATAAATGCTATGCTTCATGTCATCATCACTCTGAGACAGCCCATGGCTATCTCAGGAAGGCAGGAGATGGGAGCAAATCCATGTTTGAATTTGGGGGGAGGGTCTGGCTGCTTCCAAGCTTTCCCCTTCCGCACAGAACAAGCTCCTCCTCTGATGTGTGTTAGGGTGGCTCCCTCCTCTTGTCAGAGGTCCCTGGACTGCTCATGTTCTCTGCTTCTCCCCGTGCTCCCCAGAGAGGCGCCATGTGATCTCTGCCTGCAGGGAGTAGTCGAGGAAGACAAGAGTCCGGTCATGGCATCCTCCCCGATGGACTCAAGGATGGTCGGGAAGGGGGTGTCAAAGGTTTTCCCTGATGCCAGGTGTGCGGAGGCCCAGGGACACCCATGGATACTTTATCTCTGAGGTTATTCTTGGAAGCGCAGGGGGAGACCCTCTCAGTGGGCAGTGGGGGTAAAAGCAAAGTACAAGGGTCAATAAACACTTTCAGAGTTCCTAACAATGAGCATGAATCTTCCCAGGCTGCTATGCCTTTTCAAATAGCCAGAGAGGGCCCTGGGGAACACTCTCAGATGAGGGCTCAAAGCCTCATACAGTGTTTATGTGTTATTTCCTCCTGGACTTAACATGCGAAATGCTGTCTAGATGTAACAGGGAAGGGGAAAGAAACTTCTAATATACAAAGGTCCTCACAGGAGAATAAAGACTTTAGTTATTAATATAGCTATTAGGGTTAGGGTTAGTTATTAATATAAATAGGGGCAGCGAGGTGGCCCAGTGGATAGAGTGCCTGGCCTGGAGTCAGGAAGGCCTGAGTTCAAATTCAGCCTCAGACACTTACTAGCTGGGTGACCCTGGGCAAGTCCTTTACCCCTGTTTGCCTCAGTTTCCTCAGCTGGAAAAGGAAATGGCAAACCAGGATAGTATCTTTACCAAGAAAACTCCAAATGGGGTCACGAAGAGTCAGACAGGACTGAAACGACTCTGACAGTGACATTTACCTTATGCAAAATACTGTGAATAGTTATATCTATTATCAATTCTACTTGGTAATAAATTGTACTTTTCCAATCATTTTAGTTTTTATTTAAATATAGAAAAGTAAGAGTCATTACTCCTTAAGGAAGGAAGTTTCTTTGGTTCATTAAGCAATGGTAATTTGTTAACAATTTATTCACAAACAGAATTGGCAATAACATCTGTATAACCATGCAACATTTTTCCTATGACCCACATGACTGCTAGAGTCACCTCACGCCCTCCATAAAGTAGTAGATGCCATATTACTTGTCTGAAAACCCAGTCCAGATACTGATTAAAGTCTCTAAGGAATTTCCATCATATTTCTTCTCAATATTACTACTTTTTCTTTGTCTTTTCTTCAGTAAACACAGGAAAGAGTCTTTCCAGAATATACACTCTTTGCTAGTTTCTCCTAATCTGTTCATAAAATTCCCTAGGGTTTTGTTATCACTGTACGATAGCCCTAATGAGGAAGAAGTTTGTGCTCCAGGTAAAACACACCCTCTTCTCCCAAACTCACAGCTAGACATTTTTTCAATTGACCCCAAATGACAGGACAAACTCCTTTTATCAATATTGTCTCTGTTCTTAAAAAGCCGGTAAGAGTTTCCATAACCCTTGTGCAGAAAGGCTTTTTGAAACAAAGGTTAGATTTATATTTGACAGCAAGCAATACTGATGCACTGACATTCTGCAGAGTGAGAAGGACAGCACTTTCAGGTATAAAATTCTAAAAATATACATGATAAGAAAGAGTCAGACAGTCTGAAGTGAATCATGACAGTCAGTCTAGCAGGCTCTAAAATGGGGCCAAGACTCATTTTCATGTTTAAAAAGTGCTCCCTCATACAAATTTCGGGGCTACAGTAATGGGAGGTTGGTTGTACTAGCTCTTTCACTGGTGAAGAAACAGACCCAGCATTACAATTTGCAAATGCCAGACCTGACACTTGAACTCAGCTCTTCAACATTCCTGTCCGAGGCTAGAGAACCTTTCTAAAGGCATTACTTTTAGAAGGCTGTTTCCCTGGTCATCAGAGAGATATCATAGAGGAATCTAGCCCTGGAATGAGAGGAACTTAGCTCTGGAATGAGACTTCAAGGGTCAGCCAGTTACACAATTAGAGTTCTAAAGGTGGTAGGGACCGGACCCCAGAGACCATCAGGTCCTCGCCCCATTCCCCTCTTCTACAGACAAGAAAATGGAGGCCCAGGGAGGTTAAGACAATGCATCTGTCTTGTCCTGTGCTTTAGAAAGACAGAGTCTTTTTCAGGAAAGTTTGCCAATGGCAAACCCATTGTCAGCAAGAAAACTCCACGACGGACATGGGGCCTTCCCTTCTTCCTTCACAGTTACTGAACACTGACTGGCCATGTGGCTTTCTATGATATGGCCCAGGGACCAGACGGTCTCATCACCTCCCCGCCACCACATTTAAAACCAGCCAAGGTCAGGAGGAACCATTTCAGCGATAAGAGAATTCAGCCGAATGTTCCTGTGGTCAAAGTTCCCTCCCAAGGAAAAAGCATGGTTGAATGAATGGATGAATTCGAATTACAGATTGGGTCTGGAATTTTCAACTAACTTATTTAGAAAGAAGCCGCTGGGCCACGTGAGCTGCTCACTGTCTCTGACAGGAAGATACTGTGGAAGCTTTCTCTAGTCCCTCCACCACCTTGCCCTGTTCTCTCAAAGCAGGCAAGCTGCCTTTCAGTGGGTTGTTAGCTGATGAGTAACCTGTAGGGGAACCTTCATCATCTGGTTCTGGAAGCATCTTCCGGCTGGTTCAGGAAGACAAGAGGATCATGCCCTGTGATAGGAAGACTATCCAACTCTGTTCATGGCTGCATGATGAGGCATCCATTCAATTGGTGAGCATTTATTAAGCACCTATGAGCTACCCAGAACTGAGCTGGGAAAAGTGGAGAGTCCATGCCTTCAAGGAGCTAAGATTCTATTGCTTGAATGACCCAAGGTCTCAAGCAGGGCATACTCTTAGGTCAAGAAAGCATCTTGTTGGGAAACATGCATGTACGAGTGCAGTAATACATACATGCTCAGAGATGTCCCAGCTAGTGAAGACTCAATTTGAATTCTTGGGACAAATTCATCTCAAACAATCAATCAAACACTAAATATTCATAAAGGACCTACTATGTGCCTCTGCTGTGCTGGGTGCTGGGGATATATACCTGATGAATGAATGAATGAATGAAACAATCTTTATTCACAAGGCAGAGATTACCTACATTCTAATAGTACATAAATAAGCACAGAGGGAATAAATACAAATATCAATACGAAGTAATTAAACACAGGGGCAGCTAGATGGCGCAGTGGATCGAGTGCTGGCCCTGGAGTCAGGAGGACCTGAGTTCAAATCCAGCCTCAGACACTTACTAGCTCTGTGACCCTGGGCAAGTCACTGGACCCTGCTTGCCTCAGTTTCCTCATCTATAAAACAAACTGGAGAAGGAAGTGGCAAACCATTCCAAGAAAACCCCAAATGGGGTCACAAAGAATCAGACACGACTGAAATGCCTCAACAACAAAGTTAAATACAAGGTAGCTTGAGTGGGGGGCATTAGCAGACAAACGCTCCATGAAGAAGATGGTGCCTGACTCGCATCTTGAAGGAAGGGAGAGATTCTTGCAGGTAGAGGTGAGGGGTGGGTACATTCCAGGAATGGGAAGTAGCCAATGTAAAGGCATGGGGAGGAGAAATGAGTGAGAAACAAGAGAGAAGGCCAGTGATGAGGGAACAACGGATAACGAGACGAGGGAGATGGGGCAGCAACAAGGAGATCTGTAGCTAAGTAATTGTTTTAGCTGAAACGTATTGGATGGACTGAAGTGGGGAGAGGTCTGAGGCAGGGAGAGCTAGAATGGAGCTGCTGCAAAAACACTGGTGAGAGGTGATGATGAACAAAGCTAGGAAGAAAGAAGGAGGAGGAAGAGGAGGAGGAGGGGAAGGAGGAGGAGAGGGAGAAAAGAGAGGAAAGGAGAGAATGAGGGGGGAAAGAGAGACAGAAAAGAAGAAGAGAGGGAGAGGAGAGAGAGAAGGAGAGAGGGAGGGAGGGAAGAGGGAGGTAGAAGGGAATAGTACCTGACTTTCTCATGGGGGAAAAATCAATTTTAAATTTCTAGTACATGCCCCAGAAAAATATGGCCCCTGCCCCACTGGCCCTGCCGAGAAGCTGTTGCTGCTCAGTCAATTTAGCGCCTTAATAGGAATAAGGACTGGACTGTTGATTTCTTCCTTATAGGGCAGATGAGAGAACTCTCTCTATCGATACAGGTTAGCACCTTCTCTGCAAATCACAGTCTTCTTTGGAGTCCTGAGAGGTTAACGATTTGCCCTTGGGCACAGAAGTAATATGTGTCAGAAAGGACTTGAACACAGGACTTTCTGGCTGGGGTGTGTGTGTGGTGTGTGTGTGTGTGTGTGTGTGTGTGTGTGTGTGTGTGTGGAGGGGTGTCCTGGCTCTCTAATCACTACACCACATGGCTTCTCATCTCCATACAGTGAAGTAAGCACAGACAAAAAGCCAGGAGGGAATAGAGAATGGTAGATGAGGTGAAGGATTCTGGGGTAGAATCAGTGACCTGGCAATATGAAAAACTGGGCTCTGGGGCTGATAACACACAGAGACACTGTGTAAGTGGTGGTGGTGGGAATGGAGCTCAGGAGAGACCGAGAGAATCCGAAGGGGCAATTCTCGCCTTTTATAGTATGTAAGCTAAGTAAGAGATCATATGATTTCCCCAAAGTCGAAAAGGTAATGAATGTCAGCAGTGGGATGTGGGCCCAGGTCCCCCGGGAGGGTGTGTAGTGAGAAAAAAGAGGAGAGGGTCTGGGACAGAGTCTTGGGAGATGTCCATGGTACCACAGAGACACTTGTGACTCCTACAGGTTACTGCCCAACCTTTTGCGCATTCTGAGTTCAAGACTCCAGGAAGCTTAGGCACAGCCCCAGGTTCCACATTTCCCACTGGGAAATAAGTGGGGGACACACACACAGATACCCAAAGTACCTATATTCTCAGAGAGGCGTGGCTCTGTCACCTGGGGGTCTAGCCTGGCTCTAACCACCACGGCCACCACCACTGGGCTCTCACTAGTTTGTATGTGTGTCCTAGAGTAGGAGAGAGGCTGGTGTCCTCACGAGGCGTGGGCAGCAGCTGCCCCCCAGATCACAAGCTTTGCTTTCCTGAGCTGGCCCCTCCAGCATCTCGCTCAACACCTTGAACCACTTAGTAAGTGTTCAATAAGCTTCCGTTGAATTGAATCGTGGGCCTGTGGTGTGCCTTTAACCCTGGGATTCTATCCAGAAACTTTATATCACTGCCTTAGAGTCCCTGAACTTTCCTTAGAATTTGAATTTAAGAAAAAAAAATGGTCTTTGGAACCCCACCAAATGCAGAAATTTCTAGCTGAAGGGAAGAGAGTTTTCATAAAGCTGTGAGCCAACTGTGGGAACAGGGGGGGATTACTACACAATGGAAATGATTTTGCAATCTCAACCAAGGCATCCACTATTATGAATGACACAGTGTGTGCCTGAAAGCACCCAACAGTGTTGGAGAGGGGAGAATGAGTGAAGGGCCCAGAATTTCCTCTTAGGGTTGGAATTCTTGATCAGGAGACTTAACAATGGGGACTACAGGTAGGTCCCACCCTGGCAATTGAAGCTTCTCATTCTGCAAACTGACATCCACCTGGGAACAGACCCAGACCACCTTCGGGACAGTATGTGAGACAAGTTGCTTTCTTCTCTTTTTCTATGAATGCCAACATGGCTTAAGAGCCAGGGGAGAAATCTGGACTTTGGTGGTAAAGATTGTCTGCCTCCTTCCCCACTCCCAACCTCACTGCATACATTTATATAGTTTTAAATACTTATTTTCTATATATGCATACATGTACTTGTAAAATACATATAACATGTTCATGTTCACTGTTTATACATATGTATATATACTTATGTGTATGTTATAAAATATGGCTTTTGTAATATATATACATATATATATATATATATACACACACACACACACACATATAAACATATATACATATGTATATTGGTTAAATGTTTACATAAACACACACTTTGTGACAAGAGGCCAGTATCTACATCAAAATACATTAATTTCAGCTTAGCATCAGTAAGTAGGTACAAGCCCAGAGTTTAGTTAATTTTTGAAAATGTACTAAGTCAGTGTGCCCTTCACTCTGGCAAGAACCTGGCGTAGCCACCACTTTAACAAAAGGATTCTGCAACAAAACGAGAATTTACATGCTGGAACAAAATAGTTTAAGATCTCTCTCTGCCAACTGCCGGTTTCAGTGATATTTGTGGGACTTGAAAAAAAAAGGTACTCACGCACACAAAAATTTTTCTGTGCAATCTTCAGTGGTCTGTCTGGCTAATATGCCCATGATTAAATTTTACATAGATAATAAGTTTAGGTTTGCTTTAAGAAAACATGTTCCTACCTTAAAAAAAAAAAGAGGGTGGATTATTTTTGATGCATAGCCCTTCATGTTCTCTTTACTGAATGCTTCTGAGCAAGGCAGATTAAGGTGAGGGTCAAGGTTTGGAAGGAGAAGAGGGATGGGGAGAAATAAAGGAGAAGGGAAGGCAGGGAAAGGCTGCATCAAAGTTTAGAAGGAGAAAAGGGATGGTGAGGAAGAAAGGAGGAGGGTGGGCAGGAAAGGTCAGGGTCAACGTTTAGAAGGAGAAAAGAGAGGGACAGTGAGGAAGAAAATGAGGGAACGAAGGTAGGGAAAGTTTGGGGTCAGGAGTCAGAGGAGAGGGACTGTTGGGCAAAGAATAATAAGGTCTACAGGAAGGTGGAGGGAGAAAATCTGTGTCGTGTGGCTAAGAAAGAGGCTTGAGATTATGGTCTGGAGTGGAATTTGACTAGGGAGACTGGGTTAACAACTGATAAGAGTGACATTGTCTGGAGAATGTGCTACTGGATCTGAAGTCCCAGGACCTGGGTTCAAGTCAAGGTTTTTCATCTACAGAATGAGAGGGTTGAGCTCAGCAACATTGCTGGTCCCTCCCAGCACCACATCCACAGCCTTATGATCTAACATTGGTAGATGGTGTGCCCTGAGCTCGGGCTGCTGCTTCCCACTGTCCCTTCTCAGGGCCCCACCCACGGCTACGTCCCAGATGAGACATCAGGACGTGGCTCCTCCCTGCTCTGGGGGAGGTCCATGGGCCCCATCGGATGCAAAGGTGGGAAGCCTCACCGTGGATGCCTAGGTAAGGCTGCTGAGATCCCCACACAACAGAACCATCAAGGTAGCCTCATTCCAGTCCTGAGACCGGGTGGGTACAAGAGAAAACGTACCGAAGGACAGCGCCACAGCTATGTTAGAAATGCTACATCTGGCCATTTCTGGGCACTGTCCAAGCTCTACTCGAGTAGAGCCAGGAGACTCAGGTAATCCACCAACATAAAGGCATTACAACTCAAGCTTCAGTCGCCCTCTCTGGATCTTCCACTCACTACTCCTAGTTACACCTTGTGGCTAATTTCTCTCTCACATGACAGTCACCTGAATACTTGATGGCAGTCATTACAAGTCTTCTTTTCCCCAAGCTAAAATCCCATTCCATGGCCCTTGGGTGATACGGTATAATTTTCTCATTACCTTGGCTGCTCTCCAGTTTGCTCAGTCAGTCAACAATCACTTCTTAAGCACTTACTATGCACCATGGTGTTGTCATCGTTATCGTTGTTCAGTTGTGTCCAGCTCTTCATAACCCCATTTGGGGTTTTCTTGGCAAAGATACTGGAGGGGTTTTGCCATTCTTCTCTCTGGCTCATTTTACACATGAGGAACTGAGACAAATAAGGTTAAATGACTTGCCCAAGGTCACATAGCTATTAAGTGTCTGAGGCCAGATTTGAACTCAGGTCTGGCACTCTATTTTGCAACTTAGCTGCTCTACTATATGCCATGCACTCTGCTAAATGCTAGGAATACAAAGAAAGGCAAAAACAGTGCTTGCCTTCAATAAGCATACATTCTAATGGGGGAGAAAACAGAAATAAAATAGGCATGTACAAACTATATACAGAGTAGATGGAAGGCAGTCTCAGAGGAGAAGACATTATCAGTTGGGGGAGTTGGTGAAGTCAAAGAAATCCAAATTGAGTGCAGCCAGGTGGCAAATGAGGAGATGTCACAATTGAGTCCTAAGGATGGTTTCAATACCTAAAAACAAAAACAAAAACACCATTGCTCCAAGGACGGGTCAAGGGATGAGGCCCCATTAATAAAATGAAGGAGCTGATTGTTTCAATGGGTCCAGTTCCAGAAATACCACATGAGGACGCATGCAATAGTTCTGGATGCCACATTTCAGGATGCTCTTTGACACACTGAATGATGTCCTGAGCAAGAGAAAAAGCACGGTGAGGAGACAAGAAACCACTGTCATAGCCAGACTGCTTAGTCCTGAGAAACAGCAGGCTTGGGGACACTACAGTCCTCTTCAAATAGAAGGAAGAAGGTCTTGTTTTGCCCGAGAGGGAAGACGAGAAAGGAGGGTGATTGCAGCTTCATACAAAGAAAAAATTCCTAACAATTAGAGTCCTCCAGAAGAATAGCAGATTGCTCCAGGGTGAGACTCTAAGTCTGTCTCTGGAGGTATTTGGGTAGTGGCTAGAAACCATTCATCAGAGGCACTTTGAGGGATCCCTATCCAAGTATAAGTGGTCAAAATAAATATGAATGTCCTATTAATGTTTGTGAGTGTTTCTTTTGTGTTCCCGGGAAACCTCATGGGGAGGAACAGCTCCTCAGTAAGTCAAACCTGTGTACCCTCTCATTCCAGAAGGCTGGCTCAGCATCCCTGACTTCTGCCACTTCTATGGGTGATTTTTCACGGGACAACCAGAGGGAGCTGGATTTGATGACCTCGAAGGATCCTTGTACCGCTAAATGATCTTTGGTAAAGTAGCTGGTCTTGGAAAGGCCAGTACCTGCTGGCAGAAAAGGATTTAAAAATATAGATGATCCCTTTCTGAGGTTCGAACAAGTTACCTGACTGAATCAGAAAGGGAATAAGACAGTGATAGGCCATGCATTCCAAATGACCTTTGAAAAGTCAGTTCAAGCAGAAGTCAGGCAAGAAAAGGAACTCAGCTCCTCCTATGAGACATGTAGAAGGGTGAGCGGAAGTGGGAGATAGCCGCCACAGGGAGTAGGACCAGGACTCAAAGGCGCTATTTGGGCTGAAGAAGCACAAAGGTGGTCAACAGGCCATGTTGCTCCCTCTTCTGGGATGTCCTTAACTGAGTATCTCCCTTTTCATTTGGGCTCCTTCCTGGGTACCTGAAGCTCTTTCCTTTGGGTGCATAGAAAGTCTTTACATTTGCTTAAAATGTTTACTTTGCCTGGCATTTGCTAGTCTGGATACATGTACACATGTATACAGCTCAGAGGAGGCACCTCTGGGAGACAGAGATAGAACCAATGCTGACAGGTTTTGCTAGAAGTGTTGATACCGGATGGGGGCTCAGAGCTAAAACAGATAGTGGGACATACAGATACTTATACAACTTCCTGGAGAAGAAAAGAAGAACTATGCTGGAAAATCCATATAAATAATGAGTTAGTAGTGGGGGAAGTGAAGAATGGAAGGAATGATTAAAGTAGGAATGATTAAAAATGCTACTGAGTACCCCACCACTGCTAACCTTTAATACGACAGCATAACTGGTCCCTCCTATTTCCAAAAGAAGGCATTTAGGACTACGCTAAAACAAGGATAGTCAATCTAACCTAATCAGGTGAGCTAGTCAGCTCAAAACATCTGAGTCCTTTCTGGCCCTACAGTTCTGCCTCACAATTTTACTGAGTCATGTCAAGAGACAAAGAGTAGAGCTCACGTATCATCCTTATTTTCCGGCTTAAAAATACTCTTCCATAGTAACAACACACATTTTAATAAACTGCACTATAATTGAGTGGGACTAAGGAAAACTGAGAAAAGTGTTACTTGACTTCAAGTCCTCCATGTTGTGGGTCACATTTTTATGGTCTGAATAGTCAATGCTTTTTTTCCCCCTTGAAATATCTGAACACTAAAAAGATTCATGAATCAGATACATGGTAGTATTTCAAAATAAGAATCTCTTTGGGTATTCTAGGTATTCTTTAGGTATTCTAAAGGCAAATGTCATTAAATGTCATGTCCACCAATGGTTACCATATGCAAGAACCCAAGAGAAATACAAAGATCAAGATGCCTTGGGGTTTGCCTTCAAGGAGTTTGTACGGGAGACAACACATGAAACCAAATAACTATGACACACATTAGACTGTTTTCTATGATCCTCTGCAGATTAATAATAATACTTAGCATTTACATAGTGTTCTGAGGCTTGTAAAGTGCTTTAGAAACATTGTCTAATCTTCATCACCAGCCTGGGAAGCAGGTGGTATCATTATTAACATCGTGGACACCACAGTTTGCATCCACGAGAAATCTTGAAGGGCTCGACACAGGCGTCAGCAAATGAACCTTAATTTACGAACAAAAGCCATGCTTGGTCACAAGCCACACAAAAGCAGGGAGGGACTCGATTTGGTGAATCCCTGGGCGAGAGCGCTGCTCTGACTGATCCGATAAAATTCAACAGAGACAAATGCCAGTGGAAGGACGTGGGGATGGTGATCATCAAGGAGACCCAGAGAGTTCTCTGTCTTCAAAGCATCTGAAGGATTGGCATACGGAAGAGGGATCTGACTTGTTAAGCCCAGAGGTTAGAACCAGGAGCAATGGGTGGCAATTGTAAAAGAAGCAAATGCAGGTACCACGAGTGGAAAACCTGCTAATAACTAGAGCTGTCCACAGAGGAATGAGTTGCTTTGGGAGGTAATGGGTTATCTCTCTCATTGGAAGGCTTCCAGCAAAAGCCAGAGGTCCACTCGTCCGATATGCTGTAGAGGTGACTGTCTTTCAGCTACGGCTGTGGAGGTCCCTTCCGGCTCTAACAGTCTATGATTCTGACAACATGCTAGAAAAGGTAGGCACAGAGAGTGCCCTCAGATCTCAGGTCAGGGACAGGGGAGTCCCATCTGGCTGGATCAGGGAAAACCTGCATGCACAAAGACGGGGCGTCTGAAAGGGCATCAGTGGCAAGAAGTTGGCGTGGATTTCAGTGCATTTCAGGCACAGGGGACAAAGCAGGAAGGGACATTCAGGTAACAGCAAACCATCATTCTCACCATCATGATCACTATCACGATCACAGTGATGGAAAGGTTTATAAAGTGCTCTATTTACGTGTATTACATTCTCCGGGCCCCACAACAACTCTAGCATGTGCTCCTTTTACAGAAGAGGAAACTGAGGCTACACGACTTGCCCAGGGTCCCAGACGTGCTAGGCCTCTGAGACCTGCAGAATTCCCACTCAGATTTTCTGACTCCAAGTGCAGCACTCCATCTACTAGGACACCTCACTCTCTCCGCTCATTTAACTGGAAGTCACTCACTCGAATCACATGAAGCAATGGAGGGCTAAAGTCAGAATGTCGAAAACCCTGAAAGTCAGGCTGAGAGGTCTGGTCCTCTAGGCCCTAGGGAATCACTGAAGATTTCTGAGTGGAGTTAAATTAATAACAGCCACCATTTACATAGCACTTTAAGGTTTACAAAGTCCTTTACAAATAATCTCTCATTTCATCCTTATAACTCTCAGTGGTAGATGCTATTATTGTCCCCATTTACAGATAGGCAACCCGAGGCGGAGAGAATCTCAAATGACTTGCCCAGGGTCACACAGCTAGTAAGTCCTACAGCTAGTCTGAGACAGGATTGTGAGTTGCTTTGATAGTATAGATCCAGGGTGAATATGAAATATCTGATGGGCTTTCCAATTTTGTCTTTACCTTCTGGGAGAGTATAATAGATTTTTTTTATTTATTTAAAACATTTATTTATTAATCCTTTGCTATGGGCCAGGCACTGTGCTAAGCTCTGGGGCTACAAAGAAAGGTAAAAGAAAGTTCTTGTCCTAAGAGAATGTTCATTTTAATGAGAGAATGGATGTTTTGTGTTTTAAGTATTTCTTTTGTGGTGAAGGAAATAAATAGCTGTCCTATATCTGATAACACATTTGTACATTGAGTACTTTTTCTAGAAGGGATCCTGGTAATCCTTTTTAGGGGAGACACTAGAGATAAGATATACTGAAGCTCTGATTAAGAGATTTTCCCTAAAGCTCTGGAATGGGACAGAGAGTACAAGAAAAACCATGATCCCACCTCTTTGGGGCTAGGCTTCCCTAGGACTGAATGCAGTTATTGTGGGTCTAGTGGTCCAGAAGCGGAATCTTTCTGTGGGAAGGCCCCCTTCACTAGGCCATGGGTCTGTCTATATCTTTTTCTTATACCCACTTCTTCGGATAAAAAAAATCAGTCTGGTGGCAGTTTGCGGAAAGAAAAGATTAGAAGTAGGAAGGTTGGTTAGAAGTGATGGAATTGTCTTGACATGAGCCACTGGAGGTATGTCTTAGGGTGGCAGCTGGGAGAATGGAAAGAAGAAGACATATAAAGATGTGGGGAGGGGAAATATAGAATCTGACAAGAAAGGAGGAAGGATGAGTCAGATGGCTCCAAAGGAATGATGGGAAAAGGGAAGGAAATCCCGGCTACCAGTCTGGTATGTTCCAGGGCCATACCATACACTGACATTGCTATGCTAATATCTGCCCCCAATGAAACAAATATTTACCCTAGCCCACCCCTTCTGAGCCACCATGAGGACATCTGATCAGTTTCCAGGCCTCTGAGAATTCCGGGAAGCGACACTCCAGTGATCACATTTCCTCTTGGGGAGGAGCCCACCTTTCACCTCAAAAGGACAAATTGTTCACAGGTTGCTGCCAAGCCTCACTTGATCTCCATTCCTGAGTGAATTTGCAATTTCCTGACTTTACCTAACTTGGAAGCTTTTCAACAGTGCTGGTACTCACATCTAGGCCCCACGTGGGGACCAACCTGGGGAGATGGATGAATGGGGGCCTCAGATCTGGCAGAAACCTTCAGCCCAATGCCACCACCACCAAAATTCTCTGAAAAGGCAATGACGTTCCAAGAAACCTGGCAATTCCCAAACAACCCTAATGTAACCTACTTTTCTGCTGTGGAGGAAGGAAGGCAGGTGTCCTAAAAATGGCCCACAGAGAAGTCTACTGATTTTATATTTTCAGAAAAAACAAACAAATAATTCTTAACAAACCTATGTGACCTCAGAAAAGTCAACCTCCTTGAGCGAGCCTTCACTTGCATTAGACTACAGGACCTCTACAGTCCCCTCCACTCTATGATCTTATGAAAATTAATAATTAATATTGTGTCATCATCACTGCTGAGAATGAGGCCTCTCAAAGATGCCTGAAGCTCAGAGAGATAAATCGACTTGCTCACTGTTGGCCACGCAGCAAGCAAGCATCAGAAGTGGCATCTGAACCTGGGCCTTTTAGATTTTCAAGTATACGGCTTTCTCCATTAAGCCAAAGTTTGCAGTTTGGAATTCTCTGATATTGTTCTCAGCTGAAGTCGCCATGCCTTCTTTGTCCACTTACTTATTGTTGGCCACCATCGTCTTAGTTTTACCTCAGGTCACCCAAATCATACCAACATTCCCTCTCGATGATTACATTAGTCCTAAAAGAGTTCCTGAACAAATGAAAAAATACGGATCCCTATTTCTCCCAGTCCTGCTTCCAATTTTCTGAAGGAAATTAAATCATGTATAAATCAAATGCTGGGCTGGGGCCCAGATAGCTGAACATCGCTTTGTCCTTTCGAGGCAAAGGGGAAATATCTGCCATGGAGGTGACATGCCAAGAGAAACAAAATGGAACCTCAGCCCCACATGAAAGCAATTCTTAATAAAGAAAGGGAGACTGCAAGCAGGTTAGGAATGGGACCACATACTAACAAGGAACTTTCTATGGAAGGCCAGAAATGGAATGATTGGTCGTCACTCTTTACCTTGAAAATCAAAGCACACAGGGCAGAGACATGGACCCTAAAATTCCCCCAAGAGGCAGAGAAGAAAGGGATGGGAGAGGAAAGAGGTCAGACAATTAGCATCTTTTAGTTCCTTCTTATGTGCAAGTTACTAGAAGTTACAAGAGCTTAATCAATGAATCCATAAACATTTATTAAGTGCCTGCTATGTGCCAGGCACCGTACTAAGAGGTGGAGATATAAAAGGAGAGTTTGCAATCTAATGGGGGGAGATAACATGCAAATAAATAGAGAGGGTCAGGGAAGGCTCCCTATAGTAGGTCAGAGCAAAGGAGAGAGAGTATTCCAGGCATGAGGAGCAGCCAGAGAAAATGCCCTGAACCAAAAGATGGAAGTGACTTGTCCATGGAATAGCCAGAAGGTGGATGTCACTGGACTGAAGGGTGCCTATCAGGAAGTACGAAGACTGGAAAGGTAGGAGGAGGCAGGTTACTGAAGAGAATGAAATGAAGAAATTGACCAATTTCCAATGATGATTTGGCTTTTCTCCCCCTTGTATTGCCTGCTTCAAAATTAAGTGGGGGAAGCCAAGGGAAGGGACCATCCTCTGTCAAAATAGTCAGTCTCAGAATAGTGTTAAGTACATCCTCTGACTCCTCTCTGGACCTCATCTGTGAAATGAGAGATTTTACTAGATTAGGGGTTTTTCACCAGAGCTTCGAGAACTTTAAAATACATATGTATTTTAACATATATGTAACTATTTCAATATAATCAGTTTTCTTTCTTCTCTTTTGTGTTTTATTTTTGCATAACGTGGGAGACATTGGCAAGGACCACCCAACATAGCGTGCCTGCATCAAAAAGGTGTTGAACTCTACCAGCAATGCAGAATTGCAGTAGCTCAAAAGAAACGTGAGATGTGTGAATTCAGAGAATCCGGCCCAAATGTTCACAAGGATCATTTGTGCCTGACCTGTGGTAGAACGTTCCAAGCTCATATTGGTCTGGTCAGACACAGTCGGATACACTGTAACTTGACTCTAACTTTGGTCCTCTTCAAGAGTGAAGGGCACATTTTCTGCTTTTAAAAACATGATTCTGAGATGGGGTCCATGGGCTTCACCAGTCTGCCAAGAGGGGCCGATGGCAAGAAAGGGTTAAGAACCCCTGGACTAGATGATGGCACCTTCAAGCATCCAATGATTCACAAATATTTACTAAGTACCCAGGCACTATGTCAGACTCAGGGGACATAACCATCTCTACTTCCAAGAAGCTCACGTTCTAAAGTAATTAATTCTGACTTCAACTCTAAATCAACCATTCTATGGTCTCCTAAAACAAGCTTTGCTTTAAATTTGGGATAAAATCCATCTTTTCTGTTGTTGTTGTTTCCCACCAGCTGACCCAGTTAGTGACAGAGATCACAAAAGAGGCAGCGGGGCACAGCAGATTAAATGAAGGAGCTCAGACTGATCTCGGCATTGGCCGAGGGAATTTTCCCATTGGAAATTTCATGAAACTGCAGGTCTACTACAAATTTAAAAATAATGAGAGATGTCAAAGTTAATTTACTGTGGATCCTCAAACCCAAAACCTTTAGAAGTGGCAGGGAACTTAGAAGTCATGCGGTCCACCCTGCTTTCCATATGGGGAAAGTGAGGCACATAGTGGGGCAAAGAGGCCCTAAGTGAGACAGCTGGGGTTCTGACTCCAAATCCAGCATTCTCTCCACTAACACAGACTGCCCTGTTCACATTATCCTGAGGAGAAAAGAGAATGACCTTCATTCTGTTATTCTGAAGTAGTTTAGTTACCTGAGCCAGGATTTTCAAAGGCCAAACATTGACAGAAAATAGTCTTCAGCAACCAAGGAGGCTCCCTAATGTTTGGCCTTCTTTCCACTGATCTTTAACACTATCTAATAAGCCTTTTTTGCAGTTTCGGCCTAACTGGGGATTAGTGGTGAGGATCTTTTCTCTGGGGAATGCAGAGATGGTGACCAGAGGGAGCGTCTTGATGGGAACACACTCACCTGGAGATGCTTTGTGAAGCATCTCTCCTTCCCCTGCCCTCCTCCCTTCCCCACTGCTGTCTCTCCCCTGAAACAAGGAAGACATAAATAAATGCAATTCTTCCACATATGGTATGCAGGAACAGGATATTACTGTTTCAAGCAAATTCATTTTTTAAACAGTAGGGTTTCTTATGAATACCAAAACACTCTGCTTTCCTGTCTCACTGGAGAAGGGCTGGAGATCATAAAACATTCTAGAGACGAGAACGGACCATAAAAGTCTAACGGCTAACGCCAGTATAAATCTGCACAATGGCACATCTAAAAGGTGTCTGCACGTCCAGCTTCTGACTGAATGGTTCACCACTACAAGGGGCAACGTGATCTAGGGTCAAAGAGTTTGAATGGTCAGGAAGTTTTCCTTACATGCCAATGACAACTTGATCTTCAGGGATCAGACTCTGTGTTCCTAGAGCTCCCCTGTTAGAAGGGAAGCTCCTCAAGAAGTCTCCTTGGGTCACACTGGTTTCTGTATTCACAGTGCTTAGTACAGGGTCTGGCTCCTCTCTCCTGATTCTCCTCCTCCCTATCTGACCCCTTCTCTATCTCCACCGCTGGAAGCTCCTCCAGATGATGCCTCTAACCACAGGTGTCCCTCAGGGTTCCCTCCTGGGCCCTCTTCTCTTCTCCCTCCATACTACACACGGTGATCTCATCAGCTCCATGGATTTAATGACCACTTTTATGCCGATGATCCTCAAATCTACCTTTCCTTCCCCAGCCTCTCTGCTGACCTCCAATTTCACCTCTCCAACTCTCTTTCAGACATCTCCAACTGGCTGTCCAGTAGACATCTTAACTTAACATGTCTAAAACAGAACTCATTCTCTTTCCCCCAAACCCTCTGTCCCCTCCCACCTTCCCTATGACTGCAGAGGGCATCACCAGCCTCCCAGCCCCTCCAGCTCACCGCCCAGTGGTTATCCTAGATTCCTCATTATCTCTTATCTCCCACATCCAAGCCTATTGATTTCACCTCTGCAGCATCTCTCCATTACACTCCCTCTTTCTCCTCTGAGGCGGGTCCAGGCCCTCACCACCTCATACCTGGACTACTGTAGTAGCTGCTGGGGGCAGGGGTGGGGGGGGGAGGATTCCTGCCTGTCTCAGGTCCACTCTCCATTCAGCCACCAAAGTGATTTTCCTAAAGCATAGTAAGTCTGATCACGTCACCCTCTACTTAATAGACTCCAGTGGTTTGCTATTGCCTTTAGGATCAAATATAAAATGCAGATTGGAATTCAAAGCCCTCCCTAGCCTATTCCCCTGGCCCTTTTCAGGCTTCTCCCACCTCATTCCCCCACATGTACTCTTCAATCTAGCGACACCATCTTCCTGCCTATTCCACAAACAAGATGCTCTATCTCGGCTCTGGGCACTTTCTCTGGCTGTTCCCTGGCCTGAAATGCTCTCCCCCCTCATCTCTGCCTAATGTCTTTCCTGGCTTCTCAAACTAAAATCCCAGCTTCGCAGTCTCCCTGCCTCACGCCCCTCCTTTTGCTAATCTGTCCTACATACCACTGATAAGGTAATATTCTCAAAGTACGGGTCAGACCAGGTATGTCATTCCCCTGCTTAAGAAATTCCAGCAGACTGCCACCAAAACTAAGGTCAAATATCAACTCCAACATCTCTACCAGACTCACTATACCCCACTCATGCACTTTGTAGCTCAGCCAAACTGACCTTCTTGTTGTCCGTCCCATGAGACCCCTCCATCCTCTGTTTCTGGGCATTTTTACAGGCACAGTTTGAAGTGTCTCTTTGCCTCTTCAAATTTCCAATCTCCTTTTTCAAAGCTCACCTCAAATGCCACCTTTTATGAGGAATAGATAGGCCTCTTCTGATCGCTCCCACAAATTTGGAGACTCCCTCACCTCCACTTACTTACTTGTATCCATGTTGTTTTCTCTGATAAAAAAAAATTTAGTTCCTTGAGAGCTGGGGCAGTTTCACTTCTGTGTATTTCCTCCGTACCTAGCCTACTTCCTCTCAATATTACTTGTTGATTGATAGATTGAAAATGAGTTGTGATAATCGTCAGCACCAATAACAATTCATATTTCTTTCTAAACATTCTATTATTGTGTCCCTCTTTAAAGACTGAGTCAAAGCCAAAAGATTAGTTCAATGGGTACGAACATCTAAGTACAGATGGCCTATAACTGACTATTTCTCTAAGTTCATCAGGAATGAAGTAGAGAGCTGAAGGAGTCCAGAGAGCTCATTCAACTCCCTTATTTTACAAATAAGTAAGACAGTGAGGACTTCAGAGGGTAAGGGACTTGCCCAAGGTCAGTCAGTCAGTCAACTAACAACTAGCATTTATTAAGCACCTACTATGTTGTAAGCACTGTGCTAAGCATTAGGGATACAACAAAAGGCAAAAATAAAAATATAAATAATACCAAAACAACCTAGTCCCTGTTCTCAAAGCCAAACAGCAGAGGCACCATGCATACAACTCTATACTGGGAAAGGCTTTTTGCAGAAAATAGATCTTTAGGCAGAAATGAGGAAGGGGAGCATTTCAGGCATGGGCAACAGGCAGTCAAATACCAGGAGTCGGGAGATGGAGTGTAAGGTATAAAACTCGAAAAGTCAACACGGAACTCCCCTTTGCCCCAATCCCACAGACCCTTCTCTCCACTTCCATCCCACAGCACGGGCACATCTGACCATGTTTAGGTTTTCTCTGCTAGGCTTCTGAAGACCCAGGGGTTTGGAGAGCTTTTATGATGGTACATGGCCCCACTTCCTTGTAGATATGTAGACATAAGTTTAATTTTATCTCTTTAAAGTTAAACATGAAAAATCCTAATATGAGAAGTGAGAATTAATTTCTGGAATATATTTGCCAGGAAAAAGACCACCAAACATCAATATTTGGTATCATGAATTTATCACATGTATTTCCTGGCATATAAATTCCTTAAAACTTTTTTTAAAAATAATTTTTTATAGTATTTATTTTCAGCTATATAATTCCTTAAAACATTTAAAAATTAATCTTTTACATTATTAAGCATTTATTTTTCTCTGTTTTACCACCACCACCTGAAAAAAAGGAAAAGCAAGACCTTTATAATAAATAAACATAGCTAAGCCCCCCAAATAGGATTTATATGGGCCATGTCCAAAAAGGTCCACCTCCACAGGCAGCCTGAGTCCATCCCCTCTCTGTTGGGGGGTGGAGAGCAGCATTCTTCATCAGTGGTTCTCTGGCATCATGGTGAGTCATTGTATTGATCGGCCTAGCATATAACGCTCAGGCCGAAATGAAAGCAAGAAAACTGTGAGGCCCATTAACTGGATGGATTACCAGAGAAGCCGCAGCTCTTTTCTTTCTCTCTTGGCCATTTCCCTGGCCCCAAAGAATCTCAATTAATGAAAGAAACATTTCAAGTTAAGCCAATATAGACGAGAAGAAACCAAACATGGAAATAAGAGGCCCCCAGGACTTTGTACAAACACTGCTTGTGAACTCATCTGCGCGACCTCCGGGGATTCACATCCGCAGGCCCCCAAATGTCATTAACCAGAAACAGGGCCTGGTGATACTTGAGTGGAGAAAGGGGAGATTTCCCAGAGAGAGGCTGTCTGTGGGTGTTTACGTTCAAATACAGTCCACGTTGGGTGGGAGTAATGGGGGCAGGAAACCAGGAGGCACAAAAATCTGGCAAGCAACTCCTGCATGGAAAACCAGGGACAGAAATATTTGGTCCAATGATGAGTATTCCAGTGTGGAGGGCTAACCTGGGGTTGGCTCCAGTCTGCAGAGGGATAACCATCAGTCCTCCTCCCCCTGTGCCCCCTCCAAACACACTGAGCAACTCTGTGAAATTTTTAATCACATAAAAATGACTTTCAGTCAATAAGCATTCATTAAGCACCTACTATGTACCAGGCACTTGGGGAAGATATGAAAGAAGGCAAGAAAAAGGTGCTGCCCTCAAGGAGCTCACAATCTAATGGGAAGCCAACAAGAAACAAATGTCAACTTGACTTTGACCAATCACTGGGCTTTGAGCATGGCAGACGGCGGTCACCTCCTTTCCAGATACTGGCTTTCCACTCTCCTAGATGCAAAGAAGCTTCCCACTATGACACGGTCTTTCAAAACACATGGGCCATTATCCCACAGCAGAAAGACTAAAGGACTTGGTATTGGGGAGCACTGGGTTCAAATCCTGCTTTCCACAATTATGACCTATATGAACTTGGGTAAGTCACCTGCCCGGTCTCCTCAGCTGTAAAATGGGGAGATAACAGTGCCTACTTCCCGGGGTTGTTGTAAAGATGATGACAATAAAAACAATAAAAATAGCTACACAGCTATGCCACGTGCCAGATGCTGAACTAAACACTTCCTAAATATTACCTCATTTGATCCTCACAATGACCCTGCAAAGTAGGTACCATTATGATCCCTATTCTACAGATGAGGAAACCGAGGTAAACAGGTTAAGCATCTGAGGCTGGATTTGAACTTAGGTTTTCCTGATTCCAAGTCCATCATTCCATCCACTACAGAACCTGTCTGTGAGCTACTCTGATTGTTAGCGGGGAATCCAGTTATCCTCCCCAGATGAAATCAGGGACTGAACCAGAGCTCATGGTTCAAAGAACCAGGTGCCAAGAGCCGAAGGATCACGTGAATTTGTTTGCTGACACCTTGATGATCTTAATGTGACCCTGGTCAGTATGCCTGGCTGGACTCACAGATCAAAAACAGGAAAGGTAAACTGAGGTTCGTTGAGGTTCAGTTCAACTAATTTCAATTCAACACGAACTTAGGAAGCAGCTGCTGTGTTCTAGGTGCTGTACATACTGGGCACGAGAGCAAACTAGTCCCTGTCCTCAGGGAGCTTCTCAAGCAGTAGGAATGTACGGAGATGAGTATGCCAAATGATTTCAGTGGCTGGGCCCTGACCAAGGAGGTGCTCAGAGAAGTCCTTGAGGAGGACAGGGTGCCTCCAGGGACCTAGGGATTCCATGACCGAGAGCAGCCCAGTCACAAGATACAGCCTGGGCAAAGGTAGGATGTTGGACACTGTTGAGGGAAAGGTCAGCAGAGTATGAGAAAAGTCTGGGACCTTACACTGGAACCAGATGGTGATGAGCTTGAAATGCCAAACAAGAGAGTCTACATTCTGTTCTCAAGGGAGTAAGAAGGCACCGTGGCTTTCTGAGCAGGGGAGTGACGTGATCAGACCCAGGCTTGATGAAAATTATCCTGGCAAGTGTGGAGGATGGTTTAGAGAGGGGAGAGACCATGAAGGTGTAACTGCATAGCCTGGTCAGAAGCGATGAGGTCTGAACGAGGGCTGGTGGCTCTAAATGGGAGAGGGTCTGGGAAGGGAAGGGAAGAGAGGAAGAAGAAGGGAAGGAAAGAGGAAAGAAAGGAGAAGAAGAAAGGAAGAGGAAGGAAAGAAGAGGAAGGGAGAAGGAGAAGGAATGGAAGGGAAGGAAAGGAAAGGAAAGAGGGAAGGGGAGAGGGAACAAAGAAAAGGAAGGGAAGGGAAGGGAAAGAACATTTATTAAGTGCCTCCTCTGTGCCAAGCACGGCACTAAGTACTTTACAATTATCATTTCATTTGATTCTCACAACAGCCCTGTAGGATAGGTGCTCTTATTATCCCCATTCTACAGTTCAGGAAACTGAGAGAGACAGTGGCGAAATGATTTGCCTAGTGTCACATGGCTACTAAGTCTCTGAAGCCAAATTCAAACTCAGGTCTTGCTGACTCCAAGCCCAGTTATCCATTGCACTGCCCAGCTGCCTATATCAACATGGCCAACTACTGGCAATGGATTTATTATAGGTGGTAAGGGAGAGGGAGGATAGCTTCCAAGTGGCAAAGTCCATGCTGGGAAGTCCTTACATGGCTGAAATCACAGGTCCGGATGCCCTCCCTCCAAAAACCCCCCAAACCAGAAAGCACTAACTATGCCAGGTACCAAGGGCACTAAGATGAAAGAAAGACCCATGGCCCCTGTTCTCTAGGAGCCTGGAATTGGGGGCAGGGCCAGGGGCGGGGGTGGGGGGAGAAGTACATGCCCACAGATGAGCAGGACCCAAGTTAGTGCACCGGTCAGTGCCAGAGGGCCAGGAAGGATTCTGGGAGGGAACGAAGGCTGGAAGCTGACTCCCAGAAGAAACTTGGGCAAGTCATGTTACAAAGTGAAAAACCCTTCAACAACACGCCTAACCACCTCCAAATGTAGCCATTTTGCAAGCTGAGATGTTTGTATTTTGTCATCTGAAAGCAAGCACATACTGTCCCCTCCGCATACCAGGAAGGCGGTGGAATGCAAACAAAGACAAGGGATCTGGATCTGGCCAGACCACAGCAGAGCTCATGGCCTGCCCCACCCCACTCCCCAGAAAAGCTCTGGGACATGGGATGCCAGCCTGTCCTGCAATGCCAGGGGGTTACTCTCTTAGGCTACAGATGAAAAGGGGGCAACTGTAAGAGACGGGGTGGTGATGGTGGCCAGCACTAAGATGGAGGCCATGTAAGCTTGTGGGAAAGACACTGTAGAAGAATAGAAGAATTGGCAACTGGTGGGCCATGCAGACGAAGGGGAAGGAACAATTGAGAACGCTGAGGTGGTGCTAGAAGTTAGAGAATGATTTCATATATACATATACATACACATATAGATACAGAGATATATTTGTGTCTAATGGTAGCCATCTCCAGGGTGGGGGGTGAGGGGAGGGAGGAAAAAAAATGTACATGATGACTCCACTATATATTTGAAAGGAATAGCAAGTTGTACATAACAGATTTGTAGTTTCATGTGCAATCATCTTTTTTTTATTACACTATGTTATGGAAATATTTGTTTTATTCCATAAATTAAAAATAAAATTTAAAAACTTTTTTAAAAAAGCAGCTAGAAACAGCTCAGTAGCACCCTGAATAGAGCACTGGGCTTGATATTTGAGAAGACCAGAGTTCAAATCCAGCCTCAGACATGTGCTAGCTGTATGACCCTGGGCAAGTGACTTTACCTCTGCCTGCCTCAGTTTCCTCAACTATAAAATGGGAATAAAAATAGGACCTCCCAAGGTTACCGTGAGGATCAAATGAGGTCACATTTATAAAATACCTCGCGCTATGCCTGGGATACAGGAAATGCTTAATAAATGCTTGGTTCCTTTCATCATTATGGAACTGGATAGCAGGATGAAGAATGGTGGCTTGGATAACATTCAGTGGCATTTGTGGATAAGGGAGGAAAGGTGGTGGGAGGCAGAAGGATAGGAGGGAGAGGGAGAGAGAGAAGGGAGGGAGGTGGGGGGAGAAAGGGAAAGGGAGAGGGGAAGAGAGAAAGAGAAAGAGAGAGAGAGAGAGAGGGAGAGAGAGAGAGAGAGAGAGAGAGAGAGAGAGAGAGAGAGAGAGAGAGAGAGAGAGGAGGAAGAGGAGTGAAAGAAAACCATGAGGGTAGACCTATAGTTGGGGGTCTTGTGGTATTGATGGTGGTCCAGAAAAAGAAAGAGAAAGAGAAGTAGTAATTGGCCAGGTCAGAACAAGAGCATAAGAAAGCAGTGCCATAACCACACGGAAAGGAGAGAATATCGAGGAGGAGAGAGAGGTCAATGGTATCAGGCAGTACAGAAAGGCTAAGAAGGATGAGGATGCAGAAAAAAAGCAGGCTAGGCCTGGAAGAGGTCATTGATCATTTTGGGGAAGGAGAAGGTCAGAAGACAGATGGAAAAGAGCTGAGAGGTGGAGGTAGCTCTTGATTTGCAAACAATTCTATCTAGCTGAGTTAGTTGGTTTAGCTAAGTTACTTATTAGCCCAAGCAGCCTGGAAGCAGGAAACCAGAAAGACAAAAGTGACTGTTATAGTAGCGGTAATTAATAGGAGCCAGAGCGACAGTGTAGACAGCCTGACTATAAGAAAAGAGGCAGGAAAATTAGAAAAATGCGGAAGCAAGAATTCAAACTAAGGGTAGATTCGGGCCACTTGGAACAGTCAAACAGTTCCTTTGTGCCTCAAAAGGCTATGAGTATCATCAACACTACATTAGAGCATTGCAGCAGCAATATTCATTTCAGAACTACACTTCTTAATAAATGAATAAATAAATAAGAAATAAATGTTTCTATAAATATTTAAGCTAGGTGGAACAAAGCACTTTTAAAGTATAGGTTCCTATCAAGCCTGGTGCCCTGTCTGCTACTGGGGTCATATCAAGGACGCTTTCCAGGGGTATACAGAGGACGAGCTAACACTCTCATAATTTTATTCCATTATAAAAAGCAATTGTCGGCAGTACAATGAATATAAATAATAAGTATAAAGTAACAAATAAGTAATAAATATAAAATGATGATAATAACAGGTTAGTGACATGTTCTAGGACCATTCCTAATGGAACCCCATCAAAAAAAGATGAGAACAAGATAATGGTAACATAACAACATGGCTGAATACTTTAAGACACCCTGAACTCAGCATTGAAAAGGAAGAACTCTTAAAGCAATTAATAACTTTGTAATACAGGTCTTAATGTACACTTTGGGGAGCTATAAAATGAACCACCATAGTTCTAGAAACTTTATTACTAAAGCCTCGTAAGATATTAAGGAAACAGGAACCATTGCCCTAAGGCGGCTATTGAAAGACTAAAAACTTCCTTGGCAAAAAGGAGGAAAGGACTTTAGATGCTGGTTAAAATCTATAGAAAATCTTACGAAATAAGAGGCCATCGTTTTGATGAGAAATAGTATAGGCTCGTAACATGTGTACACAGAGGGCTCTTGGAGACATCTCCAAGGAGGTGGAGAGCTGGTTGTTAAATTTTCACTGCGAACATTTACACCTCGCTAATCCAAAATGCTACAAATCCAGGCTTGACCTTCTGTTTTGTTGATCGTCTTTGCTGACTTCTTATTTTGTTGACTCATGGAGCAACTGTTAACAATGCACATGAACCTTAAAAGCGGACGCTGTTTTCTGAGAGCTGGTGATGGTGGTTCAGCATTCATCAGGATGCCCTGCACACACCCAGTTGGATTTGGCGGATGTGACCGAGCATGGATTATCTACACACAGGCGGAGCCCATGAAACAACTAAGATCCAACCGTAGAATCTAAAGGCCCTCCACGGGCCACAGCTGTGCGAACTCAATCAATAACGACTGGCAGAAACGTCACCAGAAAAATGCCACGTCACGCAGATCTGCTGCTGGAAAGAGGGGCGGCGATGGGACGGGCGTGGCGGCAATTCCCGAGCGGCTCATCACCAACATAAATGACAAAAGGGTTATCCTCAAAGATCCTGGATTCAGGGAGCACCGCAATGAAGTGGGAGAAACTGCTGAACAAATCACTGGGTGCTGTAAAAGTAGAGCACCACGACCTGACGGCAAGAATTACACATCAGAAGTCTACTGGGTTTCTTGGGCTCAGAGATGATAAAATCGCACGCTACAGTACAGACTTCAACATATCCCAGAGAACTCAACCAAAAATGATGCTAACAGCTAGCATTTATAGAGTGCCTACTAGGTACCAGGCGCTGAGCTTATTAACATTTTACAGATAGTATCTCACAATCCAGGCAGGTAGGCGTGATTACGCACGTATGTATGTGTGTGGGTATGTATATATGTTATTACTATATGGAAACTGGGTCATTGTCACACACCTAGCTCTTGCCCACAGTCACCCGGACATAACTGACCCATTAAAAACTTAAGAACAACATTTTTAATAGATGCTGCTGTACCTAACACTCATACTCTTCAAGCTTTCAAAATGGGGAGAATTAGCAGAGACCAAAATCACATGGGAACAGGGTGAAGGGTATGGCATTCCTCATATGTCCCTTCTATTACTATACTTGGATGGACCAAGGATGCCTTCATCCTAATGCTTTTATTCAACTGCAAAAATCAATTATTTTATCTTCCTGTCCAACATTTAATTTAAAAACAAATTATAGAATACATTTGTCCCAGGATGCTTTCTGTCTTAAGACAAGGATAATCCATTGACCATGTCAGGAAAGGAAGGGGAGGACAAGGGTAAAGTATTGAGATGTTAGCCAAGGTGCCACATACAGGGGAATTTGTGTGCCCTGAGATTGTTACAAGTACCAGTAAAGGCCTGAAGGAATTCTTGAGATGGTGGCACACTGGCCTATGGCAATACCAATGATTGAGTCTGGTCAGTGGGGCACAGCTGCTTCTTAGAAGGAAAGACCCAGACAAGGCAGCATGGGTCGCAGGCTGGTCCTTGCCAAAACAGGAGAGAATGGGCTTAGCCCAGAGGACAGCTCCCAGAGGGAGAGTCCTTTCTCCATGGTCTGGTACCATTAGAAGGCAATAAACATGGGGACAAATCAGAGATACCGATACTCCATGTACCAGCAATGCCTCCATGCAAATGGCGCTGACCACCAAGGTGGGCAAAACATGAATGTGAAAGAAACAGACCAAAGACATGGGTACTTGAATGATGCATCAGATTTACATCATAACACAATTAGAAACAACATCGCCAGTTAAAGGTAAAAGATTTGTGCTACTTTTTGTGAACAGTCCCCTCGGCTCCAAGTTGTACAATGATAGCTTCATTCCTAAGTCTAGGATAGATGAAAAAAGAGGGAAAAGGTCAACAAATACCTTACTTACTTCAGTAAGAACTTCCACTCACTCCGTTTTGGTAAGCCTGTCAATCTGCCTAATGATATGGTGGGCACTGGCCCCCTGGCCATAAAGAGACCCTTGGAGAGCTGCGACATGAAGAATTCAGGACTTTCTGGCATGTCAGCAAGCACCTGAAGGAATGAAGCCACTCTTGGGCCCTGCGGGACTCCAGAAATTGTGGGACAGTGGATGCTAATGGTGACGAAGTCAAAAGACTTAGAACCAAACATGAGGTTCCTTTCAGAGAGGGAGAAAATAAGCATGTCCTTAATATGTGGCCAGTACTGTACTAAGCATTTTAACAATATAATATGACCTTACAACAACTCTGGGAGCAAGGTGTTGTTATTACCCCCTTTTACAGGTGAGAAAGTTGAGGCAGAGGCTAAATGACTTGTCCAGGGTCACACAGCTAGCAAGTACCTGAGGCTGGATTTGAACTCAGGTCTTCCTGATTCCAGACCCAGCACTCTAGCCTCTGTACCCACCAGCTGTCTTTCCTAGCTCTTATCCTACAATCCTATCTTTTTTATTGCATTGTCAGCATCAAAATCTTCAGTTTGGCTACATTTCTGTGGCTTGTTGTAACTCAGCAACCAGTCTAGAAGCAATATCTATGGAAGCATTGTCCCCTGGGCAGCGTGAGGACAGCATCCGGACATTCCACATCCCTGATTCCTCATGGGTATTGATGAAAGGGACCCAAGAGGTAAGGGGGTGGGGATTACAGATGGAGGAAATCCCAAGGTTACTGGCATTGTTCAACTGGAAATCACATTTCACGGTTTTCAAGAGAGAAAACAAACCATTTGCAGTGAAATTCCCATCTGTATGCCAGCTCTTCAGCTGGGAGAAAGAGCTAACACGCAGGCTGTCAGTCAGGGTCCAAAATGATCTCCAAGTCTCACAGCCTGAGAGTCCAGCCAAGAGGATTTACTGGCCACTGAGTCCTGAGGCACAGAGAAATTAAGTGACTTCCTGAGCGTCTCATAGGTAGTAAGTGCCTGAGTCAAGATTCAAACTCAGGTCTTTCTGACTCCAAGGCCAATCATTCAGGCATTAAATAGGCATTCATTAAACTTCTGCTGGGCAGCTAGGTGTTGCACTGGATGGAGTGCCAGGCCTATGGTCAGGAAGACTCACCTTCATGAGTTCAAATCTGGCCTCAGACCCTTACTACCTGTGTGACCCTAGACAAGTCATTTAACCATGTTTACCTCAATTTCCTCATCTGTAAATGAGCTGGAGGAGGAAATGGCAAATCACTCCAGTATCTTTGCAAAGAAAACTCCACATAGAGCCATAGGGTCAAGAACTGGACATTACTGAAACAACAACAACAAAAACTTTTGCTATGTGCTACATGCCAGGCAGTGTGCTAAGTGCTGAGGAGACTAAAAAAAAAAAAAGGCACAAGCATGGTTCCTGCCCTCAAGGCGCTCCCATTCTACTGCAGAAGACAATCTGTAAGGAACTATGCATGTACAGATACTTTCAGAGCAGATGAAAGGCCATCTTGGAGTAAAGGCACTAGCCATGGGGTGAGAATAGAGTCTGGGAAAGTCTGAAAGAAGGTCAGATTGGAGCTGTCTTGAACGAGCCCAGGTGACCAAGGAGGGACAACATACCAGACATGGGGCGGATAGTCAGCGAAAAGGCCGGGAGACAGAGCAAGCAACAACATGGAGCCCTGTGTCAACAGATCAGAGTATCTGGTAGAGAGTTAAGGCGTAAGAAGGTGGGAAAGGTAGGAAGTGGCCAGGTCGTGAAGGGCTTTGAACGCCAAGTAGAATGTTTTATATTTGATCCTGGAGGTAAAAGGAAGCTACTGGGGTTTAATGACATGTTGGATTTGTACTTTAGGAAAATGCCTTTGGAGGCTGAGTGAAGATGGACTCAAAAATGGAGATACCTGAGGCAGGATGACCCACCAGCCGGCTACTGCAATAATCCAGGAGTGAGATAAGGAGGCAGTAAAAGCAGAGAGGAGGCATATAGGAGAGGTGCTGTTAAGGTGGGGACAAGCTGGAGATGGAGCTGAATGCTGGCTCTGCCACTTACTACCTGTGACTTAGCCTCAGTTTCCTCATCTGTAATAAAAGAGGGGGTTGGGCCAGATGTTCTTTGAGGTCCCTTCCAGTTCTAATCTATGACCTGTGGTCCTCCAATGCCTCATCGCTACATGGTGATGACCTCAGAATCAAAGAATATCAGAGTGGGATGACAACTCACCCCTGAAGGATGCCCTCTGTGACATACTTCACAAGTGGTCATCTGGCCTCTGCTCAAGACCCTTGGGTTCTTGAAGGCTTTGTCATAAAACACAAGCTCTGGAGACTTCTGCCATGTTTGGGTCTCTGAGGATTGACTTAGCTAGCTTTGGAGAGGTAGTCACCAGGTTGACTACAAGATAATGGATTTTCTGGTCATAGGAACTCTATAAGACCCATGCACAATGTCATAAGAGGGCTGTGGTCTCTGTATCCCATACTCTCATACTGTTCCATCTGCCTTATATACTTCCTTAAAGCACACAAGAAGTGACTCTAAGTCACAGGGGAGATGCTTTCTGTGTTCCTCAGAGCATGAAAAAGGTGATATTAAGAAAAGAGCAGGCACACCCTTCTTTGTGTGTTTCCTTCACAAATTCTGTTAGCTTCTCTCATCTCTCTACTGTGCTAGCCTAATTGGACATTCATCCCCCTGGTGGACTCTGCTGTCTAGACAAACACCATTTCTGCTCTTTACATATGGCACCTCACCTCCCATTTCTGTAATTTTGCACAGGTCCCCTTCCATTCCTGGAACGACCTCCCTCCCCACCTCAGACCCAAGGAATCCTCCTTTTCCTTCAAGACTTTCTTCATGAAGCCTCTGCTGATCCATCTGGGACCCAAAGAATCCTCCTCTTTCTTCAAGACCTTCTTCATGAAGCCTCTGCTAATTCATCTGGGACCCAAGGAATCCTTCTCTTCCTTCAAGACCTTCTTCATGACGCCTCTGCTGATCCATCTGGGACCCAAAGAATCCTCCTCTTTCTTCAAGTTCCTCTTCATGAAGCCTCTGCTGATTCATCTGGGACCCAAGGAATCCTTCTCTTCCTTCAAGACCCTCTTCATGAAACCTCTGCTGATCCATCTTAGACACAAGGAATCCTCCTCTTCCTTCAAGACCCTCTTCATGAAGCCTCTGCTGATCTATCTTGGACCCAAGGAATCCTCCTCTTCCTTCAAGACCTTCTTCATGAAGCCTCTGCTGATCCATCTGGGACCCAAGGAATCCTTCTCTTCCTTCAAGACCTTCTTCATGAAGCCTCTGCTGATCCATTTCAGATCCAAGGAATCCTCCTCTTCCTTCAAGACCCTCTTCATGAAACCTCTGCTGATCCATCTTAGACCCAAGGAATTCTCCTCTTCCTTCAAGACCTTCTTCATGAAGCCTCTGCTGATTCATCTTAGACCCAAGGAATTCTCCTCTTCCTTCAAGACCTTCTTCATGAAGCCTCTGCTGATCCATCTGGGACCCAAGGCATCCTCCTCTTCCTTCAAGCACCTCTTCATGACGCCTCTGCTGATCCATCTGGGACCCAAGGAATCCTCCTCTTCCTTCAAGACCTTCTTCATGAAGCCTCTGCTGATCCCAACAACCAGCAGTCACCTCTTTCCCAAACTACGTTCTACTTAACAATGTATTTATTTGCTTCTATTTTCTTTAGATTGAATATAGATAGATGGACACATACATACTTATATATGTAATCACCTTGAAAGTAGAGACTGTTAGATTTACTGTCATTTGTACCCTCAGGGCCTAGGGTAATGCCTGCATATTCCATGCACTTAATAAATTTTTGCTGATTGATATCACTGCTCCTGCATGGGCTACAGCTACAGTTACTAGAGATTCAGGAAAGAAAGGTCTTATCTCCTAAGTCCTTGACCCCATCAAATGGTTCATCATCAGAAACTGATAGGATTTTGTTGGTGGAAAGGACATGAAAGAAGAGGCCTCACCCTCAGCTTTGCCACTGTGTCCTAAGGACCCTAGGCCCTTTCCATCTGACTTATAGCTGAACCCTTCCCTATGTGTTATCTCCTACAATGGAATATGAGCTCGGAGAGCAGGGACTAGAAAGAGTTTAATAAATGCTTTATTCTTCCCTTTATTCAAGGATAAATAAGGAGACAAGGGTTAGGTGGAAAGGTCTATCTCAAGCCAGAAGCTGGAGGGATAGTCTGACATCATGGATTATGGCCTATTATACTCATTAAGAATTGCACTCTCCTACTTTAGCACTAATATGGGGATAGGGCAGTCAGGTGGATTTGGAACTGGTTGGATGCCAGACCCAGATTAGTCATTAATGCTCTTATACCTCCATGCTTCAGGGATTGGGACTTGGCTCTGTGCTGTTTAACATTTTAATCAACAATTCAGATAAAGGCATGATGGCCCAGTCACCAGATGGGCAAATGACATAAGGTTGGGAGAGACAGATAATGTGTTTGAGGCCAAAAAGATCTTGGTAGGCTAGAATGTTGAGTCAAATGTAATTAGTCTAAATCTAACACGGATAAATGTAAAATCCTATATAGGTTCAAAAAGTCAACTTCATAAATACAGGGGAGGAATATCTAGATGGCAATTTGCTTAAAGAAAATGTGGAGGCTTTAGTGGATTTCCAGATCAATGCTTGAAAAGGAGAGTAAGAGAGTCATAATGATGAAGATGATGGAGGAGACATTCCCATGGTCCTCAGTCCTGGTCAGAACACATCTGGAAAATGGTGTTCAATTCTAGGTACTGCATTTTAGAAAAGCCACTGATGAGCTTGAGGTTATCCAGACTAGACCTAGTAGAAGAGAGAAGGGATTCGAGATCATGCCATTTAAGACTGGCTAAGAGAATTGAGGGTATTTAGTCTAGAGAAGAAAAGACTTGGGTAGGGAGGGTATGGTAGGAATGTCTTCAGCATTTGAAGGACTGTCATGAGGAAGACAGAAAGGGATGGGGAGGGAAGGGAATAAGCAGAGGGAGTGACTTATCTTGCATAGCAATGGCGAGGGAAGCACAGTGGGTGGAAGTTGTACAGGGTCAGACTCATCTTTTTGTTGGCAACTATTCCTATAAACATAATCCTCTAGAGTTACAGGTTTCAAAGCAACCTCTCAAGTCAATCCATCAACCAACAAGCATTTATTAAGCACCTACTGTGTGCTAGTCACTGTACTAAGTGCTGGGGATGGAGGGAAGATGGGAAATTCTTTATGAAGGAAGAGAAAAAGCAAGAGGCAACATGTTGTAGTTCAGATTTTATCTCTAATATTGATATCATTACTAATATTTAATATTAACTGCTTTGTGCCTCAGTTTCCTTATCTGTACAGGACACTTGGAGATGGTCCTTTCTAGGTCTAAATCTGTGATTCTTTCTCTTACTTTCACCAATCAGGTATCCATGGGCAAGTCATTGAACCTGTTTGTTTTAAGCACTCAGATGCTTTGTTAAGTGACAAAAGAAAAAAAAATGTCCAAAAGATATTCTTAAATCAAGAAGCGAGAACATCCACTGATTCCAGAAAGTATTCTAGGGAAGCCCTTTGAAACTCTAAAACTGATTCTGGAGTCAGAAGATCTGAATTCAAATCCAGCCTAAGATACTTAGTGAGTGACCCTGGACAAATCACTTAACCTCTGTCAGTCTTAGTTTCCTCAACTGTAAAATATGGATAATAACAGCATCCACCTCCCAAGGTTGTAAAGTGTTTAGCACAGTGCCTGGCATACAGTAGGCGCTAACTCAGTGGATGTCTTCTTCCCCATTCCCTAATTAGATAGATTGCTAAATGCACTGGTGGGAGTAGATGCCATACTAGGAGTTCCTTGCACCAATGAAATCAAAGATGCATAGGCAGGAAGAAAAAAGATAAGCAAAGGTGAAGGACTCCCTCACCAGGCAAAGCTCAAGCCAAGAGTTTGTCCATCAGCATTAATCATGCATAAAGGTCCAGGTGGGTTTCCAGCCCATTCATCCCTCTTTAGAGTGGTTCTCGCATGAAAGCACAGAGCCTGTGTCATGAGAAAAGGCATCTGGTCCTGCTGATCTCTGGCCCTCTGTCCGTAAGGCAATTTTGTTCACCTCAGGAAACCACACTCTGCTCAATGGAAATCCTTTAGAGTGTGTTTGTCTGGCTAAGACTGTATCTTTGTCATGACATTGTGTGTGTGTGTGTGTTTGTCTGTGTGGATGTATACACGTGTGTAGGAGTATGTGTGTGCTCTGTGTTGGGGGGGTATGTGTATTTATGTGTACGCATGATATTTGTGGTGTGTGTGTATGTGTGTGTTTGTGGTATTTGAGATGCACAAAAAAGGGGACCTTAGAGAGTCCAACCTGTTCTTCTCAGAGGAGGAAAATGGTCATATGCCTTGGATCCAGCTAAAGTCCCCATCTATATACTCAATTATTAATCATTTACCAAGTGCCTTCTACGTGCCAGGCTCTGGGCATAAAAAGACACAAATGAAATATTCCCTGCTCTCAAGGCAATGAATGTTCCCTGCTCTCCCTTCCACTAAGGGAGATTATACATAATAAAGAATATATCATACATACACAAAAGAAAATTTTAAAGTATTCTTTGGGGAAAAGAGGAAGTCAAGGCAGTGTGTAATCATTATTCACCGACTATGTGCTAGGCACTGTCCTAAGTGCTGAGGGTACAGAGAAAGTCCCTGTTTTCAAGGAGCTCACAGTCTAACAGGGAGATAAAATGCAAACAGCTACACATAAAAAAGTTATATTCAGGATAAACTGGAAATAATCAACAGAAATCAGGCACCAGCATTAAGGAGGAGCTTCCCTGACAATAGGGGTCAGCGAGCTACGGTTTGTGGTCAAATCCTGCCCACTGCCTATTTCTGTATGACCTGTGAACTAGAAGAATGGGTTCTACATTTAAAAATAAAAATAAATAAAGCCCATGGATTGTGATTTGTAATGCCTGCTATACGGAGGCAGCAATGTTAGCTGGGACATGTAGGAAGCCAGAGAGGCGAGGAGATGGACATGAGGAAGGAAAGCATTCCAAGTGTGAAGAACAGCCATGAAAAGGCTTAATGAAGAAGCTATCATTTTAGGAGAGTTTCTGAAGGAAACAAGAGATTCTAAGAGATGGAGTGGGGATGGGAAGTTAAGTTGGAGAGAGAAAATGAAGTTTTATGTGAAAATGTACATGGCTTGTGAACCCTAAAGCAAAGATTTAGGCTCAAATAAAGGTATGTTGGGCTGCATCCCCCAGAACAATAGTAATGGTTGGCATTATTATTGTTGTTCTGAGAGAGGAGGCCAACAAAACTTTATTTGGTGCCTAATAGGTATGAGGAATCATGTCAGGCGGTAACAGGACAAAACAGGTCGGGGAGGTTCTTGGAGAGGAAATCACCATCTTGGAATGTTCTCAATCTTTCAATGGGCTGGGTATCAAACAAGACATGTACCAAGAGACAGGGAGGGCCGCCACATGGGGAAAGGGGCAGCAGGGCGTGGATATTTTTACCATATCAGTTCTGTTTAGTTGAGGCATCCATTAGCTTTTTGGGGGCAGACTTTCTTCTATTCAGTTCAGAGGAGAGCTGAAAATCACGCCAAGTTATATGGCTCACCAGGTATACTATTTTAGAGCCAGGTGGCGGTCTTAAAAATCATCTGTTTAAACCATGCCTTTTTACAGAGCAGGAAACTGAAGCTGAGAGAGAAGAAACGGCACACTGAGGTCACACAGCTATAGCCAAGAGGAGAATCCAGGCTCCGGTGTCCCATATGTATACTCTCCAGACGTGACCTTCAGGTATAAAAGTGAATTCTCCCAGAAAATCTATCAGTAAACACAACAGCTGGCCGTTACAAAGTGTTTTAAAGTTTGCAAAGCATTTTACATATCGTAATTTTATTTGGTCCTTACAACAACCCTGAGAGGTAGGTTTCACATGGGAGAAAAGTGATCTGTCCAGGGTACCACAGCAAGGAAGAATCTGAGGGCAGCTAGGTGGTCCAGTGAATAGAGCTTTGAGCCTGGAGTTAGGAAAACTCTTCCTGAGTTCAAATCCAGCCTCAGACACTTACTAACTGGGTGACCCTGGGCAAGTCACTTCACCCTGTTTGCCTCAGTTTCCTCATCTGTAAAATGAGCTGGAGAAGGAAACTCCAGTTTCTCTGCTAAGAAAACCCCAGATGGGGTCAGGAAGAGTCAGATGTGACTGAAATGACTGAACGACAACACCGAAGTATCTGAGACAGGACGCAGACTCAGGTCTTCTTGCACTCTTTCCCCTCAGCCACCTAGCTATAACGGTCAGTTTCCCCTCGTGAAGTATTTCAACAAAGGCTGACCCCCTGTTTGGTAAGCTGCAGAGAGGGATTCTTTTTCTGGTGCTGGAGCAGATACGGGCCTCTGAGACACCTCCTAGCTTCAAGATTCACTGTTTCTGTGAATGCTAGCAGCCAGCAGTCAGCTCTTAACCACCACTACCACAGGGTGGCTACTATTGGGCTGTTCCTGCCTCCTGCTTCATGTGGGCTCTGCCTGGCCCCTCCTAGGGCTGTCCTGCCTCTGGAGAGGAAGGAGAATCAGACTCCATGTACACTCTCCATATGTGACCTTTAGGTATAAAAGTGAATTCTCCTAGAAAATCTCAGCAAGTTTCAGAAAAAAGGAAAAGTTATCTGCTCTGATCAAATAGAAATCACCCACCTGCTAGATCAAGAAGCCATTGGATCTGATAATGTTGGGCATTCTAGCTGAATGTAAAGAAAGTACTGTTGGAGTTTATAGTTAACTGTGTTCCTTCCTCCCCAGCCCCTACACTGGACTGTGGGTTCCATGAGGGCACAGGCTGGCCGCTGTCGAAACTCTTACCTCCGTTGGTGTCCAACCAAGGGCCTGGCATTCAGTGCCTAATAAATGTATGTTGAATGAAGGTATGTTTAGTCTGGAGAAGTGAAGGCTTAGGAGAAAATTGCAAGCTGTCTTCAAGTACTGAAGGGCAGTCAAGATAGCAGAAGGAATAGACTTGTAATGCCTGGCCCCAGAACTAGGGGGATAGTTAGATGTTGCAAAGAGAGACTTCCTAACAATTAGAACTGTCCCAGAGTGAAACGGGCTCCCCTTGAGAGGTGATTAGTTCCCCGGCTTTGGAGGTCTTTAGGCAGAGCCCGTGTTGAGAATGGGAGAGAGAAGGCTCTTTTACCAGGTAGATGTTATACCAGGTCTTTGGAATCCCTCCCTTTCAAACTCTGAGATTTGGACCTTGGGTGAATGGATGAAGGGATGACTGACTGACTGACTGACTGACTGACCAAATGAATGAAGTACACGGTGGATCTCTCAGTGGGCGCTCTAGGTTTTCACTGATTCCTGGCTCTCAAAGACATAACTAGTGTGAACCAGTAATTTTCTGCCTAAAACAACTTTTAAGAGGGTTTCTTCACGTCTGAATTCTAGGAAGGGGAAAGCAGAGGCTTGCCTAATTGAACATAATTCTTGCTTTTAAATCCAAACCACTCCTCAAGCATTCTTTTTAGGTGAATAAAGATATGTCAAGGGGCTACTTCTGCTCCCATTTGCAACTGCCAAAAGAATGTCTTGTACGGGTGCCAAGAAGCCGCTTGAACACTGAAGGCTTTTGAAATTGTATTTTACAAAGGAATTTGTAGCCCAGGAGCAAGGGAAGGACAGTCTGCAAATATTCTGGCTTCTGGGTGACTGACGTGGGCTGGGAAATGGAACCACCTAGCTATGGAGCTGGAAGCACAGGAAGAAGCCGCTGTTTCATGGGTTGGGATGGATGATGACTTTGGTGAAACCGGAAAAGGAAAGAGAATGAAGGGCTGGCCTTCAAAATATCTTTATTAGTAGTAGCATTAGTGTTATTTGGTGGGGGTGTCCTAGACTTGTGATTTCACTGATGGGGCAGGCAGAGTGGTATCATCATCGTCACCACCATCACCACTGTCTTAGCACCGTCATCCCTAGCACCTATTATGCGTCAGGTGCTATGCTGAGCTTTCCAAATATTAGATCTGGATGGAGAGGACTTAGGTCCAAATCTGAGCTCTTTGTGTGATCCTGACCCGGCGGGCCTCAGTTTCCTCATCTATAAAATGCCAAGGTTGAACTAGATGCCTCGTAATGTCTCCTGAGCTGTAATTCTATCAACTCATGGAATTCTAGACCTTTCCTCTACCAAAAGAGAATTGTAACTTAGAGTCTCTGAAAACTGCCTGGGACACTGAAACATATGATCTGCCTACGGTTATTTAGCTAGTACATGTCATCAGGCCAGCTTTCTGTGTATTATCCCATCCTGCGTCTCACATTTACTATTACATAATTCATATTATAGAATTTATTTAAGGGTGCCTCTCCTATCTCCTATTACAGAATGAACATTAAAGCATTAATTTGTTTAAGGGGACAAACATCCACCGGCCTTGTTTCTGGAAAAAGAGGCTGATCTGTGTGTGCCCACGCATCATGGTATGGCTGGATTTGTTCAGTTTAATTTTGACAATCCACCACAGTCAATCCATCCCTCGCTGCTTTGCCAGCTAGTTATCTGTGTTTCTACTGCCTAGCAGAATCATGTCAAAATAAAGCCCCTCACCGATACAGATTGCAACCCATCACTGACTTGTCATCTTAGAGACTCAACAGAGCTTTAGAGGGGGAAAATGATTCACCCATGGTCACACAGCTAGCAAGTTTCAGAAATGGGACTGAAACACAAGGTCTTTCTGTTTTTTAGGCCAGTCCTGTAGTCATCCATTCTGCCTATATTTATACGAATTTAAGAAAAGTCTAGTGAGTGTGACATGGTTACTTTTGAAAACATTTCACAGGTAGGGTTTTGGCAAGATGAGGTCACCTTGGGGCTCAGCTTTATTGCCTTTTTTGGGGTTCTGAGACAGAGAAAGTGAGACAGAGAGAGAGAGAGAGAGAGAGAGAGAGAGAGAGAGAGAGAGAGAGAGAGAGAGAGATTCACCAGACAGCAAATAAATACCCAATGGGCTTTGCCAAACACAGAGACAAAAAGGAGACTTTGACACAGCATAGCCCCTGCTTTCCAACGGGAGAAGACAAAGGCACAGAGAACTACCACAGAAAGTGAAGAATGATGGATGCTTCTGTTCTCCGATCTATCTGTGATCTCCAAACATTCTCTCCACTACGCCCAGCCCAGACATGCTTGCCCAGCTTGGGAGATGGTAATCCTCTGTGTCCTCCTAGCAATCAGTCAGAGCATCCTTCAAGGCTCTCCCATGTTCCACCTCCTCCAAGAAGCCCTTCCCGAGCCCCTTAGTTGTTAGTACTCTCTCCCTACTCAAACGGCCAAGTGCCCTTCCCGAGCCCCTTAGTTGTTAGTACTCTCTCCCTACTCAAACGGCCAAGTGTTTATTTATTTATCTGGACACACGCTGACTCCCTCTAGTAGAAGGTGAGGTCTTTGGGGGAAGGGACAGCTTTTCACTTCGTCTTTGCACCTCCTGCGTCTAGCATGGTGCCCCGCACAAAGTCTGAGTCGAACAGATTCTTGCTAGATCAGACAGAATCTAGATAGAACCATCACACCAGTGTAGAGATGAAGAAACTTCATCCTGGTCAGGCAAAAATGGCGTGCCCCAAGTTACACAGCAAGGTTGTTATCAATCGCTAAACGTTCATTCAGCCCCTACTGTGTGCCAGGCACTGTGCTAAGTAAGGACTAAGCAATTTCCTCAAGGGGACAGCTATTCCATGGGACACACTGGTCTTTTGGCAGGTGAGGACGAGGAAATGGAGGACATGGTGGAGGCAGTGGGGGGAGTGAACTGCTTAGAAGGGAGGAAAGAAACGGTCTGGTAGGATGGAGAGATGTGCATCCCACAGGCCTGCGTCCCCAGTGGCTCCAGAGGAGGGCTTGTGTCTCGTGTCACAGAGCGCTTGAGCGGTCTGGGGAAGCTGCAGACCCCTTCTCAGAACAGAGTTTTCGAGTACATCAAATAAAAGCCACAAGGATTAGCCAGGAAAACAACAATATAGAAATAAAGTTGTCAAAAATATTAAGAATTCCACATTCATAGGCCTCCTGAAGTCGACCCACAGATACTAGCTTAAGAAGGCCCTGAAAGATCTTGATTAGGGACTCAGATTTAGAGTTGGAAGGAAAGGCCAAACTCTTGCTTTATATCTGAAGCCCTGAGGCCCAGAGAGGTTAATAGACTTGCCCAATGTCACACAGCTAGTTAGCAGTGAAGCCAGACTATGATCCCAGGTCCTCCAACTACACATTAGTCAGTGTCAGAAGATCTGAATCTCGGGCTGGCCACTCACTCCCTGTCAGATCCTGGGTGCCAGACTTCAGCTCCATCGGCCTCTTATAAAAGGAGGGGCCTGGATAAGAGGCCCTTGTCTGCTTTTGGTCTCTGAACTTCACATTCTAAGGCTACAGAGGTCCTGAGATACCCCAGCCAGGGACCACCTTTGCGGGGGCTGGCCAAATGCTATCTGGACCAGCCACGAGGAGGAGGAACAGGACGGAAGAGCCCAGGAGACCTGGCCTGTCTCTTCAGAGCTCTGGCGGAGTTTCCATCACTGGTGGCTAGAGTTCTGCAGTCCATCAGCCAGCATCCAGCATCGTTCTCTGTTCTGGTTCACACCCCCCAGGAGCCAGAACCTGGCAGTGAGTCAGCCCCAGCAGGCAGGCATGATGGCACAGGATGTTCCTGAGGATGCTTCTCCTTGACATAAACCCCTCATTGATGAGAGATCTCATGTAATCAGAATTATGATCGCCGTGTTACCAGCCTCAGCCCAGTAGCATCTGCTCACTCACCATTATCTGTTGCATAAAAGGGAACAGGGCATGTGTGTGTGTGTGTGTGTGTGTGTGTGTGTGTGTGTGTGTGTGTGTGTGTGTGTGTGTGCGCGTGCGTGTGCGCATGTGTGTGTGTGTGTCAACAGTCCTTTGTGTTACGGGCTGGAGGAATCAGCACTCAGAGGTGGAATGGACACAGCCTTAGGTTACCTACCGATGTCCCTGGAAACAACAAGGCTGTGCCACCCTGGTCTCAGAGACTAAGCAGGGTCGGGCATCCTTAGTACTTGGATGGGAGACTGCCTAGAGTGGGGAAGAGCTCTCAAACTTTCTTGAAAGTTTTTCATGTGTAAAATGGGTATCATATCACTTGCCTTCACAATGAATGGGGAAGGAGGTGGAGGAAGGGAGAGAATTTGGAACTTAAAATGAATGTTAAAAAAATAAAATATTTTGGCAACCAAAGTCTTTTTTTCTTAAATTTAATTTAATTTCTGAGCTATCAGTTCCCTATCTGGAGGTGAAGAGCATTTTTCATCATGAATCCTTGGGAATGTGGCTGGTCATTGTGTTGATCGGAGTTATGAAGTCTTTCAGAATTGATTATCTTGACAATATCATCATCATTGTATAAACTGTTCTGGTTCTGCTCACTTCACTTTGCATCAGTTCATATAAGTTGTCCCAGGTTTTTCTGAAAGCATACTGCTCGTCATTTCTTATAGCACAATAGTATTCCATCAAAATCACATACCACAACTTGTTCAGTTCTGCTATTCCCCAAATTTCCAATCCTTTGCCATTACAAAACTACTAACACTTTTTGTACATATAGTTCATTTTCCTTTTTCTTTGATCTCTCTGAGATACAGACCTAGTAGTATATATATATGTATATGGGCATGTATGTACATACATACTATATATACATACCATATGTATGTGTGCATGCATGCTATATATATATATATATATGTGTGTGACATATATACGTGACATATATACATGACAGATACACGCACACATATATGTTTCAGCAGTATTGCTGGGTCAAAGAAGGAATGTACAGTTTTAGAGCTCTTTGGACATAGTTCCAAATTATTCTCCAGAATGGTTGGACCAGTTCACAACTCCACCAGTAATGGATCAGAGTACCTATTTTTCCACATTCCCTCCAGCATCTGTCATTTTCCTTTTCTGTCATGTTAACCACTGGGATAGGTGTGAGGTGGTAACTTCGGAGTTGGTTTCATTTGCATTTCTTCAATTGTTAGTGATTTAGAACATTTTTTCATATAGCTATGGATAGCTTGGATTTCTTCCTCTGAAAACTGCCTGTTCATAGCCTTTGACCATTTATTGACTAGGGAATGGCTCCTCTTTTTATAAATTCGAATCAGTCTAATCATATCTTATAGATGAGACCTTTATCAGAGAAATTTGCTACAAAGATTTTTCCCCCAGTCTCCTGCTTCTCTTCTAATTTTAAGTACATTGGCTTAAGTACATGTGCAAAAACTTAATCAGGCAGCTAGGCGATACATAGATAAGAGTGCTGGGTCCAGAGTCAAGATCTGAGTTCAAATCCAGCCTCAGACACTAACTAGCTGTGTGAAGCTGGACAAGTTATTTCACTTTTGTCTGCCTCAGTTTCTTCAACTGTAAAATGGGGATAATAATATCAACTATCTCCCAGAGTTGTTGTGAAAATCAAATCAAATATCTGTGAATCACTTAGTACAATGCCTAGTATGCAGTAGGCACTTAATAAATGCTTATTGCATTCCCTTCCCCTAATCAAAACTCTTTATTTTACCTCCTGTGAAACTGTCTGCCTCTGGTTTGGTCGTGAACTCTTCCCATATCCCCAGACCTGACAGATAATTCTTCCCTGCCCCCCCCATCTGCTTACGAAATCACCTTTTACATCTAAATCACACGCCCCCTTCGAGCTTCTCTCAGCACACAGCGTGAGACGTTGGCGTAAGCCTATTTTCCGCCTACTTTCCCGTTCTCCCAAAAGCTTTTGGGAGAAAAAACAGTGAGCTTTTGCCCAAATCACTAGGATCTTTGGGCTGATCAAACACTAGGTTATGGGGTTAATTTGCTGCCTCCTCTGTTCCATTACTCCCTATCTCTACTTCTTATCCAGAAACAAACCAGCTCCCATGTTTCCTCAGTCCATGGCACCCTTGGTACCTTGGGGATTTCTGCCGGGCGACCCTGGGCTAAAAGAGATATCCAACAATCCTATTTATTAAGTAGATTAGGTCAAAAATGTAAATGCCCTGCAACACGCTGGGGGTGTGATGCCTCCTCCTTTGGGGACCATACACCTAGAACACCAGGTACCGGAGGTTTATGCAGGCAGCCTGGCTCTAGAGTCAGAAAGCCTGGGTTCAAATCCTACCCCTGACCCCTAATACTAAGTGACCTTGGACAAGTGATTTCATTTTCCTGAGCCTCAGTCTCCTCCCCTTTAAAATAAGACAGTAGGACCAGAAGGCCTCTAGCATTAGGATCTATAGCTGATATTTGGTCTTCAGGCCCAGTCTCGGTTCTTCTTTGGCTGTACTGTCACGGAAAACAATGAATATCAACTCATAGGAGCCTTCAACCGACAGCAGCAGAACACTTTCAACAGGGAAGTGCAACTAATGTATTTCATTTTCCATTTCTCCTACTCTTCTTTACCCACAGCCCACTGGCATTGGTCCCAGCTGTGACTCGTACGCACACGCGTAGCTCTCTTTTTTCTGAAAGCTCCTGAGACAGTTCACAAACCAGACAGGGCAACTCCATGAAAGAGGAATGAATCAATGAAAGAATAAATAAATAAGTTATAGAACGAAATGACATTTGCTATTAACAATTATAAAAGCCAAAAAAAAAAATCTAAATGAAAGAAAACAAGGTTGCTCACCCAAAGAGAGTCATTGCTTTCCCCTGGAATGAATGTCATTCCTAACTACATGTCAATGGCCGCATGTTCTCCCATGAGCGAGGAACCACAATCCAGCAGAAGACGATCGCCAACCAAGGGAAGAGGGGGAATGGAGCAGAGAGGGATGGATGTTGTGCGTGCACTTCAAGCCCACTTGGCAGCTGACCCTCAGTGACAGCAACTCTACCCACATGGTGACACACTTATTTCCTTCTGGGATGTATTTTCCCCCATGGCATACAAGGGAGAATTTTCTGTGATATTCTTTGGGGATGAGAAGGACAAAGAGGCTAGCGGAATCTAAGTTTAGGGTTGGACACAAAGCAGATGGGGCAAAAATCAAACGAGGGCCTAAAGATAGTTAAAATAACAAACACCCTCTCCCCACAAACTTGTAAGGTTCAAACCGTACCCTTCTCCAGACCTTCCAGGAAGGTTCTCCTTCTATCAATCCCCAAGGGTAGAAAGGATTTTTGTAAATTACAGGCTGCACACCACCATCTTTTTTTTTTTTCACACCATCATTTCTAAAAACAGACAGGATGCCAGCAGCTTAAGCCCCATTGATCTTGCCAAATACACGTCCATGTAGCAAACAAAAAAATTAATTAAACCAACGTGCATACTATTTCTAATGTATAAAGACCCTATAGAAGTAGGCTGGGTTTTCAGCTGACTGATCATTTTATTCTGGTGGCAGTAGGTGAATCTAAGGAACGGTGATCTAAAAAATATCGTTGGGGCTGCTCATGGGCCCATGACAAGGTGAGAGGAGCCTTATTTTGTCCTAGCCTAGTATTTATAGCTGGTAAGTGTCTGCTGCTGAATTTGAACTCAGGTCTTCCAGCCTCCAGGTCCAGAGCGCTATCTACCTCACCACATATATTTTAGACTAAATAAGCTATGTAGCAAAGAAAAACTATCAAGTTGGTGGAAGGACTCTTAGCACCAAAAGGCATTTTGCCCTGAGTAAACGAGTCGATAAGCATGTATTAAGTACCTACTATGTGCCAGGCATTGTGTTATACTTCCAAATCAAGACTGGCCCTTGGCTGGATTTTCATTCTGCTTTGTCTTTCTATATACTGATAGCACATTACCTCAGAATGGGAAAGGCCCACAGAGATGGTGTTGAATGTTGTATCTTCCCTCCACGGATGTGGAACAGAGAGCAGAAATGGCCACATGGCCACAAGCCCCAGGGCAGAGCAAGTGAAGGGGTTTACTAAGCGGCCACTACCACCGCCACACGCTGAAGATACAAAAATTAAGAACAAAGCAGCCCTGCCCCCAAGAGGCTTCCAGTCTATGGACATTATATAAAGAATAAATACAACCTTTTGTTTTCTCATGGGGGGTGGCGTAACAACAATTAGGAGAAAGGGGAAAGGCATGAGTAGGACAAGAGAACTGAGCTGAATGAACCTTGAAGAATGAAGGATTATGCGGGACAGAGCCAAGGAGCAAACCACTCCAGGCAAAAGCAACATGTGGATTTGGAAGCTGGTGGGTTTCAGGTATCGGTATCACCATCACCACCATCACCACTATCACCATCATCAGCATCATCACCATCACCACCATCCCTTACATTTCTCAACACTTAAAAGGTTTAGAGAACACCCTCCCTCTGAAAATTACTCTGGACTTAAACGTATTTATTTATTCTGGACTTAAATTCCTCAACTTTATCAACATCCACGTTTCCTCTCAAGAGAATATAAGCATTGAAGGCAGTTAATGGCTTATTTAGAATTTCCAGTACTGGGCACAGTGCCTGGCACATAGTCAAATGCTTTCTGAATGAATAAATAAATAAGTGGGGCATCATTAAGGAAAATGTCAAAGTCAATACAGTCAGTGGTGACATCAAGACTAGAACCTCGTTCTTCCGCTCATCTCAGCAGACAATATTGCTTCTCTGCTGACTGTGTTTTCAAGAGAGACAAGATTTAGGTGAGACTAGACATTAGCATTACAGATTTAGAGTTAGAAGGGATATGAGAAGTCACCTAATCCAATCTTTTCTTTTTATGGATAAGGAAACTGAGGGCCTTAGAGGTTCAGGCACTTGCCAAAGACCTTACAGGCAGTTAGCAAGAGTCTGGATTTGAATCTAAGGCTTCTGATTCCAAACTCACTATTGTGTCTTCCTCAGCATCCCTCTGGTGTGGAGGTTTGCTGAAGTTCTCTCAAGTATGGGGTAGAATGGATTCCTCCTTCCTCTTCCACCTTTCTATAGCATGTGACTTCTCTGGTGTGGGTTCTCTGGGCGCACTCACACATACGTCTGTGACTTGACAGATTACGTTTGGAAACAACATGCCGCAAAGCTGCAATGGGTACATGCTGAAAGGCGGGCACTGGCAGATCTCCTTGGGACTGGGCATCCACACTGAACTTGGCATCAGTATGGAGAACCCCCAGAAGCAGGGGGCCTGGGGGGGGGCAAGGGGGAAGGGGGTGTGGGCAACAAGCTGTCTACGGTGTCTAAGGAAACCAGCCCAGGTCAGCAATGGAGCATGTCATCAGCAGTGCCATCACGCCCCTAAGTGACCTTTGCACTTCTAGGCTGGCCAAGATGGGGAGATCTGGTCTTTTTTTTTTTTAAGTGAAAAAAATTTTAAAAAGAACAAAGTAAAAAGAAAGCCACTGCATCCCCTCCAAAACATCGTCTTCACGTGGTCAGTGCGGTAATGATTCTCCGAATGCAGCTGGGCTGGCCCTCCAATAAGACAGGTCTGCCATCTTTGGCAGGCCTGGCAGGAGTGCTGAGAGCACCTTCAAGAACCCCGGGTGACCTCCGTTTAGTGAGGATACATCAGAGGAGGATGCAGGTGCAGGGATGGCTTCCCAACAGAGTAATTACAGAAAGCGTTTCCTTGGAGACTTTTCCCTCTGCATAATGGGCCACCCAGATGTCTCATCACCCCTCTTCTGGGACTGTCATGGATTTTTTCCATTACCTAATGTTTAACTTCCATTGAGGGATGTTCTTTCTTCTTCTCATGCTGTCCTTATAGTATATATTGTTCTCATGGTTGTCCTGCATCAGCTCATATAAATCTTCCCACATTTCTCTGAATTCCTCACATTCACCATTCTTATTGTACAGTAATATTCTGTTGTGTTGATTTAATCATTTCCCCAGTTGAGGGGCACCCACTTTGCTCCCAGACTATAGTTACCACAGACTTCTTACTATGTATATATTGGACCTTTGTAGACTGGAAGGGACAGTGTGGAACACTGTACAATGGAATGAGGCAGAAGACACGGGTTCGAGTCACATTTCTGACAATCACTATATGTGTGACTGTGGCCAAGTTACTTCCCCTCCCCAGGTCTCAGTTTACTCATTTGTAAAATTAGGGGGTTGGAGGAAGTAGATCTTTGACCCCACAGTCTTAGGACTTCTATGGGGTATCTGCCCTCAAGTAAGATCATTCACTTTTCTTGTATATTCTAAACTGATACACAGTTGGATCATTTCACAGCTCCACCCATAGCATATTAGCATACCTGTCTTCCCACAGGCCCTCCAGCCATGACTGTTCCCATTTTTTTCTTAATCATCTTTGCCAATTTGCCTGGTATGAGGTGAAACCTCAGGCTCAGTAGAGTAATTTCAAGTATCTTGGCAGTCAACCAGAAAGCCCCCAGCTATTTCCCCATGTTCATTTCCCAGGGAAGAGAAGGCTCAGCTTACCTCAGCCCCTGAGTAGGTATCTGTCTGACAAACGAGTTCTTCCAGGTCGACATCCGGACCAACTGGCTTAGAGGAAAACTGCAGCTTGAAGATCTCCCTCCTCGTGGCTGCATCAGGTAAGGGGACGTAGATGATCCGGTCAAATCTCCCAGGTCGCATCAAAGCCTGGAGGGGACAGAAGACAGGTCGAGCCTGTTAAGGATGGGAAGAGGACATTTTGGAATCTGGGGTTCTACGGAAAGGTGGGATGAAGGAGAGATCTGCTAGAAGATGTCAGAAGGCATGGTCCAGAGTACTGGACTTGGAGTCAGCAAGACCTTCGTACTGCCTAAGCACGTCTTGGCTGCGCGACCCTGGCCAAGTCACTTATCCTCTGAATCTCACTTTCTCCACCTGTTAAAGGGAGATAACAACAACACTTGCCTCTCAGGACTGTTGTGAGGAAAATTAAGATAAAGGACATAAGATGCACAGCAAAGTATAAAGCGCTACAGACATGACACCTATCATCATCGTCATTATTATTATTATCATTTTTATCATTATTAAAGGCAGGCCATGTGATAGGTTTTTTTAGATGCTTGATTTTATGCTTGTAAACAGTCTATAACTTAGATTTAAGAGAGCTACCTGAGTTTGAGAGAGGTTAAGTGGATTGTCCAATGGAAATCTCAATGTGACACTCCCTCTGCCGACATTAATCAGTAATCTGTAGTTTACAGCCTTCGTGTTGCCTAGAACAGTGAGAGGCTAAGTGACCTGCCCGAAGCCACACAGTCAGGGTGTGCTGGAGGTGAGACTTACACCTGGGCCTCTCTGCGTCCTTTATCCTCCACGGCAGGCTTCCTTTCAGACTGCTGCATCATCTTGTCAAAATAACAAACCAAGACCATGCATCCAAGTCACGTTTTTAATCCTTTACAAAAACCAAAGTTCAAATTCGGAGTTCAGTGGGTTTGGGTGATTATCAGTGATGGAGGTGAATACCTGTTCTTTCTCAGACACAAAGTCTGCAGTCACAGTGGCAACGAAACTTCAGATGTGGGTTTGTACTATAGTCATATAATCTGCCTTGGGTAGGAGAGCATTTCCACAGCCCGACCCTTTAATGGAACACTTAGCAGCGCTGAGCAGGTGGAAGGTGGCCAGCTGCACCCAGAGTCACTGGGTTTTTGTTGGAGGAAATGGCCCTCAGGGGGGCTTTGATCCAGTGGAAATTCACCCACATTCTAAAGGCAAAATGGTTGCATGTCTACAAACATTACATCTTCTGAGCTCACTCACTGTGCTGTTGCTCAGAGCTGAACTGCAAATAAAAGGAAGATGTATGCAGACTTTCAGCAATGTGGCAATGGCCTTCTAACTGGTCTCATTGTCCCAAGTCTCTACTCCCAATCATCCTTCACTCAGCTGCCAAAGTTATTTCTCAAAGGGCAGGGAAAGCTATGCGCCACTCCCCTGCTCAATAGACTCTGGTTCCTCTCAATGACCTCCACGACAAGCCACAAACCTGGTGTTTAGCGTTTACAACCTGGCCCTTTCCTATCATCATAGTCCATAACTACCCTCCATACGCTCTACAGTGGCTTTCACAGTCCATCCCCGTCCTAGCTCTCCTTCCTCACCTTTGCCTTCTAGCTTCCTTCACAATGTAGTTCAAAGCCCATCTTCTTCTACAGGAGTCTTCTCCTGGTCCCCCAGCTGCTAGCACCTCCCCTCTTGAGACTGCCTTCCATCCCTTCTCTATATACGCTGAATAGACCTGGTTATATCCATGGGGTCTTCTCCATCAGACTGGGAGCTCCCTGAAAGCGGGGCTCTTTTTGCCTTTCTTTGCATCCCTTGCACTTAGCACAGTGCCTGACACGTAGAAAGTGCTTTTTAAAATGCTTTTTGATGTGACTGATTCACATATGAAAAAAAGTCACCAGCTATTTTTTAGTTTCAAGTAATGTTGTCATGAAGATCTTTGAATGCAGCAACATAGTAGACAGAAATTAAATCCAACCTAATAGGAAGGGCAGAGTCAAGATGGTGGAGTAAATGGACAAACTGCTAAATGTTCCCCAAAATCTCTCATACAAAAGAATCAGAAAATACCAAACCAAATTCTAAGTAGCATGACCAAGAAAAGGGGCATAGAAAGTCATTTTTCTATCCCAGGGCAGCTTAGGAAGAAAAAAAGAGGGGTCTGCAGACACTGGGGTGGGGCTGGCTGGGAGCATGGGAAGTGGCATAAGCTGTGGGACTTGGGGGTGGCAGCAGCAATGGCGGAAGCCCTAGGAGTACCCAGTACCCAAGAATGACAAAGGGACTGGGATTCCCAGGGATGCCTAGGCTAGCACTGAATGCAGGACTGAGTGCCATTTAACAGCTCTATAACCTATTACACAGTTCTGGGTTGCAATTCCATGGCAGAAAAAAGCCACTGTGGTCTCAGGGGAGCAGGAGACCTACCTTGGTAAGGACTTGACTTGGGTTACGGACTAGAGCACAGACCAGGAGAGCAGAGACCAGATCTCTCCCCAGATCACACCACCTTGCAAGCACCAAAAATCTACCGGCCCCCAGATCAAGCTACAGAAGCTTAGCCAGCCATTCCTGCCAGAGATGATCAGAGCCCAATACTAACATAAAGTTCAGTCAAGAAATAGCTTGGGGAAAAAAGCAAAAAAAAAAAAAAGAACCCAATCATAAAAAAAGGATCTATGGTAACAGGGAAGATCAAGACAAAAAACTAGAAACAATGACTTAAAAACATTCACAAGTAAAGACACAAAGTAACAAGGCAGACTGGACATAAGCCCAACAAGAATTCCTAGAAGAGTTAATGAAAAGGATTTTTTAAAGAGAGCAAAAAAAAAATTACTCTAAAAATCAAATAAGAGCAGAAGAGGAAAAATTGGGAATAGAAATGAGAGCAATGTAAGAAAATTATGAAAAGAGAAATAACAGCTTGGGAAGAAAGGCACAAAAAAAATCTGAAGAAAATAACTCCTTAAAAAATCAGAATTGGCCAAATGGTAAAAGAGGTACAAAAAAACTGTGGAAGAAAAAAAAACTCCTTAAAAATCAGAATCGGTCAAGTAGAAGCTAATGATTCCATTAGACCTCAAGAAACAATAAAACAAAGTCCACGACTAAAGAAATAGAAGAAAACTTGAAATATCTCAGAGGGAAAAAAACCAAAAACTTGACCTGGAAAATAAATTGAGGAGAGATAATTTAAGAATTAATGGACTACTTGAAACTACCTGAAAGCCATGATAAAAAAAAAAAGACAAAACAGCCTAGACATCATCTTTCCAGAAATCATAAAGATAAACTGCCCAGATACCGTTGCCCAAAGGGCAAAGTTGAAATTGAAAGAACCTACCAATTGCCTCTTGAAAGAAATTTCAAAATGAAAACTCCAAGGAATATTATAGCCAAAATCTAAAGCTCCTAGGTTAAGAAGAAAATACTTCAAGCAACTAGAAAGAAATAATTCAAATACTGTTGAGCCATAGTCAGAATCACACAAGACTGAGCAGCTGCCATGCTAAAGAAGTAGAGGGCTTAGAATGTGATACCCATAATGCAAAAGAGCTAAGTCCAATGAAGAATAAACTACCTACTGGTGGAACTGTGAACTAGCCCAACTATTCTGGAGAGCGATCTGGAACTACACTCACAGGCTATAAAATTATGTATATCCTTTGACTCCAAAATATTACTACTAGGTCTATACTCCAAAGAGAGCAAAGAAAAAGGACCTATCAGGACAAGAATGTTTATAGAAGCTCATTTTGTGGTGGCAAAGAATTTGAAATTGAAGTGATGTCCATGAGTTGGGGAATGGCTGAAGAAGTTGTGCTACAGGATTGTGAGGAGGTACCACTGTGCTGTAAGAAACGATGAGCACGATGGTTTCAGAAAAACTTGGGAAGACTTATATGAACAATGATCCATCACAATTCTGAAGGACTCTTCTCCCTTCCCATGCCCTTTCTGAAGTAAATACTTTAAGTTTCAACTAATCAGTCAGTCAGCGAATTTCCTACTACATGTCACGTACCGTGATGGGAGCTGAGGACACAGATGTAAAAATGAAACGGTCCCTTCCCTGGAGGATCCCGTATTCCAAAAGAGGGATACAACAGAAGGAGGGCTCCAGGGGCCAAGGGAGGGAGTTTTAGTCTAGAGCATGAATTCTTAACCTGTTTTGTGTCACGGACCTCTTTGGCATTCTGGCAAAGCCTATGGATCCCTCCTCAGAGTAATGTTTGTAAATGCGTAAAATACAATTCACAGGAGAACATGAGAAACCAATTGTATAAAAAATACAGTCATTAAAATATTTTTGAAAATGAATTCACAAACCCTCGGTTAAAAACCTCTGATCTGGACAGTGACACGGATTGTGGGAAAAGGCAGTAGATTATGATGCCCTTTTAAGTAGCAGTGGTAGGTTTTAGGCAACAGAATGTTATTTTTTTTTTCTTAATCATACAAGAACTTTAATGGTGACAAGGATCCTCAAAACATCAACTCAGAAGAAAATAATGACTTGAAAATCTCTGCAAACAAAGCCTGAAAGAAAAATGCAAATTAGACACACGTCTAATAAGAATTCCTACAAAAGCTAAAGAAAAATTTTAGAAGGGCAAACAAAAATTATAAAAATCAAATAGGAGTGATAGAGTTCAAATGGGAGAAGAAATGCAAAAAAACTATGAAAAGAAAAATAACAGTTTGGGAGAAAAGGTACAAAGCCTCACTGAAAAATATAACTCCTTAAAAATTAGAATTGGTCAAGCAGAATCTAATGACTGTGAAACATCAAGAAGTAGTAAATAAAAGTCAAAAGACTGAAAAATAGAAGGAAGTGTGAAATGTCTCTTCATAAAAATGACGGACCTGAAAAACAGATCATAAAGAGATAATTTAAGAATTGTTGGACTACATGAAAGCTATGATCAAAAATAGAGCTTAGACATCAGATTTCAAGAAATTATAAAGGAAAACTGACCAGATATAAGTAAAAGGAACAGAGGGCAAAGTAGGTTTTAGTCCAATAGAGATGTGGGAAAGAGAAAGAGGCAACCACATGGCTCCAGGCCAGTTTTTGACCCCTTTCTCCCTACCTGGAAAAAAATCTTCCACACAAGGACCTTCAGAGACCCATCCCCTAGCCCCAGAATGCCAAAGAGGTCTATGACACAAAACAGGTTAAGAATTCATGGTCTAGACTAAAACTCCCTCCCTTGGCCACTGGAGCCCTCCTTCTATTGTATCCCTCTTTTGGAATATGGGATCCTCCAGGGAAGGGACCGTTTCATTTTTACATCTGTGTCCTCAGCTCCCATCACAGTACATGACATGTGGTAGGAAATTTGCTGACTGACTGATTAGTTGAAACTTAAAGTATTTACTTCAAAGAGGGCACAGGAAGGGAGAAGAAGAGGAAAGAAGGAGGGGAAGGGAAGGGAAGAGAAAGGAGCTAGAGTCTCAGAACCTCATAGTAGACTGTGAGGTCTGTGACAGCCAGAGCGATCTTTTGTCTTTCTTTGGATCCTCAGTTCTTAGCAATGTGCCTGGCACATAGTAGGTACTTAACAAGTGTTTATTGACTGACTAAAATGAGGTCTATAACTGTGAAGGATCAATAATTTGAAATAAAAAGAACTGGGTCTGACACCAACTGTGTGACCTTGGACATGTCACATAGGATCAAAGATCTCATGATAATACATGTCACACTTGTTTCAGGCTTTTTAGGAAAACCAAATGAGAAAACAGAGTACCAAAAAGAACAGTGAAAGGCAGCGTGGTTGTAATCAATAGAGCGGGTTTTGGAGTGACCCTGAATAAGTCATTGACCTCTCACTGCCCCCAGGCAATTCTCTCACACTATAAAGTGCCACCTGCTTCCTTACCCAGGAGTTTTCCAAACCAAGAAAAAAACAACCCCAGGTCCAGCCTCTATTCTTAGCCCCTTTTAACACATCTGGAAAAGTCCAGAAATTCTAGGGTATTTTTAAGCATCCTTTGCCAGGAGTGTGACTGTCTAGGAGGGTGGAACTTGGACACCACCTCCATTGTTTGCTTCAGGGAATACTGCTCAGCATGACGTCCAGGTTGTTTTTAAAGTCACAGCTGCCCATGGGCAACGCAGGGTGAATTACAGTCTGCTACAAATATGGCCTGGTGTGCCGGGCCGATGGCCAGCGAGGCTTTTTCCTGCCTGATCTTGTCAGTGAAAGTTCGGCTGAAAAAACAGTAGGAAAAGCAGCTTCCTTCCTGAGAAACCCCAATAGTGCTAACATCCTTCCTAAAGGTTCTTTAAAAAGACCGTTCTGGTCTATCCAAGCAGAGAAAAGCAGCGTGAGAGAGAAGACATCCCCCACCAGTGAAGGAGTCATCACATGCAAACTCCCAGGGGAGATACAGCCCAGCCTTCTCAAGCTCTTCTGTTTGATGGCTGGAAGGACTCAGGCATGGCGGCTTCAGAGCTCCCAACTCTAGTGGAAAGAGCAAGCCTTTTCTGGAATCTTCCTCTAGGCACAGGGAACCTTGGACATCCCAAGTGGGAGAAGTACCATCCGGGCAGAGCATCCCCCCCCAAGCCCAAGGAAATTCTCACCATGGCCCTCCAGGAAATCCCAGCACCTCCTACAAACTCTCATAAGGCACCCATTATAGGCCACACACCGTATGAAGTGCAAAGTCAAGAAACGGCAAAAGAAGGAGAGGAAGACCCACTCAACATGGTGAGCGGATGCTCCCCAGGGGACTTAAAGAAAGACTCGGATGGGACCTGTACCAATTCACCTCAGTTAAGCTCTTTGTAACTATCTGCCATTTTGAATTGTTAAACAGAGACAAGCTGAAGAGGCAATGGGACAAGGAGGCTGTAGGTTACCCCTGTAGATGTTAGAAGGAAGGGTCAACTGCTCAGTGACTTTGGGAATGTCGCCTGCCTACAGCCCCATACTAATGGAGGTTCAAGAATCAGAGTTTCACATTATTTAGGAAATCCTCTCTCCTCATAGAGGCAGGGTAGCGTAGTAGATGGAAAGCTGGCCTCGCTACCAGTAAAACCTGGGTTCAAGGCCCTTAATCTCTCAGGGCTCTATTCACTTTCTAAAATCAGAAACCGTGGAGAAGGTGCCCACTTGCGTTGACAATGGAATCCAGGTCCACTCCCTATCCCCACCCCCATCCTACTGAACAGATCGTGTGCGGCACTGCAGTTCCACTACTTGGTCAGGGCCTCAGGGCCTCAGTTTTCTCATCTGTGACACAACTCATGTTTAGGTGCTTAGGGAGACCATCTGCCTTGGTTTCACAGACAGGCTTTTCACTGAGCTGTCTCTAAGGTGCTTCCATGAGTAATGACTCCAGAGAATGCCATCTTTCAAAACACGGCACAGCCGGGTAATGCCTTCAGATGAGGCCGTTCGAGAGCCAAAGCCATCTGCTTCACTTTATGGCCCAAGCTATCAAATCGGGCCAGTCCAGCAATCTCCTCCCCTTAATGGAGCCAACAGTATGTATAACCAAAACTGAAATCTGTCAGAAGAGCCTGTAACTCACAGCTATGAGACAGAAGGAGGGAACTGCGGGCTCCCACGTGAGTGGGCTTATGGGCTTCCGGGGCACTGGGCACCACAGCATTTCCTGTGGTGGCAAAGCTCAAATACCACCACTTGAAACGACTAGCTGACTGACCTCTTTCTCACAGCTTATTATTCAACCACATCAAATAGCCAACACACCCAGAATGGCCTGGACTTCACAGGACATTTGCCAGATCTATGGCAGGGGAGATTGATGACTTCTGGGGCTTTTGCCATCGTGGAAGCCAGGATGACTTCCTTCTTTAGCAATGCAGTTGTCTCCTTCTTTCCAATAGCTCCTATCAGTCTGGGATGGGAGAAAATGGTAGTGGGTAGGTAGGGCTTTAGAAGAACCCACTGCTCATCCATAGATGATCATTGTTGACAAGGCATGACCAACATAGTAAGCTCTCATGGAAGACATGGTTTTGCAGAGAATATGGAACATGGCCAATGGCTGGCAATGGGCAACTCTGTCTTTGGGAAATCAGATTTCACAAGTATGCAGGCTAACAACAACGCTGTTAATTATAATGCTGATATGCCAGAGTATTTCCACCAAGTGCTTCTTTATGGTATGGAGTTGTGATCTTGAAGGCCATTCCTGTGGAGTATAAGTTCTAAAGGGTCTGATCAAACTGGGAAGACCTTGAGTGTCCACTGATGGGCTATTTCTGCCACCTGAGGATCAGTTTCTAAGTTTGGAAAGGCTCACTGCCAGAAGGTAAATGAATATGGCGAGGTGGTGTTACACAATTCCCAAAGACTGCAAACTGATAGATATGGAGTTTGGGGTCTGTTTTGGTGAAGGGGGTATCAATATAGATGCAATCACTTATTTCTGAAGTCCTGAAGTGTACCATGGTAAGGGTGTGACAGCGTGTAGGGGGAAAAGTTAGGAAACAAGGACCAAGGATGGTGCCTGCCAGCCAAAACACACACGCCCTCACATGTCTCTCTATAAATGTACAGACAGGTCGTGCAGTGGACAGAATACTCACTGGGCCCGGAGTCAGGAAGAACTGAATTCAAATGCCGTTTCAGACACTGACTAGCTGAGTGACTATGGGCAAGATGCTTAACCTCTGTCTGCTCAGTTTCCTCCACTGCAAAATTGGGCATATAATATAGCACCCACCTCCCCAGTTTGTGTGAGGATAAAATTTGTTAAAGCATTTTGTAAGCCTTAAAGCACTATGTTAATTTAATATATAGTGTGGCCTTTCACTATTACTACTACTGTTGCTACCACTACTACTACTACTACTACTACCACCATCACTACTACTACTACCACCATCACTATTACTACTACTGCTGCTGCTGCTGCTGCTGCTAGCACACAGTATGAGTAAGTGCTAAGATGGACAAGACACACTAAATCAAGGCAATAAATATGACCTCCTTGGGATCATGGGGACTGTCTGCAGGGCAGCTTAGGAAGTATACAGCACACGGAAGAGAAAGATCACAGGTAAAAACTGGGAAGGGGGAGTAGCACGGCACACGAAGAAGACAGATGTCTGTGAGGAAATCCAAGACCCAGAAGGGGTAAATATGGCAGACGAAGGCCAATGAAGGCTGAAAGAGAAGTGATGTTGTCATCAGACCATACTACACGTCATGTGGGCAGAGAGAAGCAAAAGATAAGGAGGCTGGGGAGCAGATCACAAGGCGGGTCTAGGACTATGACACAGAAGTGACGGAGGGCTTCAGTTATCAGGGCATCTGCCAAAGCAGAGCAGCTAACGGTTTCTTGACTTGCCTTCATCACAATGCCCTCCTTCCAAAGACAGAGGCACCAAGAAGGTGAAGTCTTTTCTGGCCCTGGTTCTCTATTGAGCAAAGCAAAGAGAGACAAAAAGATAAAGATGATGCTCAGATAAGGGATTCTGGAGATCATGAATATCCAAGCACAGGGCTCATGTGCAAAGGAGAGACCGAGGGTAGGAGCATCCCTATGAGTAGCTGGCGTGGACTGGAAGAGAATATCATAGGGGCAGAGGAAACTGAGGCACTGAGAAGTTAGAGTATCTGATGGAACATGTATCGAAGTCTCTAGAATGGGGGCAGGAGGTGGGGTAGAGTTCCACACACTCAGCCACGGGCATATGCACGAACACAGACGAGTACAGAAGAGAAGTCTTCCATGTGTCTTACACAACTGCAAAATTCATTGGCTGGCCTTGAGATGGAGGTCATTTTTTTTTCTTTCTTTCCAGCTAAACAGGGTTATCCATCAAGTAATAGGGAAACTTCCTGTTTTCAAGCAGCCGAGGAGGCCTGACATCCAACTCAAATACTGAGCTTGGCAAAGACCACTGTGCTGAGAGATGCCTTTAGAACCGTGTTCCCATCCCACCTAAAGGCTCCATGTAAAAGGAGAGGGGGTTGGCTCCCACCCCTCCCACCTTCCTATCCATCAAGGGAGCAAAATACCATGACCGCAATAGCTGGATGACAAAGGTCACTGTAGCTCTGAGAGATGTTGCTGAATAACCCCAGAATGACGGGGGTAAGGGGAGGAAAGGGCCCCATGTGAAAACAAAAACTGAACTCCACCCAAACATGACGTGTCTTTACGAAAAATATAGAAGGCTGCAGCAAAAAAGTCAGCCACAATAGATAACCCAGCCCTTTCGGTAACTAATCTGGGCCACTGGCCATTAGCTAGGCAGCAAGGGGAAGGGGAATAGACACTGGTCTTAGTGTCTAAAGACACACAGTAGCTGCACAGTTCTAGGTAAGTCCTTTCCTTGCCTTGTGCCTCAGTTTCCTCATCTGTAAATCATGATGACATCATCTACCTCACAGGGCTACTGTGAAGGAAGTACACTGCAAATTCTATTTGTAACCTTTTAAGGTTTTGTGAACCTTAAAGGGAAAGGTTAGAAAAACAGAACCCTATTAATAATTAAATTAGCAGGGTGGACCCAAGTAGTCTACAAAGTGGTCAACTCACTTTCAGTGACTTAAAACAATGGACTTGATTTCAGTTTGCTCAGTGTTACACTCTAGCTGCAGGTCACCATCTCGCAATTTGTGTGTGTGTGTGTGTGTGTGTGTGTGTGTGTGTGTGTTCTTTTGATTTAGGACAGTTGTGTTTGGTAAATGGGATGACAAGAACCTTTCTGGGTTATCAAGATTTTCAGCATGAGACAGCAGATAATCAATTTTTATGCATGGCAACTGATGCTTAACAGGTCACAGAATCAGTGAAACATAAAATTTTGAATATTATGGAAAGACCTCCAGAATTAAAGTCAGGGTATGACCAGGGTTGGAGACTCACCTCTCAGTCAAGTACTTACTATATGCCAGGCACTATGTTAAGCACCAGAGACACAAAAAAGGTTAAAAATTGGTGCAAAAAGACAGCATGGCTTTTAGTGGTGGGAAACAAGTATGGGAAAAAAAAAGCCAATGCCCATTGATAGCTCAACAAGTTATCGCCCATGAATGCAAGGAACACTTTTAATAAATAAATAAATATGTGATAGTGAATGGGAAGATTTACATGAACTGATGCAAAGTGAAAAGAGCAGAACCAGGAGGACAACGTGGGTCATGACTACAAGATATGAGAGTGCACCTCCCTTCCTTCTTTACAGAAGAGGGGCTCTGAGTGCTGTTGGACTGGGTCAAGTTGGTTAGTTTTCACAAACGGATTTTTTTTTTCCCTTCTGGATTTTGTAACAAGGGATGCTACTAGAAACAAAAGTGATATAAAATCACAGCAATGTAAAAATGCTAGGCAACTATGACTTGAAGCCTGACTTTCCTCACCTATAAAATAGAGACAATCAAAGTAGTTGTTGTGAGGAGCCAATGAGATAATATATGTAAGATGCACCATCACCCTTGGAGTGCTCTATGTCTGATGATGAGGAAGATGAGGATGAAGATGAAGATGATGATGATGATACAGGCTTCCTTCAAGACCCAGATAAAACTGTACCTTCTGCAAGAATCCTCCTGAGTGCTAGGTCCTTCCTCCAAAATTATCTCCAATTTATTCTGAACATATTTTGTTTGTACATATAATTATTTACATGTGGTCTCCCCTCATTAGAATGTGAGCTCCCTGAGAGCGGGAACTTTTCTTTGCCTTTCTGCATCCCCCCAAGCTTAATATAGTGCCCAGAACACTGCAGGTGCTTAATTGATGCTTCATGATTTGACAACTTGGAAAATAATACTTTTATTATGCACCTCATAGCTTTGTTATAAGGAACAATTTAGGTAATGTATATAAAGAGCTTTTAAATCTTTCAAGGCTATATATTGTTGTTCAGTCATTTTTCAGTCATGTCCCACTCTTCTTGTCCCCATTTGGGGGTTTTCTTGGCAAAGATACTGAAATGGTTTGCCATTTCCTTCTCCAGCTCATTTTCCAGATGAGGAAACTGAGGCAGACAGGTTTAAGTGACTTGCCCAGGGTCACACAGCTAGTAAGTGTCTGAGGCCAGATTTGAACTTCCATTGTGTTACCTAGTTGCCCTTTTAGGGCTACATAAAAGCAAGCATTATTCTTACTAGAAAGCTCCTCAGGTTTAGATGATCTATGGCAGAGAAGTCAAACTCTGCAGGGAACCATATTAAAATGTAATTGGAAAATGTTTAACAAAATAAACAAAAATATAACACAAAATAGATAATGTTAATTTGTGGGTTTTTTTGAGTCAATATACAGCTGGGATACATTTCTATTCAAGTTTGACAGCACTGGTTCATTGAAGAGAACCTTTGGTAAATTAAGGATAACTTTTCATCAGGCCAATATGTCCACCTGTTCTCCATAGATGTTCATCAAACACATCCTTTACACAGTAAGTGGGCTATAGCAACTGACACATTTGTCAGGTTGGAGCCATATTCACAGAAAAGGAATCTTAGTTTGCCCCAGACAGAGCAGTGCCAAAGAGGTAGAAAAAGGTCGGTCAGCTTCCAAAAGGAACTTTAAAATACAGTTAATTCACTGAAGGGGTCTTATTTACTTCAAAACTTATTTTATGTGTGTGTGTGTGTGTGTGTGTGTATGTGTGTGTATGTGTGCATGTTTGTATATTATGTATACATATATATACACAGAGAGACAGAGAGAGGTGAGGGGCTCTAGGTGATGCAGATTGGATCAATCTGTTGGTTAGTTTTCATGAATTGATTTTTTTTCTCTTCTGGATTTTGTAACAATAGATGTATATATAATACATACATTATACATATATGTAGATAAAGATATGAATGTAGATATAGACATAAAGGTAAATGTAGATACAGATATAGTCATAGATATAGATATAGACAGACATAGAGATAGAGACAGATGTAGATATGGTCATAGACACAGATATGAATGTAGATGCAGACACAGACATAGATTTAGTCATAGACATAGACATAGACATGAATGTTGATGTAGATATAGACACAGACATAGATATAGATATGAATGCAGACATAGGCAAAGATATAGATATAGACATAGACATAGGTATTGATATCGATATGAATGTGGATATAGATATAGACATTGATATTTGCCATCTAGGTCTCAGAGAACCATCTGAAGATATGAGTGAAGTCCTGATGGGCAGATTTTTCTGCACAGTAAAAGGGGCTGCTCAGCTCTCTTCATTACAATTAGATTCTGATTTATGGAAACAAATTTATTCCAGACACTCAACACTAGGGCTCCTTTCTTAGCAGAGGACTAACACTGTATCTTTCACCTTCTCCAGTATGTTACTGATTTCTCTATAAGACAATTGTCTCTGATAAGCACCCATTCTATTCAAGGGAAGAAACAGGAAATGCATCCATTTTTGACCATGATATAATACAAAGACTTCTGGGTTATGTAACCAAGAAGGTAGAGGATTAGACATTTACTCAGATCCTCGTGACCTCTCAAACCTCTCCTAAACTGGAATTTGGTACAGGAGATGAAGCCATTTCAGCTGTCTTCATGGTCTAGGACATCAAGAACACAACAAGGCAAAAACCCAATGATCTAACAATGGAGACAGTTAATAATTTCTCGCCCCAATGCACTGACTCAACACCCCCACCGACCACCACATTCAGGCAGCAGGCCTGCACAAGTCGATCCCTAGGCTTCCAACAGAACTCCACTCCACACCTCCCCCCAACTTCTCCAAGGTTCAAACAGCAAATCCAAATACCAGAAACTTGCTTGGTTTCGAGCAGTGGTGCTCAGAGATTAGTCAGAGAACTGAGGAACAGAGGGACTTGGGGAAGGACACGTGTGTGTAGCTCTGTGGCGGTCCACTAAGACCAAGGGAAAGAAGCCAGTATCCAGAATCCATATGGACCCTTGGCCTTTCCCCAAAAGCCATCTGGGCCAGAGGATGATGAATCATGAATTGGTCAGTGTGGCAGGAGACAGAAATGGCTTTGGGATTTGGCCTTCTGAGAAACCGCCCCCAGGGGCAGGAATCAGAAAATCAGCAAAGGAGAAAATAAGGGGAAAATAGAGGAGAATAGGACATAGCCCAATCGAGTCAACAACTGAGGGAAAACAATTGCTAAGGTCTTTCAAGAAGAAAGCCTACGGGAGAGTGGCCTCGGGAGAGTGGTCCGGGAGGCAAAGGGAGGGACTGAAGAAGGAAGAAAGAAATGGGGAAATCTTGTTTCATTAGTGGGAGAGTGTGCCACTACCAAAGAATGCTCCTAGGGGAGGAGAGAGAGATGGGGCCTTACCACGGGTGTGACTTGCAGGGATTCGGTGCTGACAGAGAGCATTCATCCTGCCTCAGGAGAAGGAAAACCAAATGCTGGAAGTAATCACTGCCAAGAAGAATGGGAGGACATGGACCCAGGGGGTAGATTTCAAGGTAAATGGCAAAAAAAAAAAAAAGACTATCCCCTGGATGAACACAGCAACCAGGGATGTCAGAAATTCCTACCATGGGTCAAAAGCCTCTCCATCACATGCAGGAGCTAAGAGTACGGCATGAGAGAAAGAAGGAAGGCCCAGGGCAAGATCTACAAAGCCAATAACACAAACTGCTTAGAAGGAACCCCAAATCGGCACCTTAGAAACTTTAATTCCATGAAGATTGTAGAGACTAGAGAAGGCCTAAGTAAACATAAAGGCCATGAGTCAAAGACAGAAATCTAGAACAGACTGGGAAGGAAGATAAGTCATGAAGAGAATGAAGGGAAGGAATCCTTTTTAGAAAAGGGTGCAGAAAGTGAAATTAAAAAAAAAACCATAACAAGGAAGGAGAGAAGAGGAAGGGGGATGCTATTTGACCACCTAACCCAATGCAATAAAATTATAGTCAATAAAGGGTAGTTGAAGAAAAGATTAAAATTAATTGGAGGCTGAATACAATAATCCTCAAGAACTGGTCAATCAAAGACATCTCATTGTTTTTTAATTCAACCGCCACTTGGACTGGGATTTCAAATACATATACAGGGCACACTGGGGGAAGAAAAGAATTGTTAAGGAACCCAGGACTGGCTGGGCCCTCTTTGGCTCCTGAAACCCCTTGTTCTCTAATAAACCCAGACTTTCTCACTATCTGGACCAATATGAGAGAGGACTAGGTGACTCTGAGGTCCCTTCAAGATCTAGAACCTCATCACAGACACATGTACAACCCAGAGGACACAGAGCAAGGAAATCACAGAACCAGGCAGAAGGACTGTCTCCATATCCCTTGCATATACTAGGGGTTTAATAAATGTTTGGTGAATTTATGGGAATTCAGGCCATTAAGTCCAAATCTTTCATTTTACAGATGAGAAAACAGACACCCAGCATGAAGGGAAGCGAATGACTGCTTCTAATATTGCTTCTAATACCCTGCAGGAAGCCACAGGTGAATAGTCTGGTCCCAGCCCACTGGCAGTCAGTTAGCTCTCTGGGACTGTTAAGCATGCAAAGAATTAAAGGGGGGGGGGGGCGGGGGGGGATGGGGAGCGAGGGGAGAGTGACTTTGTGCCATTCGTGGAAGCAACATTCAGAAACAGCCAGCTGGAGCCCTGGAGGAAGTGCCCTGACAGAGTGAAAAGGCCACAGCACCAAAGATTGAAGCCACGTGTGGGGAGTGCATGGAGAATGACAGCAAACTTCACAGTGGGCTCCAGAGGCTGCAGGCTGCCATAGCCGGACCGCTGGGAAAAAGCGATGTGAAAACGTAACGGCCCCAGCCACTTACTACCCAAGATCAGGACATTCAGAAGGATTTGGGAAAACCAAAGAACACACACACACCCCTAAGTACAGGGGCCCCCTCCCACAAAGGGATTGTTAAAACAGCTCGATGTAAAGGCTACAAGTCAATTCTGGGGGACTCCAGGAGGGACAAAGACGTCCATGAGCAGAACTGCCACCTTCCCATGCCAAGACAAACACGTTTCCCAGAAGGAACTGGGCAAGACTGGAGGTTAAGAGAGAGAACATTATGCTTGGCCCTCTCTCTGATCCAAAGTTACTTCCACTGTAAAAGGGACAGCCCAGGTCTGGGGGATTAGGCCTGTTACGGATTATTGCAGCATTGTGGAAACTCCAGTAGACGTGGCCAGAGTGCACATGGGCACTGTCCAGCTGAGCATCTCTCGTTCTTCCTACGTGACCTGGAACCTTTTCCCCTACCTACTTCCTTCATAACATCTTTTAATTAACAATAGGTAACAATAGCAGCACTTATGAGTTCTGTACAAATGGTATCTCATTTGATCCTTACAACAACCCTGGAAATATTATCATCCCCATTTTACAAGTGAGAAAACTGAAGCAGAGATTATGTAACTTGCCCAGGGTCACACAGATAGTAAGTGTCTGAGGTCACATTCAAACTCAGGTCTTCCTGACTCTAAGTCCACCGTTTTATCCTCTGAACTAGTTGTCTCATAAAGACTAATTCATTTAAATGTAAGTAGCTATTAAGTAAGTTTATTTGATTGTATTAACATATTGCCTGGTATATACCAACCACTCCTTCTTCCTTCCTTCCTTCCTTACTTCCTCTGTCTTGCCCTGCAAAGTGGCACACTGTGCTGGACAGGAGTCAGAAAGACCTGAATTCAAATCCAGCCTCAGACATTTACGACCTGGGGAAGTCACTGAACCCTGTGTGCCTCAGTTTCCTTATTTGTACAATGGGGACAATAATAGCAACTATCTCTCAGAGCTGTTGTGATGATCAAATGAGACATTAATTGGAAAACACTTCGCCAACACCTGGCACATATTAAGTGCTACATAAATGCTGACTATGATTATTATTGTTGTTATTATTGGTAGTGGTGGTGCTGGTACCATCGCCCCACAGGGCTATCATGAGGACCGAATGAAATGATGATTGTAAAGCTCTTAGCACAGAACCCAGCACAGAGTAAGCTCTTGGGTTTTTGTTGGCATCATGTCACCATAGCCCCTTGCCTTCTTTTCTTCCTTCTTCCCACTGCTGTTCAATACGGAAAGGCGGTGGCCATAATGGCTGCAGAGCAGTCAGAGAGCCCAGGCAGGTTCAAGTCCCACCATATTCTTCTCCTCTCTGTGTCCCCAGGCAACTCCAAAGACTCCCCGTTGAAAAGCAGCTGCCCATCTACACTGGAAGAGGGACTTCCTCACCAGGCGAGCTCTTTATGATAAAATCACAGATTTTAGGGGAGGAACACAATTTTTCAATGTTATGTTTTTAAGAAAAGATTCAGTTTATAAGAGGTGATTTACTGAGGAATTTGAGGAAGGGATGAATATTATCTAGAAGTGAGGGTAATATAAAAAGTGAAAGATGTAAAAAATTATCTTAAAACCATTCTAGAAAGAAAGAAAGAAAGAAAGAAAGAAAGAAAGGAAAGAAGGAAAGAAAGAGAGAGAGAAAGAAAGAAAGAAGAAAGAAAGAAAGAAAGAAAGAAAGAAAGAAAGAAAGAAAGAAAGAAAAGAAAGAAAGAAAGAAAGAAAGAAAGAAGAAAGAAAGAAAAGAAAGAAAGAAAGAAAGAAAGAAAGAAAGAAGAAAGAAAGAAAGAAAGAAAGAAAGAAAGAAAGAAAGGAAGGAAGGAAGGAAGAGAGAGAGAGAGAGAGAGAGAGAGAAAGAAAGAAAGAAAGAAAGAAAGAAAGAAAGAAAGAAAGAAAGAAAGAAAGAAAGAATGATACAGATACACAGCAATACACATATATGTAAGAAAAGGAGTTAAGACCGGAAACCTCTTCCCCCTGCTGTCTCTCTCATTTCTTTCTCTGGAAAAAGTCATGTTTCACTAGCTCCCCCGAGGATGTGTATGCTGCAGACCTCCTGTCACATCAGAGTTCATATTTTATATCATGGCCGGAAGTCTGATGCTATCAATTCTGAGTGGATCCCAAGGCCACAGGAAGCAGGGAGGGCCCCTCGAGACACAGCTGCTAATAGTTACCGAGCTCTATCATGGGGAGGAATTTGGAAATTGGGATGATTGCCTGTATTCACTCCATGGGGGCAAGGAAAGGGGGAGGCAGAAACACTGCAGAGCCACAGACCACTCTCCAAAAGGCTATGGCTGATATATTGAAAACAGCCCCTACCTGTGAATGGATTAGCACTTATGAAAGGAGGCCCTGGAAGGCAGGTCTAGGAGGGTGCACCCCATGCCCGAGACCCACAGGTGGACCCAAGGTGTGTCGTGAATCATCACTTAGGGGTTTCCCCCACTCCCAACACTTTCCCGTTTTTGACTAAGGCCTCTTTACTTGAGGCCAGTGTTTTGTTTTATTTTTTAAATGTTTTGATAACTGTATTTCAATAGAATTAAATCCGCTTGTAAACCTATATATTTTATTTTATGAACTGAAAAGCATACTTCTGCGAAAGCGACCATAGAGTTCACTAGACTGCCAAAGGGGACCACAACATAAAAAACATTAAGAACTCTGGACTGAAAGACTGACCTCATCAGGGATGCTTCCATCAACCCAAGGAATTTCAATGACTTGACACACTTACTCTTCCTTTCCTGAAAATGACCAGTGCCATGCAGACAAGTGACTGATATACAGGAAAGGAATCCTGGAGGCAGGTCAGTATAACAGAAAGGACACTGGGTAGGGTCCCAGTCAGGGAACCTGGCATTTGCTCCTTGGGTGATCCTAGGCAAGACCTTGGCTGCCTTCCAGCATTCCTCCTAAGGGTGGCGCAGTAGATAGAGGGACGGACTCAGAGATGGAGAAATCTGAGTTCGAGTGCCACACCCATCCACACTGGATACCTGAGTGTCACTTCTCTCGTGTCTGTTTCTTCATTTGTAAAATGAGGGATAATAAAAGCACCCATCTCCCAGGCCTGGGTAAGACTCAAGTGGGCTAATACTTGTGTTCACACAGGAGTACCCTGAAGGCTTGAAAGTGCTATGTAACTGCTAGCTATTATTATTATCCCGAGGAAGGCAGCTGAAGGATTAGGATTGCCACTTTATATATGGAGAAACTGTGGCTCCTTGAGGTCTGGGAACTTGACCAAAGACATAGAAAGTAGCAGAGCCAGGAATCCCACTGAGATCTTCTGCCTCCAAAGGCAGTGGTCTTTCTAACAGACAGCACAGCTTCTCAAAAGCCAATTTTTGTTGTTTCATTGTTCAGTCCTGTCTGACTCTTCATAACCCCATCTGGGGTTTTCTTGGCAAAGACACTGGAGTGGTTTGCCATTTCCTTCTCCAGATCATTGGACAGATGAGGCAACTGAGGCCAACAGGGTGAAGTGACTTGCCCAGGGTCACACAGCTAGCAAGTGTCTGAGGCCAGATTTGAACTCAGGAAGAGGAGTCTTCCTGCCTCCAGACCTGGCACTTCATCCACTGTCTGCCTAGTAAGTTTAATAAGCCTTGATGAAGCACCTACTATGTGCCAGGCGCTGAACTGGGTGCTGAGAAGCAAAGACAGACGCAGGACAGCCCCTTCACTCGAGGAGCTTGTAATCTATCAGTAGTGGAGGGGAAGGAGGGGAGGACAGAACATGCAAACAGACAAAGACAAATTACTCACAAAGCGCGTCAAGAAGGCCGGATGGGCCGGGAAATGCCTTGTGGAACACATGGCACCTGAGCACTATCAGGGTCCAGCTGGCCAGTCTGAACGGAATGGCGAGATCGTGAAAGGGTCGCAGTGAAAGGGACAAGACAGACGAGTGGGAACCAGACTGCGGAGCTGCCTTCAATGCCAAACTGAGGTCTTTCACTGCGCCGAAAATTTCTGAGGCCTGGGATGACACACTCAGATGTTCTTTCAGGAAAAGCAATTCGGCAGCTCCCCAAATAGTGTTCTCCATTGGGCTTTTCATTTCCATTGCTATAGAAGACACTGAATATGTACTGGGAAATGAGGAACTGTTGGGTGCAGCGGGTAGAAAGCACAGGGCCTAGAGTCAGAAAGGCCCAAGTTCCAATCTGGCCTCAGACACTCTCTAGCTGTGTGACCCCGGGCAAGTCACTCAGCCTCTCCTTGTCTCAGTTTCCTCACCTGTAAAATGGGAATGCTAATAGCACCCACCTCCCACGGTCATTGTGAGGACAAAATGAGGTATGAATTGTAAAACACATAGCCCAGTGCCTGGCACATAGTAAGCGCTATATAAATGCTCATCCTCATCATTTTTATACTGATTCTGTTTCTTTTGCTCGGCATCAGTGTATGCAAATCTTCCCATGCTTCTCTGATTTCCTCCTAGGCGTCATTTCTTACAACACAATTCCTTACATTTGGACGCCTTTCCCCAGCGAGGGGCACCCCCTCTCCAGCTCCCTGTACTCCCTGTATCTCCTACGATCAACACTTTGGTCCACACTTGACCACAGTCTGTTTTCTTTTACTTCTTTGGGGGTACACATCGACTAATTAGGCTGCTGGAAAGTGGAGCCATTTTCCTTCCAGACTGAAATCCAGAATGGCTGGATTACTCCCCAGCTCCAACATGGGACTCAGAGTGCCCGGCTTCCCCCAGCCTCCGACACAGACAAATGTTTTCATCTTTTTTTCCTTTTCTTTTTTTGGGAGGGAGGAGCCAATTTGTGTGGGGTGACGTGAAACCTCAGGGTTGTTTTAATTTCCATTATTTGGAGTGCTTTCATGTGGTCAGTTCGCACACCATTAAAGAAAACTGTTTGTTCATATCCTTTTGACTAATTATGTACCAGGAAATGGCTCATGGTCGTACAAATGTGTCAGTTTCCCTGTACATCTTGTCCATCTGTCTTTCACTGGAGATATCTGATGCAATTCCGCCTCTCCTCACCCCATTCTAATGTTTCTCTCGTAATTCTGTTGTTATGATTTTATTTATGAAAAAGCCTTTCAATTTCATGTCCTTGAAACTGTCTTTTATCATCTCTTTTATCACTTGTTTAAGAAATCCCTCCTCATCCCACATAATTGTGAAAGGTTTTGGAGCCCAACTTTGTGGTCTTTTTTTTTTTTAAAGACTGCAATTTTAAAAAAAAAAGGAATGCCAAGATTGATATGACACAGCAACTCCAGCAGCAGGTCTCCTTGTCTGTCATGGGCAAGGATCTCACATGTAGAGTTACCCTCTCCCCACCTTCTAGCTCCCTTCACAGGCTGCCTTCTCCTGCTAGAATGCAAGGTTCTTGAAGGCAAGAGCTGTCTGGCTTACTTCTGTCTGTATAATCAGTGCCTGGCACATCATAAGCACGTAATACATGCATCTCTCTCTCCCCTTTCCCTCCCTCTCTCTCCCTTCTCTCTCTCTTGTTCTCTCACTCTCTCTTCCCTCTTTCCCTCTCCTTTCTTCTCTCTCCCTCTCTCTGTCTCCCTATCCTGCTTCCTCTCTCTCCTTCTTTCCCTCTCTCCCTCCTTCCTTCTCTTTCTCTATTCTCTCTTCTTCCCTCTCCTTTCTTTCTCCCTCCCTCCTTCTCCTGCTCTCTCACCCTCCCTCCCTCTCTCCTTTTCTTTCTCTCTCCCTTCCTCTTCATCCTTCTCCCAGTCTCTCCCTTCTTCCTCTCCCTTTCCTTCTCTCTCCTTTTTCTCTCCCCCCACCAAGATTAAAGCTGAGAGATGGTCTGAAAACAACATTTCCTAGCACATTCTGCAGAAGAAGGGGGTAGGCTGCTGTGAGATGAGAGGATGGCTCAAAGATATTCCTTGGAGAGAAATGAGTTGGCAGAAATGGTCTTGTCAAACATGTAACGGAAACAAGAACCATTATTTCACAGGACTTCTGGTCATCTCCTCCTACAGGACCAATGAGAAGTATCTGCAAAAAGACCATTGTGAAAACAATTGCCACTTAGGCACTGACGTTGGGTGTTGGGACGAAGCAGAGGAGAAATTCTAAGAACTCGAGAAAGGCCAACAAATGAAAACAACACACGCTCTGATAATCAGTGACTCTGATGCAAAGGTGAGGACAGGGAGAGAGAGATGGGAAAGCAGGGGTCAGGAGAAAGGAAGGAGAAAAAAGACTTATAGACTACACAGAAGTCTCGTGCCTTTAGACCAGGAACACTTTCTTGAAAAATGGAATGGGAGGGGGGGTACCACAAACAACCCAGCAAAAAGTGAAACATTATACATTTACTGAAATGAAAATAGTATTACAGCAATCTCAGAATCTGCTCTCTATGTAGAGCCAGACCACCAATGAATCAGGGCAAAGACTAGAAAGAGCAAAAAACAAGGAGAAAGAAGAGTAACAAGAAACCCAATTAACCATGCAATTGAAATGGTGTAGCTGTGTGACCCTGGGCAAGTCATTTGACTCTGTTTGCCTCAGTTTCCTCCTCTGTCAAATGAGCTGGAGAAGGAAATGGCAAACCACTTCAGTATCTTTGGCAAGAAAACCCCAAATGGAGTCACCACGATCAGACACAACTGAAAATGACTCAATAACGCACCACCCTGAAATATGTAAACCAGTAATAGACATCAGAAATGACATCAACACCAATTACAATAATTTTAGGCAGACGTTTCTATTATATAGAAATTTTAAACACTGATAACAGATTTGCAAAGCGTTGCTCCTGTATGGCTGGCTCAAACAAACGTTTTTAATGTGACTCATGGTAATCTCATTACCAAACACAGAGGGATGTATTCTAACAACGAAATCTATCTGAATTGGCTTTCTTGCTTCCTGAGGTTTTTTTTTTAACAGTGGCAGAGTAAATTAGGATATGTAGAATGAATAATTATGTTCATCATTTCCCAGGTTTCTTCAGCAGCTTGATCTGTGAACTTCAGTTACCATACGTGATATTAATAACTAATATTATTAAGAGATGAGAGGCACCTTAAAAACACAAAGAGGTTCTAACCTATGATGTGCCCGGGTGAGGACAATTTAGGTAAGAGTCATTTCAGTTGCTGATTGTGGCCTGTGGACAATGGATACCATTTACGCCAATGACTAAATGATATTTAAAATTCCTGCGCATTTTGTTCAACTCTTGAAAGGAATCTGGTAAAAAATCTATCACGGAAGAGCAAGCAGCATCTGAATGTGGACACACGGCAGGAAAGCCAGACTGTGCTTTGCTTGGGGTGAGGGCCTGGAGGATCTGAGACTGGTGCTTAGGAGCTCTTTCTTCACATCCCCAAATGTTAGTATACACCTTTTCCCTGCCAAAGTCACTTTGTGAATTTTATACAATTGTGCAGCAGAATATTAACTCCTTGAGGGAAGGGACTGTTCGATTTCTGTCTTGCCAAAACTATTGTTTGTCTTACATGCTCAGAGACAACCAAACTGGCATCATGACGTCGGGGTCAATTGTCAGTAGGCAGTTAAAAAAAACACTTGCTTGCTGAATAAATGAATAAAAATTTAACATCTGGGAAACTGTGGCATTGTGGGGAAAGCTCTGAATTTGGAGTCAGAGGAACTGAGTTCAAAACCTGGCTCTGCTGCTGGGACTCAGTTTCCTCATGTCTAAAATGTGGATAATACCAGTAATGATCCCCTTATAAGTTCAGGGGGATCCAGAGACTTTCAAAGGCACTTTAAATATTATTATTTTTCGCCAATGTGCTGAGCTGAACCCTACCAACAAAAGGCCACAGTCCAGGGGACAATGCCATGGTGACACCATAGACCAGGCGCCTGCCACAATCTGACAGCAGAACCTGCTGGAAACAAACGAAAATGGGAAATCCAGCTGGCAGGTGAGCCGTCAGACAGTGGCCAGGTCTGGGCCGTGCTTGATAAGGACGGCACGCTCCCTTCCAGGAAACCGGCCTGGCCTCTCTCTCACGTTGCTGCCATCAGAACATGTTCCCTTGGAGCTGGGATCACTGCACAGAGAATGTAGCGATGGTTATCTCTGGAGAGCATGACACAGCTCCTAGGTGCCGAGCCCTGGAGGCCGGCCAAACCCCACTGCTCAACCCATCCAAGGGAGGACTCAGGTTACTGTCTCAACCATTTTAGAGAAATGCAGAAAGTAAGGAAAAGCATGTCTGCACGGGCTTGGCTCTGCTTGGTGTGGCCCAAGAGTTCTGATTTCTTGGTTTGATTTTTGCTGCTTAAACTAATAGACTGAAAAAAGAAAAAAATTCTGCTCTACTAGCCCCTCTGTGCCAAAATCTAACCCTAACCCTAACCTGTCCACATGAACCCCTGGGAGATGTCTGCAGCCTTGTATCTATAATAGCTAGCATGTATATAGTGCTTTACAGTTCATGATTCAATTTAGTAAACATAATAAGTGTTTACTATATTCATTTACTATATTTACTATATTACTACATTTATTATTTACATAATAAATAAAGAGACTACTATGTGCCAGGCACTATGCTAAATACTGGTGATAGAAATAAGAAAAAGAAAGACGGTTCCTGCCCTTGTGAAGCTTGCAATCTAATCAGAGACACAAGGAAGTTGAAAGGGGGAATGAGCCACTAGAGATATGATGTTCTGAGAACAACTGAGTCACTTGGAAAGTTCTGATCTGAGCCCTCCCTAAAGGAAGGCTTGGGGTGGGGGGGGTTACTGTCTGCCCCCCAGCCCCCCAATAGAAGGGAGAGGCACTGAGGGAGCTGAGGAGGTGCTGAGCATCAAACGCTGAGTCAATCTCATGGGGATGATGTTTTAGGGAATCATGACCTTATGTGGGGGAGGGGGCAGGATGCCTCCCGGAGCAGAAATCAAGCAGAGCCATTTCTGATGGAAAAATTACATTCATGATCTCATCTGATCCTCACGACAACCTGGGGGGGAGGGAGGGGGAGAGGTACTATTATCTCCATTTTACAGATGAGGAAACTGAGGCTGAGAAGTTAAGTGACTTGCCCTGGGTCACCCAGCTACATTTGAATGCAGGTCTTCATGACTGCAAGCCTACCCTTCTATCCATTATACCCTCCCCAACGTTTTCATGAGTTCCATTAGCACATCTGATGCATGACATATCTCAAAGTCCAACAAAATGAGTGGTCAAAAGGAGGGAACAAAAAACCTCAGTTTCCTTTTTCCTTCTACCACCCACACACCCACCCCTAAATCTGCAGCTTCAACTCGATGAGCTCAAAACTCGACTCACGTAGGAGGGACTGCATGGCCACTGAAGGTTTTGGCTAAAATCCACTTGCCTTTACAGAGGAATGGGGACAGATGCACGGCCTGAGCCACCAGGAAAATAACAAAAGAAGCCATCCTTGGCAGCAGCCGAGTTCATGCCTGACATTTATGGAGAGGGCCCTTCAGTTTTCAGGGTGTTTGCCCCTAAAACAGCCTTTCAAAATACAAATATCATGGTGGTCGTTTTGACAGATGGAGCAGCCAGGGGCACAGTGGATAGAGTGCTGGGTCTGGAGTCTGGAAGACTCATCTTCCTAAGTTCAAATCTGGCCTCTGACGCTCAGTAACTAGGTGATCCTGGGCAAGTCACTTAAGGCTGTTTGCCTCAGTTTCCTCATCTGTAAAATGAGCTGGAGAAGGAAATGGCAAACCATTCCAGTATCTTTGCCAAGAAAACTCCAAATGGGGTCACAAAGAGTTAGACATCACTGAAAAACAACAGAAATTGGACAGATAGGGAGACTGAGTCTTAGAGGAATTAAATCCGAGGTCCCAGAGATAGTGGGTGAAAGAACCAGGAAGAAGCTAGAGATTTCTACCTGGTTCTCCGACCACAGTATACCTTTTCACCATTTGTTTTTCCTCCACAGATCAGGACAGTTTAATGATGATTAACCAGTGGGTCAATTCTATGTAATGGATAGCAAGGGAAGGAGTTAGAAGACATGAGTTCAAATCTACCTCAGTTAAGTACTAGCTGCATGATTCTGAGCAAGTCACTGAACTGCCTCCTGCCTCTGTTTCCTCATCTGTACAAGAAAGGAATTTGGGGGGGCAGCTAGGTGGCGCAGTGGATAGAGCACCAGTCCTGGAGTCAGGAAGACCTGAGTTCAAATCCGACCTCAGACACATAATACTTCCTAGCTGTGTGACTTTGGGCAAGTCACTTAACCCCAATTGCCTCAATAATAATAAAAAAAAATTTTTTTTAAAAAGGGGCAGCTAGGTGGTGCAGTGGATAGAGTGCCAGCCCTGAAGTCAGCAGTACCTGAGTTCAAATCCGACCTCAGACCAAACACTTAACACTTACTAGCTGTGTGACCCTGGGCAAGTCACTTAACTCCAACTGCCTAAAAATTAAAAACAAACAAAAAAAAAGAAAGAAAGAAAGGAATTTGGGTCTGATCAAAGCATTTGAGAGTTGGGAGGGCCCTTATGACCATCCAGTCCAAAAGAATCCCCATTATGAGATACCCAGTGCGTGGTCATGTGGCATCTTCTCAAAGACTTCCAAAGGGAGGAATCCCCCAAATTTCCAGGCGGTCCACTCTACTCTGGCATGGCTCTGACAGTTAGGAAGTTTTTCTAAGTCATTCAGTCTAAATTAGCCTCTTCTGAACTTTTATTCACTGCTCCTGGTTCTGCCCTCAGGGGCCACCTAGAACAAGTCTCATCTGCTGCACCTCACAGTCCTCCAAATACTGCCCAAAGACGGTTGGCATTTCTCCCCTAAGTCTTTCCTCCTCCAGGCGAAATATGCCCCATTCCTTCAATGGATCCTTCTATGATGACATGAACTTAAGGCCCTTCGCCATCCTGACTACCTCCCTCTGGATGCTCCCCCTTAAACTGTGGTGTCCAGGATTGAACGCCACACTGCAGAGGTGGTCTCACCATGAACCATCATCTACTTATCCCTGGATGCTAGCCCACCCTTAATGCAGCCCAAGGTGCCCTGAGCTTTCTGAGCTGGCATGTTACACTGTGGGCAGGAGCTTGTGGGCCACTGAGACCCTCAGATATTTTTCAGAACTGTTCCCCATCCATGCCACTACATCTATACTTGAAGAGTTGATTTTTTATAGCCACCTTTGCACTGGATTTTATCTTCTTTGACTCAGCCAATCGCTGCGTTAGCCTTTCATCCTAGCTTGGAGCCATCTATTAACCTGAGGGTCATACATACTATGGATGCCTTTGACTGAGCCACTGATAAAAATGTTAAGCAAAGCACAGACCCCTGTGGAACTCCACTGGAGACCTCCTGCCATTCTGACACTGAAATATTCGTAACAATTCTTGGCATGAAGCCATCCCACCAATTCTGAATCCACGTAACTGTTCTATTATCTAATAATCACCCCATCTTCTCCACTAGGACAGCACGTCATACTTTATCAAAATATTTGCCAAAATCTAAGTCGTTTCTAAGGTTACTTCCAGTTCTAAATCCTAGGGGATAAAGGGAAACAAATCTCCACCATTAAAACCAACAAAAATTTATTAAGCCTCAATTAAGAGCAAACAGCTGGGGTGGGATGGGTGGTAAAGAACTATGTGCTGGGAGGTAAGGGAGAGTTTAGACACACTGTGGTTCTTGCCCTCAGGGAGTGTACAGTCAGTCAATTGATTAGCAAACATATATTAAGTGCCCACTATGTATGAAGCTCTATGCTAAGAGTCAAGGATACAAAAAGAGGCAAAAAATCATCTGTACTGTCCAGCACTTCCCAGTCTAATAAGGGAAACAGCATACAAACAATGATGCACAAACAAGATAAATTGGGGGGAACCTCCTAGGGAAAGCACTAAGATTAGGGAGGACCAGGAAGGGCTTTATGAAGGAGGTAGGATGTGATGGAACCAAGGAAGCCGAGGAGGCAGAGACGAGGAGGGAGAGGGTGCCAGCCATGGAAAAGGCTTGGGATCCAGAGATGGAGCAAAGATCCCAGAGTCCCTGAAACACAGAGGGTGTGGAAGGGAGGCTAAGGCGTAAGAAGACTCGGCTGGGGGCAAGGGAAGAGGGAACAATTTATGAAGGGTTCTGAACAAAACGGAAGATTTTATATTTGACCCTGAAGGTGAAGTTTACTGAACCGGGGCTGACGTGACTCTTAGGAAGACCAATTTGGGAGCTGAGTGGAGGAAGGACTGGAGTGGGCAGAGGCCAGAGGGAGGGAGACTGACCGGCAGGCTGCAGCAATACTCTAGGCGGGAGGTGATGAGGGCCTGCACCAAGATGGCGGCAGTGTCAGAAGAGAGAAGGGGGCATGGACAAGAAAAGGTCCAAAGGCAAAATTGACAGGACTTGGTGACTGACTGGATGGAGGGCCAAGAGTGAGGAGTTGAGGGCGATACCTAGCATTAGGAAGATGGCGTGCCCTCGACAGTGAGGGGGAAGGCAAGAAGAGGGGAGGGCTGTGGAGGGAAGGACAATGAGTTCGATTTTGGACACTTTGGGTTTAAGATGGCTATAGATTATCCAGTTTGAGATGTCCAGTAAGCAAATGGAAGTCAAGAGAGAGGTGAGGACTGGACAAATAGAGCTGAGTCATCCAAACATGTATATAATTGAAACCGTGGGAACTGGCGAGATCACCAAGCAACGTAATCTAGTGCAAGCGGAGGATTTAACACACTCAGACTCTGACAGTACAAAACAGCACGGGCTAAGACCATTAGAAAGTTAAACCAAGAGGACTTCCAGGAAGAGGTGCCATCTGAGTGGGGTGGGAAGGAATTAGGGAGAGGTAGGGCATTCCCAACGTAGGGAAACAACACTAGCAAAGGTGCAGAGGGAGTCACAACGAGCAGAGAATTGTGGCTGGAGCATAGAGGGCATGGGGGAGAAGGCAGCGAAGAAGGCTGGAATGGGACGCTGGTGCCAAATTGCAATAAGGCCTAGAATGCCAGGCAGAGTGGTCTGAATATCACCCCACAGGTAACACAGAACAGGAAGATTTTTTTTTTTTAGGACAGCAGCGACTTGAGTAAACACATGTAAGAGAATGATGATCATGCCGGCAATGTGGAGGAGAGACTGGAAGAAGGACAGAGAGGAGGGGAGGAAACCTGTAAGGTGACTATTGCAATAGTTTGGCAATAAGGAGGGTCTGTACCAAAATGGAGTCAACAGAAATAGTGAGGAAGTGATATTTGCAAAAGCCCCTTTAGGGGCAGACTCTATGGGCCCTGGTGCCTGATGGAAGAGGAGAGACAAGAGAGTCAAAGATGATGCCAATGTTCTGGTACAAGAGCCATGGCCTCGTTGGAGGCTGTAAGGCCTCAAAGCTACCCGACATTGAAGAAGCAGAGCCAGGCCCTATCCTAGGCTTTCTGACGCCATCTAGCGCTCTTCTTACTGGAATACGATGACGTCCAAGTTCTTACCAAGGAGAATGCTTTTTTTTTTTCTTCAAGAATAAATCTACAAACTTTCTCAATGCATGAGTCTTTATTTTCTAATTGTTCATCATTAACTCATTTGTTTCACTGTTATATTCTCAGGTTAGACAACAAACATTTCTAGATGAAAAATATCCAGGGGCTATAGTGGACCTCAAGTTCCCTCTGTGTTGAAAGAGTGGCTGGTTGGTATAAAAGAAGTCAAGGCTTCCTTAACAGAAGTATAGAGTTTAGTATGAGGAAGCTGGGGCTTAGATACTGACTGAATTATTATGTTAAACTTCTGAATCTGGAGTCAAATCTTGGGGCAAGAGGAGAGACCTCCCTCTCTTAGGACAAACAGCTGTGCTTTGCTGATTTTGTGCTAAATCATGAGGCTCTGACCGATCTGTTTTCTACCAGAATGTACCATGCTACACCACCTCTAAGTCAGGCTCAGGAACCAGCAGAATAAAGAATGGACTGAGAAGGACTGAAGAAGTGAGAGCCTCACTCCCCTTCCCCAAAGACATGGGTGTTAAGCAGAAATAGGAGCCTCCTTCTCTGGCACCGGCTGCACGCTGGCCTGGCCCCTCTAGCCTATCGATCAGTGGTTTCTTCCTTCCTCCCCCATCTTTGTAGCTCCCTGCAGCCCCAACCATCAATTAGATGGCTCAGGGCTCCTTCTAACATCCTACACAGGATCCTGGGCCTGCTCGTTGGAGCAGGCTCATTTCAAGCCGCCACTCGGAAGCAGGGTTTCCTCACAGACAAAGGCTTCAGGAAATGGAATGTAACTGGAAGGTATAATTTTAGCCACTGAGTTCATGGAATAGAGCAGGAGGCCATATATTATAGCTGGAAAGGACCTCTAAGGTCATGTACTCTGACTGCCCTATTATATAGACAAAGAAACTGAGGCCCATAGGGTGAAGTGACTTAGAAGCCTGGATCTAAAAGAGACCTCAGAGGTCAGACGGTTTAACGTCCAGATTTACAGAAAAGGAAACTGAGGCCTATAGAGGTGAAGTCACACAACTAGTAAGCTGGGATTGAAGCCCGGGACCTCTGACTCCCAACCCAATGCTCATCTAGAGGACCAGTTCCCAGCCAAGCTTCCTACGATGGGACAGGCAAGGCAATCTAATTCAACAAGCTTCCACCACATACAGGGACAGATTCAATGATGTCCCCCCCCAGCATTTATGAAGTGCCTCCTATACGCCAGGCACTATGCTAAGGGCCTTACAAAGACTATCTCATTTAATAAGGAGGCAAAACCACAGAGAAAGAACGTGGCCACTCCACCAATGCAGGTGGAAGGCTCTGTCAACTGTCTCTCCACTAAATCATATCTGGAGAAGCTGGGCCTCAGTTTCTTCATCTGTAAACAGGGGTTACGAATGAATTGTCTTGGGTAGAAATGTCAGAATGTCCTTTCTGTCAGTCATAAATGACTCCAGATTCAGATGCATGAAAGGAAGAACTGATACAGAGGAGCAGGTTGAGGGGGCGGGCTGGTAACATTGGAACCCTACTCTCATCTGGGCTGAAGAGGACATCTGGAAGGGTGTAGAAGACTTCTGAACGCATACAGAGGGGAGAAAACTGGGGGATGGGATGGGAGAGGGACTTTTAGAGGAATATGTGGATTGGGATGTGGGAGGGTGGGGGGACTTTTGGGGGTGTGGATTGAGGTTGGGGTGGCAGAGGAGACAGGGGAGCTCTTGGAAGGATGGGTGAAGTGGGTGGTGGGAGGGCTGCAGGAGAAGATTAAGTAACAGGGCTAGGATAAAAAGAGAGGCTGAGAAAGAAAACAGCGAGTAAAAATGAGATGGAGAGAAATTCACAAGTAGTAATTATAACTTTGAATGTGAATGGGATGTTTATAGCAGCTCTCTTTGTGGTCACAATGAACTGGAAACTGCAGAGATGCCCATCAAGTGGGGAAATGGCTGAACAAGTTGTGGTATGTGGTTGGGATGCAGTACTATGGTGCTGTAACAAATGATGAGTTCAATGAGCTTAGAAAAACACGGATAGACCTGCATGAAATAATGAAGAGTGAAATGAACAGAACCAAGAGAACCTTGCACACTGTAACAGCAATACTGTTTTAAGAACGACTTTGAGCAAGTAAGGTATTTTGACTTAAATACACAAATTAAAAAAAATAAAGGACATGTGAAGAAAGATGCTACTCCCCAGGGAACGGGCCTGAAACATAATCAAGTACCTAACAAATGCTGCCAACCTGCTTTGACTTGTAGGAAATTAGTGACTATAAAGCCAAGAAGTCTGATGAGGCTAAAATTATTGTTTCAATACAGGTGAATATTCTACAATTAATGCAATTATCAAAAACTTTAAAACAGGGATTCCTAACCAAGGGGCTGTGAGTTTCAAAAATGTTTTGGTAGCTGCATTTCACTATAATTGGTTTCCTTGCTAATGCTACTCTGAAGAGGAGAAGGCCCAAAAGAAGCTAAAGTCAATGAAAAATCTAGCAGAAACGCTAGAAGGGCTACATAATAATGCAATAGATGGTAAAAAGAACGCTGACGTCTCAAGTGATTTTCAAAAGGAGGTGGGCCACTACTAGGTCTGTATCCCAAAGAGATCAAAGAAAAGGGAAAAGAACCTATTTGTACAAAAATACTTATAGAAGCCCTTTTCACGGTGGCAAAGAATTGGAAATCTAGAAAATGCCCATCAATTGGGGAATGGCTAAATGAGTCATGGTATACAATTGTGATGGAACACTACTGTGCTATAAGAAATGATGATTATAACGGAATATTATCATGCTATAAGAAATGATGAGTAGGATTTCAGAAAAACCTGAAAAAACTTATATCAACTGATACAAAGTGAAGCAAGCAGAACCACAACATTGTACTCAGTAACAGCAATACTATAAGGATGATCAACTGTGAAAGACTTAGCTACTCTGGTAAGACAGTGGTCCAAGGCAATTCTCAGACAGGCCAAAGGAGAATCTGGAACTCAAAACTGTAAAAAGTATGTGTCAAAAAGTATATGTTTTTATGTGTAACTGGGAAATTTTTAATGAAACATTCTGAAAAAGGAGATGGGCATTATTAGAATGGAATTATGAATAGTCTCTTTTTAAGTCTTATGGGATAAATTCAATTAGCAGCTCAAGTAGACTAACACTAAAAACGATGTCATCTGCCATCACTGCCATGAATTGATGTTCTCTCTCACTATTACTGGACAACGCACAAAAAACATTCCAAGACTTGAACATATCAACAGCATATTTCCTGGCTGCTGCCACAGTAAGAACCAAAGGTCAAAGGCTGAGCTAAATATGCCAGAATGCCAAGCAGTGGTCTGAGAGGACTATTAAAGAGCTGGACAATGTCTGCACAAGTCTTTCAATCCATATCCGGCTGGTCCAGGCAAGAGAAAGCACACACACCAAGAGTCTGAGTAAAGGCAGCAAAAAAGAAACATCTGCAATGGAATCAGGAAGGGAGGAGAGGGAAGGAAGGATGAGAGCAGAAATTTTTGGTAACCTTAATCAAAAACTGCAAATGAAAACCAAAAGGCTGTGGCCATACGAGGAATCAAAGCAGTATACAGAACAACATGAACAATTCAACATCCACCAAAAATTATACCATAGAGATTTGAGAAGAAGGAAATAAAGGAGAAAAAAAGTCCCCAAAGAAGGAAGAGACGGAAATTTCTTTTCCAAGCAAGACAGGCAGCCATAGGAAATCCAACAAAATGGAAGCCAAGTTGGATCAAATGCGAACAAGAATGCTTGTTTACCATGAATCCAGTAAGAGTCAGAACGGTTACATCAAAGGAGGTGATTGATAATGGCTTCTCTGCAGAACTGGAAAGTTGGCAGAGCCAGAGAAGCTCTAACATTATCAGCTCAATCATCTCGCAATGGCCCAGGAATTACCGGCCAACTACTTTGCCAACTTTCTCTCAGATGCAAATCTCATCTTTCTCAACAAAAGGCATCAACCTCTTTATTACCAAAAATACATGAACCCAGGGACCCCTCAAAATACAGGTTATTATATATGTTAGATGAAGTATTACATGGCTTTATCACTCAAAATAATCTCCACATTTTTAGAAGAAAATAATATATTGGTTAAGGAGGACAAAAAGGTTGTTTTCCAAAGCCCTTAGGGATGTAAAGAATAACTTACTACCAATTCAGTAATTGCTGAAAAAACTACTTGAAAAGGCTGAAATATTTACACCCCCTTACCGATTATTTGACTCAGTTTGACTCGTACCTCACTCATGGCTCAATCGTGTAAGGTAAATTTATTTAAAAGAAAAAAATAAGCACAGTGAGAGCAGTAAATTGGTTAATGGAAGATTATTCTCTATGTAAAACATGCCACTAACAAATGTTAAAACAAACTGATACATAATGTAGCACCTTCCAGGAAGACAACTGAAGTCCACTACGGCTGACCAGTCTTAAGTCCCCTATCATGGATCCTGAATCTAACTGAGGATTGCTTTCAAGTCCAAGAAGAAAAAGATCCAAAATATAGTAATCGTATATATGTGTGATAGGACTAATATCTAGCAGTGTTTCCCCACTCCTCCCTCCTTCCTTTCTTTAAGAGGAATTAATTTTCCCTAAATGGAGAGAAAATGGTGTAGGGTCTTAATTGGTTCCTGTTTCTCTGATGTAGTCTCCTGGTCATCCAAGGACATAAAAAGCCCCATCCACGTGCAGCTGGGGCCCCTCTGACTTAAAGGATGTCTGAAGATCACATGAGTCATCATGTCCTTCACCATATCCTACAATGCATTTCCATACAGATGTGTTTCCATACAGAAGTGAAGGCGGCTGCCTCCGGAGAAGCTGTCACTGTATCCTTGTTGCAAATCCCTACTGTTCTAGGGCAAAGCAAACCTCATTTTGTTAAATATTCAATGACTTGCGAGTGATTCGTTTCATCCCCACATCAAACCTGAACTAAGGGAGTGCTGGCACTGGACCTGCTTCCAACAACATGGTTGACATCGTGCTATATTTATCAGTGATAAACACATTAAACAGCTCCTTTGGCTCACAGAAATTTTCTTCACCAACATCTCCTGGCCATCTTCAAGCTGACACGTTCCTGTATTCTAGTCTCTACTTCTGACTTGGTACTTATGCTCCTACCAGGGACCCCTGGGCTTCTGATTGGTAAGCATTCACCACACCTAGTCCTGACCCAGAACCACTGTGCTACTTCCTGGCCATCTTCACCATGCCACTGCTCAGGGGCCCCTCTCCTCTCCCCCTTCCTCCCTGACTTCTAGCTACAAGAGCTGCAATCAAATCAACATGCCCATTCCTGGAAAAAAACCAAAACATGTCAATAAAATGACTCAGGACTCCAATAACTATCCTTGTGACTTCCCTGTCTAAAATACTCCTCCACTAGAGGGGTTGTCTATTAGAATGTAAGCTCTTACTGGGAAATAAGCAATACAGGAGATAGGGTATAGAAGTCTATACTGCCCTGCAGGAAAATAGAAGGGGAAGGGGATAAGAGAAGGGGGGAGAGATAGAAGAGAGGACAGACTAGGGGAAGGAATATTCAGAATGCATGCCATCTGGCGGTGGAGGGAGGGGTGAGATGGGAAGAAAATTTGGAACTCAAAAACTTGTGGAAGTGAATGTTGAAAACTAAAAATAAATAAATTTATATTAAAAAAAAATAATGTAAGCTCTTTGAGGGCCTGGACTTTCTTGTACTTATGCAAGTATTTCCCAGCACTTAGTGCAGTCCCTGACATAGTGAGTGCTTAATAATTCTCATTCATAATCAAAGAGTCATTTGGATCTGATAAATGGAAAATCCTTTGCGAGAGGCAAAGAGGAAGAGACTTTATGCTTGAATCTGGAGGTTCTATTAAGCCAATGGATGAAGGCAATACTTACCTTGGGCTTCTCTGGGCAAGAAAAATCAAACACCAAAGCCATCAAGGAGAAAGTTGAGGTTACGCTTGTTAAAAAACTGACTGGAAGCCTGACGTCAAAGCTTAATGGCAAAAGAACACATTTAGAACAATTAACACCCATGCAGTATTAGTCTTAATATATGGTTTGGACACAGTAAAATGGAAGGCAATGGATCTGGAAGTCGTCCCAGCAAAAATCAGTATTAACGAAATAGAGGGTTTGTCATCCCCAACACAGTTATGGAAAGATTAATACTAATATGTCAAAAAAAAAAAAGAGAAGGAGAAGGAGAGGAGGAGGAGAAAAGGAGAAGCAGAAGGAGGAGGAGAAGAAAAGGAAAAGCAGAAGGAGGAGGAGGAGAAACTGTTTCCAAAGAATATGATGAATAGGTTAAAAGTTTACAGAAATACATTTAGTAAGAACAGACCTCTTTTCATGAAGCAGCAGTATGAGTTGCCCATTCAGTCAGTAAAGTATAACTTCAAAGTGGATTATCTCTGTACAGAGTCTATGAAGTGGCTGAGATCCAGGAGTGGATTCAAAAGGCCTTCCCTGACAACATCCACATTAACTCAAAGGCAAATATATGGACATAGAAGTGACAAATGGCCAAGTCAGATTTGTTTATAGAAATGGAGGGGTTTATACTAGGGATTCAGGCAGAAGTTGCCGTCATCAGAAAGTACAAAAAGGTTACCCTCGTGGAATCTGGACTTACTGACCAATGTGGATTATCAAAGGAAGCCACGCAACATAACCACACAGGCTACAAACACCTTTTGGCAGCCGCCAGATAACCTGAAGATGGAGCCAGAAAACCCCATCAGGAGGCTGGAACCATCAGCCAGAAGCTCACCATCATTTATAAGCTGCAGACAACAAATGTCCACATTACAAAGGCAAGCCTCGAAATACCGTTGAGAATTCAGCAAACAAACTGTACTGGAAACGCAGCATCATGGCTGACAGAAATGAATGTCTACAATTGCCCAGAAGTAACAGTGGTCCCATAAAAAATGAAGAACCAAGGTTGTTAATACATGTCATCACAGCTAATACCCATAATCTCCAATCTAAATGAAATAGTTAACATGTATACACCAACTACTATGTATGTAGGGCAGATAGGTGGCACAGTGGATGGAACACTGAGTTCGAATCTGGCCTCAGACACTTCCTAGCTGTGTGACCCTGGGCAAGTCACTTCACTCTGTCTGCCTCAGTTTCTTTATCTATAAAATGAGTTGGAAAGAGAAATGGTAATCCACTCTAGTATCTTTGCCAAGAAAACCCCTAATGGGGTCATGAATCATTGGACATGACTGAAATGACTAAACAATGACCTTAAAATGCATGTGCCAGGCACTGTGCTAAGAACTATATAATTATTATCTCATTCAGTCCTCACAACTTCTCTGGGAGATAGGTGCTATTATCATTTCTATTTTACAGAAAAGGAAACTGAGATAAATATAGATTTTTTTTTAAAGTGACTTGCCCAAGGTCACACAGTCAGTCAGTATCTGAGGCTGGATTTGAACTCAGGTCTTCCTGACTCCAGTTCCATTGCTCTATTTACTGCACCCTATAATAAAAGCTTTCCAAGGTACACGCTATCCTTACTATCCTGTCTGCCACCAGAGTCATCAAGAAGGTACATTTACCTAGTGTTTTAAATTCTGAAACATGCTTTATTCACATTAGAGAATAGCAACGTGGAGAAATTAAATGGCTTGCCTAGGGTCCCACAGCTTAGGATCTGAACCATCATTTTTCTGTTCCCATCTCCAGCACTTCATCGTCTATGCCACAAGGATACATGGGGAAGTTACGGGATTCCCATGTTGAGGTCACAGTGTAAGTATCAGAGGCAGGATTTGAACCCAGGTCCTCCCGACAGCACATTCGATTTCTCTCTCCATTATTTCACACTTCCTCTGTAAAGCAGCAAGAGTTAAGCCTGAGCTGCTGTGATACCCACAGAATCACAGTCTACAGAAAAGGGCCCTCAGAGATCAGTCTAGCTCAACCTAGGATCGCCTGGTCCCAAGGATGAGGACAGCTGGGGTCTGAGCAAAAGCGAGTAGAGTAGAGAAGCATTTTCACCTTCAACTGCCTTTGCTGGACACTGGCACACCTTACCACCCATAGCTTCAGCCCCTTCTTCCTCTGCCTGCCAGGAGCTCAAATGGGTCCAGCAATCATCCTTCTGGCACCCCCCTGGCCTGCCTCCTTCCCTAGAGCCCTCCTTGTCTATCTACGTGTGCTGTCTTCTCCTAATCAAATATAGGCCCGCAGAGAACAGGGACTGTCTTGCTTGCTTGGGTTTATAACTCCAGCACTTAGCAAAGGGGACAGGGGCTAAACCAAGGATTTCATTGCTACGGATTCCTCCTGCATGAGGAAAGTCCATGTACCAAAGCATTCTGGCACTCCCTGAGTGTCAGAGAATGGACTTGAACCCAGGTCTTAACAGCGCTACAGTGTACTCTGCCTGTCCTAGCACACGCTTAATAAATTCATTTTCTTTCATTCATTCATTCCCTCACAGCACAAGCTTCTTATTCCTAGGGCTCAATGTCCATCCTTTTTTTTTTTTAATTGTTTGATTCTGGCATTTAATGAAACCAATCAGCTCAGTGTCACCAGGCAGGCCCTAAGACCCGGGCTACCTGGGCAGGAGGCAGGTCAGTCAGGTGAAAGGAGCATCTGTGTTGGGAAGTAAGCTGACCAAAGCAGTGAAATTGATGGCTGGCATTTCCGGCTGGCAAAGGGAAAGGCCCTCTGGCTTCGGGAGGGCTCAGACTGGCTGTCGCCATGGAGGGGAAGACCGAACAGCTCTCCTCCTGGATGTGATAGAGGGCCACAGAGACAGGCCAACCAGGGAACCTGGTCTGAAGACCTTGGAGTTGAGCACTGGAAGAAACCTGTTACCCAGGCTTGGCAAGGCTGCTATGCCTTTCAGAGGGGATTTAGATCCTTATCTTCATAAGCAATTTTGTTAAACTCCAAGTGGATATCAACTATGTGATCTTGCCTCAAAATCCTACCTAGCTATCTGCCCTACATAAATCGATAATCCCTCCTTGTACACATGAGCGATTGTGAAATAGCCCCCACCGAGGCATTCCTCACTTCCTTTCCCTCTCACCCCGGGACAAGGGAAAGTTGTCTTCCTTGGGAGCATTTGGACAAGGAGGGCAATTGTGACCAGAAAGCATCCATTGTGTCAGCTGTTCTCAGGGACTTTCTACTAAGATCTGTTTGGCAGGAGATGAAATCCATGTCACAAGGCTTTAAAAAAAAATTAAGCTGAATTAACTCAGGCCCAGAGTATAATATTCACCGGAAATGTTGATGGGAAGCCCATTTCACATTAATGTAACTTGGGCTGTGGATGCAGAATCCCCGATAATGGGCCCAACAGTGAAATATGCAGGCAGCAGGCCTGTTTTGTAAGGTCCTGGAGAAACACAGACATGGTCTGATGACCTGTCTTCCTTCCCTGCAGGTCATTAAGCAAAGGCTGTTGCTCCTTTTGCATGGATAGGCTGGGCTACGGAGCCTCTGCTCTTTCTCCCAACTTGACTGGCATCACAGATGCCAGTGATGCAGCCTTAATGGTGGGAAGATCATGACAATAGGTCTGTTGCCTTCACAGCATCGCTGGCTTCCCAGGTGCAAGGGAGGTCACCCTAGAGATGTTACTGCCCATTGTCTCTAGGCTAAAATAAAAAAAAAAACAGCTCCTCTGTTTGTCCCTTAGAGCTTAGCAATACAGCTCCATCCTACTTCTCCAGGCTTATTGCAAGTCACTGCTTTTCTAAGTGGATACAGTGCTGGGTGTGGAGTCAAAAAGACCTGAGTCCAAATCCGGTCTCAGACACTTACTGGGCAAGGCACTTAACCTCTATTTGCCTCAGTTTCTTCACCTGTAAAATGGAGATGATAATAATAGCACCTGTCTCTCAGGGTTGCTGGAGGGTTCAAACAAGACAGTATTTGTAAAGGGCTCAACGGTGCCTGGCAAGTAGCAGGTGCTAAAAAAGGACTGTTCCCTTCTTTCCTCCTTTGCCTCTCATCTGCCTCCAGCCAAACTGGTCCGATCGCTGCTCCCTGCATGAGATGGGCCAGCTGCCACCAGCACCCCGTGGCCCTGACTGTCCCCGAGCTAGGAGACCCAGCGTTCTCACCTTCCCTTTTGGCTGACGCTGGATTCCCCCGGTCAGCTCAAGGGCGACCGTCCCCCAAAGCCTTCCCTGATCCCTCCAGCTCACAGCGCCCCGTTACTCACGTGCGTGCACACGTGCTCGGGTGCGTGGGTTCATGCCACAGACTGTAAGCTCCTTGGAGGCAGGGACTGCTTGCCTCCGGTCTCTGTGTCCCCAGCCCCCAGCACACCGACTGATACAGAGCTAGGAATCATGTTTACTGATGAGGAAACTGAACCCAAGCAGCGTGAGGTCACACCTTTCAGCCTTGATTTTCCACTTCTTTCTCCCATGCTTTCAATGCCCCACAGTTAATCACACCTTCATCGTGACCCCAAGAACAAGATGGGTTAAGATGAGCCTTGTTAAAGGAGCTCTGAACTATGAGCTCAGAGACCCACTTGGAGATATCTGATGATGAAGGCATTGTTTGATGAGATCACAGACACGTCAGACAGTTAGATGCAGAACCAGCCCACTCTAGGGAAACTAAGGCAGAGGAGGGAGGGTAAATGACTTTAGCAGCACAGGGAAGTGTTGAACCCAGGTGCTCTGACTTCAAACTCAGCACTGTCAACTAGATTTATTGTCTTGCATGTCTTCTGTCTCTGCTAAAAAGGGTCAGCTCTCACAGGATATTAGAGCACAAATGAATAAATGAGTGAATGAAAAAACAAAGAAATGAATGAATGAACGAATCAACAAATAAATGAATGACTGAATCCAGGCTCTCTCACCAAGCTGGGGACATTTCTATTTTGAGCAGCATATCAAATCTCTTTCCACTAACTAAGAATCCAGAAGACAACTTCATTATCATCAAATCAACTTTAACTAAATCCTAAATTGAGAGAGAATCACATTCCACTTCCCCCATGCCCATTCCTAACTTCCACCTCCCCAAACCAGGATGGAGCCAGCTAATAAGGAACATCCTTGTACTCTGGCTAGCAAAGTCCCACCTCCTCTTGTACTCTCAATACCCGTGACACTCAATCCCCTTTTGTCACCAACCCCTATTTCCTACACTCTCATCCTTAACCCACAACAACCCTAACCTTGTTTCGACCCACTCCAGGTCTTGCCCCCTCACCCATCTTGTGGGCTATGGAGTTCCATGATTCATAAACTGCCTTTCATTTCAGACCTCTTCCTGTTGCATTTATACCATTTTCCTCCTAGAGGACACTGCGCCCAGGGCCACGCTTTTCTAGCACCCAGGTGCACCTTTGTTCATAGCCCCTGACTCACTGACCTTGGAGAAGGAGTTAGAATACATCTCGTTCCCCACTTCCATTTCCAGATTCTCCCTCTGCCATTATCACCAAGCAACCTTCTCTCCCTACAAGGTCCTCTCCAACCAAAGTCATCAGCTAATCCACACCCACTAACCCAAATCATCTCTTCTCTCCTCAAGCCCTCCATCCAACCTCTTAGCTGCCATACTTTACTGAGAAAACAGAGGCCAGTAGCCTTAAGTCCCTTTTCTACCCTTCTCTCCATCTCTTATCCTTCTGACATCATACCCCATTCTCTCCTCTTTTCCTCTAGTCTCTGATGAAGAAGTGGTTGTTCTCTTTACCAATGCCTCTAACGTATGTATCTGGATCCCATCCCATCTCATCTGCTTTAGACTGCCCCCACAGTCATTCTAACCTACCTTTAATCTAATCTCCCTGTACCTACTGGTTCCTTCCCTCTTTGCCCAAGTGTCCCCATTCTTTAAAAAACAAAACAAACAAAAAAAACCTTCTCACTTGCCTCTACCATCCCTTCAAGCTATTATCCTATATCTCTCCTCTGTTTCAGAGCCAAACTCCTTCAAAGAAAAAAAAAGTCTTTATCCGTCACTTCCACCTCTGACTTCTGACTTCTCAATTCTTAGACATCTAGCTAACCTCCATCACTCAAATGAAACTCTACATTCAGAGGTACCAGTCATCTCTTAATTTGCAAATACGAAGTTTGTTTTCCTGACCTCTGCCACATATGACACTGCTAACTACAATCTTCTCCTGTGCACTCTCTCCTCCTTCATGTTTTTCTTGACATTACTCTCTACCTGTCTGACTGCTCATCCTCAGTTTCCTTTGCTAAGTCATTATCACCACCCCTATTATTATCACACCCTCTGGGAATGGATGTATCCCCAACGCTCTCTCCTGTGCCCTCTTCTCCCTACATCTCCTGAGCTGCCATGGATTCCATTATCATCTCTATGTAGATAATTCCCAGATCCATACATCCAGCTTGCCGTAGGGGCTCTCGTCACACATCTCCAACTGCCTAATTCAGATATTTGTACAGTGCCTAGCACACTGTAGGCACTTAATAAATGCCTGCTCCCCTCCCTTAAGCTGACATTTTGAACAAAATATTCTGCAGACGTCTCAAACTCAACACAACCCAAACAGAAATCATTTCTGTCCACCAAATCCCATCCCACTTATGAAATTCTTTTTTTAAAATGTATTTATTTTATTTTTAATTTATGGAATAAAATAAGCATGTCCATAATATCGTATAATAAAAAAGATGATTGCATATGTATTGTGTAGGGCTTGCTGTTCCTTTTAAATACATAAAAGGTATCATGCAAATTTCTTTTTTTTCTCTCTCCTTTTCCAATCCCACTTATGTATACATGTTGCCTCCCCTAGAGCCAGCAGAAAATAGTGCTGAAACATGAAGAATCGGACAAAGTGAGTTGGAGCTACAAAGATGCACGATAAGTTTTCTATTTCCCATGCTGGTAAAGAGCAGGATTTATCACTAAGCTTGTAACCAGAGAACGTTTCTCTAAATTCCACAATGAGCTTAAGAAACTGGTACCAGGATACGGAGCAGGAGCCTCCTAATGACGCTGTTGCCTTATGATGCGTGTCTGAGGGTTCAGAATTGGCCTTCAGTGGCTCTATTTCACAAATGCAGATATATTATTCAGTTCAGGTCAAGCCAAGGCTCAAGAAAGCCCCCAAGAAGGAAGAAACAATGCCCTTTTTGCCCCAGGAAAGAGTGAAAAGCAAAGGGAGGACGGGGATGAGGAAACCTGCCCCACTGCCCTGAACCTCTCCTTCTTGTTTGAGGGAACACTGGACACTGGGGATGTTCAATTCTGCTGCCAATTAGCCCTCTTTATTCCTTTCAACCCTGCTCAGGGTAGGAAGGCATATGCGTGCGTGTGGGGTCTGTTTCATCAAATGTTTGAGAGAAGGGTTCCTGATGATTGGGTGGGGGCATTTCTATATTTCTAAATTAGGAGAGATAATTTAAAGACCTAAACGCTGCTATAACTCTGGAGAGAAAGGCACATCCAATTTTATATTCTGTTCCCCTGAGTAACTGAGGCTGCTTAAGAAGCAAGATCTGAACTTGGGGCTTTCTCTTTGAGCCCATGGAGCTGACGGGTCATTTTATACTAGGGAGACCCCTTGTTGTGAATCTCTGTCCTACTATGTGTTTTTTGGTTTGTTTCTTTGTTTTTGTTTTTGGGTGGGATTTTGGGAGGCAGTCAGGACTAAGTGACTTGCCCAGGCTCACACAGCTAATAAGAGTCTGAGGCCAGATTCCTGACTCCAGTGGCAGTGCTCTACCCATTGCCTCACCTAGACATCCCCTATTACATATGCCCTTAAAAATGACATCAATTCTTTGCCAGCTTGGAGGTACGTATCAGTTTTCTTCCTAACATCCTACAATGCTTTGGGCCTAACATTTGCTACAGCTATGGAAGAGCAGAAAATTTATTCAGAACTGGGATGGTTTTCATGAAACTTAACTGCCCCCCACCCCAACCCCCACACACACAGTGAATAAGCACTCTTTACATGACAGGTGATGTACTAAGCTCCACTGTGAGAACCATCCTTACAAAGAAGATCTGGGAGTTGAGATTGGCCTGTGGCCATTAAGAAGAGGTAGCGTAGCTTGGTGGTCTTGGAGACCAGAAAGCTTGGGTGCAAGCCCTGCCCTCTGGCAAATTCTGATTGTGCCTCCACAGGCAAATCATTTATAGGTTCTGAGACCAACTGTGTGTATAAACCCCCAGGAATGGCTGATCTGCACTGGTGATGCAAGTTTCCACACTGGGAGTTCCCTCTGTGGATGAATTCATCAGTCCAGCTCATAATAAAATAGAAACCCAGACTCTACATAATGAAGCTGGTTTCCTGGCATGGGAGATTTTATCCTATCAAATGAAGCTGGAACAGAAGATGATGGAAGGAGCTATAAGATGAATATAAGTCAGTTCACAGGCAGCATCGCTGGGAAGAGAAGATTTGGAGCCGAAGGAACTGGGTTCAAATCCTGCCTGCTAGCTTGGTCACACATGGGCAAGTTACAATCTTTGAGGACTTTTGGCCTCCAAGGTACTCTCCAGCTCTAAATGTTCAATCTTATGAAAAGGAGGGTTAACATTTGCAATTCCCACCTCCCTCGTCCACCACGAGGACCACAGATTCCACCAACCACAGGATTTCAGAATCAGAAAGGATCTTGCTGTCAGGTGGGCAAGATTGGAATGAGAGACGTGTCTGGAGTCAGCAGCCCCTGCCACTTGGCACCTGGATGACGAAGGTCTCGGTTTCCTCATCTGTCAAAATGACAGGGTTGGAGTTGAAGGGCTTTCAAACATACTGGGCTAATTAGATTGACTGAAAAGTCTTTAATGAAATACTTTTAAAAAACGATTTCTTTGTTTTTCAAATTTTACATCAATCTTCTACGTGCTTTAGCAGATCTAAGCCACCGATTTGCAGGATGCTGGTCCATTAAAAATGGCCCAGGTTCTACAGAGAAGCATTTATACTAGATGACAGCTAGGTGGCACGGTGGATAGAGTGCCAAGCCTAGAGTCAAGAAGGCCTGAGTTCAAATCCAGCCTCAGATGCTTAGCCGTGTGACCCTGAGCAAGTCATTTAACCCTGTTTGCCTCAGTTCCTCATCTGTAAAAAATGTAAAAAAAAAAAAAAAGGAAATGGCAAACCACTTCAGTATCTTTGCCAAGAAAACTCCAAATAGGGTCCTGAAAAGTCAAGACACGACTGAAATGACTGAACAAAAGAGAATTTATGAGGATAGGAAACATGAAGCAGTTCATAACTAAGGGGGGAAAGCCTAACCATCTAATTCTTTCTGGCAGAGGAAGACCAGTTTAAGCATGTACCCAGTAGTCAAATTTCAACACCTAAATCTGTTCAGACATCTTTTTCGGCTTTGTATACAAAGAAGAATTGTAACTGTCAATAGTTTTGCCTTAGATTAAAAAAAATACTTTTTATTGATGTCTTTGATCTTTAGCTCATAGACAGTTCAGCACCATCCCTCCCGCTGCCAAGCGAACCCTTCCCTGTGACAAAGAAAAACAACACAGCAAAGACAGATACCTATGACCACATCTGACAATGCAGACAGGAAGCTGCCTGATACCTTGGAGCTTACGGCAATCCAGCAAAAAACCCTAAGATGTGTACACTCGTTTTCCCTGTGTCACTCATCCAAGCAGTTACTACATCCTCCTGAGAGACTTCAACTCTTTCCAAAATTCTCTCTTCCATTCATGGATGGATAAGAATGAGTGCTTTGCTGTCAGGGCGGTAGAAATGGGCATTGCCAACCCAACAGGTCAGGGAGCTTCACCTGCGCCAGACAGAATGATTGAAATGTGTCTCCTACCAGCTTTACAATAAATAACACAGGGCAGCATTCTGGAAAGTACTGGCAACCTGGCCCTGATGTCAACACTGATACTTGCGTGTACATGTATCTACAGGGACAAGGGGTAGGGACAGGACATGGGCATTTACTGACATGGGGAACTTCCAGGAGAGAAGGTTCCCTTTGTCAATGCATATAACACCTCTGCAATGGAGAGGAGAGGAGAGGATGGGGAATAGAGCCAGATTTGAGATTGCACCAGTATATGGAGTCCCTAGCAAGGAATTTAGTCCAAAAAGGTAGGCTGGTTCCTTCTCCATATCGTGGGAGTCTTGAAGAGTTTCTTAGAGGATGGTGAAGCTGACTTATACAGGTCAAGTCAGTTGATATAGCTAGTTATGTGCCGGAGATGGGACCCGAACCCAGGTCTTCCAGACTCCAAAGTTATGCTCTCTCTCTACTACAGCCATGCTGCCTAATAATGCTGGTTACAGTAATAAAAAGCATAACTCACAATTCCGTAATGCTGGAAGGTTTTAAAAAGCACTTTTCACAGAACAAACCTGATGGGGAGATGGCGCAAGCTGAGCTACCCTCACTTTACAGATGGAAATCAAAGGGTCACCAATATAGGTGAAAGGATTTCTCCAGGGCCACAGCAGAAGTAAGCATTAAAGCAGAGACTTAAATTCCCAAGATTCTACAAATAATTACGATACCTTTAACCCTGCCTATGTAAAGAAACCATCAATGGCCCCAGATGAGGACTAGAAAAAGGGAAAGAAATTGACACTGATTTTATTAGCATTTCCTGCAAAAACATCAAATGATGTGGAAGAAGGAGTGAGTAGCAGGATATCTGGCCATCTGGTTCTTTTCCTTAAAGGGTATTCAAACAATTCTTGAGATACGGTTGACTCAAGGGCCTAGAGGCTGGGGATACTGACTCAGCTTCCTGGTCATCTGTGAACAAGAGGTCATGACAGCTCAGCCTGGGACCAGCGGAGGAGCAGCACGTTACAGCATCTCAGCCAGGCTGTGCTCAGGTGATTAAGCGGGGTCCTCACTGAATACCCTTTCCCAACTCTTCTACCTGAGGCACGGATTAGTCAGCTCTGCTTCTCCTTAGAAGTAAAGCAATCACTACCATAGGGCGGCCAGAATCACCCAGAGAGTGCCTCAGTCAGAAAGCATTTAATCTCATTGTCAATCAGTCAATGACTAGACTGGGGATGGCCCAAGACTTGGCCCATTTATACCCATAATACCAAAAAGGTATTTCCCAGGTTTCCAGTTGCCTGAGGCCACACCCATTCAATGACTGAGGGCTAGGTAAGAGCTGAGACAAGAGATGGACTAATTTGCCACCACAAAAGTATCTATCTGGGAGGCGTAGGCCCTAAAAGTTTCTGGCCAGAACAGAAAGCAATTCCTACCAGGGGTAGGGAACCCGCAGCCTCAAGGCCACTTGTGGCTTTCTGATTTTATTAAGGGGATTTCATGTGTGAAGTTTGGATTCAGTGAAAGGGTCACACTTGAGGACCTAGAGGACCACATGTGGCCTCCAGGGCACAGATTTCCCACCCCTGGGACCAAAATATTGAGACCTAAACAATGAGCCACAGAGGCTTGGGCTAGGGGCTATTATTGGCCACTCAATGAAAAATCAGAGTGATTTGGCTTTAAAGGCCTACTCAAGTAAATCCATTTGAAAGACAAGAGGCTTTTTTTGGGGGGAGCGGGGTGAGGCAATTAGGGTAAGTGACTTGCCCAGAGTCACACAGTAGTGAATGTTATGTTTCTGAGGCTTTCCAACTCAGCTCCTCCAGATTCCAGGGCCGATGCTCTATCCACTGCACCACCTCGATGCCCCATCAAGAGGCTTTTTTAAAGCCTGTTTTTTCAGAGCTATATTTCAAGAAACTGTAAGTGAAAATTACACTGGACAAAAAGTAAATTGTCCCAACTTTAAAAATAATAATAAAAATAAAAGTTAAAAAATAAATAAAAGTTAAAATTTAAAAATCTAGCCCCCCAATCCCAAATATATTACAAAATATATGTGATCAAAAATTATATTTCTATGGACAGAGCACCCACAAGGAAGGATATGGCACCTCAAGTGGGGAGGATCACATGTGGGGGGGGGAGGAGGAGGAGGAAGAAGAGGAAGAGGCGGAAGAAGAGAAGAAGCAGAAGATGAAGACAAAGAAGACGAAGATGAAGAAGACAAAGATGAAGGAGGAGAAGGAAGAGGAGGAGGAGGAAGAAGATGAAGAAGATGAAGGAGGAGAAGGAAGAGGAGGAGGAGGAAGATGAAGAAGAGGAAGAAGAAGAAGGAAGAGGAGGAGGAGGAAGAAGATGGAGGAGAAGGAAGAGAAGGAGGAGGAGGAGGAGGAGGAGGAAGAAGAAGAAGAAAAAGAAGAAGAAGAGGAAGAAGAAGAAGAAGAAGAAGAAGAAGAAGAAGAAGAAGAAGAAGAAGAAGAAGAAGAAGAAGAAGAAGAAATAGCAGCACTCCCCAACTTCTGCTTGAACTGGCAGGCTGGGGCCCCAAAGGGCAGCTACCCCTACTCTCACCGAGGGTTCTAGAGATAACGCTCAGAGACTGGGCTTCTCCTACTGTCTGTCCTGAATGCCCAGTGCAATAGTCCCCACTGATACTCACCCAAGCGTCTGAATTAGTTTTTGCCAAAGGCATTTGCTTATATAACATAGTAAAAAGTTCTCCCAAAACCCTGTTTCTCTCCTTCCCACAGGTAGACAAGCATCCATGGGAGGAGTAAGCCGAAACTCAGACCATACTAGCAGTGAGGCAGTTTTCTTATGTTCTCTGGCTTTCTTCAGCAGCACGTGTGAATGGTAGGGGTGACCCAAGGCTGCAGCTCTTCTGAGCATGATCGCTGATAAGAGCCGGGGGCAGCCTGTATTCATAAAAGTACTTTCAAGTTTGCAAAGCATTTCAAAAATATCTCACCGGATAACAATCCTTATGAGCTAGGTGGTATCATCATTCCCATTTTACATATGAGAAAACTGAGGCAAAGAAAGTTTAGGTGATTTGCCCAAGGTCATACCACTAGGCTGGATAGTACTCAATTCTACTTCCGGACAGATGATTTGCCCAGGGTCACACAGCTAATAAATGTCAGCAGCAGGATTTGAACTCAAGTCTTCCTGACTCGGCACTCCAACCACTCCACCACTGGGCTGCCCATACCTCCCCAGGCCTACACTACTCTATGAAAAAGGTGAAAGGGCATTTAAGACGCTGAGGTTGGGAGACGAGCCTGGAGGGGGCCCGAGCACATACTGAGAACGTCCGCACTAGAGGTGACACGTTTTTGCAAGGCTTGACAATATCTCATGATAGCACAATGCTCGGCCTTGAAATAGGGACCACCGGCTTCTAGGTGTGTTACATACCGTCTGTGTGACCTTGGGCAAGTCTCTTACCTTTTCAGTGTCCTAGATAAGTCTGTAAGACGTGGCTTTTTAACCTGGGGTCCATGACCATTTAAAAAAATGTTTCAAAAACATTTTTCAATCCAATTGGTTTCTTTTGTATTTCTAGATATCTTATACATTTAAAAGCATAATTCTGAGAAGGGTCCACAGGCTTGGCCACACTACCCAAAGGGTCCAGGAAACAAAAAAGGTTAGGAACCCCTGCCAGACTTCAGTGGCCAAGAAGGTATCTACCTGCATTGGTAAAGGGACTTTCCTCACCTGGGAGTTGCCCCTACCAATGAAACCATGGGTCAAGCCCTATTCCTATCTTATATCCAGACCATAACAGAGCAGGAGAGCCAGGCCAGGGGGTTAATGCAGGGCTTGGCAGACTATAGCCTGGGAGCCTGTTTTTGTGGGCCACAGTTTGCTGACCTCGGTCAACACATCAGTCCAAACAAGGGGCCCAGACGGGGTGCAATCTGCTCACATGCAGTGAAGACTTAGGTGCCAGCAGTGGTGTGTGGGAGGTGGCTGGCATGAGTGAGAGAGCAGCCCCAGCCTTCTTTCTACTCAGAAAGCACACAGGGAAAGAGCTGCGGGTATCTCTAGGAGGCCTCTGAACATTCACGTGAAAGCACAGCCCAAGGCCATTCTTTTAGCCTTGCCAGACAACTGCTATGTGTCCTGTTAAGTGCTAAGTGTTCCTCGCCCTTCACTTTCACCCCTAAAATCAGCTAAGAAGGCCTCCTTCTGTCTGCCCAGGAATAAATACCCTTGGAGATAAAGTGTCCACCTGGACTCACCAGGCCCCACTGCAGCTGGCACCCTAGATAAGAGTTTCTATGTCCCACTTGTTAGCCAGCCTTCAGCGAATCCCTCCAGCAATCCCATCCTCCTCAACCAATTTCCGCACCCACACATCTCCAAGTGTCGGTCTGAGAATGGAGGCAGCAGATGCACTCCCCTTCACCGATCACCCCCGAGTGCCCCGAAAGCAGGGAGCATCTCAAACATCTGTCAGAGGTGGCACTTTGCCTCTACTAAATGGGAAAGCTAGGAAGCCATTTTGGGAATGGCCACACCACTGCCCCACTCTGGATGCAGATTTTGAGGCCTGCAGCATCCCCCTCCTGTCTCCAGCCAGCTATAGACTCCCCCTTAATAAACCCTCAGCGTCCGCTGAGGTCTGGTGCATAGGGTTCCTGATCCCTCCCTAACACAGACCCAGGGCTATCACAATACTCTTCAGTCATCTGTCACAAAATGAAGGGATCAAAATAGGTGGGAGAAACTGACCACAAGTGTCCCTCGATTTGGAAATTCCTAGAATTTAAGAAGCCTTTATTCCAAGTCCTGCAAAGAATGGTCCTAACTCAGTGCATTCAAGGCACAGCCAGTATGTGAGTCATGCAGAATCAGAGGGTACAGATAACTTTCAAACAGATCTAATGAGTCACATGAGTGTCAAGGGGACCATGGGGTCAAAGGGGAGGACCAGTTTTGTAACTGTCCTTGGGAATATTACCCCATGGCCTTTCCAAAGACTTCATTCCAAAGATAACATCTTCTTTTGGTTTGCTAGTTTAAAAGCCTCTTCTCTCCATAACGGGGTATAACTCTAGTTCCACCAACAACATAAAAAGGAGTTCCATCCATAATGTATCTCCTGCTCGTGATGAATCTTTTTTTCTCTTTCAGTTGTTCTGGGGCTACAATCCCAAAAACAAAACAGCCCCTGTCCTCAAGGAGTTTGCAGTCTAAATGGAGAAAAGAGAAAAACTACAAACAGAGAAAAGGTATAAAAATAATCACAAAGCAGTTGGAGGGAGGAGCTGCATCTGATGGGATCAGAAGTGGCCTCGTAGAGGAGGAGGTGGCAGCCAAGCTTTACCTTGCAGGAAGACAGGGATTCCCAGAGATAGTGAGTGAGGAGGGCATTCTAGGCATGAGGCCCAGCCTTTGCAAAGGCCTGAAGATGGGAAATGGAATATTACAGACGGACAGATGCTTCTCATTCTGTATATGTGCCTATTTATGGACATGTTGGCTTTCCCATTAAAATGTAAGGTTTTTGAGGGCAGATTGTTTTGTCCTGAATTTGTCTCCCAAGCCTTGGCTCGCTGGTTGCTATACTCAAGCTTGGCCCACTGGTTGGTATACCGAAGGTTGGCCTATTTCTTGGAATACACAGGCTTGGCCCACTGGTTAGTATACTCGGGCTTGGCTCACTGGTGGCATACTCAGGCTTGGCCCACTGCTTGGCATATTCAAGCTTGGCCCACTGCTTGGCACACACAGGCATGGCCCACTGGTTGGTATACCCAAGGTTGGCCCACTGCTTGGCACACACAGGCACAGCCCACTGGTTGGCACACTCAAGCTTGGCCCACGGTTGGCATACTCAAGCTTGGCCCACTGGTGGCATACAGAGGCTTGGCTCACTGGTTGGTATACTCGGACTTAGGCCGCTGGCAGCATACTCAGGCTTGCTGATTGATTAACCAAACTATTCTCACTAACTTAATGAGTTTAGTAAGGCGCTTCTCAAGGCTGTTTCAACTAACATTTCTTTATTTATTAGAGAACTTGGATAATTGTGGGGAGATATTTGCAAAGTGTTTCCTGCTTTGAAAAATGCCCCTTCGTATTGACTTTTATCCTTTGCATACAGATTCAGAAAGTCAGATTTTTATATTTACCACAAACATTTTTGGCTAACCAATGTGTTTCCTTCTTTTCTCATTTCGGTTACACTGCTTTTCCCTGGGCAAAATCCCTTTTGGGTCATTTACTTTTCTGAATGCCGGGATTTGCTGCCTGACTCGGTCTACAAAGCAGTGATTACAAAAGAAGCACCTGGAAAAACAAGGCAGCGCTTTCCTCTTTCCAGCCTTCCTCCCGGAGTCCAAGCCCCTCCCTCCCTGCCCTCTCCTCTTTCCTCAAAAGCAGCTCCTCTCAGCCACAGGAATGCCAGGCCATGCTTCCAGGTGTCTCAGCCTCACCTTCTCACCTTTCGCCTGCCAGGAAGCGCCCTCCCCAGAGCTCTGCAGGCACATGTCCCCGCCTGGGTGGCTGGAGCCCATGGTCAGAGGAGACAAGCCGGGCACCTCCTTAGAAACGGCCCCATGGGCTCTCCACGGAAAAAGGGTTTCCTACTTGTCTCCTTCATCAAAAGAGGTGTGGCCCTCCTCGTGGCCCAGGCCATTCCCCTACAGATGCCCTTGCTCCCGCGTCCTGCTGCCTGCTCCTGCAGACTGAATCCTGAGTCGTCCCTCCTCCCTCTCAAATCTCCCACCTCTCCCTAGCTCCCTGTGCCTTCCCAGGCTTACAAACATGCCCGGCTGCCCCAGACCTGTGCTTCACGAAGCTCCCTCTGGCAGATGCGTTAAGGACAGACTTGAGGCAGAAAAACCAACGCGGGCATTGCCTCAGTAGCCTGGTCCAGGAGCAGGGGATGGGAGCTGTTACCGGCTGCCAAATCGACCGTGCCTCTCTGACCCTCACATGCCACCCTCCATCTCTGCCTCATGCCACTGCTCAGCCCCCTGTGCCCAGACTGCCCTCCCTCCTTACCTCGGCCTCCCAGAGTCGCCTGTTTTTTTCTTTCTAACTCAGCTCAAACACTAGCTTGGAGGGGAACCTTTTGCTGACCTCCCCACATGCCAGTACCCTCCCCCTCAAACTAGCTTGTGTTTAACAGATGTATAATTACGCATTTATGGGCAGCTAGGTGGTATAGTGGATAGAACACTGGGCCTGGAGTCAGGAGGACCTGAGTTCAAATCTGACCTCAGACACTTCTTAGCCGTGCAACCCTGGGCAAGTCACTACCCCTCTGTTTGCCTCAGTTTTCTCATCTGTAAAATGAGCTGGAGAAGGAAACGGCAAACCCACTCCAGTATCTCTGCCAAGAAAACCCCAAATGAGGTCACAATCAGATACTACTGAAAAACGACTGAACAAAAAAGCTTTCAGTAGTCCGTAGTATTCCAGAGCACTTATTTTTTTTTAAAGGTAGAGCTGGGATGGGGATTGGGGTTGTGAATGTCTGCAACCCTTGCTATCTTACCAAGCCAGCTCTGAAATCACTCGAGTTTAAACTCAAGACTCGTACAGCAGAAAGGGCACTGATCTGAAGAGGCAGGGACTGGATTCAAATCCTGCCTCTGCTGACCTTAGACAATCAATTCATGAGCATTTATTAAGTGCTTACTAATTTCAGCCTCAGACACCAGCTGTGGGACCCTGGGCAAGTCACTTAACTTCTTTTAGTCTCAGTTTCCTCAAGAGTAAAACGGGGATGAAAACGGCATCTATCTCCCCCGGCTTGCTGTAGATAAAACAGGATAATATTTGCAGTGTTTTGTAAGACTTAAAACTCTACATAAATGTTTATTATTGTTATTATTATTACTACTATACTTTGGAGACACAGAGAAAGGCGAAAACAATCCTTATCCTCAAGGCAGCTGGCAGTACAGTGGATATAACAATGGGTCTGGAGTTTAAAAGACCCGAGTTCAAATCCAGCCTCAGACACTTACTAGCTGTGGGACCCTGGCCAAGTCATTTAACCTTTATTTGCCTCAGTTTCCTCAGCTGTAAAATGAGTGGGTTGGGCCTCATGGACTACAACAATAATAATATCTAATATAGCACTTAAAACTAGCCTGGGAGATAGGTGCTATTATTATTTCCATTTTACAGATGAGGAAACTGAGGCAGAGAGAGGTAGGTGTCTGGGGTTGGATCTGAACTCAGGTGTTCATGACTCCAGGCCCAGCGCTCTATCCACTGTGCCACCTACCTGCCTCATCTAGGGGTGTCTCTCAGCTCTAGATCTGGAATCCTATAACCCAGCAAAGGTGTGAAATCCCTTCCACAGACTCTTCTCTGTGGTGTGGAGGAGCTTCTGGGCTTCCCAAGGTCCTACCAGGGTGTAGTGGACATGAAAGGGCTGGAACCGGGGTCAGGACACAGACCTGGTATTGAATCCCTCCCTCAGACCCTCACAAGCTGTGTGACTCAGGGCGAGTACAACTCTCAGAGAGGGAAAGTGACTCGTTCTTCGCTTACACCGCCAATAAACAGCAGAGCCAGGGTCCGAGGGCGCCACGATGGCCTCATTAGGGCTGGCACAGGTCTCATTCTCCTGACTACATCCCCCAACACTGAGGAGCTCCAGGCTCCCGTGGGCTCAGCCCATCTCGACGCCACACTGACTCCAGCCCTCATATGGTGGACCACTGGAAGCAGAAGGGCCACCAGGCTGCCCGAGGAGGGGCAAACCTGCCCGGGGGGGAACGGGCTAAGCTCCAACAGCCGCCTCCCAGCCCTCAGTGGTCCTGGGCTGCTCGGAGTGGGTACCCCTGTGCTCCCAGCCAGGGTCAGACAGGGAGACCTAGCCTCAGAAAGAAATAAAAACAAAACTAAAGACACCTGAATACAGGCGGGATTGTCTTTTTGGCCGTAGAACAAAACCGGTGAGATAATTAAAGCCTGAGACTTCACAGAGAGTTGATCCTTAATTTGAACAGATGTGTTACTGATGCTAAACATCTTCTGTCGGATTTGGGGGGAGGGGAAGGGGGTCCCGACAATAATTTCATTTGGCGGGAAAGTCCCTCCACCAGAGGAATCTTGATGATGCCTGGGTACCCCAAGAGTTTTAGTGAGTTGAAGGCTGGGGGCACAGAGAGGAGAAACATCTTCCCAAGGGTCACCGGGCTAGTGTTTGTTAAAAGCAGGACTGAAGCCTGGGTTCTAGGAGTATGACCGGGAGACACTGACAGCCCTCTCTCCTGGGTCTCCTCCTGCCTGTCAGACTGAGCCTTCCCAGGCTCCTCTGCCGGGTCTTCCTCTGGGTTATGCTCACAAACTGTGGGTGCTCCCTCCCCATCGCCTTCCTCTCCCCGAGCCCTGGACCGTTGAAAGGGTTTAGGACAGAGGGCAGTCTCTGACTCTATTCTTCTGGTGAGATGGAGGACCACCAGATCTACCATCTGCACAGCCCCCCACTTCAATCTGACTGCAGCTACTCAGTCCTGTCCGACTCTTCGTGACCCCATTTGGGGTTTTCTTGGCAATTTTTCCATTTCCTTCTCTAGCTCATCAAAAAGGGTGAAGTGACTTGCCCAGGGTCACACAGCTAGTAAGTGTCTGAGGCCAGAGTTGAACTCAGGTCTTCCTGACTCCAGGTCTGGTGTGCCACCTGGCTGTCAAGTTCTACAAACCACAGAGGGTAGGGTTGAAAAGGACCAGGACAAAGAGCACTGGGCTTGGATCTGAATTCAAATCCTGCCCTTGATACTTTCTAGATATGAGGTGAGCCTGGGTAAGTCATTGGACCTCCATTGCCTTTTTTATGTTTCCTCATGTACAAAATGGGGATAATATAGCACCTAACAAATGAGTTATGTAAAGAAAGTGCTTTTTGACAGGAAAATAGAAGGGGAAGAGAACAAGAGAATGGAGGGTGATAGAAGGGAGGGCAGACTGGGGGAAGGGGTATTCAGAATGTACCCCATTTTGGGGTGGAGGGAAGGGAGAGATGGGGAGAAAATTTGGAGCTCAAAATACTGTGAAAGTGAATGCTGAACTGAAAATAAATTAATAATTTTTTTTAAAATGCAGAATAACCCCCCAAAAAAAAGCCAAAATAAAAGAACGTGCTTTTTGAATCTTAAAATGCTATAAAAATGCTAGATTTTATTATTAATCCTAATAATATGAAAGGCTGAAACATCAAATGTGTAGAGAAAAAACCTTCATCAAATATATAGAGAAAAAGCTTAAAAGCCCCACACATTAGCAATAATGCAAGAGAAGATTCTCAAAACAGGAGGAAAATGGGTACAAGTTTAGAAGGAAAGTGAACCTAGAGCTGGGAGTACCCCCATCTGTGCTCCCAGACCCCAAGGATGGGGCCACCCTCAACTCAGTAAGTTAAAGTGAATTCATGTGGAAATCTTTTTTTGAAAACATGATTTTAAAAAATGAATTTTTTGTGGTTGTCTTTTGTTTCCTCACTCCCTGATGAAGAGAAATAAAGTTTTCTTAGACCTTACCCAAAATTCTTTTCCTTCACTAAGAAGAAACTGGGGACAATGTCACAGCAGCCACGACAACTCCCGTGTAGGCAATCACTCTTTGCTGTCATAAATAAAACTTTTACTTAATTTATAAGAAAGCGGACTTTCTTCTTCTGAGGCTATGATGTGTTCGGGGTTGTGTCTGTGTGAGTCTGAAGTCAAGCTTCCACTTGAAATATGTGTGTTCTTGTCTGACACCGGCGGGCACCAACACACTGGTGGGGCGGCTGCTCATTCCTGCCAGGGAATGATAGAATTTGAGGAAAGCCTTCCTGATGGAGGCCATCCCTCCTTGGGCCTGCTCAGCATGGCATGGACCAGGCAACACCAGGCCCTGTGGGCCTCCGCCTGTTCCCCTCCCTCGATGCCTTCACGTAGGGACGTTCGGACCCATTCGGCGGTCATTCCGGTCTCTTTGAGCAAGGAGAAAGGCCGGGTGGCTAAGACCTGGCCGATCGATACCTTCCCGTGGGCAGAGTGATGCTCCCATGCCCATTAGCACGTCTCCCTCCTTGGACAAGCTTCTCCCTGCTCGCCTCCATCCCCTTGGAACTCTTGGCTTCCTTCAAGGCTCGGCTCAAGGCACACTTTCTTTGCGAGGTCTTTCCTGATGCCCTCTGTTGTTAACTCTCTGGACTGATTCTGTGTTTATATCTCTTCATCTCATCACCCCTTGACATTATCGCCCACTCACCGCCCCAACAAATAGGTGGTCCTCCTTACCAAGGCCAACCTTTCCATATGTGCACTTGGTCTCTTATCCTCTCTAATCTTTTTCTTACATTTTCACCCTCTCCCAATTTACTGGTTCCTTCTCAATCACCTTTGTATATGCCCAATTCTACAATAACCTTTAAAAAAAATAACTTTCTCTAGACGGTAGGAACCCCTCAAGTTATGACCTCTGATCTTTCCTCTTTCTCTCAAAAATTTGAAAAAGTTCTCACTCCTAGCCACTTCTGCCTCCCCTTCTGAATTATCAGTGCCTTTGCAATCTCACTTCGGACCTCATCACTAAGCTAAATCTGCTCTCTCCCAAGTTACCAGTGACCTCTGAATGGCCCGATCCAATATAGAGCGCAATTATTGATACTGATAGATATTTGATACAATCCTGTCATTTCTACTATTTCTATGATTAATGTGGCCATTACGTTTGTAGTTTTCCCAATACTAAACCAATCCTGCATTCCTGATACAAAATCCAATATTTTAATATTTTGCTGCAGTCTCTTCATTATTTTTTTTTGCATCGATATGATTTAGATATTGTTTGCTGCTGAGTTGTTTTTCAGGAGCATTCTACTCTTCGTGACCCCATTTGGGTTTTTCTTGGCAAAGATACTGGAGTGGTTTGCCATTTCCTTCTTCAGCTCATTTTACAAATGAGGAAACTGAGGCAAACAGGGTTAAGTGACTTGCCTGGGGTCACACAGCTAGGAAGTGTCTGAGGTCGGATTTGAACTTGGGAAGATTAGCCTCCCCGACTCCAAGGCCAGTACTCTATCCACTGCGCCACCTAGCTGCCCTTTAGATACTGAGCTACTGTTATTCATCTACAATTTTCTTTCTTTGCTTTTTCTCTCCCTGGTTCAGATATTAGTATATTTGTCTAAGAAAAAGATTTTTATAGGAGTGGGTAGATCCCTCCTTTAGCTATTTTTGCAAGTAATTTATATAGTACTGAAATTAGCTGTTCTTTGAATTGAGGGGATTGAGGGGATACTCTTGGAAGACTGAAATTTTGTTTCCTCAGTCATTTCATCTTTCACCCACTACAGACTGACTGATCGTATTCGCTTCTAAATTCTTCTGCTCCTAGAAGTTTTCTTTACCTTTTTCTTTTTTGGGGGGTGGGAGGTGGGGAGAAGAAGAGGAATTTCTTTTACGGCTTATCTAATTTCTTTTTCTTTTTTTTTTTTAAGGCAATTGGAGTTAAGTGACTTACCCAGGGTCACTCAGCTAGTAAGTGTCAAGTGTTTCGTTTGAGGCCAGATTTGAACCCAGGTCCTCCTGCCTTCAGGGCCGGTGCTCTATCCACTGCGCCACCTAGCTGTCCCCTAATTTCTTTTTCTAAGGTTGAGTTATTTAAACTCTCTATTTTTTGGTTTTGTTTTGTGATTACAGGTATTCTACATCTTTGTAAACATTTGTCCATTTCATTTGCTATCACTTTTATTGGCATATTATCACCCAAAACAATTTCTAGTAATTTCCTTAATTTTCCCTTCATTTCTTGTGAATTCTGCTTTCTGTGAATTTGTAAAAATTCTCTCTCCACTGAGAGGTCTTCACAACACCAATGCGCTCACTTGCGTAGCAGCCCCGTGCCCATCTGTAACACGGAAGACGCTCCCTAACCAACGGCACCAGTATGAAAAGTTATAGAAGACACACTGCTGGGTGGTTCACTTAGTCCTTCCAAACAACTGAGATTAATCCAAGAGAGACCACACTGGGATCTCGAATAGAATGCTGGGCTGAAGTCAAGAAGATGTGGGTTTAAATCCCTCCCCTGAAATTAATGTGGCCCTGGGAAGGATCTGGAAATGACGCTAGCCTCGTGCAACTCCCGAGTATCTATCATGATAGTCAGGGATGAGATACGATTTGCACCAGGGGAGAGAATCACTACCATGGCAACTCAACACCTAACAGAAATCATGTAAGGTAAATGACAACCTTTGTAATCCTATGTATTTTATTTTCTGCATTTAAAAACAATTCTTAGGTGGCCAGAGGTTTTCACAGACTGTCGTGAAAGGGTCAAGAATCCTTTTCTTGGAGGTAACTGGGAGTCCATGGAGCTACTTGAGCAGAGGAGCGATGTGGTCAAATCAAAATGTCCTCACAGCAAGCTTCCCAATGGCCTGGAGCACTACATGACTTCATAAAGGCAATATGGTGCAGCACTGCAATGGGACCACAGGGCACGAGTTCATATCTCAGCCCTGTGCAACCTTGGGTCAGTCACATCATCCTCAGTTTCCTCATCTATAAATGAGGTTAGACCAGATGGCCTCCGAGACTCCTAGCTAGCTCAAAATCTAAAAATCTATCCATCTATCATCTCTATCATCTATCCATCCAGCCATCTATCTATCCATCCATCTGTCTGTCTGTCTCTTTCTCTCTGTCTCTCTATCCATCTATCTGTCTGTCTCTTTATCTATCCATCTATCTATCCATCCATCTCTTCTCACTATCTATCTATCTATCTATCTATCTATCTATCTATCTATCTATCTATCTATCTATCTATCTATCTATCATCTACCCCCCCATCTTCATCTCACAGATGAGGAATGGTAGCCCAGAGAGGCTGTGCCTTGCTCAGGTCCCACAGCTCCTAAGTGCTGGAGCAAGGATTTAAACCCTGAAGTCTTCCTGACTCCAAGTGGGATGCTCTTATCTATCTACTACACCCCCGCTGCCTGTCTCTCTGCCTTCCCCCTCCCTCATTCATGTAGGCTGCCTTATCCCCTAGAATAGAAAGAATAATTACTACCTTTTTTTTTTTAAACAGGAAACAGGAACCAAGATAAGCTACCTGCTTAAGGGCAGAGTCCCAGCAGGAGCGAGGCAAGCCGGGAGCTCACTGCTGAGCTTGTCACAACATTTCTTAGCTGGGAAAAGGGAATCCACATGCCATGGGGGCACTAGAGGAAAGGGACAGAAATAGCACTGCTTTCTGTTTGTAAATTGGGGTCCAATCACCGAGACCCATAGACAAGGGATGCTGCCCCAAGCTTTTCTCCTGCTCCTTTAGTTCCCTTTGTTTGAATTTTTCATTTCAGAAAACAAATAAACGTGATGAAAAATTATGCCCTGACCAAAATATTTGGGGGGAAGTCAATGGCATTTTCCTGAGGATTTGCATATATATTTAGATATATATTTACGGTCTCCTCCATTAGAACGTTAGCTTCTGGAGAGTAGGGATTGTTTTCTTCTTTTGCCTTTATATTCCCAGTGCCCAACATGGTGCCTGTAATGTAATAGGTGCATACTAATTGCTTAGTGACTTCTTTTATTTGGCACATAGTAGATGCTCAATAATCACTCACTCATGAATGGGTCTTGTATTTGTGTCACTTAGTAGGTAGATAACATATGCTTGTGGATTGATTAACTGACTAATGTGAGTGTCATGTCCAAGAAAACTAACCTGAGGTTTAGTAATTTACTTTTTATGTGTTAAAACGTTCAATGTTAGTAAAACCTAAAACTTTACCAAGGCATGCTTTTCTGTGTAAAACTTGGCATTTCCAACTCAGCAGAGATCTGCAATCCCTCTCAAAGTGACCGGAGGCTCTGACCCAGTTGTTTCATACCAGCCAAATGGACAGAGATTCAATAATGGAGATGAAACGGAAAAAAAAAGAAAACATCTATCACATTTCCACGTGAAGGAGTCCAGAGGACATGCAATCTTCTTAGGAATATTCACATCCTTACTGCTTAGTCCTATTTATAACAAGCAACCCATCAAATTTATTTTATTTTTTCCCTGTTTAAAAAAAATAAAAGAGCTCCCTGAGATCACAAAGAAAGAGGCAGGCAGCAGAGGGGTAAAGAGACCCCCTACTGACTACCTACTGGCTCTAAGAAGTCTTTTTCCTCTCCCAGACTCAATTTTCTCATCCATAGTAAGACTAAATGATCTCTGAAGTCCCTTTCAGCTGTAAATCCTGTGATCCCATAAAAGATCCTTCAAGACAGTCCTCTGTCTGGGATACCCCACCCTCTTTCTTTCTCCTCCTCAAGTATCAATTTTTTTTCCTGTGTTTGTTGAGCCTGTTCTTCTCTCTGGCTCTGCCTTTCTTCATTAACCCTCCCTCTGGCTTCTCCATCCACCCACCCATCCATCCACCCACCCATCCACCCACCCACCCATCCATCCACCCATCTACCCACCCATCCATCCATCCATCCATCTATCCATCCATCCATCCATCCATCCCTCCATCCATCCATTCATCCATCTATCCATCCATCTATCCACCTATCCACTCACCCATCCATCTACCCACCCATCCATCTACCCATCCACTCACCTATCCATCCAGCCATCCAGATAGATAGCCAGCCATCCCTTCACTTCCTCTCTCCCTCCTTTCTCTCTCTATTCTCCTTTACCACCCTTTAGCTAATGAGAATAATGGAATAAAGGGCATTTTAAAGAGATGCATATACTGGATAAAGTAGCACACTCCCAAACCTTAATGTGGAAAGCAGGCAAGCCAAACCTTTTCTCTAAGAAAAAAATAAAACCAAACCCAATTTAAGTTGCTTTCTGCAAGTAGTTCATGTTATTACTATTATTTTACCCCTTTGCCTCAGCTGAGAGAAAACTGCCAAATCCCATCCTCCCAAGCTAAAAAGGCCTCAGAACTTTTTTTCTGGTCATCTTTTTGATGACAAAAGGGGAATCTCCTGCCGCAAGACTTTTTTTAAAAAAGAGATTCTCCCTGTAATCCAAATAATCACCTCTCTTGTAACCAATACAAACCTGACTTTCCCTTTTCTTCTGAGTTAGCCATGGAGAACTAAGAAAACCTCTCACAGGACGGGACAGGAATGCTGCACAATTTGGGGCCTGAGTCAGAGGGAGGCACAATACCAGATCTATTTTCTTTTGACTATTTTTCTTTTCAAATGCCAACCAATACAGGATGGATTCCTTGGGAAAACAAGGGGGTAGGTTTGGGCTGACTTTTTCCTGTTTCTGTTAGAATCTTCTCTAAAGAATCCTTCTTCTAATACATGAAAGCACAGATCTAATCCTGTCACATCCCTGCTCAAGCTCCCAACAACCTCCCATCAGTCAGTCAGTAAGCATCTAATAGGCACCTACTGTGTGCCAGGCACTGTGCTAAATGCTGTCCATAGAAAGGCAGGGGGGTCACAGATGCCTATGGTAGTCTACAAGGGGCCAGGGAGCCATCTTTCAGAATAATGTTTTCAAATGAATAAAACACAACACAGGGGAGTAGAAAAGAAAGTACTTAGATTGAAACAGTCATCAAAATATTTAAAAACACAAGTTCATAGATGCCTGAATTAGGATAAAATTAAAACTCCTCTGTTGTTAATTACAAACTCTTCACGATCTATTTCCAGAATTCCTACAAATTACTACTATTACACTGGCCTCTCTGCTGTCTCCTAATCATAACATTCTAAGTCTTCATACAGAATGATATGGAATGCCTTCCCTTTCTCATTTCTGGCACCTAGCTGACCCCGTGGGACCGAAGTCAGGAGGACCTGAGTTCAACTCCTGCCTCAGACACTTACTAGTTCTGTGACCATGTCACTAAACCTCTGTCTGCCTCAGTTTGCCCTACTGTAAAATTGGCCTAATAATAGCACCTCCCCCCCCAGGGTTACCAGGATGATCAAATGAGATAAGCTCTGAAGATGCCTGGTACATGATAGGTGCTTAATAAACGCTGTTTCCTTCCTTCCTTCCAAGGCTCACCTGAAGAGCCACCTCCTACATGAGGCCTTCCTGGATTGTTTCACTTGTTAGGGCTCCTCCCCCACAGCAATATCAACCTGTATTTACTCTGTGTATCTTTGCACGGATTGTCCTTCTCGGCTCTCCAACAGAACGTAAGTCCTCTGAAGGCAGGAATCGCTTTTGTGCTTGTATTCTCAACACCTGACGTTGGCCAGAACACAGTAGGCACTCACTAAATGCTTTCTGAATGAATGGAAATGACCAAGAGGGCATTAGAGTGACATGTCATAGTGGCGATTCCTTTCCTCGATGGGTTGGTCTAGACGGTGCCCCCTGTCTCTCAAATCCTGTGATTCTGTGAACGTACACCATCACTTGGGCATTTCATGAAACCACGGCTAAAAGGGAAAAAATCCCAATTCTTGAGGCACCTGCATCTTGAAGAGAAAATGGCAGCGAGAGTTGGAACTTGCCAAGTTCAAAAGCATACTAACAGTTAGGTGGGGAAAAGGAGGGAATCAGGTAGGGCCTGCAGCTTTGTTTGGGGCTGTGCATGCCAAGAAATCCAACCAAAAGGTGCCTGTAATCAGTCCCCGCATGTTATAATTAGGTACAAAGGACACCTTACCATGCCGCAGACAATTACCAACATGACACGCTTTAGCAGCCCTCCTTTCTGGACAGAATCAAAGTCACAGGCCACGGGCTAAGTCTAGATACATAATTTTTCTTAATCAAAATAATAGAAATAACAAGTCCTTTCTACAGTGCTGCTCTGGCTGAAGAACTATGGATAAAATTTGGTACTAGAAACAAAAATATTAACAATACAATGGGGATACAGATAGGGATTAGATATGTGATTTCCTTGGTAAACTAAACTCCCTTTGCCAATGCAGGTTGGCACCTTCTTGGTGCCTGGAGCACTAAGCGGTTTAGTGACGTGGGGGATGGGAGATTAACAATTATAACAGGATGTGATGGAAGGAAAAATACAGCTAATAGTCTTAAGTATGAACGGGAATGGGCTAAACACAGAAGAGGATAGCAGAATCCACCAAAATGTGGCTTAACTGGACCACTGCCCAGCATCTTGACTTTCGTCCTGCCACTGGACTTTGGTGACTCTGGAGGAAAGAGTGAGCTGACGACTTTGTGTGACTCTACTTCCCTTAAATCTGAGTCAAGACATCACCCCATGATGTCATCGGCCCTCTTAGAAAACAAAGGACAAACCACAACAGGAAACACAACTGAAATGTAAAGATTCACACAGTTTAAATGATGGCAGGAATAGATTCTATGATGTTGTAGGCAAATCCAAAAATGATCATGGTCTCACACAATGCAAGAGTAAAGGTAGACGTGATCAACAGAGATAAACAGGAAAACTGCATTATGCTTAAAGGCATTAAAGTGAAATTATACCAGTATCAAATATATATGTACCAAATGGCATGACATCTATATCTTAAAGGAAAATTAGTCAAAGTCTAGGAAGAACTAGACCAGGGGTGGGGAACGTGGGGCCTCAAGGCCACGTGCGGCCCTCGAGGTCCAAGTGTGGCCCTTTGTTTTGGATTCAGTCAAACGACCACACTTGAGGACCTGGAAGGCCACATGTGGCCTGGAGGCCCCAGGTTCCCCACCCCTGAACTAGACAGTAAAACACTATTAGCTGGGAGCCTCACCCTCCTTAAACCAAGAAAATTCTAACCTAAAGACAAAAAAGGAAGAAGTCAAGAATTTGAATAGAATTTTAGATAAGTGAGACATTAGAGACCTCTGGGTGTTACTGAATGAAAACTGTAAGGAGGATATGTATATTTCTTGGTTTTTCTCTCTACAAACTGGCCGTGTGCTAAGGCATATAAAATTTACACAGATAATTATAATAATAGCTAACATTTACAATAGCTCTTCCTATGTGCCAGGCACTGTGGTAAGCACTTTACAAATATTATCTCATTTGATCCTCACAACCACCCTAGGAGGTAGATACTATTAGTATCCCCATTTTACAGATGAGGGAGAGATTGACTGACTCGTCAGGGTCACACATCTACGAAGTGTCTGAGGCTGGATTAGAACTCAGGTCTCCCTGACTCCAGGTCTAATGCTCTACCTAGTTTCCCCCTAAAAGGAGAAATTTTCACTGACCACAATAACATAAAAATTATTGTAAATGAGGGACATTTGAATATTTATTTTTCTAATTGCATGTAAAAACAATTTTTAACATTTGTTTTTTAAAACTCCAAATTCTCCCTGTTCCTCTCTTCCCTCCTCCCTCACTGAGAAGGCAAGCAATTTGATATAGGTTATACATGTGCAGTCTTGCAAAACATATTTTCATATTAGTCATGTTGTAAAAGAAAACACAGACAAAAAAACCCAAGAAAAATAAAGAAAAATTTAAAAGTATGTTTCAATCTGCACTCAGAGTTCATCAGTTCTCTCCCCTTCCCTCCCCTCCTCTCCTCTCCTCTCTCTCTCTCTCTCTCCCGGGAGATAGATAGAATTTTTCATCACGGGTTCTTCAGAATTATCTTCAAGCATTGTCTTGATGAGAGTAACTAAGTCTTTCACAGTTAACTATTATTACAATATTGCTGTTACTATGTATAATGTTCTCCCGGTTCTGCTCACTTCATTTTGCATCAGTTCATATCAGTCTTCCCAGTTTTTTTTAAACCACGCTGCTTATCATTTCTTATAGCACAATAGCATTCCATCACAATCATATACCACAACTTGTTTAGACGTTTCCCAACTGATAAGCAAAAATGAGGGACATCTGAAGAAACTGAGACTAAATAATACACAATAATGTATGGGTCAAAGCAGTAATCATAGAAAGGATAGTTTTATCAATGAAAAATTCTAAGGTGTCGTACTGCAAGTTTTAGAAATCTACTGAAACACTTCTTTTTTTGTTTTGTTTTGTTTTTAGGCAATTGGGGTTAAGAGACTTGCCCAGGGTCACACAGCTAGCAAGTGTCAAGTGTTTGGTCTGAGGCTGGATTTGAACTCAGGTCCTCCTGACTTCAGGGCCAGTGCTCTATCCACTGCACCACCTAGCTGCTCCGTCTGAAACAGTTCTTAAGAGAAAATTTATATTTCTAAGAACTTATATTAGTAAGAGAAAAAGAAGAAATGAATGAATTGGTCACAAAACCAAAAAAAAAATTAGCAAATCAATAGAAGATCTCAAATATACCCCCTGACCCAGGATTATCACTACCAGGCCTATACCTCAAAGAGATTAAAGAAGAAAAGGATCCACATGACAAAAATAATTATAGCAACTCTTTTATTTATATAGCAAAGAACCAGAGATGACATGGATGCCCATCAGTTACAGTATGACTGAAAATTTATGTATGGTTTATGACTATATAGATGGAATAATACTGGCCCTCTATGAAGTGACAAAAAGGATGGTTTTAGACACACCTAGGAAGTCTTGTATGTAAGGATAGAGAGTGAAATGATCAGAATCCAGAGAACCATTTTTGCAATAATGACAAAACTGGGGAAAAAAAAAAGGCAACTAAAAACTTAAGAACTCTGATCAGTTCAAACCAGTCCCTGAGTACCTATGATGAAACATGCAGACAGAGCTGATGAATTCAAGGTACATAAGGAGACATGCATTTTCATTCAATTTGTTTTGCTGGATTATGCATACAAGCCTTTTGTTTCTTTCTTTTAACAGGATGAAGTAGGAGAAAGGAGCTTGTGATAAGGTTATCAAAAGAAAGGTAAAGAAAAGTAATTTAAAAAACCACAGAAGAGAAAAAAAAGAGGTCAGAAGGAAACACAGACAAGCAGGGTGGCTTCGAAAAGAACATGTAAAATTAAACATAGACTTAAGAAGAAAAATAAGCCATTGTAATAAAGATCCACAGTTTTTTTTGCCCTCCTTTGTATATGGAAATGCTCGTCATATTTGCTATTTTGTTCATTAAGTTCAAAGTGCCAAAACAAAAACAAAACACCCTAAATAAAGCAAAAGCGGAAATTATGAAACTAACAGAATAAACAAAAAAAGCAACACTGAGCTGTTAAGTAAAACTAGAAGCTGGAATTCTGGGGAAAACAGTAAATTAAATGAGGAAGTCCAAATCATTAAAATAGATATAGAAAAAGAATTTACAATACAAGAAGGAAATGAAGGAAAGCCATAGATCATAGTTCTAAAGAAAATACCTAGATTCCCAGTATAAGACATAATTTAAATGACATAATTTCAGGAAAAAAATTAAAGTAAAAAAATTAAAATTCTTAATTAAAAATGTTTCAATTAAATTAAGTTCACAAATGAAATTTCAAAAATAAAAATTCTAGGCTAAGAAGGATTTACAAGAGAGTTCTACCAAATATTCAAGGAAAATTAACTCAAATATACATAAACTGTTACAAAAAAAAACAAACTCTTATCCAAAAACTCCTTCTATGAGACAAACAGCTGAGATAAAAAAGAGGGAAACACTCTACAGAAACTGATGCAAAAATATTGAATAAAAGAACATCCAACAACCTATTTTCTGGTGGGGGTGGGGGAAGGGCTAGGTCTCTCTGTCTCGTCTTGGATGGTCATTCATGGGCCACCTCTCACTAGAGACAGGCCCAGGAGCTTTGACCTGCTCTACTTCCAGCCTGGGCTCGTCTGCCCTCTGCTTGGTAAAGCCGATTGCTTCCGGTGGCTCATCACAAGGAAGCTGGACTTAGTTTGGACACCCAACTGGCTCAGCCCACTGCAGTTCCCAAACTTCCTAACCCAAGAGATCCCCCAGACCCACACTCCCAAGTAATAGAGATTACTGGCTTGCATCACATATGAATGGATACAGAGACGACTTCTTAAGACCAGGCTAGATTAAATACTAGGAACAAAGAGTCGGTTCAATCCTAGGAAAACTATCAATCTAAAAGACCGTATCTATCAATTAAGAAAATAAACAGTAGCGGCAAAACAGCTTTAAATAAAATATAACACACATTTTAAAACACCAAACCTCAACATCACGTGCGACTCTCTGTGACCCCATTTGGCAGTTTTCTTGGCAGAAATATTGGAGTGGTTTGCCATTTCCTTCTCCAGCTCATTTTACAGATGAGGAAACTGAGGCAAGCAGGGTAGAATGACTTGCCCAGGGTTACACAGTTGAGAAGTGTCTGAAGCTAGATTTGAACTCATGAAGATGAGTCTTCCTGATTCCAAGGCCAGTGCTCCCTATCCACTGCACAACCTAGTTGCCCTAAGTATGATATTAGCCTGTGTTCTCTGTAAATCTAAGAGCTAGATATATTTGTAATGGAAAACACTAGAAGACTTTCCAGTGGGTTCAGGGATAAAGCCAGGATGTTCCTTATTACCACTTTTATTTGATCTAGTGCCAGAAAGCCTAGCTTTTGCAATAAAGCAGGATAAAGAAATTAAAGGAATGTGTAAAAGCAAAGAAGAAATAAAATGATTGCTACTTGTAGAGACTATGACGGCTTACTTAGTGAACCCTAAATTCAACTAAAATTTACCTAAACAATTAATAACTTTTATAATGTAGTAGGCTTTAAATAAACCAACAGAAATCAACTTTTCTCTATATTGTTAACAAAACCCAGCAGAAAGAACCAGAGAAAGAAATTCCGTTCAAAATCATTACAAAATGTGCAAAATATCTGGAAATCTAGCTAACAATACACACAGGAATGATATGAATACAGTTCCAAACAAGTCATTACAGAAATAAAGGAAGATGGAAATAATAGGAGATATGTTAACTGCCACACCAGTTAAGCTACTTAGAGGTTACTTAAAGGGCTAAGGATAGAGGGGACCAATAAAATTTAGTCTACTTTCACCAAGCCATATGGTTCTGGAGAGTTGCCTATATTTACAGAACTAGATAAAATGGTAAAAAAAAAAAATTTATCTAGAAGAAGAAAAAATCAAGAATCTCAAAGGCAATAATAATAAAAAAAAGTAAGACTGAAAGATGCCTAGCAAAAGCAAATCTCAGTCGATATCCTAAAATAGTAGCCATTAAAACTATTTGATAGTAGAGCATTTACTTGGCAGGAGGGAAGCAAGAGAGGGAGAAATGAGTGGACAGTGAAAAAAAGGGAAAGGATCAATGAACCAAAAAATACACAGAAAAGAGCAGAAGGAAAACCCAAAAGGGAAGGAGACAAGCAGTCTTAGCACTGTTGTGCTAAATTTAATATATATTAAAAAAAAAAACAAATTATATAAGTTTCAATATAAGTCTCTCCTGTCCTGTATATGTTGAAATGTATATGTATGCTTATGTCTGTTAAGGGGGGAAACGTATGCACAGATGCTTTTCGAATGAAGAAATGGCAAACTATTCACAATAAAATATATAGAAAAAGCCCCAGTCCCTATTAAATGGAGAAGTGCAAGCAATTTGGAACAACTGTGAGGGTCTATTTCACACCCATTCGTTGGGGAAAGGTGATAATCGTGAAAAGAGGGGCACACAAATACATTGTGGGTGAAAATATGAACTGCTGCGATCATTCTTCTGGAAAGCCATTTGGAACTCGAGTGAAAAATAATAGTGATAGCTAGCATTTATATAGGGCAACTAGGTGGCGCTGCAAGGGATAGAAAGACAGGCCCGGAGTCACGAAGACTCATCTTCCTAAGTTCAAATCTGGCCTTAGACACTTACTAGCTGTGTGACCCTGGGTAAGTCACTTTACCCTGTTTGCCTCAGTTCCCTCATCGGGAAAATGAGCTGGAGAAGGAAATGGAAAACCACTGCATTATCTCTGCCAAGAAAACCCTAAAAAGGGGGTCACGAAAAGTCAGACATGACTGAAAAAGTTTGAACAACAGCATTTCTATAGGGGCTTTCAGGTTTACAAAGGATCTCATCTGATCCTCACAATGATCCTGTGAGTTAGGCGATACAAATGGCCATTTTGTAGATGAGGAAACAGAGGCAGACAGAGGTTACGTGACTTGCCCAGGGACAGACAGCTAGTAAGTGTCTGAGACTGGATTTGAACTCAGGTCTTCCTGACTCCAGGGCTGGTGCTCTATCCACTGAGCCACCCAGCTGGTTCTTCATATTTTGTCTTTTAATACCATAATAGTTCAGACTTCTTCTGTCCCAAAGGAAGGACCCAAAATTTTAAGTGGAGCTTCCAGATTGTGGGAATGCTGTGCCCCAATCCCCAGGATGTGGAAGGGATAACTGTAACTGGGAAATGTGTAATGAAATAAACAGAAATACAGTATAATGCAGATAATGTTCACCTGTGGTTTTTCTAAGTCAATATGCCCCTGCAGCCAAGTTTGACAGTACTGCTCTAGTTGACTTGCCTGGGATGTCATGGTTAATAAATATCAGAGGTGATTTTGTAGGATTGCCTCTTCCTGCAGAATCCAAAGGCTGACCCCTGATGAATGTCACAGATGGGGCTGGAAGGGCAGCTGGGACCAACCCCTTTCAGAACTGGGGGCCCAGCCTTCCTTTCTCTCCCTTCTCCTGTTCTAAAACCCAGGGGAGCGCTTGCATTCCATCCCTGTCAACATTTTTTCATTTGCCTTAATACGGTTTTTGTGATGGAACTCATTTCTTGACATCCTAGAACACCTCCTTTGGCCTCCCCCATTTTTCCTATCTTTGGTTGACTTTTCTAACAACAAAGCTTGTCACTGGAATGTATCTTCTTTTGTGAGCAGTGCAATTAGCATATGTAAATGAACGCCTTTCCTTCAGTCCGCTGGCACATCTCTGTGTGACACAGGAAACTAGTTCTAAACAAAAGGACTACATGCACAGGTAGGAGGGGGGAGGAGCCGGCCTTCTTGACAGCACATTCAGGGCCTCGGAGGCCTGCGGAGAAATCCTCCTGCTCCCTCAGTCAGACCAGTCCAGACCAGACCAGACCTCCAATTCATTTCTGGCAGGGGGGAAAAGCGGGGGGAAATACCTTTAAAATTAAACAATGTCATTTTTCCGGGGAGTGGTGAGGAGTGGGTGGTTACTAACTGCTTTCTGGAAATATTTCAGGGAGAAAGGTGAAAGCTGTGAGAGGAAGACAGAGCAGAGGATAATGGGGTTGGTCTTTGGCCAGCCTGCAGCAACTGCCTCATTATGTTTTAATACATGTCATTAGCTACATCCTTCGATGCTTTCAACTTCCTGCCAAAAGGAATGGGTCGAGTTTCCATGGGAACAAGAGCTGGCCCGCTGCTACCAGGAGCACAGATTTTTCTAATCCACTGTATATTCTTAAGATGGGGTAGGAGTGTGGAGAGGCTCCCTTTGGCTACCAAAAAAAAAAAAATGGTTACCTACTTCAGCAAGAGAGGATGGAGCATGAAAAGGGCTGCCTGTGTTCAAAATAAAATAAAAAGTAACGACCCAAAGTCAATGGGTGCATGTTGGTTCCCATGGAGATGGCACTTAAGTAAATAAACCTACGGGATGCCCCATTTGGAAAGAAAGGAACGGGGGAAGGAAGGAAGAGTGTAAGAAAGTTCAGTGGGAGATGAGACTGTTAAAATGGCAGACAAAATGCTTTGGGAAAAAAATTTAAACTGATTTGGAAAATTCACTGAATACCGGAAGGAGATGTTTCATGTTCTCTGAAGGGACTTGGATTTCATGTGTCATAAATGAGGGAGGTTTAGCCTGGAGAAGAAAAGCGGGTAGGAGGGATGAGAGAATGGCCTCCATATTGGAAAGGGATTAGCTTTGCTCTGCTTGGCCCCAGTGGATAGGATGAGAAGCAAAGGAATGGAAGATGCAGACAGGCAGAGTTAGACTTGTACATATGTAAGGATATGACTTCTTAACCTTCCTTCCAGGCAGGAGGAAGGGCTGCCTCCAGGGAGATAATGGACTAACCCTCACTGAAGGTATTTTGAGAAGCTGCACAACCACCTGGCAGGTGAGTGGTGAGGGGATTCCTGTCCAGGTAGAGCCTCCGCCATCATCTGAACTCTGAGATCTCTTCCACTGCTGGGATGCTTCCAAATAAGTACAGGGAAGAGGGAGACATGAAAGGTGAGATGCTTGTGAAAATGGAATACTGAAGGCAAACCTGGAAAAAAAGTAACTACAGAGTGTTTTTAAAACCTTAAAAATATGGAAAAGGGGATGTGTAGCATAAGGGCATTATTACCTTTCCTGTAATTATTTTGTAAGCTCCTCAAAGGCAGAGATTGTCTTTTACCTCTTTTTGTATCCCCAGCATTTAGCACATAGCAGGTGCTTAATAAAGGTTTACTGACCATTGATGTTTCCCTCATTAGACTGTAAGCTCCGCTTAGCACAGTGCCTGGCACACAGTAGGCACTTAATAAATATTTACTGGTGATTCTGAAGGCACAGGCCAAAATTTCCATCCTGAAACCAAAGATGCTCCGTCCCACCCACAGATGTCCTTTGTCTTTAGAACATTGACTTGGGTCTAATTGGACTCGGCCCATTTACCCACACTATGAAAAGCAACATCCCCCAAACCAGAGGCAGGTGTGGGTGTTTGCCATCCACCCTGCAGAATGAAACATTTCCTAAACACACGCTTCTGCAGGCAAGGCTCAGCCCACACTGGGGGACTGCTCATTTTACTGCCCAGTCTGGGAAGCCTTTGTTTTCCCTTTCAGATTATTCCATTAACCATCATTTAGCCTTATTAAAGGGCTTACCTAAACATTGTTGATAGAGACAGCCTAGCTTTCCAGGCTCAGCCCAGGCTATTCCCCCAGGCGCTCTACTCTGCAGGCAAACTGGCCTCATTCCTGCCCCATCCACCCATTCAACAGTCCTTCTCCCACCTCCAAGCCTGGCTATAGGCTGGCTGTCCTCCATGCCTGGAAAGTGCCTTCTCTCCCCAAAGCTTAGCTGAGCCCCACCTTCTTCAAGAGACCTTCCTTTATTTCTCTCCAAGGGTCAGTGATCCAATCCCACGGAAATCTGTATTTATGTTGAATATGTCACGCATTTATCTGCAGGTAGGTTGGATCTTCCAGTAGAATATTTTATATTTGAATCCCCCCTGTCTAACATCATCCTGGCACATATTGGGCCCTTAACAAATGCTAATTGTTGAAAATAAATGAATGAAAGGGGGGAGAAATGTATTAAGCGCTTACTATGTGCCAAGCAGTAAGCTAAACCAGTAGGGAAGCTGCGGCCTTAAGGCCCCATGTGGCCTTCTAGGTCCTTAAGTGTGGCCTTTTGACTGACTCCAAATTGGTGCGCACTTAAGGACCACCCCTGTTAAACTCTAAGAATGCAAAAAGGAAATGAAACAGTCCCTACTCTCAAGGGGCTCACGAGGTAATTGGGGGAGACGGCATAGACAGGAGGCTTCAGCTGCAGGATGGATGTAAAATCACAAAGATGGAAAGAAATAAGCATTTATTAAGCTCCCACTGTGTGCCAGGCACCGGGCTAGGTGTTTTACAAATACAATTTGATCCTCATGACAATACCAGCAGGTAGGCATTGTTTTAATTCCCATTTCACGGATGAGAGAGATGAAGGGACTCTGCCAGGGTCACACAGCTAGCTTAGCTAGCTGACTGAATTTTCATTCAGGTCCTCCTTACTCCTGGCCCAAGGCACTATCCACTGAGCCACCTAGCTGCCTAAGGATGTATTCAGCACTAAGGTGGAAGGCTGGGCTCAGGGCACTGGCCCACCACCCCTAGAAAAAGAGAGCGGACCCTAGAGTTTGAATAGACTGTGGATTCTGGCTTCTCTCCAGGGAGGGAGTGACAGACAAGCGGGTCAGTGTCCAGCCCGGGGGGGGGGGTAGTGGGGGGGCGCCGGGTTCATGGGAATGGGAGCTCTGGGCAGCTGGGGGCAGCAGAGGGGAAGGGCAGCTTGCTGGCAGCCCAATCCGGGACTCTGGGTGAGTTCTGAAAAAGAGTGTCAAGAATCAGGAACAGCTGGGAGCAAGCTGGCGATTGATCCTGTAATTTTAGAAACATGTGCAGGAAATCAGCGGAGTCCTGTTTACAGCGAGGGACGTGAACGCCGCCCCGAACGTGGGAATTTCAGAGAAGGGCCATCTCCTCTGACCCATTCCTGAACGAGAATCCTGTTTACATCACACGGGGCTGCCAGTGAGCGGGAAGCTCGGACGGACGTCCCTTCTGAGTCAGCCCCCTGCATCTCTGGACAGATGGCCCGGGCAGGAAGTTCAGTCTGACGTCAAGGCTGGCCAGCCTCATTCTTTACATCTTCTGCCTCTTGCTCATTATTCTACTTCCTGTAAGCCAAAAAGAACAGGGAGCGGCCACCATAGGCCCTTCTCTCAATCCCCATTTCCTTTTAACAGGTCTAGGACACATGGCTACACAATTGCCTTTTTTGGAAAACAAAGCTGGGGGGCAAAACATTTTTTGTGAAGTGAGGTGTGCGGTCTTTTTGTCAGAAACCATATCCAAAGAATAGGAAGAACACCATCTTCCCATTCTTTTAACTCCTTGCTGTTAATTAATCGACAAGCATTTAAGTACCTACTAGAGCTAGGTACTAGGCTAAGCACTAAGGATACACTCCATCAAACAATCAACATTTATTAAGTGCCCTAGTGTGTACCAGGCACTGTGGACAGATATACTCCATCAATGAATCAACATTTATTAAGTGCCTACTGTGTGCCAGGCACTGTGCAAAGCAAGTAAAAGGCAGTCTCTGCCTTCAAGGAACTCATATCTAATGAAGAAGACAACATGCTGACATCTCTGGACAAACAAGACATGGACAGGACAAACTGGCAATAATCAACAGAGAAAAGGCCCCAGAAGTAAGGGGGATCACGAAAGGCTTCCGGTAGAGGGTGAGATTTCAGCTGGGAAGCCAATGATGAGACTTATAATTAAATAGAATAATCTGAAAACTATATAATACATAAGACAGAAGTTTCTCTGGAGGATCACCAGCTGCTCACAAGCTTAAAAATTTGACGATGAAATGAGGCGTCTGGATCAACCCCATTTACAGCTGCATCAGGACTCAGCCAACGAGCCCAGCTCCCCAGGCTGCAGTTCAGAGGCTGGGCCTATGTCTACTTGGCAAGCAAAATTCTCTAATGGTCTCCACGTCGCGGAGGGGAGGGCTAACAAAATCCATCCCCTCTCTAAGCGGAGACTTTACACCACTTAGTTTGACTTTTAGAATCTTCCAGTGGGAATGGGAAGAGTCCTTAAGACATGACCATGACAGTTTGTCAATTTCTCTTCCACGTAGTCTGTCCCACTTGGAACTACATGGACCTCCTGTGTGTGTGTGTGTGTGTGTGTGTGTGTGTGTGTGTGTGTGTGTGTGTGTGTGTGTGTGTGTGAAGGGCTGCACATATCTTAAGGCAATAAACATCATTTCTATCAGATTTCCTTCTAGATTTTACAACACTTCCTGTCAAATAAAGGGAGTTCTTCCCCAAGAAACTGATGCTTGGGGATTTGTCCAGCTCTGGGTTATTCTGTTCTTTCTAATTTTTCCATACATAGTCTGTTTCACTGATCTGCTTTTCCTTTAAAAAACGAAACAAAACAAAACTATCAAATACTTTTTGACAACTCCTGCTCTATAACATAACTGGAGGCTCAGGTCAGACTCCTGTTTCTCAATCAGTTTTTTCGATGATTCTGTAGGATGGTTATGTCATCAGAAAATAAGGAGAGTTGTCTTCTTTTTGCTTAAAAACAAAATTTTGTCTGCTTTTTGAACAAATCAATGTGCAAAATGAATACAAGAGGATAAGAAGACTAGTGCTCAACTGGGAAAACCTTTTTGTATTAACTATCTCCAATATGGATCTAATACTCAAGACCATGTTTTTAACATTTTTCTCTCATCCTATTGCTAGCTTTTCTAAAACACTAGAGGTTAAAAACATTAGAGTAGAGAACATCCTTGGTTTACTACTGTATTTACTGGGAAAGCTTCTAATGCGTTTCCCAATCTACATAAATTCTATCCTTTTGGTTTAGGATATATACTTTTAATTTAACTTTTAAAAAGTCCTATTATCATCTTACTTTGTAGAATTTTCAGCATATGAGATATCTTTGTAAAGAGCTTAGAACAGTTCCTGGCACATAGTAGGTGTTTAACAAAAGGCCCATCCCCTTCTCTTCCTTCCTTTTAAAGCTTTTTCAGTATCTAATCATGTGATTTGGTATAATCTTGTTTTTAATACTAGTTATCTTGTTTTCCTGACGTTGAACCATCTTTGCATCAATCTTACTTGTTCACAGAGATTTACAATTTTTGAATTGATATTTATCAAGGATACAGGTTTATAGATGTATTTCTCTGCTTCATCCTTCCCTAATTTAGGTATAATTTGCCTCATAAAAAAAAGGAGTTTGGTGGAATATGGGAGAATAGCTTGTGTCATCTAGATAGCAATCATTCTTTAAATATTTCACAGAATCAATACATCTGGACCAAGTTTTTTCTCTACCCCACTTTGTTAGGTCCTTTCCAGACAGTTCAATTTTCTTTTAGGAAATTGGATTACTTAAGATTGCTATTTGTCTTCCTATTAATTTGGGTAGTAATATAGCTTTTGAGGATAACTCTGCATTGCTTTTAAACTCTCAGTTTTGCTCCCAGACAATTGTGTACAGAAGGTTCTGCTAAGCCTTTCAATTCTTTTTTGATTTGTTGTGATTTCACATTTTGCTAAGGCAGCATGAAATAATGGGCAGAGTGTGGCCTAGCAATCATGACCTGGTTACAAATACTCTCTTCAAGTTCAAATCTGACCTCAGACCAAACACTTGACACTTACTAGCTGTGTGACCCTGGGCAAGTCTCTTAACGTCAACTGCCTAAAAAACAAAGAAAAAATCCTCTCTTCAGACACTTACCAGACATGTGACCCCGGCCAAATGTACCTCAGTTTCCTTATCTGTAAAATGAGGAGTTGGCCTCTAACATCCCTTTCTGTTCTAAGTCTACGATCCTATCATTTCACTTTTTTTTAATTTTACATTCCTCCTTCTTCTTTTAAACCAGGCTAGCTAAAGGATAATCCATCTTGTCAGTCTTGTTAAGGAACTCTTGGTTTGGTTTATCAGTCCCACAGTCTTTTTTGTTTTCAAATTTACCCTTTTCTCATCATACTACAATTAGCTCAAAATGGACACATGACATGAATATTAAAGAGCAAACCACCGAAAAATTAGAAGAGAACCAGACCGGATGCCTTCCCAGCTATGGCCAGGGAACTTTTTGGCTACATGAGATATAGGTAATCATAAAAGACAAAATGGGTCATTCTAACAAGATAACATTGAAAAGCTTTTGCAAAAACAAAATTAGTGCAAGAGAAGAAAAGAGCTCAATGGGAAAAAAAAAATCTTTGCATCAAATACCTCGAATATAGATCTAATGCTCAAGATACATAGGGCACTAACAGAAATATACATAAGACCAAAATCCATTCTCTAATGGGTACTGTTGGTCGCAGGACCTGAACAACCACTTTTATCAACTACCATAAAAACCACCGAAAATCAAAATAACTTTGAGGTTTCCATGCACACCCAACAAATCAACCATGATGAGAAAAGATGGAAACAGTCTATGCTAAAAAAGGTTATGGAAATATGGAGTTACTATATACTCCTGGTGCTGGTCCAACCATAATGGGAAGCGACTTAAGAGTTGACCAATGAAGCCAATGATAAAAGCAAAAGCCCAACATACAGTAAAATATTCATAGCAGCACCTTTTGTAGTAGTAAAGAAGTAGAAATAATACAGATGCCCACTGATTGGCGGAATGACTAAACAAGCTATGATAAATGAACATACTTTTATTATTATGATGTTAGAAATGATAAATAGGAAAATGTCAAAGAAGTATGGGAAGACGTATGTGGACTGACACCAAGTAAAGGAAGCAGAATCAGGGAGACAATATAAATGGCTGCAACCATGTAAATCAAAATGACAAGAAAAGTGAAGGCTGTGAAATGATGATGACCAAACCTCGCCCCCAAGAGACAAGAGAATTCACTCCCTTCTTCGCAGAGGTAAAAGATTTCGAGTGCATATGATGGCAGATCGAGCCGATGCGTTGGTGAGTTTTGTTGAAAAGTTGGGGTTTTTTTCCCCTCCTTTCTCTATTTCTTCTCTTTAAATAAAGGATGGCTTTCTAAATAAAGGGGGAAAGGGATGTCTTGGAAAATGCAGGTGATGTAAAAAACATACAAATAATTTTTTAATAAAAAAAGGAAAGAACTAAAAGACTACAAATGTCAGTTGGCATTATTCCTTCCTCCGTCACGTCAGAGAACATCATTTCGCCCAACAGAACCGGAAGGGGAAGGTCTCTTTATGCTACACACAGGAACATCCCACGTTCTCATCTTGTAGACAGGTTATAATATTGTCAGGCTGACGACCAGACCTGTCCTGCTCTTTTCAATGGCTAACCCACCCTAAAAATACACTTGAGCATTCGATCATCTCTCTCTCCTTCACTGGCAACTAATTATTCCTCCCCTTATCATCAGGAGATGTGGATTTGAACGCTGGCTTTGCTCTGCATGAGCTGTGTGAGCAGGAACAAGCCCACAACCCTGTCTGGTCTTCAGTATCCTCATCGGCAACGTGCAGATAATGATCCTTCCACTACCAGCAGGAGTGGCCCTGAGGAAGGGACTCTGTAAACTGGAAATCATGAGGCAGTCTGGGTTACTCTTAGAACCGTGGTTAGTCATCCAGCTACCAGATGCAGGATGAATGGAATCCAAACCTAAATCCTCCATGCTTTTAGCCCCAGTAATGCATCTAGTATTTACAAGCCTTCTGGGAAAAAGTCTCTCTAAGTTTCAGGCAGACACTAAGAAATGAGGAGTGTCCCAAAAGTCTCAGTGCAGCTTTAAGCTATGAAAACTCAACTACTCCCCTCCCTCTCCCTCTTTACAATTTCTGGCCCACAACTGGAAAGCCAAAGCGAGAAAGTTCTGCATCCTCTACCAAATAAATAATAAATGATATAATAAATAAGTGAAACCACGATGGAGTGCGGAAATGAAAAATTGCTGATTCTAGGCTATTCTACCTTCACAACACCTCTTCCCATCACCCTTTTCCTTCCCTACTCTCCCAGCCCCTCACGGCCTCTCTCCCATAACTTTGCAATCTTCTCCAAACTGCTGTTTTGATTCAGTCCTTTTTCAGTTATGTCTGACTCTCTGTGACCCCCTTTGGGGTTTTCTTGGCAAAGATACAACAGTGGTTCTTTGTCCAGCTCATTCTACAGATGAGGAAACTGAGGCAAGCAGGGTTAAGTGACTTGCCCAGGGTCACACATCTGGCAAGTGTCTGAGGCCGTATTTGAACTCTGGAAGATAAGCCTTCCTGAGGCCAGGCCTGGCGCTCTCTGTGCACTATGGCGTCACCTACCACCCCCGACTGGCCTCCTCACATACAGCCCTTGCCTTCAACCCATCCTTGGCACTGACAATACATATACGTATGTGATATATACATACATAGACTACATCTTTATAAATTCACTCCCTACATATACATTTACATTTATATAAAATGTTTTATATATGTATTTTAAAATAAGCATTTATTAAGCACCTACTATGTTCAAGGTACCTTGCTAAGTGTTTTACAACTATTATTTCATTTGATCCTCACTACAACCCTGGGAGGGAGATGGTATTATCATCATCCCCATTTTACAGTTGAAGAAACTGAGGCGGACAGAGGTGACGTGACTTGTCCAGGGTCACACAGCCATTACGCGTCCAGTCTGGGCTCTTCTCCACCAGCCCCTGGCTGCCTCTGTTCATCCCTCTTCAGGGCTAGTCTGACTTCTTGGTCACTCGGGACGGAAGGCCTCTTCCGAGGTCCCCCTAGGGAGGATTTATGGGATGACCAGATAGGAGTTTCACTGTTTAAGAACACGGAACTTTTCCATGATTTCAATAACAAAGCCCCCTTCCTCTTTTTTCCTTTTCCTGCTTCTCACTGATTCAGATGAACACTTGAATAACTGACATGACAATGGAGCAGGGATGCCCTTTGCAATTACACAGCCGCTTCATAATTCCTTGGAGCTCGTAACCGCCTGCCCTGTCCTCGGAATACGTCTGTGCTCTCCCCCGAAGGTGCGGTCCTCCTGGACACAGTCACCTCATCCCTGCTCTCACATCCGGCTCCCAATGCAGCAGGGTGTCTACACGGGCGTGCTCCACCGGGGTGACGAAGACCTAAAGTGAGGGCCTCATTTGTGTGCCTCTATCACACTGCCTTACCTCTGGAATGCTTTCTTGGCCTCTAGCTTAAAACAATTTTTCTTTACTGGGCAAGGGTGAAAGGGATTTGGTTGGAGCCAGATTCAAAAGAAAACTCCCCACTACCCAGTCTCAGCTCCAGTAGGAAGAGGGGCTCTTCCCAAACGTTCTCTGCTGTTTCTCAGGCGCTGTAATTAAAGCCAAATGGGTGCCAAGGCTTCCGAGGGCAACTGGCTGCCTACTTCAAACACGGGGGGCCACGGGGACGCCCCACCCCTTTTCCACTGATTCACCAGGTGCCCTCTGGCAAGTTGCTTAAACACCTTCTGTCCCTCAGTTTTTCCATCTGTAAAACCGGGATAATTGGCACTTAGCAACTTCATAGGATGTCTTGATGATTAATTAGGCGATGAGCCTGACCTTACCAGTGAGAAAGGAGTCAAACTGTGTGTGCCCCCTCCGGGCCACATCAACCAGGGGCAGCAGCAAACTCACCAAGAGGAGGCAAAATCTTGGGAAATGACCTGGCCAGGTTCATATCTGAGAAGAGAAGCTGCTGCCTCTCCCCTCCCCAGAAGGATGGTGACCTTGAAAGGTCGCACAGCAAAAAGTGCTAATGATGAAGATGTGCTTTTTTTGTTTTGGTTTGGTTTTTTTGGCTTTTTTTAAAAAGTATTTTTAGGCAATTGGGGCTAAGTGACTTGCCCAGGGTCACATAGCTAGCAAGTGTCAAGTGTTTGGTCTGATGCCAGATTTGAACTCAGGTCCTCCTGACTCCAGGCCTGGCACTCTATCCACTGGGATGCTACAATGGGGAACCATGGTGCATGGAAGTAGAAGACTGAGCAGATGGCGACCAGCTCAACAATGTCAAACTTTCCTTCCCCTATTGTGAACTCTGACAGAGGGAGGCGAGTACCTAATACTCCTGCATTTCTATTTCGGCACCCCCTTTCTTTTTATAATCCTAATAACAGTCACAATAGACATTTATATAATGCTTTAATTGTAAAGTGGTATGCCCACATTCTCTCTCTTAAATCTCATAACAATCCTGGGAAATAAGGGCCACAGGTATGCTCATCCACATTTTATGGATTAGGAAACTGAGGCTGAAGGTCACACAGGGTCACACAGCTAGTAAAGCAGAATCTGAACCAGGTTATTCTGAATCCTGATTTAATCCATCCATTATACCACACTGTCTGACTGATCAAGTAGATGGTTCAACTACATATTTTTTTTTAAAGTTATTGACAATATATTGATATAGTTTGTCAGATTTTCCCACAGGGATAGAGACTGAACTCAAGATGTCGCTGAGGAGAGAAAGTTCCCTCTACCATTGCCTATCAGCACCTTCCTTCTTTGTAACTTACAGAAGTCAATAGCCCTGAAAGAGATCAAAGCAAAAAAAAAAAAAAGTCTGCCATTAGAATGGAAGCTCCCTGAGGGCAGGGACAGAATTTTGGGCAATGCCACAAAATAAGTGCTTAATAAAAGAATGTTGCCTTATTAATCAAATTTGTCCTCCTAATTCCCAGTCTCCTTTGCTGGATCTCCGTCCAGCTCACATCCACTGACCACGTAACTTCATTTCATGATCTCCAAAACACCCATGGATTCAACTACACTAATTGATTCCCAGATCTACTTATCCAGCATCAGTCCCCTCCTGACCTTGCATCCCACATCTCCAACTGCCCACTGGACATCGTGAATTGGACAGCACACAGATCTCTTAAACTCAACATGTTCAAACTAAACTCAAAATCTTCCTCCTCTCCCCCAATTGATGGTGGTCAAGGGTACCATCATCCTTTCAGTCACCCGGGCTCGCAACCTGCATTTCTTCAAATGGGATCCCCTGTACCAATGAGTTTAGTTTGAACATGCCAAGATCGTGAAATGAAATAACATTGAAGGAGAACAGAATAAAGTCCAGTGGATGTAGACACTCTTGTGATTGGAATATGGAAATGCAGGTGTCATTGTGGACTCCTCCTCACTCTCTCTCAAAGCTCCCAAGGGCTGTCGATTCTAACACTGCGGTATCTCTCACAAATGCCCCCTTCTCTCCTCTGACATGGACACCCTCCAACATAGGGCGCCATCACCTCGAGCCCGGACCACTGCCAGAGGCTGTTGATTGCTTTTCCTGTCTCCGGTCTCTCCTCACTCTAGTCTACCTTCCACTCTGTGGTCAAATTCATCCTCCTCAAGCACGGGTCTGACCATACCACACACCCGTGCCGACAAAGTCCAGTGGGACCCTACTGCCTCCAAAAGCAAAGGTAAAATCCTCTGTTTGGCATCCAAAGTCTTTCACAAGCGGCCCCTTCCCAGCGTTCCAGGCTCTTCACCCCTCACTCACCCCCGTGCTCTGGGATCCAGTGACCCTGGTCTCCCTGCTTCATCTCCCACCTCCAGGCATTTTCTCTGGCCATCTCCCATGCCAGGAATGCTCTCCCTCCCTCCACCTACTGGCTGCCTCCTCTTCTCCAGGAAGCCCTTCCTGACCCCTCTTAACTCTAGTTCCCTCCTGTTATTCTTCCTGTTTATCCTGTACATAGCTGCACGGTACATAGCTGTCTGCTGGTCTCCTCCATTAAACCGGAGGCTCCTGAGAGCAGGGACTGTCTCTGAATCAATCAATCAATAAACATTTATAAAGTGCCTACTTTGTGCTGGGCACTGTGCTCAGCGCTGGGGATATAAAAAGAGGCAAAAAACAGTTCCTGCCTTCACGGAGCTTAAAATCCATTTCTTTGTGTCTCCAGTGCTTAGCAGTGTGTCTGCCACACAGCAGACACTTCATAAATGTTTATGGACTGACTATGAAAGGCTACTGCTACAAAGGAAGTATTTCTATTATTTTTTAAAATTATTTTATTGTTACTACTACTATAAGCCAGAATTTATATAGTACTTAAAGGTTTATAAAGCACTTTACATGTGCTAAGTTATATGCTCCTCACAATTCTCCTGTCAGGGAGGGGCTGTTATTATCCCCATTTTATAGATGAGGAGATCAAGGCCTCGAGAGAATAAGTGACCTACCTAGGGTCACACAGCTAGTAAGAAAAGGAGGCAGGATTTGAACTCAGGTCTTCCTGGTGCCATGTCCAGCACTCTGTCCACTGCACCACTTGGCTGGTCCTGATCGGGGGAAGAAGACAACAATGCATATTGGAGACGAAGAAGAGGATGGAAAGGTGCTTCTTTAGCCAGGACAGAACTGTATGAAAAAGTGGGTGGTTGAAAATTAGCAATGATTGTGTTTGCTTAGACAGGTCTGGGGAAGGGTTGATTCTTCCTTTAGTTAGGTGACGTGGAAGTTGATAAGTCTCTTTGATCAACATTTGGGTGACCCGAGTTACATACCTCAAGACCCTCACTGTCATACAGCCCACCCCTTCATTGTAATTTTCATTTTCTCACTAATTGTTAACCAATCAGAACTGATCACTACTCTTGGGAACACCTGCTCTTCCAAAGGTGTAAACATTGTAAGCCCATCACCACAAAAGCTCTTCGGTCTAAGAGAGAGATGGCCAAATGACCACACTTTTATTAAAATGCTGGCATTATTAATAAAATGACTAAATCACACTGCCCCCCCAAAAAGAAATTTAACAATGATATCTGCAAACAAAAGAGACCTGGGACCTGGAGAGAGCTTTGGTAGAGGACCTCAGTCCTCAGGGAGTCAGATCTGGGCCTGTGTTATACTGTTGTTCATCCTTGGTTTTTCAAAGAGGACCAGTGACATCATGGGGGAGGTCTTGACTTGTTTGTGAATTGCATTTAAGTGAGGCAGAGCCGCACAAAGTCATCAGCCTCACTATCTCTTCCACAGTCATCCAAGTCCAGCAGCAGGACAGAAGTCAAGATGCCTGGTGATGGCCCAGGATACACAGATGACCTTGGCATCTTTGATGTCTGACCCAGCTCTAAGCACTCCATGGCGTCTGCTTCAGCCACCTTCTTGGTCACCGGAACACACTGTTCTCATACAACCACCGCACCGGGGAAAGTCTTCACTTGCATGGGGCAGACATCCCCCTAACTCAGTGATGGGTTTTAGGCCTCATCCTGGTTTAGCCCGTCTGCCAAGATGGTTTTATTGGAGTGTGTCTGCTATGCCTGCTACAGCTTCTTGGAGGCACAGGTGAGGGTTGGGGGCCACGTGGACACCAGAGGTAGATAAGCAGGCCTGAGAAGGGTTCGACTGCCCTCCCACCAGAGAGGCTAGTTCTCCCTGAAGATCCCATAAAAGAGGGAGGGGGAGAGCACTTTTAGGATAAGAAAGAAGCATTCAATGGTCGTCCATCTTCTACCTACACTGATTCAGAGCCAGAAATCTATAATCTTCAGGTAAAAAGGGGAAGTGATCATTAAAGAAAGAGCCCTGCATCTGGATTCCAAAGATCTGGGCTCAGATCAGACTCTGGTACCTGCATCCTCTGCAGCCTTGCACTCCACTGACTTCAGGACACTCAGCTATAAAACGAGGAGGAAGAGTCACAGGTCCTTGGGGGCCACAAATACATATTTATGTCTTGGTTTCTATTTAGTGCCAACAAAACATGCAGCGTGCCTCAGAATAATGAATAAGCAAGCGCCCCCTCTGCAGAGAGGCCAGGTGAGGTGTCGAACATTTATTGTTGTTGAGACATTTCAATCCTGTGTGACTCTTCGTGACCCCTTTGGGGTTTTCTTGGCAAAGATGCTGGAGTGCTTTGCCATTTCCTTCCCCAGCTCATGTGACAGATAAAGAAACAGAGGCAAACAGGGTGAAGTGACTTGCGTGGGTCACACAGCTAGTTAAGGGTCTGAGGCCACATTTGAACTCAAGTCCTCCTGACTCCAGGCCCCCTGCTCTATCCATTGGGCCACCCAGCTGCCCAGGTGTTTACCATACAGACGGTTTACTGACGTTCAAATGTAGAGGTGCTGCAGAGCTGGCCCCAGGAAGGCCTTGGTTCAAGTCTGGCTGTGTGGCTCTGGGCCAATAGCCTAACCCTTGGCGATGGGGGGTGAGGCAGGCCTCTTAAGACCATCTGCATTGGGAGAGAGAGTTCCTCAAGGTCCAGTCCCTATTCCTATCCAATGTATACAGATGCTGTTATGAGTAGAATATAGAAATTTATTGAAATGTTACTAAATTTATGGTAGTTTTTTGTTGCTGTGAATTTTCTCAACCAATGGACACTAAGATATAACTATTACATGTGGACAGAGACCCGGCCTAGGGCAAGTCAGGAAGACCTGGGTTCAAATCTTGCTTCCTCCACTAATTTGCTTTTACCCAAGGCAAAGCATTCCTCCTCTTTAAATATTCTCATCTGTAAAATGGGGATTATAATACCTGTATTTATTGTGTCGAGTGACATAATGCACATAAAGTATTTTATGCTCCTCAGTAAAGCCCTGGGTCATGACTGAGGGGGTTGTGAAATGGTCCTTTGACCTCCACATGGGGACAAACAATGACAGCAGCTGTTTGGGATGCACTGAACGAGGCGGCTTCTAAGGCCACTCAGTCCCCACTGCCCGCCGTGGGATGTCCCAGAAGAGCATTGCTCTGGAATATTAGCATGAGAAGGACAGTTGGATCCATCCTCTCAGGCCCCAGTCGCCATCAGCCCTCCCTCACCTGGCGGCCTCCCAGGGCAGCCGTCAGACAGCTCTACTCAGCAGACCCTTCTCAGCCAAACTCTGCCTTTGTCGCTTCGGTCTCTTGGCTCCAGCTCACTCCCGACCCAGTCTGGTCCCTCCTGAAAAATCTGAAGACAAATATCTATCTTCTTTCCTCCAGGCCCGGTTCTTCAGCTCTTCCTCCTCCCCCTCCTCTTTGGATGCGGCTTCCTGCTCCCTCATCACCTGGCCTCTTCCCATTATTTGGATGGTCTGCCCTCGATAACGTCACCAAAGAGAGGCCGTGTAGGGAAAGAGCAGTGAGTTCAAATACCGGCCTGTCCTTAATCATTCCAGAACCCTCCGGCCTCTGTTTCCTGCCACTATGAGAGGTTAACAAGCCCTGGGGGTCAAAATCGACCTTCTGCTCTTGTGAGGACTACATTCCTGTCCATTCTTGGTTTCTGCTAACTCTGGGATCCCCTACATTTCCCACGAGCACAGCTCTACTCCCATCCCACGATGCTATACCTGGTGAGCCCCCTGGGGTCCCCCCTCTACCAGCACAGCTCCACTGAAGACTTAGAAGATGCCCTAAGTAAACGACCTCAAGCCCAAGGTAACGACTCAGGGGGATGTGAAATGAAAAATGGGTCCTCAGACTTCCAAATGGGTGCAAATAATGGCACCCACCGTTACAGACCCACTGAATGAGATCATTTCTAAGATCACTCCTGCCCAGGAGCTCTCTGTAGGATCTCCTACAAGAGCATAGTGCTGGACTATTAGCATGAGAAGAGTCGAGCCCAGCCACATTCCCAGGGAGCAGCAGAAATCATAAAGACCTGTCCAGGGTCACAGAGGCTGTCCTCTCTTCACCCGACCTGCCACCTCTACACCCCCATATATGTTGGGGGGTTTTAAAAAACCAAAATTAAATATTTCCATTTGATCCCTATGAAATTCAATCTTGATAAACTGGGCCCCAGCACTGAAATTAAGTGGGTTGACATTACAGACAGCTATAATCCTTGGTTTAAACAAGAAATGGAAGAACTGTAGCATTAGAAATTTAAAGCTAGAAGGGACCTTAAAATCATGCAGTCTGATCCTTTCCTTTTGTCATAGGAAAACTGAGGCCAGAGATGTTAAGCGACATCACAGGGAATAGGGCCTTTCCCATTTCTCCCAGCTGGTAATGTCTCCCCATTTCAGACCACCTCTCCCCAACCTACCCTCTCCATATTCTGTGAACACCCCCATGTTCACACATTGGCTCCCCCACTGCAATGGGAATTTCTTGACGGGAGGGCCCTCCTTTTGCTTTACTCTGCATCCTCAGGATTTGGCCAATGCCTGGCACATATGCTTACTCACTGACTGGTGAGGAAGGCTGCAAACCTAGACCTCTCAAAGTCCACATCCAGGGCTCCATCTCCGACACCCACTGCTACTGCTCACCGATGGATTCCAAGCCCCAGGAGCGCTGGCAATCCATGGCTAAGACTTTCAGGGCCTGAAAGGGTTAACTGTGAACTGCTATACACCGAAAGTCATGTTTGCCTCAGGTTTTCCCCCTTCCAGTGAGGAGATTTATAATGCCTCAGGCACAATGAGAAAAGAGAAGAGCTCACTTCTTTTTTTTCCATCCTCCCTCTAAGGAAGTTGTTATGACACAGAGCAGGTGTGGAACGCTGACTTGGTAAATATGCCCGATTTGTCTGCGATCAATCACTCCCAAGACACCAGGCCCAGCTCTCCACCAGGCAGTTGGCTTGGACGTTGGAGAAGCCGGACCCAGGAGCTGTCTTTCTGCATTCAATCAATATTATATCCTGAGTCCTTCTCTTCTGCAGAGGAGGAAAGTGCAGCTGTTTAAGAAGTGTTTAAGAGGAGGCTACAAGGAGGATTTCCTCATTTAGTCATTCTCCTGTAGCAACAGGTTAGTGTCCAAACAGTCCTGCACTCACCTGCACCCTGCTCCTCCTGGAACAGGCTGGGCTGGCTGGGTGGGATACACACCGAACCAAGGAGGGACACACATCACAGAATCAACAACTTCCTTCTTTCTTTCCGTTTCTCTTTCCTGCCCTCATTCTTTTCCTCTTCACTCCTCTCTCCCTCTTTCCTTTTTTCTCTCTCTCCCCCTCTTTTCCTTTTGTCCCCCTCCCTCTCCCCATTGTTTTTACACCACAACCATTTCCCAATATTACCCCCTCCCCATCCCACCAGCATACACCACGCTGTAACATGGAAAGCCAGTGAAAATCCAATCCCCGCAGCAAGCACGCATGACACTGTATGGGACATTCCTCTCCTACAGCTGGCCTCACCTCACCCGCTGTTCAATGAAAGGGCTGAGCTCCGTGGCCTGCTAAGGTCTGTTCCCATGGTCCGAGGCCTAGGGTAACCCACACCACCGCTTGCCCACGCCCCGAGGCTGCCCCTTACATCACGGCGGGCAGAGTCACCGAGACCATCAGTCAGCAGTCCCGCTCACTGGCCACCCTGGGCTCCCTCTAGAGCAGGCAAACCCTTCTACCCGTCACTCTCCTCACCGATTCCTCCCATCTAGCCCCATCTCTGCTTAGACAGCCGCCGCCCTCATTCAGACCCTCGTTGCCTCTTGCCTGGACGACTGCAGTGGCCCCTAACTAACCTGCCGGCCTCAAGTCCCTACTCATTGCAATCTCTCCTCAACACAGCTGCTTAACTGATTTTCCTGCAGCACACGTCTGAGCACGCTCTTCTCTACCTCAATAAACTGCAGCAGAGCCTAACTGCCTCCAAGATCAAAACATATGCTCTTCCAGCTGGCTTCCAAAGGCCTTCACCTCCTTGCCCCAAACTAGCTTTCTGGAATGCATTCCCCTCCTCTCCCACTCTACCCTTCAGCCAAACTGGACTTTTATTTCTGAAAAATGGTATTCCATTTCCCTTTCCACGCCCTTCCCTCTACGTTAGCCATCTTCATCCCCAGAAGACCCTCCCTCCCTACTTCTGTTTCATAGATTATCTAACAAGCCCCTCATCTCCCCCCTTTACTGATTCCCCAACTGCTAGTGGCCTCCCTAACTACCTTACATTTCACCTGCACACATACCTACACATGTACATGTTGTCTCCCATGACAGAATGTATGCTCCTGGAGGGCAGGCAATGTTTCATTTTTGTCTTTGTCTCCAGTAGAGTATGTGATACTTCGCAAGTGCTTAATAAATTCCTGTTAACTGACCAGTGTCTTCCCTTTTCAAATTACCTTCATCTTTATGTACCAAGTTTTTGACATACTGGTTCTCTCCTTAGGATGTATGCACTTCAGGGCAGGGGCTGTGTTTGGCATCTGACTCTTTGTATGAGCAATGCTGAGCACAGTGCCTGGGTCAATGAACACTTATTGGCTAACATACTGATTGACCCTACAGGGGGCGGGGAGAGAAAGAGAGACAGAGACAGAAAGGAAGAGAGACAGGAAGAGAGAGGGGGGAGAGAGAGAGACGGAGAGAGAGAGAGGGAGAGAGAGGGAGAGAGAGAGAGGGAGGAGAGAGAGAGAGAGAGAGAGGGAGAGAGAGAGGGAGGGGGGAGAGAGAGAGAGAGAGAAAATGAGAACTATTTTTGACACAGTTCCCTAAAAGGTCATGGACATATTTCAAAATGGTAGCCAAAGAGAGCCTAACTGTCTGTCAGTGAAATGACTTGGTACCAAAGAACACAAAACTGTTAGGCCTGGAGCAGGGGCAGGGAACCAAGATTCCTCTCTGTTCCAATTGAGAATAAATTCTTTGCAATGACCACCAAGTAGGAGCTCTGGCCTTCAGGGACAAGCCAGAAATTACTGGAAGCCTATGAAAGGAAGCAAACAATTGTGATAATACAAGCCCAAAAGAAAGCAAATAGGTGATAGCTGATGTTGCAGTAAGAGAAAACAAGGGTCCACAAAAAAGGAGGAGAGAGCCCCACCAGCCTCTGTCCTGACCACCCTAGGATTACTGCATTGACTTTGGGACACCACAGGGCAGGAAGCAAAGTGTAGCACATCCACAGGCCAGTGACCAAGATGGCAACGGAACTCAACACTTAGGATCATAAGGATCAGTGGAAGAAACTTCACATGTTTAACCTGAAAATGAGGAGGCTGGGGGAGGGAAGGTATGGTGGCTGTTTTAAATTATGTGAAGGGTTTTCATATGAGAGAGAGGTTTGACTTATTTTCCTTGGTTCCCGAGGGCACAACCAAGAGGAAGTTGCGAAGAGGCAGATTTCAGCTTGGCCAGAGTAAAAATTTTCTAATAATGAGAACTGTCTAGAAGTGGGCTGCCTTGGGAAGCAGGGCCTTCTCTGTTACTGGAGGGCTTCAGGTACACGCCGAGAGACCACGTACCAAGGATGCTGCAGGCAGATTTTCCAGCTCTGTTTGGAAGATACTATGAAGGCACAATCCCTCTATTTCTTCTACTATAAAATGGGGGATGGAGGTTGATGGAGTGAAAGTCCCTTGCATGCTTTAAATCCTATGACATTACTTTTTCTGCAGGAATCTTTCACCTATTTAGAGGCTACTATGTCCACCTAGAGGGGCAGCTAAGTGGTACAGTGAGTAGAGTGCGCGGCCTGGAGTCAGGAAGACTCATCTCCCTGAGTTCGAATCTGGCCTGGGACACTCACTAGCTGTGTAACCCTGGGCGAGTCGCTTAACCCTGTTTGCCTCAGTTTCTTCATCTGTAAAATGAGCTGGAGAAGGAAATGGCCGACCACTCCAGTATCTTTGCCAAGAAAACCTCAAATGGGGTCACAAAGGGTCAGACACAACTGAAAACTGATTCAATAATAACAGGATGCCAAGGACAGAACCTAGTTCACTTGGGACTGCCGTGGAAGCTGACAGCAACCTTAGTAATGACCACTCCTTGATTCCAGCTGGTCAAGTGTTTCCCTAAACCACCTAACAACACGCCCACCCCGTCCACATTTCTCAAATTTCTCCACAAGGATATCATTAGACTTTCTCAAATGTCATGCTTAAAAAAAAAAAAAGATACACTATGTCAGTGACATTCTCCGATCTAATACTAGAGAAACTCTGCCCAGAGAATGGGAGGTGAGCTGGGCATCCCTGCAGAGACCACTGGCTCTTCACAAGCTCTCTTTTCCCTTCAAACGTTCATCAACAACGCCTGTGGTTGCCTGGTGACAAAGAGAACCAGAGAGAGAGTCCAAGGGAAAAAATCCATCCCAGCAGCTATTAAGAGGACTCCTGAGTAACTTCAGAGGAAACCACACTTTATAGGTCACTACCTGGCAAGGAGATCTGAATGGCTTTTCCCAGATTTACACCTCGAGGGCTAAAACTAACCCAGAACAAATGGGAAAAAAAGAGAAATGTTCATAGAGCTCTACTGTTTACCAGGGACTTTCTCCATCAAAACAGTGAGAGGATTCCAGCCTCTGGTACACAGAAGAGGAGGGTAAGGGAGGACTATGGCCCGAAAGCTGGCAAATATCATGGCTGGGGTCCGAAGCCCACACATCCAGCCTTTCACTAATCATAACAATGATATAATGAGCAGTGACACTGATATAGGCCTTTAAGACTTACCAAGTGCTTACACGCATTCTTTTGTTTGTTGGCAAACATTTTATAGAGGAGGCAGTCAGACGTATTCTCCCATACAAATATTGGGGGGTACAAATATTAGAGGAAAGGATTGCAGCTACATCTCTGCGGCTTGCAAGATGGGGACCAAGGTGTGGGGACCAAGGCCAGTCCTCCCAAACAACACACCACTTCCTGAACCAATTGCATTCTTCCCAGAGACACCCTGATCTCTTTCTGTCTTTCTCTCTCTCTTTCTGTCTTTCTCTTTCTCTCACTGTCACTCTTTGTCTCTGTCTCTCTGTCAGTCTCTGTCTCTTTCTCTGTCACTGTCTCTCTCTCTATGTCTCTCTCTGTCTCTCTCTCTTTCTGTCTTTCTCTCTCTCTCTCTCTCCCTCTCTCTTTCTGTCACTCTCTGTCTCTCTCTGTCTCTCTCTCTCTCTCTCTCTCTGTCAGCCTCTCTCTGTCTCTTTCTCTGCCACTCTGTCTCTCTGTCAGTCTCTCTCTGTGTCTTTCTCTCTCTCTCTCTCTGTCTCTCTCTCTCTCTATCGCTCTCTGTCTCTGTCTCTGTCTCTCTCTGTCACTCTCTGTCTCTCTGTCTCTCTCTCTCTCTCTCTTCTCTCGCTCTCTGAATCTCTCTCTCTCTGTCAGTCTCTCTCTGTCTCTTTCTCTGCCACTCTGTCTCTGTGTGTGTGTATCTCTCTCTGTCTCTCTGTCTTTCTCTTTCTCTCTTTGTCTTTCTCTCTCTGTCTCTGTCGCTCTCTCTCTCTGTCTCTCTCTCTGTCTTTCTCTTTCTCTTTCTGTCTCTCTCTCTCTCTCTCTCTCTCTCTCTCTCTCTGTCAGTCTCTCTCTGTCTCTTTCTCTGCCACTCTGTCTCTCTCTGTCAGTCTCTGTCTCTCTCTGTCTCTCTGTCTTTCTCTTTCTCTCTTTCTGTCTGTCTTTCTCTTTCTCTCTTTCTGTCGCTCTCTCTCTCTCTCTCTCTCTGTCAGTCTCTCTCTTTCTCTGCCACTCTGTCTCTCTCTGTGTGTGTCTCTCTCTGTCAGTCTCTCTCTGTCTCTCTCTCTGTGTCTTTCTCTCTTTCTCTTTCTCTCTCTCTTTCTGTCGCTCTCTCTCTCTCTCTCTCTCTCTCTCTCTCTCTCTCTCTCTCTTTCTGTCGCTCTCTGTCTCTCTCTCTCTGTCTCTTTCTCTGCCACTCTGTCTCTCTCTGTGTGTGTCTCTCTCTGTCAGTCTCTCTCTGTCTTTCTCTCTCTGTCTCTCTTTCTGTCTCTCTCTGTCTCTCTCTCTCTGTCTCTCTGTCTTTCTCTCTCTGTCTCTCTCTATCTTTCTCTTTCTCTCTTTCTGTCTTTCTCTCTCTCTCTCTCTCTCTCTGTCTCTCTCTCTCTCTCTCTCTCTCTCTCTCTCTCTCTCTCTGTGTGTCAGTCTCTCTCTGTCTCTTTCTCTGCCACTCTGTCTCTCTCTGTGTGTGTCTCTCTCTGTCTCTCTGTCTTTCTCTTTCTCTCTTTGTCTTTCTCTCTGTGTGTCTCTTTCTGTCACTCTCTCTCTCAGTCTCTCTCTGTCTCTCTCTCTTTCTTTCTCTTTCTTTCTTTCTGTCTCTCTCTCTCTCTCTCTCTCTCTCTCTCTCTCTCTCTCTCTCTCTCTCTCTGTGTGTCAGTCTCTCTCTGTCTCTTTCTCTGCCACTCTGTCTCTCTGTGTGTGTGTCTCTCTCTGTCTCTCTCTCAGTCTCTCTCTGTCTCTCTCTCTGTCTTTCTCTTTCTCTCTCTCGTCTTTCTCTTTCTCTCTTTCTGTCTCTCTCCCTCTCTCTCTCCCTCTCTCTCTCTCTCTCTCTCTCTCTCTCTCTCTCTCTCTCTCACTCACTCTCTGTCTCTGTCTCTGTCTCTGTCTCTCTAGCCTGGGGAACACAGTGACTCACAAGAAGGAAAAAACCCAAGGCAGAGGGAGCCTGCATCTGAGAAACAAACAGACTTCCTTCTGCAGCCACATTCCAGCATGGAGCTGGCTCTCCAGTGCTGACGGGGGGACATGAAACTACTTGTCAAGGACGGCAGGGAGCTTTGCACACAGACAGGGCTTCAGCACCCCCTTATTGTGGATAAAAACCAGGAAGCACAGTAATAGCACTGGGGGGAGGTTAAATACTGTTTAGTGTAAACGGTGCTCGTGTTCACCTCCTGGAGCAGGACGGCAGCTGGGGAGTGAGGGAGAAGGTGGGGGACGGGTGGACGCAAACACTGGCCATCCCGCTTGGGGAGAAGAACAATCCACTACTTGACACATTGCAAGGAGAAAACAAGCACATAACTGAGTCAGCTTGCAAGGCGGGGAACCGCGATGGGAGTGTGTCAGAAGTTCAGAGATCCAGGAAAGCATCCCAGGGGATGTGAGAGTGAAAGACCGAGGCAAGAATCCCCAGCACTTTCTACACTCAGGGTGCTGTCATCACCCTAGGATTCAGACAGGGCCACTGTCATTCCCATAGCAAGCGACGGGTAGAGCACCGGAGTGGACAGATAAGGGGTTCAAGGCCTGGGTCCGGTGCGTCCTGGCTGTGACTCTGCAAGCCTCCTAGCCCTCAGGTGGTCTAAGGAACTCTTAGATCGAGGGTTATAGAGAAGGAGCCCACCCACAGCAGTAAGGAGGAGCTCCCTACCTCGAAGAAATCACAGAGCTGGCCCCACTCTACACGGCCCCTATAAAAAGTGTACAGGGAAAAACATTAATGTAGTCTACAAAATTAAGTTTATGAATAATTAAAATTCGCCTGAATAACCAAACTATGTTGAGGCAGAACTCATAATGCCAAGTAAGATCTCTAATGATAAAACTGACAATAACAACAATAAAAATGATAATAATTATAGTTAACACCTACATAAGGTTTGCAAAGTACTTTACAAGTATCTCTTTGTATCCTTACGACAATTCTGGGTGCCATTACTATCCCCATTTTAGAGAGCAGGAAAGTAAAACAAAAGTCAAGTGACTTGTCCAGAGTCACACAGCTCAGCAGTGTCTGAACTTGGTCCTCAGTAAGGAGCTGAACTTGGGTCTTTCTGCCTCCAGCTGCCATAGGAATGATCCTATGGTTCAGAGTTCACAGGAGCCTCAGAGATCATTCTAGTCTGATCCTCTCATTTTACAGACGAGGAAACTGAGGCTGGAGGACCAAGTGACCTGCCTCTGGTCACACAGGCAGCAGACGGAAGAGGTGGAAACCCATGTCTCTGACCCTAAAGCCAGGGCTCCTTCCAGAGCCTCCCAAATGAGCAAGCCTATAGAAGCACAAGCCCAGAAAACTAAACTAAATGAGTAGAGTGGGTATCAGTGGCACAGTGGGTAGAGCACCAGGCCTGGAGCCAGGAAGATTTATCTTTCTGAGTTCAAATCGGGCCTCAGGCACTTGCTCGGTGCATGACCCTGGGCAAGTCACTTTACTCCGTTTGCCTCAGTTTCCTAATGAGCCAGAGAAGGAAATGGCAAACCAACCCACTATCATTGCTGAGAAAACCCCACATGGGGTCACGACGAGTCAGACATGACGAAAAATGATTCAACAGCAACAACAACAACATAGAGTAGGTGTAACAGATAGAGGACAGGCCCTTGGGTCAAGGAAACTGGGGCTTACCTTAGCCTGGAATATCGGATCTACGGGACCACGATCACTGGGCACACCAGTGCCCCTAGTCAAGATCCATGCTATTAATTATGGATGAGTCACTGATCTGTATTAGCAAAGGATGCTTCCATACTTGGAGGACCTTGCACTGATGATCTCACAAGTGCAGACCTCAATCTCTCCTATCAAAAATAAAAATTGAAGGGCGTCTGGGGGCGCAGTGGATAGAGCCCTGGAGTGAGGAGGACCTGAGTTCAAATCCAGTCTCAGACACTTGTCACTTACTAGCTGTGTGAGCCTGGGCAAGTCATTTAACCCCAACTGCCTCACCAAAAAAATAAAACAAAAAGCAAAAAAAAAAAATAAAAATAAAAATTGAGGAAAAGAATGTCCAGGGCATTTCATGTTCTGGAAAACGAATCACAATTTTAAAAATTAATAAGTTACGTCAAAAGTAACAAGAGAAACAAAAACTAAGACAGACAAAGGACTTCCCAAACTCTTTTCTCTGACTTGACAAGCCCATGAATTGGCCATGGAACAGGTGACTATTTAATCCACTAGCTAATGCCTCAAGTCAATCACTCCTCCCCATGTCAGGTTGCGAGGCTTCCTAAGAAAGAACAAGATGGAACTTTGGTTGACACTGGCAGAATGGTCAAAGCCACCACGCTGGCTCTCCTAAAGACCCCTGACTACACCCCATTTCTTATGGTCCTGTGAGATTTCAGAAGTTCTCATTCTAAAATGGGCAATCCAGGCTAAGTGGGCATCCTCAATGGAGGCCTTTCTAGGGAGGCCAGAAGCTCTATGCCCTGGCCAATGGGTATTTACTGAGCTGTTAGAGGCCACTGGGGCTAAGTACCCTGCAGTACCTGAAACACCAAAGGCATGAAGATGGCCTCAAGAAGCTTACGGTCTTAATGGAGCAGATGAAAATGGAAACAGTCCAAGGACAAGGAAGGGCTGGTGGCCACAATGGACTTACAGTTAGAAAGATCCAAGTTTGAATCCTGCCTCAAGCACATGGGAAGGAAGGAAGGACAGAATCTCAAGGAAGAATTGGTCCAACATCACAGGCTGCAGGGAGGCCAAGAAGAGTCACAGAGAAGAAAATATCAATGGATTTAGAGAGATGATTCTTGGTGACCTTCAAGGGTTTGGGTTCAATACGGTGAAGGAGCCCCGAATGAACGGAATTAGGTAAATGGGAAACAGTAAAAGCCCTGGTATAGACTAGGGTGTCAAAGTCAAACAGAAATGGATCCTTGACCTATGTTGACTTAGAAAATCAAAAATTAAAATTGTCTATATCGTAGTTTTATGTATTTTGTTAAACGTTCCTGGAAGTCGGCATCAAGTTTGACACCTCCAGTGCAGACGACTTCTTTGATTAATTCTGTCAATGAAAGGAATTAGAAAAATTGGAAAAAGTGGCAGGGTCCTGTGTAGGCATTTCACTCTTGTTTTCACATTAGGGTGGCAAGGTAAGAACCCACAGGGTGGAGACTGGAGATGCTGAGGAGAGACAAGGTCCCAGAACAAGGGCGAGGGCAGAGGACCAGAAGGAGCTTCCCTATAAGAGAGAAAGAGGAATCCTCTTCCTCTAAAGGAAAAATAATAGGACAGGTTCAGGAAGAGTGCTACATCTTGGCAAAGATGGCGGTACATTGGGGATTTCTTGCCAGATGGTCTCAATTTCCTCCTTAAATTGGTTTTGCTAACTATTCCAGAAGAGAACGATAGTTAGATGAATGTTTGTAATGTACTTGGAAAACACTCGATACGACCTTCCTCAGCCTAGAGTGCATCCATCTGCCTGGGCCCCAAGAGATGGCTCCATCTGTCTTCAGGCTTCATGTTTTTCCAAACCAGTCCTAAACAAATCCATGTATAATTATAATCAAGGACCATTTCCCTTCTGTAATCAAAGATGATGGCGCTGGAGGCGTTGCTATCAGTATGTGTAAACAAGAGCAATAATGACCCTTGTAGGTCAGGGCACGTGAAGACATCTGGAGCAAACTACGCCATCCACGACAAAGCTTCCTAATGGCAGCAGTTCTCAGTGGTTTTGGCCTCACGTCCCCTCTGTGCTCTTAAAAATTATTGAGGAACCCCCCCCAAGCGCTTGTATATGGTGGAATCTATCTACTGAAATTTACCATCTTAGAAATGAAAATGCCTTAGTATTATTATGCAAATAGTTTCGACCTTGTGGACACCTTTTAAGGGTCTTGGGGAGCCCCAGGGGTCTGGGGACCACACTTGGAGAATCAATGCCCTGTAGTATTTATATAGTAGAGAGAGGGCTTGGCTATGAGCCCGGATCCACAGCTCTGCATCTCAGCTCTGACCACCAATAGTTGTGGGGGGATGCGACGGACCTTCGCTCTTGGAGCCTCAGTTTCCATCTGGAAACTGAGAATAGATATCCCTTCCACATCGTGGGGCTTAGGGATGCAGTGCTCCTGCAATCTGGAAAATCCATGTAAAAATTTTGGGCCCTTCTTTCGTACCAGAGAAGAAGTATGAATTATTATGGTATTAAAAGATAAAAGATGTTGATACTATACATATATTTCATGCATTTCTGAGTTTCTAAACTTTTCTGTGTTATCTGCTGGCCTTCACATGTTGTCTGAAGCTTCTGCAAAACTCCCCCAAAATTCCCATTTAATTTCTTATGCCAACCCACGACACATCAAAACCACGCCAGGGAAAGTCATGCTGTGGAAGGGATGGTGGTAATATTATTTCAGTGGCTATGAAGCACCTTACAGCCCTTATCTAGTTTGATCTTCACCGAGACATAACGAAATAAGCACTTTGGGGGTTACTTTCTTCATTTTACTGTGATCACAAAGCTAAGGAGGCAGGATCCAAGCCCAGGTTTGTTCTTCACTGTGCTGTGACTCTCGAGTTATTAGTCTACGGACACACACAAATGCACACTGAATTGAATAAACACCACTATATGGCATCATGTATAATATTATAAAACAGGATGTATTATTGTATAACATAATGTTATTATGTTATGTATCATATTATTTAATAATAACAGCTAATTTTTATGTAGTGCTTATTACGTGCCAGGCACGGTGGTAAGTCCTTCACAATACTCATCTCACGGCCTACCAAGAGAGGAAAGGCTTTACAGGAAAACCCATAATATGAGAATGTAAGTGACTATCACTGGATGGTAAGACATGACAGACATGGGGACAGCTGGGTAGCACAGCGGGTAGAGCAGCTGCCCTGGAGTTAGGAGGACGTGAGTTCAAATCCAGTGTCAGACACCTGACATGTACCAGCTGTGTGACCCTAGGCAGGTCACTTTGCCTCTCAAAAAACAGAAAGAAATTATGTATATGGGCAATTCGGAGACATCGGGAAGACTGGTATGAACCAAGCGGAGTGAAATCGGTGAACCAAAAGGACCACGTGACCGGCTACGACCATGTCAATTTTTAAAATCACCAAAAGGAAGCCCAACGCTAAGATAGTGTAGAGACAGTATAGCGCTATCTCAGGCAGAGAGGTGGGGGTCTACTATGGCAGAACGTTGTATACTATGTCATATGAAGCCACAGAGTCAGCATTTTTCTATCATTAGTTGGTATTATTATTCTTACAAAGGAAGCTTCATTTTAGATAGGCGTTGCCAGGGGGTATGAGCAGGGGTGGTCTCTTATCAGAGACCAAGAGAAGCGGCATCAATAAAAAGTCCTTTTCCTTGTTTTTAAGGAATAGGTGGAAGAACATTTTGCATCTCAGACACAGCCTCCAGACCGAAGCCTGGAAGGGTGAGATGACCACGCAGCACGCCTGCAGGAGACCCGGAAAGGTTGGCAGACATCTCCCGCGGGCCAGGGCTGTGTCTTTTCCTCCTCCACGTCTCTAGGAAGAGAGATCCCCAGCTTCCCTCAGTCACCCAGGAAGACGTCTTGTCTCTGTCCTGGTCGGGATCTGGGAGTTCTTCCTTCTGGACTGCCGTGTGGATGTTTCAGGGGGATGTGCACAGCTTGGCGTCTGTGTGTGTTTACAAGACAAAGGAAGTCCGAGTCTCCCATTTCAGGACTGGCAGAGACAGTCAACAGAGGAGGAAATGGTCTGCACAGAAAACCCTGGGACAAGATGGTGACCTCACGGTACGGGCAAACAGCCACCCTGACCGTTCCACCTTCCAAAGGCACGAGGCGTTTTTATTCTGCCTGTGACGCTTTTTGTATGAAAGAAAGAAAGTTCTCCAGCAGGCGCTGAAGGGAACCCTCTAGTCAGAAGCTGCAAGGTGTTTTATTCCTCATTTAAGAATATCTCTGACCCCCAAATTCTTGGGACATCTCCTGCAGATAAATGGAATCAGGGCAGTCAGTGATATCAAATACGCACAAGACACAACTCGAGGGACGTATGGAGAATGGGATCTGGAACAGTGGGTTTAGGCAGACTAGACAAAGCACTGGGCCTGGAGTCAGAAAGATACAAGTTCAAATCCAGCCTCAGACGTTTCCTAGCTGTGCGACCCCGGACATGTCACTTAACCCTGTTTGCCTCAGTTTCCTCATCTGTATGCATACTGCATGTATTGCAGCCAGGGCTTAGGGGAAAATGAAACAGGATTTCAGTGCTCAAATCGCTATCAGGGGCACCGGCCTTTTAAAAACTTGGGCCTCCATGCCCATGGCTGCTGGTCAGGAAGTCCCGGGTTTGGACCTGCCTCTGACATCCACTAGCTGTGTGATCCTCGACAATGCACACATCCTTTGTGAAGTCAGATTCCCCTTCGGTTAAAAAAAATGATAGAGTTGGACTAATATGGTCCATTCCAGTTAAAAAATCTGTGATGCTATGAACCTCAGTTTTCCTTGTAAAATGGGGATAATAGGTGTGCCCACTTTACCAAGCAGTTACGAAGCTCAGCAGTATTCTTCTTAACATGAGGCTGAGGCCAGCCACTGAAAAACATGGCGTCTCTGTCACCGAATGAATCCTGGAAGTGGATTTCGTAGGGTGGTCAAAGCAGATGTGATGTAGAGTGCCTTGTACCCATTAAACACTGATCCAGCGGCTGGTGGTCGGCTTCTGGTCAGGACGTTCTCAGGATCCTGGGGGAGCACAGAATCGGAACTGTCCTCTTCTAGGGGCAAAGCTTCCCACCTTGGCTGGATAGTCATGGAAGGGGAGGGACTCCTGGCAGGGACTGGGGCCTGACGGGAGCTTTCTGCCACCTCCACACACTCTACACACGAGGGACGTTGGTGGCTTATGTCAATCTACCTAAGTGGACTGAATTAGAATGGCTTCCCCTTCGTAGTACCATTACTTTGGGATTACCTATTCATCAGTGTTTAAAGGGCATCGGGTTCCATGTGGAATCCCCTCTCTGCTCTTCTGAGGAGCGCACAGAATTATTCATCAAATACAAAAAACATTCCCACAGGTGCACATTTCTGCCAAGGTAGAAAAGATGCTCTCCACCCAGTTATATTCTACAAAAAGAAACCACCAGAGGCTTTCCTGCTCATTCCTCTGTATGTGCAAACAGAAGAGTTAAAGACTTACTTGTAAAACAAGAGAGGAAGGCAAGGAAGAGGGGAGAGAGGAAGGCAAGGAAGAGAGAAAAGAGGAAGGAAGGAAGGAAGGAAGGAAGGAAGGAAGGAAGGAAGGAAGGAAGGAAGGAAGGAAGGAAGGAAGGAAGGAAGGAAGGAAGGAAGAAAAGAGGGAAGAAAGGAAAGGAAGGAAAGAAGAAAAGAGGGAAGGAAGGAAGGAAGGAAGGAAGGAAGGAGGGAGGGAGGGAGGAGGAAGTGAGGAGGGAGGGAGGAGGGAGGGAGGAAGTGAGGGAGGGAGGGAGGAGGAAAGAAGGGAGGGAGGGAGGGAGGGAGGAAGGGAGGGAGGAAGGAAGGAAGGAAGGGAGGAAGGAAGGAAGGGAGGAGAGGAAGGGAGGGAGGGAGGGAGGAAGGGAGGGAGGGAGGGAGGGAGGGGAAGGAAGGGAGGAAGGAAGGAAGGGAGGGAGGGAGGAAGGAAGGAAGGAAGGAAGGAAGGAAGGAAGGAAGGAAGGAAGGAAGGGAGGAAGGGAGGAAGGAGGAAGAAGGAAGGAAGGAAGGAAGGAAGGAAGGAAGGAAGGAAGGAAGGAAGGAAGGAGGAAGGGAGGAAGGGAGGAAGGAAGGAAGGAAGGAAGGAAGGAAGGGAGGAAGGGAGGAAGGGAGGGAGGGAGGGAGGGAGGAAGGAAGGAAGGAAGGAAGGGAGGGAGGGAGGGAGGGAGGGAGGGAGGAAGGGAGGAAGGAAGGAAGGGAGGGAGGGAGGAAGGAAGGAAGGAAGGAAGGGAAGAAGGGAGGAAGGGAGGGAGGGAGGAAGGAAGGAAGGAGGGAGGGAGGAAGGAAGGAAGGGAGGAAGGAAGGAGGAAGGAAGGAAGGAAGGGAAGAAAAGAGGGAAAGTAAGAATGAAAGAAAAAGGGAAGGAAAGGGAAAAGGGGGAAGAAGAAAGAGAAGAGGGGAAATAGGGGAAGGGAAAGAGGGAAAGGGAAAGGAAAGGAGAGAAAAAGAAAGGAAGGAAAGGGAAAGGAAAAAGGAAAGAAAAAGGCAAGGCATTTCCCTGGTCCACTCCATCTCTGCCATTCACCCCTCTACATCTCCCCTTGACTCCATCACAGACATTCATTCAAAGCCTGGCAAGTGTAATCTTGCCCTGCTATCCAAACTGAGGGATAGTTCCATCAACCTCCTCCCAATCTATGAACAGAGGTAAAAAAAACCCAAACCCTCCAAGCCACCTAATTCACATTGAGGGTTTGGACTACTTCTTCTACCCCAAGAGAATTCCTCGGCACCTTCCAAACAGCTCTTACATATATACAGACATGGTTGTTATTTGGTGCATTGGTATCTGCAAGGGCCAGTCTTTCTCAGGCAAAAGAAATAGATGGCTATTGCTGACTGGAGAACATTCTGTCTCTGCATGCAAAAGCTGAGGTCTTGTCTCCTTCATATTAAGATGCTGAGGTTTTGGCTCTCCTAGAATCTAGGCTAGCATTCAGATAAAGAATCCCAAGGGAAAACTCTTAACTCCATAAACCAAAGACCCCATTGTACTGTCAAAAGAACCTATCTCAAGGCCAATCCCCTTGGCACTAGGCAAGGTGGTGAAGAGATAACACAGTAGAGAGCTCTGTTCAGAGTTCATACCTTCTGATTGTTTATTGTTCTGATAAATCTAGGCAACTTCACGACATTGCATTATGCCTCCAACCTGGTGGAACGATCTCTCTCAAAGTCACCATTATGCTTGAATCTCAAAATTAAGCACAAATTAGTAGGGTTTGTTTGCCACACCCTAGTTTCTGCAAGCAACAGATCCCTGCATCCTAGATGGAAGTAAGAAAGACAAGCCTACCATCCCACCTAGCTAATCATGGCCCTATAACACCTGGGACCTAAAAATCAAAATCACGTCAGAGATTATGTCCTTTTTTGTATAAAAAAGGGAACTCGTAAGCTGTCCTTGGCATCAGCTCCCCAATCAGAGCTGCGCCACCTCCTCTTTGAGGCTGCCATCCCCGGGAGCCATCAGGAAAAAGCCACCACTTAGGACCTCATGGCTTCTGCACTTCCCAGACAGCCAATGGAGACCAAGCTTGGGGAGCCTCCCGAGGACCCGGAATTTCTACTGATTGCAAAATACTTCTTGAAGACATCTTGTTAGGCCGTCTTCCATGTCTGCGTTTCTTTGCTCCTTCGGGCCAGCACGTAGCTGATCTCAAAATCACTTATTTAGAGGGATAATCAATTAATTCCCTTTTTCAATGATTTCCAGTAGGGCCCTAAAATTATCCTAACTCACTTGGGGTCAGGAGAGACCAGACTTGAAGTCCTCATCATAGACACCTTCCAGTCACGTATCTTTGAGCAAGAGACTTATGCTAATTGCTTTCCTTAGACATCACTTTCAAAATCCTGCATTTCCTTCAATTACTGAGAAATATCATTCAGAGAAGGAATTCTCCACAGGCTTTAACAAAGGGGTCCATGACAGAAAAGTCAGCCAGGACCCTTCCACCACAGTTACCATGGGTTCATTTATCACCTCCATGTAGACGATTCCTTGATCTACATATCCAGCCTCTCTCCCTCTCTCTCCCCTTTCTTTTCTCTCTCTCCTCCCCCCTTCTCCCCATCCCCCTCTCTCCTCCCTTTCACCAACTGCTTCTTACTTATTCTGATACTTACTTAGCCTAATAACACATTTTAGAGAAACCTAGATGTCCTGCTGCTTTATACTCAGCTCCAACTTGGAATGAGACTTTCACAAAGTGTGACCAGGAAACAGACTCTGAGGAGGGGCACAGTGCTGGATTTGGGAAGACCTGAATTCAGATCCTGCCTTAGATAACTTACAATCTGTGTGAGCCTGAGCAAGCTGCTTAGTATTTGTCAGCCTCTGTTTCCTCATCTGTAAAATGGGGATGATAATGGTACCTAATTCATGTTATTTCACACATATATACACATATATGCACATATATACATAGACATACATATATAATAATATATGCATACATAACATATACATATAAAATCTATACATATATAATATAGACATGCATAGAAAATATATACAGATGTAATATATACATATATCATTATATAATTCTATAGATGTAGGCATGAATAGAAAATATATACAGATAGATATAATATATACATATATCATTATATAATTCTATAGATGTAGACGTGCATAGAAAATACATACAGATATAATACATACATACATATCACTATATAATTCTATAGATACTAGCTATTATAGTTATTGTCACCAGGAGTGAGTGTGCCAGAGTGCTGCTCAGACCACCGTCTTTCTTCAAGCTCTGTCTTATGCGTGAAGCTCGGCCACTGCTTAGGAAACGCCTTTGGGCTTTCTCGCTGTCTGAATGAAAGACTCTTTAGGCCAGCAATGTGGATGTAACATATCGACCCATGGAAACTCGGCTGTCCTCATCGCTCTCTCTCTCTCCACCAAAACTGTGCAAACTGCGTAGGACAGATGGTCGCCTAACCTGGAAACACGGTCACCCACTGGTGGGGGAGGGGAGTCGAGCAGACCAGGTCAGAGAATGTAGACTAGAGCCACCGGGCCTGGGCGGCAGCTGGCCAGAACAAGGGCCGGAGAGGCAATCAGTCCCTAGAAGAGACTACCAGGAAGTGACCTTATCTTAAGGCACTGCACTTGCACTCCAACAAATGCGTGTTTGGTGAATGAATGAAAATAAAACAGTCTAGAAAGCTAGGTGTTTGGGGGAGATTGAGGGGGCACAAAAAGCAAAGACCACAATAAAAACGTATTTGAAAAAATGTTAGTTGATCAAGCCAACTTTCAAACTACGTATGGTATCTCAGACCCTGTCCATCTCTAAAATGCTAAGATTTTCTGTCTGAAAGGAAATTAATTCCTTGCTTGATATGAGCAGAAGACCTGAGTTCAAATGCTGCCTTGGATACTCAGGAGCTACGTGACCTGGGACAAGTCATTCAAATCTTTCTGTGCCTCAGTCTCCTCATCCGTAACACAAGGGAGTTAGAATCAGTGGCCTCTAAAGACCCTTCCAACTCCAGATCTATTATTCTACAGCTAACAATTAAAACACCTGCTTTGAGAAAACCTTCCCTCCCCATAAACACGGCTGATCCCCTTTAGCACAGTGCCAGGCAGACAGTAGGCGCTTCATAAATGTTGACTGATTGATTAATGTGGAAATATGCCTTGCATGACCTCACATGTATGAGTACCATATTTCTTGCCTTGGCAGTCACTATGCCCATCATTAAATGTCTGTTTAATGAACGCATGAAAATTAAACCATCTAACAAGCCAGGTGGTCAAGCCAAGTTCCTAATGAACTATGGAAGCTAAGGCTTTGTCTAGCTTGAAGAATGCGGGAGTTCTATCGGAAAAGTCTCATCAAGATAGCCAGCATTCACAGAGTACTTTAAGTTTTGCAAAGTGCTTCAGAAACATCTCAATCTAACTACAAAACGACCCTGTGAAATAAGTGGTACGACCCCATTTTACAAATGAGGAAACGGTCTGAGAAGAGTAAAGACACTTGCCCAGGGTCACACGGAGCTGGTAAATGTCAGAGAACAGATCTGAATTCGGGTCTTCTTCATTCCAGCGCTCTACCCACTGAACCACCCTGCTCACTGGTCATTAACATGGGGTTTAGGATTAACAGAGGATCACAGAATTACATATAAGACTGCAAAGCTGCAATGGACGTTGGAGACAATCTAGGTGAATCACTATCTATCGGACAGAGAATCCTCTCTAACACAATCACTAAGGAGCATCGAGGCGGGGCAGCGGATAAAGCAGCGGATAAAGCACCGCCCCTGGAGACAGGAGGACCTGTGTGCAAATCCAACCTCAGTCACTTAACCCTGATTGCCTCAAAAAACCAATCAGCCAAACAAATCAAACCACCTCCAAGAGATGGTGCCTTGGAGAACTCCAGGGAGCCAGAAGCCATTCCTTCATCCATCCATCCTTCCTCCTCTGCCGGCCTCACCTGTCATCTGACTCGTCGGCCCGCTGGAGACAGACACTGCATTTCCCACTGACTTAAGCAGGGCTCTTCAACCCTACCCCGTGACAGTGGATAACTAGGAAATGTAATCCCACTGCAGGTGCGTGGCTGCCATCTCATGGCCAGATGGAACAGTGGGCAGCTCAGTCTTTGATGGGACCGAGGCGGAAGGCAGCGGAGGCAGCCAAGCGGAGGGCCCAACGCCAGCCTGGCCTTTGGTCACTGGGAACACCCCGGGCCACGCTGAACTATCTCTCTGTGTAACTACCGGGCTGCAAGGCCCTTTTCTCCGTCTAGCCCCAAGGTGCCCAGGATGGTGCCCAGCACAAAAGAGGGGCTGAAGGTCAACAGACCCGACACACGGATGCCTTCTCTCCTCGCGCTCTCTGAAAGCACCTCAGTCCGGTCCTCCCAAAAGCAGTAAAGGCTTCATGTAGGTGAGTGGAAACTTTGCCCTTCGGCCCCCAAACAGGGGACCCCCAGAGCACAAACAATAGAGAAAGGTCTCGAGCTCTGTCTCTCCCTCTTCCTCTCCCTCTCTCTTCTCTCTCTTTTCTGTCTCTGTCTCTCCTCTCCATCGCTGTCTCTCTTTTCTCTCTCTCCGTCTCTGAGTCTCTCTCTCCCCCTCTCTCCTCTCTCTCCCTCTGTTCATATTTCTCTCACCACATGTCTCTTTCTCTCACAGAGTCAAAAAGATTTTTCTGAAAACACACAAGGGCTCATGAGCTCTTGGGTGGTGGGCTGGCAGAGACCTCGGAGACCTACTCATTTTAGAGATGAGGGCCCAGAGGTGCAGAGCAGTAAAGGGGACCTTCCCAAGGTCACAGAGGCGGCAGCAGTGTCCGCGTTAGGCCTGGCCCCAAAGACAATGCTCCCCAGGCCCAAGTGAGATCGTTGTCACATTCGGAGCAGCTAGATCACGGAAGGCCGCCGCTGCTGCTGCCGCCACCCGCTCCCCTGATTCTACAGCCATTTAAAGAGCTTTCTGCTCAGGAGAGGTCGGGTGGACGTGCACAAGACCTCCACAACACTCACAAGGACCAGCCCAGCCCAGCCCAGCCCAGGAGGAGAAAACACACAATTCAACGAGTTTCCTCCTGGCTTGTTTTTTTTTGCTATCCCCAAAAGAAATAAATTTAAGACAAAAGAAAGTAAGTGAGCAGCTCTGTTCTCCAGCTCCGGCCAAGAGCTGCCTCCATCTTGGGGCCGACTTACAGTCTGTCCCCTTTTCTGACGGTCCAATCGCTGGACACCAAGGTCACTGGTGCACACCTGCCAGGATGTGTGATTCCTTTGGCTGATTTTAAAGGAAGAACTTTTCAGTAGTGGGAGAGCTTGGGACCGACAGGCCACAGAGGGGAATAATTTTTCTGATGCTTTTCACATTTAATACTGGGCCAACCCTGCTTTGGTGGGACTCTGGGGGCCCTCTGGACTAGAGTTACAAAATCGTGCAGGTGAAAAGGAGTTCAGAGGTCATCTAAATCCGCCCTCCCCCCCAGGCTGAATACCAAGAGGTTCAGTGGGTCTGTCCAATGCCTGAATCAGGATGCCTCGGCCTATCCTTTCAGTCTCCCCAGGTTCCCTTCAATCTGTGTCCTCCACACCCCCCAGGACTGTCATGCAGCACAGTGGCTAAGGTGCTGCACTTAAAGCCAGGGAGACCCGAGTTCAAATCCTGCCGCTAAAATCACACAGACCCTTGGGATGTCCTTTACCTCTATCGGCCTCAGTTTCCTCACCTGCAAAATAGCGATAATAGTAAAACATCCCTTCATAGGGTTACCCTAAAGAAGTGAGAAAACCTAAGTCAAGTGTTTTGTATCCCTTCAAAGTATGCAAATATATTTAAATACAAATAGCCAATAAATAAGATAAATAGCCAATGCTAGATATTGTTACTGTTTACTGTCAGCCCTGCTCTTTCCTTGCCTAAGATCTCAAGGTCTGCATGTGGTTTAGAGCTGGGAGGGACTTGAAGGCCATCAACTGCAACCACCCTATTTTACAGATGGGGAAACTGAGACCCAAGTCCCCTAGATGCAAGTGACAGAGGATGGGATTGAAACCCGGGTCCTCTGACTTCAAATCCATATGGGGAAGGTAGAGGAGGCGTGGGAAGACTTCTGTGAACTGTTAAAAGAAAAAGAGGAGTCTTGAAATTCTAAAGGATGAGAATCTCACTACCCAGATCTCCCTGTCCTTCACAGACATGTACACCTCCTCGCACCCCGTATGCTCCAGCCAAGCTGATCTAAGAGCTTTTTCCCCTGTACAAACGTTCCACAGCAACCAATCAATACACATTTATTAGGTGCCTACTATATGCAGGCACGTTCCTGGTGCTGGGGATACAAAAACAAGTGAAAGACAGTCCCTGCCCTCCAGGAGCTTACAGTCTAATAGAGGAGACAGTATGCCCACAGACACATACAGAGCAAGCTATCTACAGGAGAAACAGAAAATAATTAACAGAGGGAAGGCAGTAGAATTGAGAGGGGCAGGGGAAGGCATCCAGTAAAAGAAGTGGTTTTAATTGGGCTTCAAAGGAAGCCAGGGAGGTGAGGTGAGGAGGCAGAGCAGAGGAAGGACATTCCAGGCATTCAGGAGTTCCCTCCTCCCCCCTGCCCATCCCTGCCTCCCACCGCCAAGCCCACACCTCCAATGCTTTCTCCCTCCTTTCCTCCGCCTCTAGCTCCCTCCAGGACCACCTCCTCCAAGAGGTCCTCCTCGATGCTCCCAGTGGTCAAAGCTACCCCCATCTGCAGAATTACCTATTTTACACACACTTTGGATTTGGGTACTTGGTGTTTCCACCCGGTACAAGTAAATTCCTCGTTGGCAAACCCTGCGACTTTTCTTTGCATAACTTTGTATAAGTTGTGCCTACCACCTAATGGCTATTTAATAAACAACTGTTAAACTGGATTAAAATAAAACCAAATGTGAGGAGGTGGAGACTCTAAGACTCTCCCTCGTCCCCACAGATGTCTGCGGGCCTCTGGATGGGCGCCTGGGAGCGTCTCAGAAGAGACACATCTCTGACGCTCAGCCTCCTCTCCCCAAGGGTGGAATCCTGGACTACTCCCAACGCCTTCCTTCAGAGAAGGAAGAAATGGGACTTAGCGCATTCCACTCTGCCTCTGCTGCTCTGACTGTTCCGGCTCCACCAGACAAGACGGTCCCTTGCCCAGGGCCACCACCCCCCCTTGCTTTTCCAGCATCTTTTTATGGGTTGTTTTCTCCCTCTCCTCCCATTAGATCGTGAGTTCCTGGAGGGCAGGGACTGGCTTTCTACTCATTGCACCTCCAGGGCTTAGAACCATACCTGACACACAGTAAGACAGCATGGCTGAGACGCCCTCTTTTTTCCACCTGAGTATCAGTGTCCCATGGAGGGGAATGAAGGGTTAGCGAAAGAAGAGGATTATTCCACTCTTGTTCCCTAAGGCCTCTGGATGATTCGCTGTAGTTGTGTCCGACTCTTCGTGACCCCATTTGGTGTTTTCTTGGCAGAGATACTGAAGTGAGTTTGCCATTTCCTTCTCTTGATTATTTTACAGATGAGGAAACTGAGGCAAACAGGGTGAAGTGACTTGCCCAGGGTCACACAGCTAGGAAGTGTCTGAGGCCACATTTGGACTCGGGTCCTCCCAACTCGAGGTCCAGTGCTCGATCCACTGTGCCACCCACCTGCCCATATCACTCACAGGGAGCACCCAGAGTTCCTCAAGCCCCGGGTATCTGATGCTACTGTATGTGGCCATCACTGACGGTGACCCTCCCCTGAAAGGGTCCCAGTCCAACGGCAGGAGGGGAGCTTCCGAACAAGCTCAGACACCGGGCACAGACGCTCTCCCCCTTCTGCTCTGACCACTGGCCTCCCCAGCTTCCTTTACGTGCCATACACTCTGGTGCAGGGAAGATTGGTGGGGCCCCAGGGAAACAAGACAAGGCCTCCAGCCCCGGCTGCTTCCAGAGGACTTGGCAGGAGGCAAGAAGGGAGGCCGGTCTGGGGAGGATAGCTATAGGCTGCTGGGTCCTGCAGAGTCTGCAATATACTCTCGCCTCCAGATAACTTCTACAATTAACAAATGTACTTAAAACACCGGAGGAGATTGTAATGGGAAGGGCACCGGTCTCATGAGACCGACCAGGTCAGGGCACCAGCCCTGCGGACACCCCTGTCCCCTGCGGAGGAACGTGGGACTGCTCATTTAGAGTTGGAAGGCAGCAATTCCAGCTTCCCCATTTACAGCTGAGGACACGTGTGTGTGTATGTGTGTGTGTGTGTGTGTGTGTGTGTGTGTGTATACATATATTTATATGTGTGCATGTATATATGTGAGTATATGTGTGTGTGTGTATGTACGTATTTGAGTATATGTATGTATGTATATGCATGTGTACGTTTGTGTATCTATGTGTGTGTGTGTGTGTGTGTGTGTGTGTGTGTATGTATGTATGTAGGTAATGAAAACAAAGAAAAATACTAGAACAAAGTGGAACATAACCTGTCCCCTGCCCTTGCCCCAGCCCCGTGCAGGCCCTCATCGCCTCCCACCTGGACTATGGCAATGGCTACTGGGGGTCGGCCTGCCTCAGGCCTCTCCCCACTCCAGTCAATAAAGTGATTCTCCTGAAGCACGGGTCTGATCCCGTCACCCTGTGCCCAGGAATATCCCAGGCTCCCTGTGGCCTCCAAGATCCAATGTGAAATGCTCTGGCTGGCACTCAAAGCCCTTCATCACCACCCCCTCCTCCCTTTCCGGTCTCACACCTCACTGCCCCACACATACTCCTTGGCTTGTGACCCTGGTCCTGGCTGCTCTACCTGCATCTCTGCTCTGGGCAGTTCTCTAGGACACTCTCCCCCTTCTGCTCTGACCACTGGCCTCCCCAGCTTCCTTTACATGCCAACAAAAACCCCACCTTTTACAGGAAGCCTTCCCAAACCCTCTCCTCTCCAGGGCCTTCCCTCTGTTCATCATTTCCTATTCATCATGTATGCAGCCTGTACGTACGCTGGTTTGCATGGTATCTCCCCATTACACTGTAAGCTCCTCGAAGGCAGGCACTGTCCTTTGCCTCTTTTTGTGTCCCCAGTGCTTAGCACAATGCCTGGTGAATAGTATACACTTAATTAACATTTATTGATTGATAATGGCCAATTTCACTTGGAAAAAAAGATGAGGAAATCCATCTCAGCTCTTTCCTTGAAGCTGCAGGGCCTACAGGGACAGAGCACTGCAGACACTGACAGACACTGCTCTCTGTCAGCTGGTTAGCTAAATTCTTCCCCTTTCTCTCAAGTGGGACGGCAGTGGTTGCGGCGGTGAAGGGGCGGCTCCTATATGTCTGTGACGTACAAGAGAAAAGGCATCAATAAAACATTCTTTTTTTGATAAACAAATTAATTATTCTGAATGAAACAAAATTCTCCAAGGCCTCAACTCTATCCAAAACACATCACAAACTAGAAGAGTAAAGTTTAATTCCTTTCGCCAACATACGTAACAATAGCCACTAATAAACATCCTCACAGCATCCCTGTGAGAGAGGAGCCATCATTCTCCTTACCTTACAGCTGAACTAAGAGCGGTTTTGCGATTTGCCCACAGTCAGAAGCTAGTTCAGCACCCAAGACAGGTTTCATCCTCAGGCATCCCTGACGCCACGGTTAGGGTTCTAACCACTGCTCCACCCCACTCCCTCATTGCTGACTACACAAAGGTAAAGCCTAAGGATGGTGTTAGCATTTTACGGTGGAACGATTTTAAAGCTGTCAAGTTGACGGTGTCTACATCAAAATTAAAACCACATCTCAAAGAAGAAAACCGTGTGTGTGTGTGTGTGTGTGTGTGTGTGTGTGTGTGTGTGTGTGTGTGTGTGTGTGTGGATGGTAGAGGTGGGGCTTGTATTATTCACGGACAAAACACCTGGGCAGGGGGAGAGAAGGCCCAAGGCCTCCTGTCCTCACCATACTGACACAAACCCACAGCCCCTCCACGGAGGGGCTCCACGTGGCCACGTCTCTACACACGGCTATAATAGGCACCTACTCTTAACAAAGACCCAATAAACTCCAAACCCAGCTGTCTGCCATTCGAAAAAAGGCAGCCTGTCATCAATCTTCAGACAATGGGTCGGTCTGACATCACACAATCGCATTAATCTTCATTTGTCTGATACATCCTGTCATTCTTATGCAAATAGGACATTTGAGGATGCAACTTTTCTTCCAGACAGGATGTGAGAGACAAAGGGGAAGAGGAGGACAAGGCCCCGGGCCGCCTCCCCCGACCCCCCCAAGCCATCACTCCCCAGCTGTCTTGTGTTTCCCATCAGAGTCAATGTGTTTGACATTCCAAAATGAGACCAGCATGAGGTAAAACAACCTCAATCTTTAGCTCCCTGTATCAAGTCCTGGGCTTGGAACAGTCACCAAGGTCCACCGGGCCCCTCGGGCCAAGCCAAATGGAAATGCAGCTGGGAGATGAGACTGGGCCAGCCCATGGCCACTTCATTCCCCGGATATTTGCTGGGCACATGCTTCCAGGCTCAAGGTTTCCAGGGGTGGGGGGAGTATGTGTGGGCAGGAGGTGACATGGGGAGGGGAGTAGGAAGGAATGGAGAAGAAAACCCTCTTAGTTAACCTTCCAGACTGCACCAGAGCCCAAGACAGATTTCTCGCAGGATATCAAAGTCAAGGGATCATGAGATTACATATACCCAGAGCTGGAAAGCAAACTCAGGGGTCATATTCTCCAACCCCCTCATTTGAACAGAGAAGGAAACAGAGGCCAAAGGTCACACAGTGAGAGAGGCAGGGTCCAAAGACAGGGTCCTCTGACTCTAAAAGCCGGCACCTATCCCTTTCCACTGTTCCCTGCTGGTCTCCATTTCCACATAGAAATCTTCTCTCCCCCTGCCCCCCACCGAAATTTCCTCAGCCAAACCAGATGGTAAAAACTGGTTTGGAAACAGGAAGTTCAATGGATTGTCTCTGAAGGGGTTTGTTTTCACAAGCAGGTATCCATTGGTCTACATGCATTGATGTTTTCATGTAACTACGGGTAAGTAACAAAAGTCCCCATGACATTTTGACATGGAGAAAAAAAAAAAGCAAACAACAAAACCCCCTGGAAAGGAAATAAATCTCCAAGACCCTGTATATGATTGCTAACCTGAGTTAAGACAAAAGAGGAGGCCTGGATTCTGGGCAAATCATATCCTGACCAAAACCAGAGGCAGATGCTCCCCCACTCAGATCTCGTCTGCCTCTCTGGAGCTGAAGGCAGGAGCAGCTCCAAACAAAGTCAGAATGATCTGCGAATTGTGAATGAACTCACAGGAGTTCTGCAAGCACCCATCCCATAAGCCTCTACGCGTCAAAGGCGCCACGCTGGTGACTGGTGATATGGAGAGGAAAAGAAAACCAGGGCCCGCCCTTACAGGGCTTACATTCTACCAGTGAGATGGAGCATATACGAAGACAAATAAACCTACAGAATAATCTCAAGAGGCCAGGGACGCTTGCTTCACTGAGGAGGCAGCAATCAGTGAGGTGGAGGGCAGCCACCATTAAGTATGGCGCACACCACAGAAGGCTGGATGCGGCAGGAAGTGGGAACGGCCCGCCGTGGTCTCAAAGGAAGGCTCTCCTGTGGCCAGGTAGCGGCAGACACACAGCCTGGCACCTTTGATCGTGACACAATATCTGGCTTTGCTATCCAGTGGTGAGTAGAGAGGTGCCTTTAATTGGTGATCTGGTTAGAAGGCTTCCTTAGAGCCTTTTTTGGCCTCATTTTAAATGGGTACGTGTCATTCACTATCAAGAGAAGGTCTGCGTTATGTTCCGCTCTTGACCTACGAGGCAGAAACCGGACACCCAACAGCAGAGACATTCACCCCGCTCGTCCCATTGCTCTAGAAAAGAGTCAAAGATCCAGGGCGGTTCTAGACCTGCTCCGGGGAGGCCCGGACACCCAACGGCAGAGGCATTCACCCCGCTTGTCCCACTGCTCCTAGAAAAGAGTCAAAGACCCAGGGCGGTTCTAGACCTGCTCCGGGGAGGCCCGGACACCCAACGGCAGAGGCATTCACCCCGCTCTTCCCACTGCTCCTAGAAAAGAGTCAAAGATCTAGGACGGTTCTAGACCTGCTCCGGGGAGGCCCGGACACCCAACGGCAGAGGCATTCACCCCGCTCTTCCCATTGCTCTTAGAAAAGAGTCAAAGATCTAGGACGGTTCTAGACCTGCTCTGGAGAGGCCTCGGGGCTGGCTGAAGGACTGCTGGCGTCTTCAGGCCTGGTCCAGAACTAGAACGATCTCCAGACGGGATCAAATGGAGGAGGGGGCCACAAGCCACATGTGAGAGAGACCGTCAGGCTGTGTCTCTAGAGTTAGAGAGGGCTGACAAAGCAACGAGCCCAATTCCCCCATTTTACAGATGAGGACACTGAGACCCTCTGTGACTCTGACATCCACTGGTTACAGGATCTTGGATGAATAACGTAATCTCTAAGTGTTTAGGGCAATTCTCCAAGACCAGAAGTTGCAGAAAAGGTGTCACCCTCCACTGGTGGAGTTCTATGAGACCCCAACGAAACCACAGCTCTAGTCGCTATCCCCATCCCTTTATAAACCTTACCTTATTTGAGCCTTGTCACACCCTTATGAGACAGGCACTTTATACCCATTTTAAGGATGAGGAAACTGATCTGAACCAGTTCTCCCTGCCTCCACCTCAAGGACTCAACCACAAATCCATGAGACTAGTTCTGGGGAATCCAAGCAGGGCAGGCTTAGCATGAGCTCCGATGCAACGGACAGCGAGCTGGAGCAAGAGAAATGGCTGGAGACCTCTCCACGCCAGAAGATACCAATCCCCACAGCCCAGGGTGGGGCAGCCCAGCCTCTGTAAACAAGACCTCTCCACAGCAAACTCAGCCCGCACCTTCCAGTCTGCCCTTGAAGAACTCTGACGAAAGGAGACTGGACTTCGCCTCTCGCAACATATTCCACCTTGGGGCAGTTCCAAGTAAATATCAGAGCATTCCCACCCAGGACTGCCGACTCCCAAGTCCAGAGCTCCATCCACTAGGCCACGTGGCTGCACCTTAACTAGGGGCACAGAGACAAACATGACTTCACTGACAGTGGGGTCTGGGTGGACACGCCTCAGAAATCATCATGTAGGGTGGCTACCAGGCCTTCCCAAGTCTTTGCCTCTCTAGGGGAAACACCCCCAGTTTCTCCAACATCAGGTAGCTCTCCAGTCTTCCCATTCTCACGTGACACCCTCACTCAAATGTGATGACGGGTTTGTGTCAGGCCAAGCAGGGACGCGCTTTACCCCCCCATTCACCCGAAGACTCTCTAGTGATGCCTAAAGAGTCAGCTGACACTGAAAGTAGCCAGTCAATGAGCATTTATTAAGTGCTCACTGTATACAAGGCACTGTGCTAAGTTCTGAGCACCTCTAACCCGAAATCTCACGCTCTCCTTTAAAAAAAAAGGACAAAAAACAGCAAGGCCAAAAGCTTTATAAAGTGAAATCCGATACAAGTCAGCGAATGCCCTAAAGAAGCAACGCTGTGAGGGGAGTGATCCCATGAGCCTCAGCCTGGGAAGCCAAACACAGAAGGAATGAGGGAAAAGCAATAATAGTAAAACCTACGGACGGTAAGTCTGGACCTTCAGCAACCCTTCTCCAGCACCCTAATGGAAAGGGAAGCCTGGGGCAGGAAGCAAGACAGAATGAGGTAAGGTGCCGCCTGACCTCAGAATCTCCTTTCTTGGGAGCAGTTAACAGAAAGAGGGTAACCAGGTGCTGCAGTGAATAGAACACCGGCCTTGGGGACGGGAAGACCTGAGTCTGAATTCGCCTATAGGCACTGGCTAGCTGTGTGACTCAGGGCAAACCACTTAACCCCTCACCTTCCTCACAGCACCCACCCCACAGGGCTAATGCAAAGACTAAATGGGATAACATGGAAAATGTTGCAAATTTTAAATGCCAGCTTCACCATCATCATTATCATCTTCATCATCTTCATCATCATCATCATCACCATCAATATCTTTGGAAGGCCAAAAGCTAATGTTCTACTAGACAATTACTTGAATAGAAAAGATGAGATACTCAACAAGGACATGTTGGAGAGGCGGGCGTATCTATGTGGAGAAGCTTCTGCTGACACAGATTGCAACCTGTCTATGATTCAGTAGCTAAATCGTAGGGCGCTACGTTAGGTGTATAAAAGGGAAATGACTTGCCCAGGGTCACAGAGCTAGCTAATACGTATAGTGATAATAATAGCATTAATACTAATGACAGCTAGCACTGATATAGTGCTTTAAGGTTTGCAAAGTATAAATATTGTCTCATTTGAGCTTTACAACAACCCAGAGGGATATGGGCTATTATTATCCCCATTTAACAGATGAAGAAACTGAGACAGACAGAGGTTTAGCGATTTGTTCAGAGTCATCCAGTTGGTAAGAGTCTGAGGCCTGGATTGAACTCTGGTCTGCCTGACTCCAGGCCCGGGGCTCAAACCACTGTACCACCTAGCTTACTGTCCAAAGTGGTATTGGAACGCAGGTCTTGCTGACTCCAAGCTCAGCATTCTGGTTACTATACAATTCTCCCTTTCTGTCAAAATAAATAAATCAGGTGAAGCACAAAATCCAGGGAACAGATGGGTCATTGCATTACAACAGGTTGCAGGAAAACAAAAGGAAAAAAAAGAAACTGGCAGCAACAAATGAAGAGTTAACTTGAAATAAAAAAGATTTAGAGAAACTCATAGTTGCTGGCAAACCCTTTCATCAATATTAAATCACATACACTGTCTGACCAAAACAAGCAGATTTTCCCCCTCTCTCATCTTCAGTCTTTAAATGAAAAAGCAAATGAGAAATCATTTGGGTGAAAAAGACCGACCCCAATTCCTGGAGCCCTGGGCAGATGCCCCAGCCCAGTCTTTCCTACCTTGTCAATCTTATCTGGGCGATTGGTAGCTGCTAAAATAATCACATCTTTGAGCTGTTCAATCCCATCCATTTCTGTTAAGAGCTGGGCCAGAACACGGTCTGCTACATTTCCGGCACCTGAAGAGCTAAGTTTAAAAAATAAAAAGTCAGTGCCTACGCAAATAACACATCTACATCCAAAAGTAGGGGGAAAGATTTTCATCCTTTCTGAAACAAGTAAGTAAAATGTTAATTGTAATAATCTTGCTGGACATTTTCCCCCAGTCATAATCCATTACTGGCCAGGAAGGAAGAATATGGAAACGTATAAAGTCTCTGCCAAAGCAGGAAATGGGATTTAAAATCTCATTTCCCCAACTCTCTCGGGAGTCATGCGTGAGAGCCGAAAAAATACCCAACGAAGAATCACTCCATCAGCAGTCACTTATATTAACTGTTTACTATGTGAGAGGATATGCCAAGCCCCAGAGACCTAAAGACAAAAGTCAAACCTTCTCTGCCCTCAAGAAGCTTACATTTAATGGGGACCTACCCACATATGCATAATACATAAGATATATATGCAGCATATACGAGGGGATGCGTAGGGGAAGGCCCTATGTGGAGGAAAAGCTGGTAGGCAGGAGGGACACAGAAAGGCCTCCTTAGGAAGGGGACCCGGTTTGAGTCTTGAAGGAAACCCAGGATTCCAATCAGAGATGGAAAAAGGCAGCATTCTCTCTGGTTTGTTGTGAGCATCAAATGAGATTTGTACGTGTATATATTGTATGTATTTATATATATACATATGTCTGTATGTGTGTGTGTGTGTATATATAGATATATATGTATATGTTGCATTGTAGACTTTCAAACACCACACAAGTGCTAGCTAACACCATCATTACTGAAGGGAATACAGGAAAAACCGGCACACTAATACACTGTTGGTAGAGATGTGAGCTGGTCTAGCAATTCTGGAAAGCAATTTGGAATCACGTCCCCAATGTCCCTGAACTATATATCCTACGACCTAGAGATACCACTCCCTGGCCTATATGCCAAAGAGATGGATTGGAGTGGGGAGAGACTGGAGTCAGTGAAACCAATTAAGAAGTTATTCTAATAGTTCAGACAAGAAATAATGAGGGTCTCTACTAGGGAGGTGCATGGAGAATGCATGGAGAGAAACAGGAGTCTGTGAGAGATGGCTGTGGAGGCAAAAACAACATATGGCAACTGATTGAGTAGGTGGGGTGAGAATGAAGAAAAGATGATGTCTAGGCTCTTTTTTTTGGATCACGGCTTTCAGGTAGTCCAACAATTTTTAAATTCTCTCTCCTAGATCTATTTTCCAGGTCAGTTGTTTTTCCAGTGAGATATTTCACACTGTCTTCTATTTTTTCATTCTTTCGGTTTTGTTTTACAATTCCTTGATTTCTCATGAAATCATTAGCTTCCATTAACTTCCAGTACCAGAAGTTAGGTACTGGAAGGATGGTGGTCCCTTCAATGGTAACAGGAAAGTCAAGGAAGGGTAGAGGGTTTGAGGTGAAAGATAATGACTTGTGTTTGGGGCATGTTGAATTTGAGATGCTTATAAGACATCTAGTTCAAGATGTCTAATAGGCAGTTGGTGATACAGGCCTGGAGCTTAGGAGAGACTATGGTTGGATATATAGATCTGGCAATTATCTTCATAAAAATAATTGGAGCCATGGGAGCTGCTAAGATCACCAAGTGAGAAAGCATAGGAGAAGAGAAGAGGACCCAGGACAGAGCCCTAGGGGACACCGAGTTGTTGAGCATGACCTGGAGGAAGATCCAGAAAAAGAAATGGAGAAATAATCTGGCAGTGTCTAAGCAAAGTGGGTGTCAGCAATGTCAAATATTGTAGAAGGTCAATAAGAATGGGAACTCAGAAACAGCCATCCGATTTGGTAATTACAAGATCTTTGGTGACTTTGAAGACAGTAGTTTCAACTGACTGATGAGGCCAGAGGCCCAATCACAGAGAGTTCAGAAAAGAGTGGGAGGGGGCACCAAATTTAGATGGTATTTTCAAGGCTTTTGATGAAGAAATACATGATGAGAGCTAGTGGAGACGGTAGGACCTAGAAAGAGGTTTTTAGGGATGGAGTTTTGGGCACGTTTGTGGGCCAAAGGGATAGGGAAAGCCTGAAGAGGAGACAGAGACAAGTGATGATGGTGGGGGCAATTCGCCAGAGAAGAAGGGGATGGAATCAAGGGGGCACGTAGAGAGATTTACTTTGGCAAAGAGGAGGGCCGCTTCTTCATCAGACACTGGAGCGAAGGAGAAGAAGGCGGGAATAGATATTAAGAGAAGGGGAGAAGAGGGAATCTGGCAAGAGGTAATGTTCTCAGCTAAGAAGCCATCTCAGAGGCCAAGTCTTGATGAAGAGGTCAAGTCCAAGGTCACACACCCAAGTCTGTTGTCCATTCTACCATACTTGCTTCTCAATACTTAGTTACACTAGTCCTTAAGACTACAACCCATTGTCGGTCCTTCCTCCTCTTCCATAAAATGGGGACACTCCACCACACAGAGCTGCTGGGATTACAGCATTCTGTAAGGCTTAAATCAGTACAGAAATGTAAGTAATGCTATTAGTCTAGACTTCCTGTCTCTTCCCTCACCCCCATTCAGTAAACTCCAATGGCTCCCTATCGCCTCCGGGATCAAAAACAAAATCCTCCATTGGAACCTCAAACTCCTTTACAACCCAGCCTCCTCCTGCCTTTCCCACGCTCTGACACCTTGCCTCTTACAACAGCTTCCCTGCCTTCCTTCAAGTCCCAGCCCAAATCCCACCTTCTATGAGAAGTCTCTACCCATCACTCTTACTGCTGGACCCTGCCCTCTCTCAGTTACCTCCAGCTGACCCGGTGCATGCCTCATTTGCACCCAGTGGTCTGCATGCTGTCTTCCTCATTAGACCATGAGCTCTTTAGGAACAGGCACTACTTTTTGCTTTCATTGTAACTCCACAGTTTAGCACAGTGCTCAACACGCAGTAGGTGTTTCATAAACGCTTGCTGACTGGACTTACTTTGGATTGATCGCTTAGCCATCATATCTTCTGTAAAACAAGGAGAATGACCTTGGTGGGATCTAAGGAACCTCTGTAACTAAAATGCTATGATTTTCATTGCCTTTTAACCTTATTAGTTTTTCCAAAGTCAAAACATCTTTTGGCCTTCGGATACATTGCTGGTAGTGGAAAACGTAGAGCACAGAATGACTAAAAGTGATGGATTATTTCTCCACAGCACACCTTTCTTTTCTCCAGACCCAAATGTCTTTGGCAGACCCACAGCGGACGGGGTCACTTCCTGGAGCTGCTTTATGTGTGCCGGGACCCTTATTAGACAGACGGGAATTCTCATTCCAGGGATATGCAAGGAAATGAGCAGAGAAACTCTGTTTTATCATTTCCCCCTGGCTCCAGGCCACGTGAATGATAAAAGTCCTATCATTTCACATTGCAGTCTTTTAACCTTTGGCTCAACCTTAAACCAAGGTTTTCTTGCTGTGGAGGAGGAACACCCCAACGTTTGCAACATCAACTTATTTATGGGTTTTATTTGTGGGAAGGTTTGGTTTTTTAAAGGCTGTCACTATAACAGGATGTTAAAGACTTAAACACCTACTGTGTGCCAGGCAGATAAGTACTTTATAAATAGCAACTCACTGGATCTTAACAGCAACCCTGGGAGGCAGGTGCTGTTACTGTTCCCATTTGACAGCTGAGGAAATGGAGACAGACAGAGGTTAAATGACTTGCCCAGAGTCATACAACTAGGAAGAAACTGAGACTGGATTTGAACTCAGGTCTTCCCAACTCCAGGCTCAACAATTTGTCCAATGGGTTATGAGCTGCCTCTAAAGACCAGACCTTTAAGGTTACACAAGAATAAACTCACAACTCGCCAGGAACACAGAGGGTGCCCATTGATCACGGAGTGGCTAAACAAATTATGACACAGGAATGCTATTACACAATACAGAATGACCAAGATGAAGAATTCAGGGAAACATGGGAAGATTTGTATCACCTGGCACAGAATGAGCAGGAGGAGAAGATAAACAATTATTAAATAAATGAAAACAAGACTACAGGGCCCTTGCAATTACACATCTCCTGAAGAACAGATGATGAAGCAAATCTGCCCCTTCTTTGTAGAGCAGTGAGGGACCACAGGTGTCAAATACTGCATACACTGTCTTTTGGGGGAACTTTTGCTCAACTGTTTTTCTCTGTTACAAGGGCAGTATCAATGGGAAGGGAAAGACAGGTTAGGTAATCAATACTGTCAAAGACAAAAAGAATTAATAAAACCTTCTTTTAAATAAAGACTAAAGCCTAAGATGGACAGCCAGATGGTGCAGTAGATAGAGCACCAGGCCTGGAATCAAGAAGGCTCATCTTTGTGAGTTCAAACCCAGTCTCAGACACTTAACTAGTTGTGTGACCCTGGGCAAGTCACTTTATCCCATTTGCCTCAGTTTCTTCATCTGTAAAATGAACTGGAGAAGGAAATGACAAACCACTCCAGTCTCTTTGCCAAAAAACAAACAAAAAACAACACACAAATGGAGGTCAAAGAGTCGGACACAACTGAAAACCAACAAATCCTAAGATAAACCACCCCAAACCTCAGGATTAAGTCCCACAAAATCATGACTGTTTATCTATGGTTGAGAAATATCATCAGATCTGATGGTGATCTCCTATATACCATCTTTTTATAGTCACATTTCAAACAGCTGGAGTGCCCAGAGTTATACAGCAGCTGTCCTGGCACCTCACTACCTACAAAAAGAGCAGCCCAGCTTAGCCAACACACTAGAAAATTCAGGCATCCCTATGCTTTTTTTAATACACTTTCTATACATCCATTTCCTTCTGGTAGAAGCCAAGTCTGACCTACTACCTGCCTCATTTATTCCTACCAGCCATACTCCTAGGTTTCTAAAAAAAATTAAAATTAGGTTCTAGAGTAGAAAGAGCTTTCGAGTCTAACAGTGAATGGATTTCATTCATTTCCCTCCTTCCATTTTGGACCACGCCAGGCTCTAGAATGAGGAATGGGTAGTAGGAGCAGAATTTCTTCCACAGCTGTAGAACTGGGACAAATGAGGGGATGGAAAGGTTTACTACAAAGCAACGAAACTTGCTTCTCTAATGGAGAGTTATTTACGGCCAGAGACGGTTCACGGAATCCAAGACTCATTCATTTGGATTCGTTTCCAAAGGAAGTCAAGTAAAAAGAAGTCACCTTCTCAGATTGGAGCACCTAGAGGCATGCATCTCTCAGGACACCAGGCAGGCAGAGTGTGGGAAGATGCTTAGAGAGGAGGTTAAGTCAGACAGGGGATGAGGGAAAGACCCATGGGGCGGCGTCCCTGGGCCCATCTCCGCGAAGTCGGACCTTTCTAATCACCGTCCTCTATATGTACCAAACCAGAGAGAACAAAAGGGAAACCCATGACACTACTGAGAGGTTGATCCATTCTCTTCATATCCTTACCTTGGGCCCCACCTGGAGGTGAGAAGCTAGCATGACAACAGTCTTTCGGACTGTTCACTTTTGCCTCCAACTCTACCTTTCTGCCTTTGTGACTATGGGCAAGTCATTTCTCTTAAGAGATCCCTAGTGGACTTCTGGCTCCGTCCTTTCCAGTCCAAAGACTGTGAGAAAACAGAGGCAAAGGGTGGCTCTGTCACCCATTATTACCACCTCACATCTCCCAGCAGAGGCCTGTCCCTTACTTTTCCCCTTATACTTTACTCCTCTCCATGTCCTCTTTCACCTAGAGACAATGGCTTCCCTCATTGTCCTATCTCCTGCTCCCATGCGTTCTTCCTGCCTGTCCCCCGTGTCTAGGCCTCTCTCCCTCCTCATCTCCGCCTCGTGGCTCCCTTCAAGTATCGGCCAATGTCTTCCACAAGAAGTCTCTCCCCGTCTTCTTTGATTTGCCTTAAGATGATCTCAATCTATCCCATCCACATCTTGCTGGTATGTGGTCCTTTGCACTGTGTCACTCCCTCAATAGACACTAAGCTTGTTTTCACATCTCTTTTTCTATCCCAAGAGCTTACTAGACTGACCGGCACATTGTAGGTGACTAGGAATAAATGCTTTTTGACTTGATTTGTGGACTCATCTCTGCAGCTCAACGGACCGTGTGTCAGAAACAGGATTACATCCAGCACCTAGAATATAGTCTTCAATAGTTGCTAAATGAATGTGGGAAAAGTCTGTCTCTCTTGAATGGGGAGAGTTATGGACAAAATTCATTCTACCTTGACAGCACATTCTGTCTAACGAGGAGGAAAAATGCCCAGTCTGAAAACCAAAGAATCTCGCCCTTTTTCAGACCCACACCCTCTTGGCTTTCAGCAAGCCTTCCTGTACTCCCTATTCAGTATGAAAGGAAATTTATTCTAGATTTTATCATACACAAGCAGAGAAAAAATAAAATAGGTCAATTTAAATAGGATAATACAGCTACTTAATGTCCCTGACTCCCTAGACAAGCTTCTCATTCCCCCTAGGGATATCCACACCCCATATTAAAAGCCCCTGCTATAAAGAAATAAAAAGGTCAGCAGATAACCTGGGCAGAAGAGTTTTTGAGGGAAAAAACAACAATAATAAAAGAGAAAAAAGAAAACCAGGAGAAAACAAAGCAATTCAATAAACTTTTATTTGGTGCCTATTCTGTGATGAGTACTAAAATCTGCACCGGAGTGTCAAAGGTAAAGAAACAGCAGGCCCTGCCCTTGGCATGGCATGCTGGGAAGGGTGCTGGTTCAGGGTCAAGATACTCAGGTTTGAGTCTCCCCTTAGCATCTGCATGCTCAGTGACTGTGGCCAAGTCCCTCCCCTCCTCTGGGCCTTGGCTACTGCGTTCTCTGTAAACTGTAGGAATGGGAGCAGATGACCTAGAAAGGATCTGTCAGCTCTGAGATGACCTCATTCTACATCGCAGGGATGACATTCCCAGGAGCGTGCAGGTGGCAGAGCAGACGAAGCTCTGGACGTGTGCGTTGGAAGCTTAGGATCGCACCTCACCTCAGAGAACCACCGGCCACACGATCCCAGTGACTGACTAACCTCTCCCAGGCTCACTTTCGTCAACTTAAAATGAGGATGATAATAGCACCTACCACACACAGCTGATATAATAATAACTGCAGAATGACAATAATTAATTATCATACAATTTTATGTTTACATTCTATCATGTTCCATGTATTATATTTACATATGTTTGTATATGATATATTTATCATTACATCAGTTATTATATTATATAATCATTAATCATATTGTTAATTAACAACCATGCCAATAACAGGATAATTATTAATTATATTATCATGATTATTCATCATCATCATCATCATAGCTAGCATTTTATATGTGCTATTTCCTTTGATCCTCAAAACAACCCTGGGAGATAAGGGCTGTTATGATGATGATTTTACAGATGAGGAAATTGAGGCAAACAGTTAAGTGTCTTGCTCAAGGTCAAATAGCTACTTGAACTCAGGTCTTGGTGACTCCAGATCCAATGTGCCACCTAATTGACTCAACTAAGATAACGTACATGAAGGGTTTTGTAAACCTTAAAGATCTTTAAAAATGCTATTATTATTATTATTATGGTCATTATTATTATTATCATTATTATCATCATCACTATCATCTCTTTGCTGCTCCTGCTGCGGCTGTAAATTGCAAGTCCCTCTATCAGAGTATGTGAGTCAGCAGAAAGCAACAAGAAATTCAAAGTCCTCATTTTGCAATTTTTTTGTTGGTACAGTAAGAAAGAAAGTAGATGAAAGCCTAAAATGAAGCACAAGGAACGGAATCCTCTTTTCCACTCCCACGGCCACCTCCACCCAGTTTCAGAGCCTCCTCATCCTCGTCTGAACTCCTAAGAGCCTTCCAGCTGGTCTTCCTATCTCACGTCTCTTCCCTGCTCCAACCCATCCTCCACTTAGCTGCCAAAGATTTCCTCAAGGGCAGGTGTGACTGTGCTCTTGGCCCGCTTATTAAGCACCACACTGATTCCAAGGCTTGCCCCCTGCCCAAGGGTTCTATATCTTTTTTGTGCCATGGGCTACCTGAAAAAGCTGATGGGACTCTTCTCAGAATGTTTATAATACATAAAATAAAACACAGGATTCCAAAGCAAACAAATTATACTGAAATAGCTGTCAAACTATGAAACAGACATACAATAAGTTCATAGGCCCCAAGGTAAGAACCCCTGCTCTAAATGAAATACAGACTTGTAGCCTGTATGGCTGAAAGGTTGCAGATGAGGCCCACCCTCCCATATATCCCTCAACATCAACTGAAAAAGCAGAAGAGGTACCAGCCCACATAATGACCAAGAAATCCAAAGAGAAACTACAGTATTAGTGCCTTCACAAAGGTCAATACAACACAAAAAGATAGCCAGAACCCTCCAGTTAATGGGATAGGGGTCCCACCAGGAAAAGCAGGATGGACGCATGAAAACACTGTTTAGAGACTGTCCAAAGGTCCCTGAAGCCTGCATGCTCATAGAGCATGGACAAGGAGGAAGACCGGAGCTTTGGAGTGCATGGGCAGGGAAGTTCTAGGGGGCTGGGAAACTCATAGCCCTATGACAAGGACATGGCAGGGGGGCTAGAAGTCCATGGAGCTCAGACCAGAAACGTTCAAGGGGCAAGAAGCCTGGAGTTATCTAATGGGACATGGGAGGAGGGAGCTTGAAATGGGGAGTTGTGATGGGAGACGGAAAGGTCAGAAACAGAAGAACTTGGACATCAGAAGCAGGCTGTGAGTTACTAAAGGTGCCTCGGGATGTCAGCAATCTGACTTGAGATGTTCCAGGAAGCCCCTATCTAAACCAGAAAAACATGGGGGATTGGAACCTCAGCACGATGGATTCAGGCACACGAGCAGAGGGAGAAGATGGCAGCAAGAGCACAGGAAACAGAGGTCAAGACCAAATGGAACCTGACATACCATTCAAGAGTGTGGGAGGGAATGAAGCCTGACAAGGGTTGAGGCTACAATGAGTTAGCAAAAGAAGACGCCGAGTATGAAGTGTCAAGAGTGGGCCAAGAGATCAATAGAGAAGAAAAAAGTTTCACAGCAGCAAAAAGAGCTTTAGGGAAGGTGTGGGAGGTGGGTGGCTTGGCCACAAGGACTGTAAGATTTCCTGGAGGATATAAAGGAAGAAATTTTTTAAAAAGAAGCCAAAGTGAAATAAGGGCTCCAGATTAAAGAACTGGAAAGAACGCAGAAAATCTTATCCAAAAAACAAAAAAAGGGAAATACTGGAATGGAAATTCTCTATAAATCTGCACAGGGCCTGACATGTAGTATGCATTTAATGAATGTTTATTTTTGATTGATTGATTGAAATGAGAATGGAGCAAATAGAATTCAACAACTCCATGAGACAAGAAAAAATGCTAGAAGAAATTCAAAAGATTGAAAAAACTGAAGAAAATCTATTTATTATTAAAAAAAAAAAACTGACCGGTAAACAGGTTAAGGAAAAGGAATTCAAAGGCAAGATTTCTTGAAATCCATGACCAAACAAAAAGCCGGGATTTCAAGGAATCATAAACGAAAATTGCCCAGATCTATTAAAGCAAAGGACAAAGTGAAAACAGGATCCACTACGACGTCCTCAAAGAGACCCCAAAATGAAAACTCCACATGTCATAGCCAAAAGCCAGAGGTAAAAGGTGAAAGGGAAAAAAAGAACAAGGAGCCAAAAAGAGTTCAAGTACTAAGGAACCAGCTGGGATCACTCCAGACTCATCGGCTACTACTTAAAAGAAAAAATCTCGGACCATAATTGCAACAGGCAAATGATAAAGACGTACAATCGAGAATAACGTGCCCTGCAAAACTGAGGATGATCTAGCAAGGGGTGGGGGAAAAGGATTTTTATTACAAAAGAGGGACTTGAAACATTCCCTATGAAAAGAGGAGAATTCAGTAGAAACTCTGAAATCAAAACACAAAAGTCAAGAGAAACCAAGAAAAGTAAATACAGAATGCCCCTTTGAACACACCTGCATATTTGAACAACTGGAAGGGCTTCCTTTCTGAGAGAGAAGAAAAAAGTGTCTCTTTAGAACATGAATGTTTTAAAAAATCAGAGAAAATTAAATAAGATAAAGAGACGGCCAGGAATAGTTTTCTTTTGTTTTTACAGTAGAAGAAAAGGGAATATACCTGATCCTCACATTTATTTCAACCCTTCGAAGCAGTGTTCTAGTTGGTCTTACTTTTACAGATGAGAAAATGGGACAAGAAGAATTAAATAACTTGCCTGGGGACACACAATCTAAAGTAAGATCCAAGTTCAGCTCTTCCTGACTGCACATGCTATCATACAACTCCATCAGCTACACTAGCTAAAGGCTTAACAGTTTACATGCCACAATAAGGTCAAAACTGATCCATCACATGAATATAAATGGTGCTATCATTAAAAAAAATAGCAGAATACAAGGGAATAAGAGGGAAATGGATGGTGACACTTTTCACAACTATGACTAGGAGGAAAATTCTTAGCTAAAAAATCAAAGATACTGGAATATTTTTCAGTCCTTATGCTGGGAGATGGGGTAGAATGTTGTCTGATACTGTCAAATGAAGTGACTGTATCAAATGGTTTTGATTAAATGACTTTCTTTTTCACAAGGCAGAGTTCAATCAGGGTAGAGTTTTTTCCCCCTTTCATTTAGCAACGTGATACAAACACAAAACACATGAATAAAACATGTTTTTAAATGATGGGGGCAGTACAGAAGGGTAGGTGAATGTGCGCAAACAGCACCGTTCAAAAGCAATTTCTTACCCCATTTCCTATACCATTACTGTTGTGGTTATGGTTATGGTTACTTTAAAACACAGAGCTTGTCAGAGATTCCTGGCCAGACCCATTCTGAAAGGAACCTGGCTGGGCTCCACTGAGCTTATTTTCCCCTACAGCCATCAAGGGGGAGTAATTCCAGAGTGTCCTCAGAGAACAGCTGTACCAAGAGACTGCTGCTAATATTACAAATTATCCGAGATCTTATCGAAGCTGCTTAACTTGGTCAAGCCGATCTGCACGGGGCTGAAATGCATTTATACATGTTCCTTCTCTCATGCTTCTGGTGCAGAGGGTCAAAGTATCTCTCACTTTAGAGATGAAGAAACTGAGACCACAGCTGTGAACTGACCTCCCCAAGGTCATCCAAGTAGCAAGGACCCTTCCACCTGTAGACCTATAAGTGTTGCTGTTAAGTCATTTTTCAGTCATGTCCAACTCTTTATGATCCCATTTGGGGTTTTCTTGGCAAAGATACTGGAGTGGTTTGCTATTTTCTACTCCAGCTCATTTCTACAGTTGAGGAAGCCAAGGCAAACAGGGTTAAGTGACTTGCCCAGGGTCACACAGCTAGTAAGTGTCTGAGGACGGATTTGAACTCAGAAGGATGAGTCATGCTAAGTGCTCTGTGCACCACGGCGTCACATAGCAGACCTTTCAAGTCTTTTACAGCTCTCAATCTATGATCCCAAGAATGCTAATTTAAAAGATCTAATTATTTTCCCCACTTCCAAAATTCTGATTTCATTTGTGCAAAGAACTCTAATGAAGGCTTCCAGAAAAATAAAGTCACAACCAGATTACACTCATTTTATAAATTATAGCAGCCAACATTTTATATTAGTAGCAGATTAGAGCAGCAGATACATTAATAAACTGAAAACTCAGGGTTCAAATTCTGCCTCAGGCAATTGCTCTCTTTACATCCCTGAGAAATTCACTACAGTTTCCTGAATCTCAGTTTCCTCACCTGTAAAATGGGGATAAGCATAGCACCCACCTCACAGGCTTTTTCTGAGGCTAAAATGAGGAAAATGGGAAAACTCGAAAACAACACAGAAATGGGAGCTATGCTTATTACTATCTTCAGGGTGATTTTAATCCTTTCAAAATCCTTTCACAAAAAGTATCCAACTGGATTCTAAGATGTACTTTGCAAGGTCTTTGTGGATAACAGCACTGTCCCGGGAAGATAAAGCACATCCCCTCTCCTAAGCACACAGACTTCTCACGTTAAGGCAGAGGCAGACAAGCTGGGACACATTTGCCCAAAGCCCTGGTCAACCTAACAGGCTGTTTCCTCGCCTCATCTGCGAGTTGGACAAACGAAGTTTTGTGTGGTCAATGTAGCAAGAACCCAAGGCCCACAGTGCCTTGCTGAGCCCACCTCTGCAAAAGTCCTCTCCTTCATGAAAGGGGGGGCGACATTAGCCAAAAGAAAACATCCCTCAGCGTTGAGGCACTGTCATCTCAGGACTGGTCATATGGGTGTAATCTGGTCGTGATCTTTTTTTTTCCTGGAAGTCTTCAAGAGGACGTGGCATTCTTTGAACAAATGTAAGCCGCGGCTCGTTGGGGCAGCCTAATATTAGGCAGAAATTTCCTTTGTTTCGAGTTTTTGTTGCTTTGTATGTTTTCCCAATCCATCTGGGTTTCCACGATATTTAAAATCCAGTTAGTGCCTGGGGAATTTAGGACCCCCTTGGTGCCCATCACTGTCTGATGAGGTCCAGAAAATGTAATGATCACAAAAAACTCAGCACGAGTATTTCTAAAAGCCGTAGTATGGCACCCTCCTCCATCAGCACTCCACAAACTCACCTTCTTTGAGATCCAGATAATGCAAATGTTTAAAAAGCTTTACTCATACGTTTTCCTTTCCCATCACAAACACTCCCAGATCACCCCCTCCACTTCCAGAGAGGTCTCCAGTAACCGAGTAAGAGAATTAAGCAAAACTAACAATATAGTGAGCTCATCTGAAAGCACACACAACTTTCCACATCTGCAACACCCCTCCCAACCTCTCTATTTTTAAAAAGCTGTTTTTCCAATTAACAGAAATCTATTTTCTCTCCCTTCCAACCCCTACCTCATTGGAGGGGGGGGGTAGGGAACAGACACAAGAAAAACAGATTGTTTGTAACAACTATGGATAGTCAAAAAAAAAATTCCTTCATTGGCTACATAGAAAAAAAATGTGTGTGTGTGTGTGTGTGTGTGTGTGTGTGTGTGTGTGTTGTTCTGCACCCTAAATCCATCACCACTCTCTCTGTCAGGAGGTGGGAAGCATGTTTCATCATCATTCCTCTGGAATCATGACTGATCTTTGTGTTGACTTGAGTTCTCAGAGCTTTCCAAATTATTTATCTTCACTCTTCTGTATAAACTGTTCTCCTGGTGCTGCCTGTTTCATTCTACATCAGTTTATAAGTCTTCAAAGCTGTTCATTTCAAATATTGATATTACAGTATAAATTGTTCTCCTGGTCATGCTAATTTCATCCTTCATCAATTTATGTCTTCAACGTTATTTATTTTTATAATATTAATGTTACAATATTAATGGCTCTCTTGTTTCTACTCGTTCCATTCTTCATCAGATCATCTAAGACTTTCCAAGTCTCTCTGAAGTCATCTCCTTCCTCACTTCTTATAGCACAATAGTACTCCATCATACTCATTTACCACAACTCACGAATCATTCCTCCGTTGATGGGCATCCCTTTAGCTTCCAGGGGTTTCTGGCTACCACAAAAAGAGCTGCTATAAACGTTTGTCCATATAGGCCCTTTTCCCATTTCTTTGATCTCTTATGGGTTGTGGCCTAGCAGTGGAGTATCTGGGTCAAAGGACACACACTGTTTAGTAACGTTTTGTCTATAATTCCCAATGGCTTTCCAGAATGGTGGTACCCACTTACAGACTGTCTGGCAGCGTATCAATGTGTCTGCTTATCCAAAGCCCCTTCAACACTTACCATTGTCCTATTTTGTCATCTGTGCCAATCAGAATCTTGGAATCGCTTAAATGTACATGTCTCTAATTGTAGTGATTTGGGGCATTTTTTCACGACTATAGAGACTTTGAATTTCTTCCCTTAAAAACTGTCTGTCAAATGGTACAAACTTGTAACTCAATTCATATCCTAGTGACCATCATCTCTTCTAATCCATGATTTTCTCCTTCCTTGCTCAATTGCCTGGTTCACAGTCCTCTTCTTCTCTCTAACTCCTGCCCTCATACTAACGGAGGGTGTTCAACACGCGCATTGATAATCCATAACTTTTCACTTCCTAATCTATTCAGTTCCCACCAGCTACTCCTCCATTCCAGCTCAGGACATAGACCATCACACCATTGATCTTGCCATCATCAATCTTTTATCATTCCACAACTCTGAGTCATCTTCATCGCATCATGACTCCAATCCTCCCATCCCTCAGGTCTTTTCCCATGACCTCTAGACTGGTCACACTCTCCTTCCCCTAGACCATTGGTGAATTAGTCCAACTCCGTCCTGCATATCTAAATTCCCTGCCCTTTTGTCCTATTGTCAATCAAGCCTTGCCAAGCCCCAGCCTCACTACCTACCTCATTCACTCCTATTCTTAAATGCTGCTAAATCAATGTGGACAAGATCATGGAACTGTACCTACAAGCTCCACTACAAATTTGTTATATAATTTCAATTGAGTACTCCCCGCAGCAGGGCAATTCTTTTACCATATTCAACAGAGGGTCTATTCCAAATATTTTCATCCCTCTACATGCCTCTCATGGCATTCCCCTTCCCTCCCTCTCTCAGCTAAGGACCTTTCCTCATATTTAGCCAAAAAATGGGGGCCATTTGATGAGAACTCCCTCCTCCACCTTTCTCATGTGAGACATCTCCCCCCCATCTCTACCTTTACCCCTTACATAAAGAGGAGGCCCTGCTTGCCAAAGCAAACTCCTCTACATAAATCCTTAAGCTCATCCCATCCTGTCTTCTCCAACTGATTGCTACCATAATAATCCCTACTCTCTCCCTCTCTAATCTTCAATGTCTCCTTCTCAGCTGCCCATATACATGCCCATGTCTTCTCCCCTTTCCTTAAAAACCCCCATTTGACCCAACCAGCCCCACTAGCTATTGGCCTATAGCTCTCCTCCCCTTCTTGGGTAACCTTCATTAGAAAGCTCTCTGCCTCTTCTTGACACTTGCCTCCTACCTCCTACTACTTACTTTACTTCTCTCCAATTCAAAACTCTCTGAAATCTGACTTCATCATTCAACTGAAACTGCTCTCTTCAAAGTCACCAATGATCTCTAATTATCAAATCTAATGGCCCTTTCCCAATGCCCATGCTTCCCGACCTCTCTGTAACCTCTGACGCTGCCGGCCAAGCCAACCTCTTCTAGATTCTTGCTGCTATTGTCTCTTCATTCTCCTACCTGTTTCACCACTCCTTTCACTCAAGTCACACCCACTGACTGTGGGAGTCCCCCAAGGCTCTGCCTGGCACCCTCTTTTCTTCTTTCCCCCTAGACTATCTCACCTGAGCATCTCCTCAACTCCCAGGCATCCAACTGACATTTCTATGCAGACCACTGCCAGACCTTGAAATCCAGCACTAGCCTCTGGGGGCAGCGTAAAATCTAGTGAATCATAAAGGCAGAAAACCTGGACATCAGTCCCTGCTCCAATCTTGGCCAGTCAGATCTGATAACAGCTAAGTAACTACACTTGTTTTTTATTTTGTAAAAATCTATTAAGAGGATAGTGACTAGGATGATGAGATTAAAGAGCACGCCAGAGGAGGTTCCTCTGAAGCAACTAGGGATGTTTAGCCTGGAAGAGGGAAGATTCAGAGGGGGAGGTGACAATACTCCATCAAGGCAATGGAATTATTCTTCTTGGCCGCAGGGGAGGGGAACTAGAAATAATGATGAAAGTTATAAAGAAGCTAATTTAGGCCTGATATAAGGAAAAACTCCTAGGGTAGAGTGAGCTACCTGGGAAGCCTCTCTTTGCTACAGGTCTAGCAAATGACTGATAATTCCTTGCGGACAACACTGTAGAGGGAATTCTTGATCAGGCATGGATTGATATAAGCAACTTCTAAGGTCCTGTCCTGAAGTTCTGTAATCTATAAAATGATGAAGGTAATCCTTGCCCATCAGGCTTGTTATAAGAGCAGCACTTTGTAAACCACAACACTCTATATGAAAATGTGAGCTTTTACTGTAATCATTGCTCTCAGTATCACTCCATTCCTCTGATCTTTGATGGAAATTTGAAACAAATTGCCTGGAGAAAAGTCACTATTCTTCTCTATTTGGGGCTCCATCACTGTACAGAAAATTGAAAGTGACTTTCTTGCAGCTGAACAAAAACACTAGGCTGTCAGCGTATCTTCTCGAGGCTCCATGAAAGCATCCGAGGTCCAAGCCCAACAGGAGCCAGGACGAGAGGGACAGCACGCACCTCATCTCCTTCCCAAGTGATCTTCTCCCCCTCAACTGGAGAGTCCTATATTTTGAAAACTTCTTATTCCATGTAGTTGGAGATGATGAGTAAGAGAGGTAGCGACATCAACTAAAGATGCTCTTGGGCTTTTTTAAATTCATGTTACTGCCTGGGGGATTGTGGGCAATGGTTACGTCTGGGGGTTTGGTCTGACTACAGTTTTGTCATTGTTGTTGTTGACTTAATTTCAGTCGCATCTCCTTGTGACCCCATGTGGGGTCTTCTTGGCAAAGATACTGGAGTGGTTTGCCATTTCCTTCTCCAGTTCATTTTATAGATGAGGAAACTGAGGCAAACAGGATTAAGTGACTTGCCCAGGGTCATCCAGTTAGGAAGTGTCTGAGGTTGGATTTGACTTTAATTCTTCTGGGTCCAGCAGTGTACTGCATTATCCTTCCTTTTTTTTTACACACACACACACACACACAGAGCAATTTCTCCAAGTCCCTAACATGACTCATGTGCATGAGATCAAGTCATCAGCCTACATCTCTCCCCTTTACGGAGCTACCAATTAGTGACAGAAAAAGCATGACCAGAAACGCTGTCATTAAAAAGAGAAAGAGAGAGAGAATAAAATCACAGAGCTCCATCTGGAAGGTTTCAGACTCACCTTGAACAAGGCACAAAGGGAAAATGACAAACCATACAAACAGGTGTCCCTTTGAATGCTTCGGTACGATTTGTGTGAGCACAGGAAATTGGTCTCCAGGGGCTGCAGACGGCCAGCCTTTCAGATGCATTTGCAAACATCTGTTGTGCAAACTAGGCCTCTAAACAAGGTCCTATTTTGAACGAGGGCCTTGTCGATTTTCCCATAATGTTTAAAGTTGGACGCATCCTCTGACAGCCCCGCTGCACGCATTTTTCTCACATCTGGTTCATGTTTGCTCTTTTTCAGGTTCCAAAAACAACTGTCTCCAATGGATCAGGAAAGCAGGGGCCATATTCACTTCTTGAAAAAGCAAAGCCTGTTGGGTGATTTCTCTGCTCTGATCTGTAAGGTTAAGTTGAGCCATTTCCTTCCTTAAAGAACCCCTTCGTCTTCAAAAGAATTTGGAGAATCCTAGCTCTGGGCAGCTAGGTGGTGCAGTGGGTGGAGCACTGGGCTTAGAGTCAGGAAGACTTTCTGAGTTCAAATCTGGCCTCAGACAGAGGTCACACTTCCTAGCTGTGTGACCCTGGGCAAGTCACTTCACCCTGTTTGCCTCAGTTTCCTCATCCGTAAAATAAGCTGGAGAAGGAAATGGAAAATCTCTCCAATATCTTTGCCAAGGAAACCCCAAATGGGGTCGTGAAGAGTCAGTCACACAGGACCAAAAAATGACAGAACAAGAAGAGAATTTCAAGAATGAATTACAAGTAGGTACCTCCTGCCTCTTTTTTCTAGGGGAAAGTTCTTCTTAACCAGGTACTTACATATAAAAAATTCTATCCAAGAATGCCTCAAAGAGCTTACCTTGTACTTGTGGGAAAAAACAAGGATAAATAAGATAAACAAAATTAAACAAAATAATTTCTGAGGGAAGGAACACTACAGCTGGATTGGGTTTTATTTAAGAAGGAGCACCTGAGGCTGGGCCTTCAAAGAAACCAAGGATACCCTGAAGAAGGAATGCCATTTTCTTGGGTGTACCAATCAAGACTACATCTGGTGCCATTTCTAAATCGTGCTAGAGGAGCAGGGGAAGAGAATAAGCATTTATATAGCACCTACTGTGTGCCAGGCACTGTGCGCAGCACTTTATACATATTATCTCATTTGAGCAGTAGAGGAGCTGCTTCTCTACCATCCCTTCCACTTAGAATGTTGTATTCCAAGATTCTCCTTCTTCATGATAGACGCGGCATAATCTTATCCTGACAGGGACTTCTTGGTACTTGAATTCTTGGATTGTCGCTTACAGGATTTTTTTCCCTTTAACTTGGAAACCATAAATTTGGAAACAAGATTCCTAGATATTTTCAATTTGGAGTTTCTTTCATGAAATGATCGGCACTTTCCCCCCCTATTTTTACTTTGCTCTCTGCTTCAAATAGTTCAGAACAGTTTTCTTCCAAGATTTCTAAAAAATTTTACATGTAGGTTTTTAGCATTGTTAAAGTTTTCAAAGAGTCTAATAATTCTTAAAGTCTCTTTAACCTGTTTACCAATAAGGTTTTTTTTAATAGTAGATATATTATACTTTCAATCTTCTGACTTTATTCTAATATTTCTTGTTATCTCAGGGAGTTACTGCTGAGATGTTTGCTCCATGTTATTTTTCAGGGTGTCTATCACTTATGTAGAGTTTTCTGCCTTATGTTCTAAACTATTTATTCTCGTTCCATTTTTTTTCCCTTCAGACTTCTTATTTCACTTATGATTTTACTTTTCATCTCTAACTGCTGTGTCTCCAGACCAAGCATTCCATGAGGGCTCCTCCCTTGCATGTCCTCATTCAATGCACCGCCATCTTGAGACCCAAGCAACAAAAAGAGAAATGTGAGATGACTCAACAGCAGCGTTGCTTACCTGCCCCTTTCGACCGCTAAGGCGTCAAGCTCATCGAAGAAAAGAATTGACGGGGCCACTGCTCGTGCTTTCCTGAAGATCTGGAACAGATATTCCAATGAACTGAAACATCAAGCTGCAACGGTAGATGTTCCACCGCAGTCACATCCCTCCACCCATCACCCTGAGAATCTCACACACACACACACACACACACACACACACACACACACTCACAGCCTAGCACATAATAGGAAATTAATAAATGCTTGTTGGAGCTCGCCTTTAGCATGAGAATCAGAGTGCTAAGCAGTCTCTGACTGTAGTCAGAAAGCCAATCATAGTATTTATGCCATTGTTGGCACAGGCTCATAGATTTTGAGCTGGAATTTCATGGGCCATCCAGCCCTCACTTTACAAAGAAGGAAACTCGGTCCCAGGAAAGAAAAAATGATTTGCCCAAAATTACCGAGATAGTGTCAGAGTTGTAATTTGAACCCGGGGCCTTTCATTCTTCTTTCCACTGTACCATGATTGCTCCATGGTGTGATCTTAATATTTAAAGCCTAGGCAGATCCTTGAGCTCAGAGATTCATTCTCAATTCAATTCTATAAACATGAGTAAATCTCAACTACGTACAAGGCAATGGGACTATGTAGACAGGACCCTCAAGTTTACACTCTAATGAATGTTAGAACTTCTTGAAATTAATGCAAACGGTGACCCGTCCATGCCTGCTTCTTGACCATATCTTCCCTGAATTCTCCATAATGCTCTATCCCATGGGCATCAGGCTTTCCTCTAGGATTTTAAACATTTTGTAGCTACCAAAGTGGCCTACTTGTCTTCTCTCATTCTGACTATTTGCAAAAAAAGGCAAAAATCTCCTCATTCAGGATGCTTGCAAAAATGGAACGAGACTGAGTTCCATCAAATTGAGGCATCCATAAACCCATGTAATACAAAAATATGCACCACACACACACACACACACACACACACACACACACACACACACACACAACTCGATGGTCAGAACACCAAAAATGCACACAGCTTCTGAGTCCTACAATATAGCAGTGGTAAGAAACACATTCATGGTCAATGGCATGAGAAATGGACAGGAAGTCAAGTAATGGAAGGCCATCCACCAAGGAAAGAGGCCCAAAGGGAGGGGACTGAGGTCCAAACAAAGGTAAAACCACATCTGCTTAGGGGATACACAAGATACCACGTGTGGGCACAGAGAGTGAGCCCACTGAATGTCAAAGAAAAAAGGATGGAGAGTAAAGTGAACTGGTGGCCAGAGCAAATAAATAGAGGAAACTAGGTGACCCAGGGGGATAGCATGTTAGGCTTGGAGTCAGGAAGACCAGAGTTCAAATTCAGCCTCAGATACATACTAGCTGTGTAACCCTGGGCAAGTCACATAACCTCTGTCTGCATCAGTTTCCCCAACTGTAAAATGGGGATAGTAATAGCTCATACTTCCCAGGGTTGTTGTAAGGATTAAATGAAATGATGTAAGGATTAAGTGAAATAGCAAAGTGTTTAACACAGTGCCTGGAGCTTAGTAAGGACTTTATGAATCCTTCTTTCCTTCCTTCCTTCCTTTTTTCTTTCCTTTTCTTCCTTCTCTCCCTCCCTCTTTCCTTTCTTTGTTCCTTTCCTCCTTCCTTCTATTCCTCTTTCCTTCTATCTTTCCTCTCTCCCTTCCTCCTTCCTTTATTCTCCCCCTCTCCTCCCTCTCTTCTTTCCCATAGGCATGAAATCACAAGTCCAGAAAGACATATAGACAAACAGATATTGGTACCATTTACCTCTCTGACTGCACGTTCTGACTGACCAACATATTTATCCATTAATTCAGGTCCCTGCAAGAAAAGAAGCATCAACTGTTAGAATCTATAAGTCCAAACACTTCCTTCCTGTGAGACGGAGGGAAATTGTTGGTGTTCCGTTTCCACTGGATAATGCAGATGCCTTCGAGAGTGATGACGCTGTACATACCATGGACTACTACATTTCTCAGTAGCTTACCACTGTGAAGCTGGTGCCCATTAAATAAACACACATATACACACACACACTCACATGGTATGGTCAATAGATTAAAGACTGGAAACATCTCTTTGGTATCTGAACCCAAATGCAAAACACTCTGAAAACCACAACTCCAAAAATATTGGTTCTTATGGCATCACTCTGCATGAGGTAAAAAACACATTTGATAAGCATCCCCTGGTCTTTTCTTCCCAACCTCAACGAAAAGAGAAATACTTCATTCATCTGAAGTTTACTTAATTGGAAACATCAACTTTCTAAAATATGTCAGGATCCAGGAAGGAAACCACAGAGGTCTCTCAGAAGCCAAAATAGATGTTACAACATGGGTGTACTGAGAAGCCCGTCCCCTTTAGTACCAGGAAAGCCCCTCAGGCCCTCACTCAAGAGGAAAGTTACACTCACTGGACACAGAGTTCTCATAAACTATGGTACCCCTTAGGGAACTGTTCTTTTCATACAGAGCAGTTTCATGTCAGAAGGGGCAAGAAAAGAACCTTTGTAGAAAGAAAAAGAATCACATTAAGTGGCAAAGGATGTAAGATATTGACTCTGTCCAGTGACCACGTTGATGCCTAAAAGAAGTAGGAAAAGAACTTTGCTTTAACAAAAACTGCTAATGTGTGAATGAAGCAAAACAGCTTTCAGGAGGATTTGGGCAGTTTGGGACAGAAACGGATGATGGAATAAATGCAAAAACTTAAGGGAATAAGCATTTAAGCACCTACTGTGTGCCATGCACTGTGCTAAGAGCTTTACAAATATTATCTCATTTGTTTTCACCTTGTGAAAGAGGTAGGGTGCTGTATCATGTGTATAAAGGAGTCTGATGGCTCAAGAGGCAGGGAAAAAAAACCTTTTATTTACTAAAAACTGGAAATACATGAATATATAGAAACAGTTTCAAGGACATGAAATGAGATGGTGTACTGTGCTGAGCACTTAGAGGCCCAGGGCCTTGTGGTCCCTTAGTTCATTTGATTATAACAGCTTTAAGATATAAGGTAAAAAAAAAATGAGAAACACAATTATTTGGACTCCAGAGCATGATTTTTAAGAGACTGTTGATATAAGAGAAATGTGGTTGCGGCAGTGAAAAATGACTTAATGAGCTCCAGGAAGCTCTGATTTTCACCACTAAAACACACAGGTAGTTGGGGCAGACAAATGAAGGTTAAGGAAAAAGCAGGGGGTCGAAATCAGCTTTATCAGGGCTGGAGCAGTCAGCTAACAGAAGGCTCCAGCTATATAATTCCTGACATAACTGCACAGGACTGAGCCTGACATTCCCGATATTGCTTGGGGCTTAAGAGAGGTGAGCATTCTTAGAAGTGACAGATACTCTCTGCTGTCCATTCTGGTTTGAGACAAAAGCAGAAAGACAGAGGACAGGCTGTACAGCTGCTGTTTAGGAAGAGATACTGAGATTTAATGGGATGATTCCCAAGCCTGGTAACTGACGAGCTTGCAAGGCAACCTGAGCTGTGGTGCAGGGAGCTCTATTTGCTGTAATCGAATTGGACAGTGCAGCATCCTGGTCGCTGAATACCAGGCTGAGCTAGGTTTACTGCCCAGAGAAAGCCAGTTGATGAGCCCTGCAGCCATTTGGCTGCTCTGAAAATTAAGAAGTAACACTTCCTCAACACCCTCTTAAAGGCAACTGTAATTTGAGTGAATTTACAAGGGTTACAGCAAGTCAGGAATAGAGCTGGAGATCAGTGAGGATTAACAATTAGCAGAAAAGTAGCTTTGTGTGGTATGGATGTTCCTGAATAAACTCATGATGTCAAAGCCTGTAGTCCAGAGCTGCAAGTTACCTCAAGCCCGTGAGTTTTCCTTCCTCATGTGCTTTCTTGTCAGTTCCCTTAAAAATGTGCTGACCCTCCCTATGGATACCGAGCACCCTGGTGGAAAAATGACACAAGCTTTTGCGTGGATCATAATATATTTATTATTACTGCATTTGTTCTCATATATTAATACATATGATGCTATTATTAGCTCCTTTCCTTTACATAATCATGGTTAAGATACAAGTGTTACCATGCCTAATTTGCGCCAATGGAAATGAATCTGAAGGGGCTCAAGAGCTAAAGTCCCAAGTAGGGAAGAGTATATTCTTCCAATAGGGTTACTTCTAGCATCCTGAGAGAATACAAGTTTAACATGGTACTGGTCCTGCTTTGGAAACTAGACTTTGCAGCAGGCTGGAATAAGAGAACTAACCTGGAGAACGGATAGGTGTCTCCATGCCCATATGAAATACACACGGCCCCACAACTCGTCACATGCTTTCCACTCACCCACCCAGTTGTCAAATGAGGCTATGTTTTCTGTGAAAAAGAGGGAGATGATGCTAGAAAGAGGTCATGAACAATAACCAGGAAGTAATACAAGGTGATGGAGAGGGAGAGAGAAAAGGCAGAGAAATCAGACTTTAACATTGCCGTGGACTCCCGGCCACTCCCTCCCGAGCTACAGGGCACAGCTGATCGCATGGCTTCTGATACCGCACCACTTTGCTCCCCCATAAATTCCGCATCAAGCCGTCCAAGATGCTGGAGGCCCTCCTTTAGGTCCTAAGAACTAGATCCAATCCCGGCTCCAGCACCTCTAGCTATGAGACCCAGGCCAAGTCATCTCAGGTATCTGGGCCTCGGATTTCTCCTCTGCAAAGTAAGTTGGATTGGATGACCTCTAAGCCCCTTCCTGTCTACGATTCTATGAACACCCCATAGGTGACAGGGCAGCACGCAAGCCATCTACATCTTACATCACACGCTCCTTTCAGCACTGGATCAGAAGCTCTTTGAGGGAAGGGACTGTCATTTGTGTCTTTTTGTATCCCCACCACTTAGCACAGTGCCAGGCACACAGTAGGACCTTAATCAAAGTTTAATGAATCATATATTTCTTAAATATCAGAGGGTCACTGCATGCTAGAGATATAAAAGGTTCAGAGGTCACTTGGTCCCACCTAAATGAGAACTTCAACTCAGTGATCTCTAAAGCTTCCCCCAGCTCCAAAATCTGAGTTTCTATAAGATTTCAGACTGTTGGATAAGTGCATCCACACAGACTTTCCCAGCTATTCATCTGCTCTTGGGAAAAGATAGGCCTTTCACTGCTCCGTGGGCCTCAGTAAGAAGCAAGGTGGTATAACCGATAAACACATTAGTTTTGGAGTCAGGAAGACCAGAATTTGAGCCCTGCCGAGACACTTACTCACTCTGTGACCGTAGATAAATCATTTATCTCTCTGACTCAGTTTCTTCATCGAGGGATATTAAGCATATTATTTATAGGGTTACTGTGAGGATTCAATGAGGTAATCTATGTTAGTCTGACCTATTATTCTGAATTATTATCAGTACCACCGCCCCACGCCCCAGCTGCATCAGCTGTTGGAAGACAATGATGATAAAGGAAAGGGCCACCTAAAACCTGGTGAATATGATAGAGAATAGGATGGAGGGGGTGGAAAACAGAGAATGACCTAAAAGGAGAATCACAGATGGGATCACAGAGCCAGAAGGTACCTTAGAGGGACAGGACATAGAGCCTGACCTCAACAACAATTGCTCAAGACCACCCAGGAAGCAAGTAGGTGAGCTGGATTTGAACACAGGTCTTCTCAATCCAAATCCAGTAGCCTTTCTAGCATACAGAGTTACTGAGCAGTCTGGACTACATGTTTCAAATGCCTGTCAATATATAAAAGACTTCTATCTGAAAAGGAGACGATGCTTCTCCTACCCCACCAAGCATGGAGGAAAAACTGCTTCCAAAGCAGCTTCAGCCCCCATGATAAAGTTCTGAAAGACATCTAGCAGTCTTGATAGGCCCCACTGGTCCTGAGCACACCAAGCACTCCACAGCAGCAGGGGCCGTACAAAGCGCATTTACTCTTCCTCCATCAATAACAGAACCTGCAGTGTCATATCCACTTAAATTAGAGGGCACCCTGTATGATTATCATTTTTAAAACAATCAATAAGCATTTATTAAATGCCTACTAATGCGCTGGGCACTGGGGTTACAGAGACCAATGAAACAATCCCTGCCCTCATGCAGCTTCCATTCTTTCAGATCCAAAGTTATAAAAACTCTGCATCTCCCAAAGTGCCACCAGGGAGGAGAATTTCTCAAAATCAAACCAAAGTTTAGAGAGGGTCAATTACTTGCCCAAGGACACACAGGTAGTGGGGCAGGAGAGCTGGGGTGGCATTCAATTTCCAAACTGAGCGCCATCTTCCCTCTACTCTGATGCCTCCCAATGCAGGCTGTCTGCTACCTTACAAATGCTGACAAATGTTATCTCCATATCTGGGCAGGCAGGCGAGATGTAGGCAGAAACTGAAAATAAGAATGAAACTTTCCCTCATAAGCTCCCAACAAAGTTCCCTTAATCTCTCTTCATGGTCATAATGTGATAATGCTAGCAATTGAGGCAGGCCAAGAAAATCTCTCTTAGATACTCTCTATTTGTCTTAGATATAAATTTCAAATTCCCTCATCGTTGGAGCCCTCTGGACTGACCCATACTAGACAGTGTAAAAAGCTAAGAACCACAAAAAGTGTTTTGGTTTGTTTTTTGTTTTTTAAACTATAATAGAGAGAAGGGAGGGTAAAAGAAGAGACAAGATCTCTGCTTAGGGTAGATGGAACAATGATACTAAGAGAGAGAAAGTAAACTGTTCACTTCTTATTTTCTTATCTTTCTGCTATGAATGAATGATCTTTGGAATGGAAGTCACAAAATGAAAGCGGCTCAAAAGGGTGTTGACTGATATTAAAGATAAGGAAGGAGACAGTGAGAGAGCAACTCTTTGTCCTTAGGGGTCAACCTGGTCTAGACAAATCCTACCCTGAGAGAGGAGACCCTGATGAGCCAGCACCAGTAATATCTGAAAGATCACAGAAAATGGGAGAGGTACCATGCACAGCATGCTAGAAAAGGGCAAACGTTGTCGCAATTTTGAAGAAAAGGGAGACGTCAGGGCCTGCAAACTCTCGGCCAGTGAACTTTACTTGGATTCCCAGGAGAACGCCAGAATGGATCATTAAAGGAATTCCTGGTGAACATTTAGAAAGGGCAATGATGGCTACAAAGAGCCAGCCTGGCATCGCCAAGCATAAGCCATGCCCAACCAGCTTCACTTCCTATTTTGACAGGGTTAGTAAACTGTTAGAGGAGAGCAGAGACTGTGAAAAGAATCTGACCTAGACGTTCGGACATCTTTTGATAAAGCATCCCATTTCTTTCTTTCAGAGAGGATGGAAGGGTGTTGAATAGCTCAATGGCCATTGAAGGGGAGTAAGGAGCTATCAAGCATAGGCATCAAGTGTAGACAGTACTTCCAAGGAGTCTGGCTGAGGAAGGGAGAAGAGGTATAAGACAACAGACAGTGGGGATGGCGGAGGGCTCCTTCCCAAATTATCAAAGAATCAAGACTAGTCATATTGATATTATTTGCAAGAATAAAACAGTTCTTTCTTGTTCGATATTAACATTTTTGGACATCCATAGTTTCTAATGACTCAAAAATCTGAAACCTAACCAAAAACTAGTGCATCCAATGTTCCCATGCAAGACACCAAGATCTACCAAACAGAGAGGGGTTTTATCTTTGTCTATTTTATTTTTAATATTTATTATTTATTTTAAATACTTAATATTTAATATCTTACCTATTTTAAGAGGATTTTTTTTTACTTGGGATGATTTTAGAGGTCATTGATTCCAGCCCCTTCAATTAACAGAGAAGGAAGCTAAGGAGGAACAGTAGCTTGTCCAAGGTGACGTAGGTAATGAGTCGTGGAGAGGCCAGATTCAAATCTGGGTCTTGTGCCAAAATCGAATCCTGGTTCCACCACAGCCCTAGATTGAACACAAGCCTGAATCAAATATTTTTGCAAAAACTACCTAGTGAACTAGTTTGAGCTGGTAAGAAACCAATTTGTTTGCTAAAACTACTCATGTGAAAACAGCCTTGAATATAAAAATATTCTCTGGACTGATATTTCATTCAGTGAAGGACCCGACTGAACACCTTCAACAAACAGAACATTTTAGCCTACTTGAATCAAGAAAGTTGTCCACATTAATTTATCTTCAGGAATAATAGCTTGTGTTTATAAATCTTTTTAAGGTACAGTGTGTAAAGTACATTGCATACATGATTTCCTTTTAGGCTCACAGCAAGCCTGTATGGTAGGAAGCACAAATATTATGATTTCCATTTAACAGAAGGAAGCTGAGTCTTAGGGAGTTTCAATGATTTGACCGTGATGACACAGCCATTAATTGTCCGAGTTCTTTCTGACCACAAGTCTATTTATGATGCCACACTGCTTCTATTGCCTGTAATCAAAAGTCCACATCAAGCAGAGAAGACTTTGTAAAATGCAAATGTGAAGGAATGCTAGATTTGGAGTCAGACGGTTCAGACCTCAGACCTGCTCCTTATCCGTGTTACCCTGGGCAAATGACTTCCACTCTCTAGTTTTCAGCTGCTTCCTGCATAAAGTGGGGAAGGGGGCACTAGTGGGCATATAGCCCAAGGAGTTCAAAGACAAGAAATATTGGATCCTTGGGGATAATGGTTCAATTTACACCAAAATATCCATAGTAGCATTCTTTGTGGTAGCAAAGAATCTGAAATCAATGGGTGCCCATCAACTGGAGAATGTGGTACATCACTAGTGGGATATTACTGTGCAGAAAGAAGTGACAAAAGGAATTCTGAAAAGAAAAAAAACCTGGAAGATCTGCCCGAAATGTTAAAAAAAAGAAAACGGAACAAGAGAATAATATATATGATAACGAAAACAATGTAAATGAAAGATCACTAAAAGGGAGGTAAACTTTGTCATAAAAAAAAAATCAACAGAAGTGGGAAAGACATTAAAAAAAACACTTAGCTCCTACCTCTCAGGCACAGTAGTAGTAGCATATTGTGCTTTAAAGTTTGCAAACCACTTTACATAGAATATTTCATTTGGTCTTCAAATACCCTGTAAAGTAAGTGCTATTATTATAACCATTTTACAGATGAGGAAACTGAAGCTGAGGTTCAGTGACTTGTCCGCAGTCACACAGCTAATAAATGTCTAAGGCAGGATTTGAATCTCAAGTCTTTTTCATTCCAAGTTCAGAGCTCTAACCACTAGCTGCCTTAGCTAAATTGTCATGTACATACAACTGTCAGGGTAGCAGCTGGGTGGCACAGTGAAGAGAAGACCAGACCATGAGTCGGGAAGACCTGAGTTCAAATCTGACCTCAGACACTTCCTAGTTTGGGGACCTAAGATGAGCTATTCACCCTCTGTCTGCCTCAGTTTCATCACTTGTAAAATAGGAATAATAATAGGGACAATAAAAATAGGGATTATAAAGTTGACTCTAGTTTTCTAATTATTTTGAATTAAGATTATTCGAAATTAAAAATAGGGATAATAAAGTTGACTTTAGTTTTCTAATTATTTTGGAATAAGATTATTCAAAATTTACTTTCTATTTTGGTCAATAAAGATTGATTATTTTATAACAAAAAATAATAATGTTTGTAAAGAGTTCTATAAATCTTAAAATACTATGTAAACTGGTTTTTTTGACTTTTTATTAATTAATGGATTTTTAGTTTTCTAAACTAGTATTATTAATACAATGACGATGATGGCGATGCATAGTGCTTGTGTGGCTGTTTTCACTTACGTGTTTTCCTCTGTCACGATGGAGGACTCCTTCTGGAGGGGGATATTGTGAGGTATGAGAGTGACATAAGAACAAAGGTCATCAGTATAACATAATAAAACACTATATAACAAAATGAAGGGTCAGGCTCAACGACCTAAGAGCTTCTCTGATTTATCACGAAAAAAATAAATAAATAAACCGTGAAACGGCACAGCATGTGACCTGACCACTTACTGGCGAATAACAGGTTGTCTGCAGAGAAGCACTAACTTTTGGGAGTGGAGTCCTATGAATAAAGCAAGGATTTTTTCTACACTGAACACACATAGTCCAGTCTCTCTATGAGGCCAGTACACAAAAGCGAACCAAGGTTCTCTCAAGAAGCCATGAATGCACCTAGCTTGTTCATCTCAGTGCTTCCTAATCTGGCTAATAGGAGGCCTGGTGAAAACCCTGGCCTGAGGCCAGCCCAGCCTTCCTCCAGAACACCACGAGAGCTGTTGCCATCCGAAATGCACTAATCCCCTTTAGTCACGGAAGCCAAAAGCAAGGGAGGAAAGAGAGAGGAAACAGCCAGTGAAAAATATTCTGATGTCAGTGACCCAGATGACAAACAAAATTTCAGCAACTGTCAAGTGTAACAACCTGCAGCAAAACACATCCACATGGGGAAAGAGGAGCAGAGCGATGTGTCCAAACAATTACTCACTATGGCCAAGTTGGATTGACACCAGGGATAGAAGGCTGACTCAACGTTAGGAAAACAATTAGCATGGTTAATGATATTAAAACAAAAACACCCCAAACCACACGATTATATCAATAAATTAAGAAAAGGCTTTTGACAAAGCACAAAGCCCATCTATACTCATGCAATACCGGCTTCAACGGGCCTCCCACACAAACTGTGGACACTGTACCTTAAGAGGGAATGGAATCATGAGTAAAGATGGTTTCTCATCCAAAGACTTCAGTGAGTTTTCAGGGTGAGAAAGACTATGTGAAGCACAGAAGGTAAGAACTGAGAGCCTTTGTTTCTGAGTTAACTGTCAAGGCCAGGGGTGGGGAACCTGGGGCCTCGAGGCCACATGTGGCCTTCTAGGTCCTCAAGTGCAGCCTTTTGACCGAGTCCAAGCTTTACAGAACAAATCCTTTTCTTAAGGGTATTTGTTCTGTGAAGTTTGGATTCCATCAAGGGGCTGCACTAGAGGACCTAGAGGGCCTCGAGGCCCCAGGTTCCCCACCCCAGGTCAAGAACAAACAGACCCTGACACTCACAGAAAGTTGAATGGTGGGCCTATGGATCTACTATCTATAGAGATAGCAGCAGTTACAGTGGGTGATTAGAGGTAACTCTTAATGTGAGGTTTCTCACAGCTGATGTGCCACTGAAATATCTAAATGTATTTTTATTGTTTGTTATACTATTAATAAAATGATGTTTGTCTAAGCCTATAAGACTGGGGTTTGACTGAGACGAGTGAACGCTTACGCAAAAAAGGGTTTCCTCAATCAATTTATGATGAAGAGCACCATAATGATACAATACCAATGCTGTGTGTAAATACGCACGTGTGTACATGTATATACACACAGATACCTGCAAATTTATCATGGCACAGCATCTAAATCCGTAAAGGAAAAATGAATTAAATTATGGGGAGATTTAACACCTGGTTGGTCATATGGGATGAGACTAAGATAAAGCCAACATTTTTAACCTGGGAGACCAGAAGGATGACGGTGCCTTTGACAGAAACTGGGAAGACTGACTTATTGATTAGGGAGGATGGCAGAAAGGTTCTTTGATTTTCCTTGGTATTCTGAGCCTAAAGGGTTTGAGCTGGTCTCCCCGACCATGTCTAGATCTCCAGCAGCTCAAAGACAACAGCAGGCTAGGCAACTGAACACAGACCTTGTCCTTAGTAAGAGCTGCTCAAAATGTGGGGGGACCCAGAGTTCCTATAAATAGATGGATAGATAGATAGATAGATAGACAGACAGATAGATAGATGGACAGACAGACAGACACATGATAGATTGGTAGATGGACAGGTAAACAGACAGATATAAAAGATATAGACAGACAAAAAGACAGACAGAGATAGATATAGAGACAAAAAGAGATACAGATAGATAGAGATAGACACATATAGATAGATATAGAGAGACAGACAGACAGATAGATATAGATAGACAAACAGATAAAAGCAAGGGAGAGAGACTGAGGAGCCCCATCACAAAGCCTCAGACTTTCCCCAAACACTTGGGCAGAAACAGAACCCTAATCTAATCTAAGTCCAGAAAGCCTCCTGGGGGGCCCCCCCACCCACACCCCATGCCATATCTCCCCTCTTGGAGCTCTCCAAACACTGCTTCAGAACACTCTCAAGGCGCCTGGCCCACAATGTTGTATTTTTGTATTTGTGCCACAGACATTTCGCCGTGTAACCACAGACAAAACACTCGAGCTCCCTAAGTTTTCATTTCTTCATCTGAAAATGGTGACTGATGGCACGCACCTCCCCTTCAGAGGGGGTTGTGAGCCTCAAACAAGGTCACACGGATTGGGCGCTTTGTTAACCTTACAGAGCTGGGCAAAGGTCACCTGTTACTACTTTTTTATAAAGTGACATGTGTTAGTTCCTTATTCCCCAATTAATAACAAACTACTTGAAGGCAAGGTCTGCATCTTGGCGAAGCTTTAGAACTACGCTCCATAGCCCAGCACCCCGTACAGAGAAAGTGCTCACTAAGTGTCTGGTGAATGGATGGACCAGTCACAGCAGGCCTGAGGCCTACATCTCAAAGATGTAGATGTAAAACCAAAAGTACATGAGCCATCAAGGGCTGGTTTTGGTGATGACATCAGAGACCCCAACTTGGGATCACAGAGCAGGAAGAGTCCCCAGAGGCCATTCAGTCCTACTCCTCATTTTAAAAATGTAGGCCTAGCTAAATCAGCCAATTAACCAATGAGCATTTATTTAGCATCTACTGTGTGCTAAATGCAGGGAATGCACAGAAAGGCAAAAGACGGTCTCTGCCCCCAAGGAGCTCACAGTCCAGTGGGGAAGACAACAGTCATAGGACCATATACAAGCAAGACACAAATGGGACAAACTGGACAAGCAGCAGAGGAAAGGCCTACCGTTAAGTTCCACAGTGACTCCCCCAGGGTGACACAGGCTCTCTGCAAGAGACAGCTGCGACATAGGGAGAGAGAGGTGGACCTAGGACCGTGAACCATGGACCTAGAAAGCCTTGGGTTCACGCCTTGCCTCTGACACAAAACATCTATGAGATGCAGGACAAGCTATTTAAGGTCCTGCACTGGTGATGGGAGTTTTCTTCCCTGGGAGTTCCCTACAGAAATGAAATCACAGGTGTAGTCCTTAGCCGTCTTCAAATTTATCACAACATCAGTCTTTAAAAGCACCAGGATAATGAAAAGCACTAGCCAACTCCTTGGAAACAAGGTATGCAGTTAAAAACCTGAGAATTACATACCATGAGGTCAGAAACTCTTCTTGAACCACAAGAAAGTCCCTGGCCCCAACATCAGAACAACATCTAGGGACAATTTTTAAAATTGATCTGGTGCTTCAATTTCACCGAGCACAAATTAGCTTTAGAGAAAAAAAAAGGTTCAGATTTCCCTGAAGTGATGAGAGGTCTGAGGATGTCAGCCTCGTGTTCTTTGTGGAGTGATGGGATTCACTCTGTGGTTCAGAGGTAGAGAATCCAGCCTCCAACTGTGCTGGAGACCGGCCTCCAACCAAGGCCTCCTCGTGTACTCATCTGAAGGAGACACCTTTCTGCACACGCTTCCATCTCAGACGTGGGCTTCAGAAATGCTAATACCCAGAGACAGAGCAAAGACTTTCTGCCACTCAAGAGCTAGGCTAGTCTGCCTCTGTCTCTCTCCCCCCCTTTCTCCCTTCTCTTCTTGTCATCCCTCTTCTTCCCCTTTCTTTCCTCTCTCCCTTTCCTTCTCTGATTTTCCTCTCCATTTTCTTCTATTCCTCTCCTCTCTTTCCCCTTTTCCTTCCCCTTCTCTGATCTCCCTCTCCACTTCTCTCTCTCCCTCTCCTCTCTCTCTCTATCCTCTTCTCTTTCCTCTCTCCCTTCCCTTCTCTGATCTCCCTCTCCACTTCTCTCTCTCCCTCCCCTTCTCTGATCCCCCCTCCCCTTCTCTCTCTCTCTCCTCCCTTTCCATCCCCTTTCTCTCTCTCCCCTTCTCTGACCTCCCTCTCCACTCCTCTCTCTCCCTCTCCTCTCTCTCCACCCCTTCTCTTCCCCTCCCCCCCTCCCCCACCAACACAGACCCTCTCCCGCCCTGCCATCAGGATGGGCTGAGAAAAGGCTAGTCACAAACCCACCTTCACGGCTAAGAAGTTGAGCCCACTTTCGCTGGCCAGGGCCTTGGCTATCATTGTTTTAGAGCACCCCGGCCCGTAGAGAAGGATTCCTGTAGGCGGCTGAACCCCCATCCGGGCAAAGGCCTCCGGATGCTTCAAAGGCCATTCCACAGTTTGCTTCAGTTTGACTTTGATGTCTTCCAGCCCTCCGATGTCCGACCAGGATACCTACAATGCGAACCATCTGATCAGTGTCAGCTGTGACAGGACAAACAGAGGGCTGGCGAAAACAAAATATGCCCACCAACTGTTTCCAAAATAAAAGAAGGGAGAAGGGGGACATAGGGCTTTGAGGAAACTTTCATGGATCAAAATGCTGTCCTGCTCCCCGGGCGTCTGCTCCCTCATCCCCCCGTTCACCTGACTCCTACCCCACCACGTCCTACTCCAGTCGGGCCGCCCTCCCCACTGCGCCTCTGGAACTCCCACTGTCAAACTATCAAGCCTTCATTTTAGATGGCCTCCTTTCTTCTTCCTTGCATCTCCTGAATCCCTGGGATGACGCTATGTCCCCAGCCATCCTTCCCAATATGGGCTGCATCTTCTCATGCCTCCCAACTCACCGTCTGGGAAGCAGCGTCAGAAACTCCTTGCTCCCCATTGCCTAACCCTCCCTCTACCATATGCCATCACTCAGCAGCCTTTGAGGGGCCCCCGTCCAAATTTATCAGCCAACCCAGACCCTGGTGGCCATTAACTATCAACCTCCGGGATGTTTTACTTCCCTTCTCTATGGGTGCGTGGCCTTAGCTCAGTCTCATTTCCCTCCCCAACTCCTGCCCTCATAAAAGGAGACGGAAAGAGTGAAAGAGAGAGAAATTCAGAATGAAGGGGACTTTGCTCCTTAGGAAATAGAAATCCCAGAGGGCACCATAGAAGGGGCAGGTGGTGATGTGGGACATGGTTGAGGAGGATGGAGACAGGTGAGAGGTGAAGGCTGGAGATAAGTTTTTTCCAAAACGGCCAGTGATGAATGGATAGAGAGAAAGGAAAAGAAACAAGAGATAACAGTGGGTGACCCATGAATAGTGAAGCTCAGTCTCTACCTGGGTCTGGCTTCAGCTTCAGCTTCCAATCTGCTGCTGCATTTGCTCCTGCCCTGGGGCAGCCAGTAAGCCAGAGGAGAAGGAAGGAAGGGCTGAGGCAGCCTCCCCAGCCACCAGCACGAGGCAGGGGTGTGCTCTGTGAGGGTCTGTTCCTCTTCTGGAATTCCTATTCCATACCAAACAAACTTCCCTTCATCTTGGACCTCTTTTTCTTAAACTCCTTCCATCTACTAGCTCCTTAATCTACCCAGGACGGTGGGTCAGAAAGTCTCATTCCCAGAGGGCTTGCCATCGGGGACGACTCCAAATCAGCGGAATATATGCAGCTACCTATCAAGGCTTAGAGTGGCTGTCCCAGCTCTGCCGAGGCCCCCACCCCTCCACCACTCTCCCACCTTTCTCCTGATGTACTGAAAGAAGTTACAGGAGACATTTTTGAAAGTATGTCTTGGGCTGGCTGACACATGAGCACAGTTAATCAAGGACTTACAGATGTATATGGAAGTAAGAATGCACCACATCCTGATTCAGATAAGAAATAAAAAAGGATAAATATCAGTACGAAATAGTACTTTGCTTTAAAAAAAAAAAAAGAACTTAGTAGAAGCCTACTTTAAATAATATGATCTCCTAGTACACCTTAGCAGGACCTTTTCCCCACTCTAGGCCTCAGTTTCCTCATTTGTAAAAAGAAGGCACTGGGCTAAGCAGATACTCTGAGGCCCCCTCCAGCTCTGGATCTTAGCCTATGACCATGACGATCCTTTCTAGGACCCTAAGATTTCAGTTTCCCCAAGTTTCACAAGCCTTTCAAGCCCAGGTCTCCTGCAGGAGGGGAGGGGTGGCTGACTGCACTTCCCTGCTCGGGAGCTAGCTATGCTGGTACCTAAGTAAGCTTGGCAAGCAAAGGGTCCTCCAGACAGGCTGCTTGTCTGTGCCATCTGAAAGATGAGCGAGCCTTCCTGAGACATGATGAAACAGAGATCCTGGGGAGCTATTTCCTGTGTTCCATGGGAAGCCCTGCCAAGAACATTTCATATCCCAATCTTGTCTTAACCTAAGACCAGGGATGCATTTCAAAAGGATGCGGAGATGATGAAGTGGGGTGGGGAGGACAAGCGGGATATGCCCACAGCCACTGGCAAGAAAACACCAAAAATAACAACAACAGTAATAAAGGCCACAGTATCAGGGTACTGGCCCTGCCTTCTTGTCAATCTCCTCCACAATGGAGAAGCTACAGACTCCCTCTGGTGCTATTTAAAGGAAATTCCCTCATAATCCAGACAGCCACCAGTTCCCATCATCCCTCTCTTCAACTGTGAGCAGTAAGCTCTGTTGGGCATTGGGGAAATGAGAATATTTCATGTTTGAAAGGCAGCATGGCATGGTAGACAGGGAACTGGCCCTCAGAAAGTCCTGTCACAGATATGTACTGGCTCTGTAGGCCTGAACAAGTCACTTGACCTGTCTGGGCCTCAGTTTCCTAATCTATATAATAAAGAGGTTAGAACTAGCTAACCTCTAAGGTCCCTTTCAGTATTAGATCTAAGATCCTCTGACTAGCAAAGGTCTTACAATGAGTAAGCATCATTACACAGAAAAGGAAGCAGAGGGCCACAGAGGTTCCACAGTACAATAGCAGGAGGAAATGCAAATACTGTGGGTGCATCCTCAATTTTACTTCGGTTGGTTGTTTTTACTTCTGAGTTGTGTATAAACCACTGGCTTATACAAGAAACAAAGTCAAATGGAACTCTTTTCCAAAGTTCTGACAAACAGCAAGAGAGAATTAAGGATGTTTCCAGAGGCTGCATTAACTTCTCCATCATAAAATCAGGCTTTCGCTCAAGGCCAGACACTCACAGCCTCTACCTCTTGAGTTTGCAGAAACCAGAGAATAAAAACACGCTCTTCAGAAAAACAGAAAGCTTGGCACAAGGGATCCCTGCTACTCATCCTGAGGGTGTCTTAAGGAGGGAACTTAATTATGGTCAATTAAATGCCAATTTTACTCCCCTCCCCCATCATTGCCCAAGAAATCTACCACTAATGAGCTCATCCCTGTAGCCAGGCTGCCTTGCCGCATCCCAAGCCTCCAGGCTCATCTGAAACGATGCCAGAGGAAGAAAGGTAAACAAGGAGGTAAGTGTTGAATGTGTAATTAATGCAACGGGCAGGCTTTTGATTATCCGGATCGCAGAGAACCTTGCCGCTGACTTTTAAAAATGGGGCTGATGAAGAAGGTTTATTTAGCTGATAGTACTAGCTGTACATCAACAAACGTGCAAGACGGCAACCCTTAAGTCGGAGGAACTGAGAGGAACAGAGAGGGCAGAACTGAAAGCTTGAAGATGCCCTGGAAGTCACTCAGGGTAGGGCCTCAGGGTGCAAAGGGAGCCCATGGGACATCTGGCCTTGGTCTAGCCTCACACGGGATCAAAAAAAATCTCTCCTGTCAGGGGCAACCAGGTGGCAAAGTGGACAGAGTTCCAGCCTTGGAGTCAGGAAGACCTGAGTTCAAATCCGGACTCAGACACTTGATACTTACTAGCTGTGTGACCCTGGGCAAGTCACTTAACTCCAATTACCTCGACAAAATAAAAATCTCCCCTGTGACCCTACCAAGAAGTAGACTTCCAGCCTGTGGTGGAAGGTCTCCAATATGGTAGAACCAACTACTTCTAGGCAGCCAATGCCCCTTACAGGATTGTTAGAACATCCTTCCTTATAATCCTAAATCTGTCTCTCTGCTTTCACCTGTTCCTAGGTCTGCCTTCTCAGGCCAGACAAAACAAATCTAGTGGTCTCTCCAAACTTCTAATACTTATATATTTATGGGAAGAAGGGAAAGAAGAAGGAAGGGAGGGCGAAAGGTAAGGAAAGAAGGAAGGGGAGGAAGAAAAAAAGGAAGGAAGAATGGAGGGAAGAAGGGAGGAAGGAAGGAAGGAAGGAAAGAATGGAGGAAGTGGGAAGAGAGGAAAGAAGAAAGAAAGGAGAAAAGGAAGAAGGAAGAATAGCAGGAAGAGAGAAGGAAGGAGAAAAGGAGAGGAAGGAAAGAATGGAGGAAAGGGGGGAAGGAAGGGAGGAAAGAAGGAAGGAAAGCATGGAGGGAGAAAGGAAGGAAGGAAAGGAGGGAGGAAAGGAACTTTTAGAAGAAAGTCGGCTACACAGAATATATTCCCCTCGTATTTTTTCTAATGATCCAATGGGAACATAGGAAGCAACCTAAGAAAGTACTTTTCTCACGAGTGGCAATCACTCCAGAGCCCACAAGTAACAACAATGCCCACTGTGGTCCCTTACCAGCTAATAACACGTCAAACAGGAAAACAGCATGAGACCATTGAGTAAAAACATGGTGTCGAAAGAAAACTGTCATCAGCAAAATGAGGGGGCTGGGCCAAGGTCTCTCCCCACTGAAATATTCGATGACCCTGTGATCCTTATTCACAAAAAACAGAGGAATAAAGACAAATGAAATGAGGAATGAAAGGGAAGGGCTGGGGGTGAGGGGGAAGAGGCTTCCATGGAATATCACTTTGTGGTCTGAAGGGTTTGTTGAGTTCACTGGTCTCACCTCAATGAAATCCTCTGGGAACATTTTGCTGAGCAGATAAGATCGGCAGCTAGCTGGAAGCCCACGGTGCTTAGCAGCTGCCATCCTTTCTACCCAGGATCTCATCTGATATCTGATTTTCCTAATTACCCCATGAAGTAGGTGGGGCAATGATTATTTTTAAAATTTTTAAATCATTTTTAAATTTTAAAAATCATCTCCATTTTACAAACGAGGAAAATGTCTCAGAGAGAGTCAGCCATTTAACAAACATTTTCTTACAAGTGCTTACTACGTGTTCCAGGCACCATGCAAGAAAACAGTACCTGTCCTCAAAGCATTTCCTTCTAGCAGGAGAGACAACCCGTACATAAATCAGTACATACAAGATTCACACAGAGGAGATGGAAGACAACTTGGGTGGGAGAGGGTAGGGCACTGGCAGCTAAGAATGAATACTGACAAAATAGCAAAATCCAGAGTAAGAGAAGAAACGGAGAATTTAAATAACCCGATATCAGAAAAGAAAAGAAACAAGATATAATAATCATGTGTTTATAACCATACACAGCTCTTGACAAAATACAATGCTCATTTCTCTAAAAAGTACAGTAAGAAATGGACCTTAACATGGCCAGTAGAATCTATTTAAAACAAGAGCTACAAAAACATCTAGAGCCATTCTTTTTGTGATCACAAAGAATCAGCCGTGGGGATGCCCGTCAGTTGGGGATGGCTGAACAATGTCGGGGTTTGTTTTGTTTGACTAGGCAGGTCTGTTCAAAGGGTTTTGTCTTTTTTGTTTTTCTTAGTTAAGGTGGGGGGGGGAAGATGGGCAAAATAAATGCTTGCTAATTAAAAAAGGTCACATTGGCAGATATCTGATGAACTCATGCTTCGTGGACAAGAATCTAACATTATCATCCAATGAAACAATAATAAAAATATTAGTAACTAGTATTTACATGGAGTTTTCAGGTTTGCAAAGTACCTTACAATTATTATCTCATTTGATTCTCACAATAACCCTCGGAAGTAGGTTCTACTCTTATCCCCATTTTGCAGATGAGGAAACTGAAGGCAGAGGGAAGATAAGGAATTTGCACCCAGTTACTAAATGTCTGAAGAACTCAAGTCTTTCTGACTCCAAGCCCAACACTGAGCCATCTTGCTGCCCCAAACTGGCCCATGAGTTAAAAAAAAAAGGAACAAAGGGTAATTTTTTAGAAAGGTACATCTAGTAGAGATTCATGATTCACATACCATCTTCTTTTTCTGTTCTTTACTAAATTGAAATGTGTATGCTTGTTAGATTCATAAGAAAAAACATTTTTGAAAAGCAAAAAGAAAGAGAATAAATGTAACCCCTGATCCAACCCTCTGTTTTTAAATACATAAGGAAACTGAAGTCCGCTAGGCTGCAGTCCTTGTCAAACATCACACAGGAAGTTTTCACGCCAGGATGAGGAGACAGTTCTGGGGCTCTTTACCCTACATCCTAGGAGGAGTCAGACAGACATCTCCTGAACTCGAGTCCTCGTGGGATACTTTAGCACTAGGCGCAGACTCACAGACCCCACTAGGGCTGTCTGAAAGAATCCTGGGGCAGTAGAAGACCCACAGAATAAAGTAGGGCCAGTGAAATTTTACAGCAAAATAGGACTTGAAGCTTATTTTTATATTAAAACATTTCCGGATATGATCAGTCTTAACTGGTACATAAAATAATATTTAATATTTTTGTAACCAAAGTACTGCTGGCAGCAACACTGTCTCCCAGAAGCCAGATTTCCATCAAGGGTTTACAGTAGTTTTGGAAATACAGTTCTAGATCCAAGAGATTCATTGCCTGTGGGGAGAGATTTAGGAGGATCTGTGACCCTGGATGGGAAAAAAAGTCACATCCTTCTTTTCACTAACCTCTCCCTAAAAGTTAGCATTTCCTTCAATTATGAATGGAGTCAACAAACTATTTTAAGAAAAGACCCACGGGCTTCCCCAGACTGGCCAAAAGGTCCATGAAATAAACAAAGGCATAGAACCCCTGTTCTAGACAAAATTATTTTTGTATTTGCTTTGTGTGTATTTAATATGTAAATTGTACATATTATATCTCCCTTTGTTTCCCCCAGTTCATTCCAGAATGGGAATGTTTCATTTTTTTCTCTGCATCCCTAGTACACAGTTGGCATTTTATTAATGCTCACTGAATGAAACTGAATGGATATTTGTGCATATTTACTTGGACAAACGTCCACTCAGATAAAAGTGAATAAAGCTGGCTCTCAGACACTCCTGTATGTTACCACATGGGAGGTCCAAACGTAGCTAGGTCCCATCTTACCAAAGCCCTGACCTCTACCATCTCCACTCAGAAACAAACAATCAAAGGGGTCCCGTCAACACCAGCAATGCAGCACTGACGCATTGCTCATCCTGGGACATTCCATTCCTTCGAGACCAAACTGACGCCAGCATATGTTGGATCCCCCTCTCCCCCACCTGAAACCATTCCTCAAAAGGAAGAGAAAAACAGGCACTGTCACCTCCCACTTGGTTGAAGCAGGTCTTAACTGGGCTTCCACCCCTGAAAACTCCTGGGCATAAATCACTCAGATGACTTGACACGCTATTCCTTCTTGTAGACTCACTTGCCAGGAAATACTGAGGGAAGAAAAAGCAGTCTGCCTACAGCAATGCTGCCACCACAGGACTTTTTTTCCTCTTACAACTGACTACAGAAACGTGCTCATCATGTCAGAGCTCACAGGTAGCACTGCAGGCACCATGGACAGCTGCCAACTCATGAAATCCCCAAAGAAAAATGGCACAAGGGCATGGATTATAAATACAGCATCAACAGAAAATTGAGCAAGTCTTTCATGAGCTCAATTAACAAGAGAGCTCTTTCTTGGGACAGCTAAGATAAGTTTAATAACACCAATGGACTGTAGGATTGCAGATTTAGGGTTGGAAAGGGCCCCAGCAACTGCCCAGTCCAAGCCCCTCATATTATTATTGAGAAAACTGAGGACCAGAGAAGACCAAAAATCTGCCAAAGGTCACACAGATAGGGTCAGAGGGGGGGTTTGAAGCCAAACCCAGTGGATCAAGAACCAGTGTCCTTGCTGATCTACCAGATGGTCAGAGCTCCAACACATATCAAGGGGCATTCCTGGCCTCAGGGATGAAGTCTCTCATGATTCTCAAGACCCTCAGCATCCTGGCGCTGCATCCTCTGAAAAACTTCAAGTCTTCCAATGCCCTTCCTAGAAATGACACCTGATGAGAATTCTGGGTGCAGTCTAATCGGAGCACACCACAGGGCAAGCGAGAAGCACGGACCATCTAGTCCATTCTGTACCGGATCAAGACTCCCTTCTGTCGGCTGGCCTGCTCAGCCTCTGCTCGAATGCCTCTAAGAAGGGAGAACCCATCATTCGCCAAGGCAGCCCCTTTCTCACTGGGCCAGCCAAGGAAACTGAGCTTGGGCTCCACGGCTACAAGGCCCAACTAAACTCCCATCATCTGCACGAAACCTTTCCCAACCCCTCTTAGTTCTAGCATCTCCCCTCTGTTAATCACTTCCTATTTATTCTGCATATTTGTTTGTGCCCATTCGATTGTAAGCTCCTTGAGGGCAGGGACGGCCTTTTGCTGGTTCTTGTATCCTGGCACATAGTAGGCGCTTAATACATGCTCACTGATTGACTGGCTGGCTGAACACTGACTTAGTCTTTCACTGCTGAGGCCAAAGGTCCACGTTTTCTGACACTCTCCTGTAGTTATCCAAACGCATTTGGGTCAGTGGTGCCAGTTTCTGCCCCTGGCTCTTGGATGGGCTGCTTTCCACAGTATAGCATTTAGTGACTTGAACACAGTCACTGGACCAAGACCAGCGACACCGAGCCCGAGCCAAGCTGGTGTGCCAAGAATGGGGGATAGGTGAAATATCTGTTCCAACCCCAGCATATCCCCTTCACCCCTGCTCCACACCGCAGGCATCATCCTGTGGGTTCAGCTGTTCAAGAGACTTCTTTTATAGGATTCTCCTCCGATTGTTTGGAATGAAGTGGACACACTATTTGCTACTGAAAACCAATGCTGGTGTATAACGGGCAAACCTTCCCTACGAGGAAAACTGTCTCCATCTGTTATCTACAGCCCCAGAGTTGAGCACAGGACCTTGGAAAGGGTTGTTTCATGATCCATTAGTTGTTGGGAATGATTCCAGAGGGCAAGAGGAGAGATATGCTCCCACCAAAAAGCCGTCCCAACCTGGCCTAGACCAAGATTGGACACGTTTCCCCAGAACTCTGTGGACTCTCCCAATAAAGAGAAACCTTGGGGTTCCCCCTGAGGCCCCAAGACCAAATGCTCCCAAAATATTTATGTTCAGATGTGTACTACTGGTCAAAATATGATCAAAGGGTTCTTGCCACTTCTCAATGCATCTTGGGTCATAGAACTCACAGGAAGAACGTGGATTCAAACAGAATCTATGCCTCTCAAACTGATTAAGCATGTGGGAACCATGGTCTACTAGAAATGGACTAAAGGGTCAGAAGACCCGAGTTCAAATCCTGACCAATGCCAAAATTTACTAATCATACAACCATGGACAGGGTCTCAGTTTCCTCATCTGGAAATTAGGAATAAGAACGCTCACACCCCTCTTCACCTCACAAAGGCTATTCTGAGAGAAGTGCTCTATAAATGTTAACATTAACAGAATTGTGAAATATGCATTATTATTTATTAATACCTAATATTTGTGTAGCATTTTAAGGTTTTAGAAGCACCTCACACACTATTTCATTTGATCACAACTCTATGATGGAGGTGATATTCTCATTCCCATTTTAAAGATGAGGAAATTGAGGCTAAGAGAAATTAAGGGTCTTCCCCAGAGTCCCGTAGCTCTGCAGTGTCTGAGTAAGAATTCAAAGCCAGGTCTTGGCTCTGTCTGCTACTTCCTGTCTCCTCCCCTGCCAGCTTCATTCATCTTCTTCACTCCAATTCATTCAAAAAATATTATTAAACGCCCACTATGTGTCATGCACTGAGTCAGCCACAAGAAAAGCTGATTCTCCCATCCTCCTCCTCACAGCCAGTCTTCCTTTTCTGCCAGCATTTCTGGGCCTGGTAACCTTCCTGTTACTTTTCTCAAAAAGCCACAAAGGAAATAGGAGTGTGCCAGCATTAATAAACGGTCCACCCTGACAGTTCCATTCTGGTGACCAAAGAGACACGCCCATCATTCATTTAAAAATAACATCGCGAGGCACGGACTGCAGGGAAAAGTGTGGGCAGTGACGTGACGGCTCCCCAGCTGAGGATGGTGTGTGTACTGAGGAGGACTTACTGTTCCCTTGGAAGAGCCCAATGGACACACAATCCTTTGGTGGTGGAAAGAGTGACAGGCTTTCTCTTGCTAAATCAACACACACACACATACACACACGCACGCACGCACACACACAATGAAATCTCAAAATACTTCGATGAACTCTTCATCCACGTGAGTCCCTTCTAAATGTTGGTTAGAGGCTCAGAGGGTTTCATGAAATAATCTCACTGGTGGGGGCTTCCCAGCATCCCTGAAGATCGACAGTACACCAGGCTATCTTCTCACCAATACAGTCTCGTCCCTGGCCTCACTGGAGTCCTTCCACGGGATGCCATGGGTCCCATTTTGGTGTCCGCACATCTACCAGCTGCTTTCCCTATCTCTCAGTCCCATTCTTTACCAGCCATGAAAGTTCTCAGTGGCCCATGGGAGACCACTAATTTCGCATGTGTTAATCCTCTTCTCTGCTTGGACTTTCACGTTTCCCTGACAAGGCACTTTTTGGCATACGAGCCACCGCTGTTCATGTGCTAAAGCCTCCTTACCCCCAACACAATACTGTACTTGGCTCACAGGCTACATCAACTCTGTGCAGAGGGCCAAGTGCATCATCCAGAGAGCGTCCCCGGGTCGCTCCAAATCTAAGACGCCTTCCATTGTACCAAGGGGTCTCTCGAGAGAAGGAATGTGCCTTGTCCAAGGTTGTGCAAGTATAAAGTAGGTGAATGAGGATTTAAACTCCAGTCTTTCCACTCTATGCTTGTTGGCGTCCCAATAAAAACAACGCCAACCAACGCGTGGAAAAGAGCTCAATGAAAGCACACAATTCAATAGCTGATTGACTGACTTGTAACTGGGAGGTAAAAGAGGCCTTTCCAATACGGAGGACTGACCTGGGGGACATCTGTCCCAAAGCCTCAGTTTCTTCCCAGTCTTCAATTCATCTTCTTGTTCAGTTGTTTCAGTCGTGTCCAACTCTTCATGACCCTTTTCGGGGACTTTCTTGGCAAAGATACTAAAGTGGTTTGCCATTTTATTCTCCAGCTCATTTTACAGAAGAGAAAACTGAGGCAAACAGGGTTGAGTGACTTGCCCAGGTAGTATGTGTCTGACACCAGATTTGAACTCAGGTCCTCCTGACTCCAAGCCCAGCGTTCTATCCACTGTACCACACAGCTGTCCTCAATTCATCTTTAATTGAAGTCATTTAAGTACTGGGCAAGGGGACTGAAATGAAAGAGTCTCTGCCCTCAGGAAGCTTACATTCTACTGAATCAAAACAAGCACACAAATGTAATTATAAATAGACACACACACACGTATGTATGTACGTACACACAAATATATGCACTATATATACATACGTGTGCATGTGTGTGTGTATATTTATGGCAAAAATAAATAATTTCTGAGGACAGTCAGTCAACAAGTCAGAGGCAGAAATGGAAGTTAAGCCTTCCTGATTTTAGTACTGTATACCAGGCATTTAGAACAACAGCCAGTATACAGCAAGCATTTCATAAATGCTCGCTGACCCTGCCCCGAGGCTCTCCCCACCCCAATCCATCCTCTTCTCAGCTATCAAGTTCCCCTTCTCAAAGGGCAGGATTGGCCACGTCAGACCTCTCCCCACACTTCCAATAAATTCCCATGGCTCCCTACTGCCATCAGGAGCAAAGGGAACACCCTCCATTGGGTGTTTACAGCCCTCCCTGAGCTGGTCCTTTCCTACCTCTCCAGTCCCTCGTCCTGCACTCCCGCTCCGCGCCCTCTCTATCACAGCGCCACAGACCCTGGCGCCATCTTGACTCCGTGTCTTCTCTCTGGCCGTCTCCCTGCCTGGAATGCTCTCCACCTCTTGGCCTCCTCAGCTCACAGGAAGCCTTTCCCAGCCCTCAGCCCGAAAGCCTCCCTCTGTTAATTATGGCCAATCCACCTCGTGTGTGTGTGTGTGTGTGTGTGTGTGTGTGTGTGTGTGGTGTGTAGTTCTTTGACATCGTTTCCCCCATTAGAGCAAGAGGTTCCAAGCAGAAGAAATGAGGAGGGATGGGCAAAGGCAGTGAGGTGGGACACAGAAGCTAAGGACAGTTTGACTGGAACAAAGATGGGACAGGTAGTAACCAGAACATGATGCAGCCTAGGCTGGGACTTACACTGGGGACGTCGATGGCCACCTCCCTCATGGCACTGGGCCGGACGTCATTCGTGGCCTGCAGGAAATCGCTGAGAGTCACCTTCACCGCATCTGCCCCCTCGCCGGCAGGAAGGTCAGGCAGCTGCCTCTGGACTCGCCGCCACGCACGCAGCCCTACCCAGAGAGGACAGAGAGATCAGCCCCTTGAGCAGTAGCTGGATTGCCAGTGAACAGACATACAACTGCGATCCACCACACCTGAAAGGGAAGAAGCCCTGAGGAGCGACCTAGAGCTGGGTGACAGCAGCACTTACGTGTGAGATGGGGGACAAGGGACGGAGAGGGAGAGAGGAGAGGAAGAATAATTATCTTCATCATCACCACATCACTATCATCACCTTCATCATCAGCATCACCACCATCGTCACTATCACCACCATCATCATCATCACCATCATCACCATCATCACCACCATCATCACTATCATCACCTTCATCATCCTCATCATCATCACCACCATCACCACCATCATCATCATCACCATCATCACCACCATCATCACTATCATCACCTTCATCATCAGCATCATCACCATCGTCACTATCACCACCATCATCATCATCACCATCATCACCACCATCATCACTATCATCACCTTCATCATCAGCATCATCACCATCGTCACTATCACCACCATCATCATCATCACCATCATCACCATCATCACTATCATCACCCTCATCATCATCATCACCATCGTCACTATCACCACCATCACCATCATCACCATCATCACCATCATCACCACCATCATCACTATCATCACCTTCATCATCATCACCACCATCACCACCATCATCACCTTCATCATTATCACCATCATCACCACCATCATCACTATCATCACCTTCATCATTATCACCATCATCACCACCATCATCACTATCATCACCTTCATCATCATCACCACCATCATCACTATCATCACCTTCATCATCCTCACCATCATCACTATCATCACCTTCATCATTATCACCATCATCACCACCATCATCACTATCATCACCTTCATCATCATCACCACCATCATCACTATCATCACCTTCATCATCATCACCACCATCACCACCTTCATCATTATCACCATCATCACCACCATCATCACTATCATCACCTTCATCATTATCACCACCATCATCACTATCATCACCTTCATCATTATCACCATCATCACCACCATCATCACTATCATCACCTTCATCATCCTCACCATCATCACCACCATCATCACCATCATCACCTTCATCATCCTCATCATCCTCATCACCATTATCCTCATCACCATCATCACTATCATCGCCATCATCATCATCATTACTATTTCTCTGATAGTGGAATGAGCTGCCCAAGAAGATGAAGCTGGGTGACCACTTGACATGGATGTTTTAGAAGAGATTAACTAATATCGATGCCCCTTCCAAATCTGAGAGTTTATTATTTTGATCTTATCTATTCTGATTTTTTCAGCATCTACACCAGAAAAGTCTCTGATGGTTTCAGCCTGAACAAAGTCTGCTGAGTTAGGTGTAGTTACCACATACGGCCACACGGTGGCGCACAGGCTCAGCCAACAGGACAGATGCCATAGTTCAAGGGAGAGGACCCACTTTGGAAACCCTCCTCCCAGCTCCATTTTGGTAGGCAGGGACCCACCAAGAGTCTCTCTTCCTGGAGAAGTCCCCAGCCTGCCCCTCATCCTAAGCAGAAAGGCCACCATTCCCATCAGGAAGATGAGGAAGGCTGATTATCACATCTGCCCAGACTCTAACGGAGATAGAGATTTAATGAGTGAATGCAAAATGCCCTCTCACTTTTTAAAAAATATTGGTGTGTTTCTGAGGCAAACAGATGTTAGGTGACTTGCCTACCATCACCCACTGGTAAGTGTTTAAGGCCAGATTTGAACTCAGGTCTATCCACGCTACCACCGAGCTGCCTCTTTTTTCCATCAAGGTGCAATGTGTGCATTTCTGTCATTTATCTCATACTTGGAGTCAGGAAGACCTGAATTCAAAAGCTGTCTCATACAACTGATATCTGTGTGACCCTGGACAACTTTTCTCATCTGCAAAATGGGAACAATAATAGTACCTGTGAAGTGAATGGCTATGTGTGTGTGCACATATGTATACACGTATGTATGTATGCATGCATATATATTATACACACACACACACATATGTGTGGGAAGAGAGAGTGTGTTTAAGGCTATATAAATGTGAGGGATAATTTTCACAAAGATGGTGATGATACTAGCAGCCCAGTGAGGAGAGAGGAAAAAGGCTAGAAATGGTAGAAAAATATGACACATCTTCTAAGATCTGCCATCCTGGAAGCCTCTGGAAGTCCCAGTGTGGAAAACCCAACAAGGCAGAGTAAAACCTGTGTCTTAATTAATGCTACAGGGCATTAACTGAAGTGACTTGTCTGCAGCCACAGAGCTGGAAGTGTCAGAGAAAGGATCTGACCGCAGAGCTTCCTGCCTGTCATTCTCCTAGATGTAGTATTTCCCCTCTTAGAACAGAAGTTCCTGAAGGCAGGCACACTCTAGTTTTATATTTATACCCCCAACCCTAAGCATAGTGGCCAGCACACAGTAAGTGCTTAATAAATGCTTTTTCACTCATTCATTTATTCCTGATTCCATGCCTAGCACTCTATCCACGACATTATAGGGCCTCCAGGATTTTTGGACTAGGGGAAATTTAACACATGTAAAGTACAATATTTGTTCTGACAAGCTTGAATTCCCATGACATTTACTAAGGGTGCGACCTCGAGCAAGTCTCTTTCCATCTCTGGGCCTCAGTTTCTTCACCTGTAAAATGAGGGGTTAGACTAGAACACCTGAGGTCTCTCCTGCTTTAACAGATCTCCCCCCACCATGCTTTATAACCACATGCCTACGAAGCCCCTGTTTTCCAGGGCTGCAATGTCCAGATGCTCCCACCAGAGAGCAGAAGAGGACAAGAGACAGATAGTCTGCTATGGTGGACAATTCCCTCTGGTTTGTTTGCGTTTTCCCGGCATTCCAGATCCCTGGCCATTCACATTTCCTATAGGACACAGAATCTGCTGACACGTCCAGGGGAAACATGAATGATGACAAGAGGGAAGAATTTGGGACAGGAGGGAAAATCTCTACCCTGGTCCAAGGGACCAGTGAAGCCTCTGCACCCTTCTCAGAGGCAGATTCGTCAAAGCATAAACTACATGGGAAGACAAGGGAATCACTTTTGGTAAAACACAGTCTCAAATATATATATATATATATTTTCTAAAAACAAGTTCATGGCGAAGTATGCCCTGTCTCAGAAGGAACAACGCACCTGTTTTAAAAGTAATAGTAAATTACTTTTAGTAAATAGTAAAAGTAAAAAAAGATAATCCAACGAACTTCTTTTAACTAAACAGACCATGCAAATCATCAGGGCCAAATTTCAAGCTGCCCCACTTTCCCCAAGCAGGACCACTCCTGGCTGCATAGGAGAGAAGGAGAAAAACAGCTCTGGATAGAGCTGGATTCAAATCCTGCCTCCAATATTCACAGCCTCTAAAGTCGGAAGAGTCAGATTCAGGACCACCTTCTGATATTTATTGCCTGGGTGGCCCTGGATGAGGGACCCGACCTCCATCAACTTCAGTTTCCTCTCTTGTAAATGTGCGGGTCAGCCTCGATGGCCTCCTAGCTTTATATCCAGCATACAGACTACCACAGACCTGAACATTCCATGAGAAACGCTTTGGATACCGACTAAGCCAGGCTAAGTCTATGCTGGTGCTTAGGAGGGGACGGGAAAGTGCCTGGGACCTATGAGCAACCCCCAAGGTGGCCGGATGCTGACCCTACCCAGCCCCTGCTCACCCCATTTCTTTCCGTCTTACACATGTGTTGTCAGCCTGGCCTGGACCACAAGGTCGATCACAAGGCCTGTGGAATCTCCTGGGTTACTACAGTCACTTTCCTGCTCCAGGGGGACAGACAGACAAGTCTGTCTAAGATCACAGGGCCTCTGAAGTCCCCTGGGTTACTATGGTCACTTTGCTGCTCCAGGGGGACAGACAGACAAGTCTGTCTGAGATCACAAGGCCTCTGGAGTCCCCTAGGTCACTACAGTCACTTTCCCACTCTAGTTGGACAGGCAGACAAGCCTCACCTGCTTCATTACACAAGGCCTTCAGGTCAGCTCCCACATAGCCATGAGCACTGTTTGCAAGCTGGATCAACTCTGCCTCTCGGAGGCTGTGTGGGACCCCCCTGAGCAGCTTCTGGAGGATGTCCAAGCGGTCCTGGGCATTAGGGACCCCAATTTCAATCTCCTTATCAAAGCGGCCTGGCCTTCGGAGAGCTGAATCCAAGGCATGAGGGCGGTTCGTGGCCCCAATGACCAAAACTCGCCCCTCACTCCCCTCCTAGGAAAGAAAATGAGACAAATATCAACTTCATATTCTTCTAGGGAGTAAATCTGCTCAGTCCCTCACCCGACCTCCTCACATAAGCTCTTTCCTGGCCTTCTCTCAAAGACCCAGCATGCATTAAGGTCTGTTTCAGTAACTCGCTCTGCCCTCCCTTCCTTACCCCACATAGCTAACAGCAGCCAAGTGCTGTCACTGCAAACTATGAAAAGCTGCTGTACCTGTCCATTCTCTCCACTCACACAACCACCATCCCCATTCATCCTGGCCCTCATCATCTCTTGCCTCGATTATCACAACAGCCCCCAACTGCCTCCCCACCCTTTCCACCCTCCAAACAACCGGCAAAATCACTTCCCTACAGTGCAAGCCTGACCCTGTCACTTCCCTGATGAACAAACTCCCGTAGCTGCCTCCTGTCACTAGAATACAGCACACACTCCTTGAGAGTCCTGACACTCTACATGCGTCTGAGCAGGTCTCAATTGGCAGTGCTTTCTCACCTGCCAGTTCCTCTACCATCAAAACTACCCGTCCAGTCCCTACTCGATAGATAGATAGTGTCAGCTCCCTGAGGGCAGGGATGGTTTCACATATTTGTCCAGTGCCTGGCACGCTTACTAACTGGATGCTCGTTAAGCAAGCGATTGTCCAAGGTTGAGTCAGGCCAAATGGTCTCTGAGTTCCGTCTCCAAATGAGGCACATTTGGAGGCAGGGACACACAGTGAGAAGAGCCCTGGACTGGGGATCAAAGGACGTGGGCTCAAAAGCCAGTCTGCCACTTGCGGCCTGGTTGACCCTGAGCAGGTCACAACAGCTCTCTCAGTCTCAATTTTCCCATTTGTAAAATGAAGGTGTTAGATGACCCCAAAAAGTCTGTTAGAGTTCTAAATCTAGTATCCTACAAAACATGCGTGAAGACTTTCTTGAGGTTGGAGAAGAAGAATTGGATAGAAAGCTGGCCTTGGGCCCAGGAAGACAGACCGTGGGGCAAGTGCTACCTCTGACACATCCTGGTTTCAGTTTCCCCATCTGTAAAATGAGAGGTTAAGACTAGAAGATCTTCAGACTGCTACAGTTCTACAACAATGATCCTAAGACCACTTTAAAAACAAACAGCTTATGTCCCTGCTGACACCCTCTCACACAAACACACACATGCACACACAAACACACATTCACACACATATAAGCACATACAGGCACACACACACTGCATCTGTTCCAGGTCTGTGTTCTACTTACAGAACCGATACCGTCCATCAGAGTTAAGAGAGAAGCCACAACTCTCTTTTCGACCTCATTCTCAGACCCTTCTCTCTTTGGACAAAGGGCATCCAGCTCGTCAATAAAAATAATCGAGGGCTGCCTAAAACGAAGCAGGAACTTTCGTTAGTCATCAACCCATCCCAGCCTTCCTTGGGATGGCAAGGAGGGGACAGGGCACAGAAAGCAGCCTTGGAGGAGGAGACTGGCTAGCGCCACAGAATACCTCTAGCACGGGACTCTCCCAAGAGGGAGGCAGGTACCTCAAAGTGGCTTCTGCAAAGATCTGCCGCAGTCTTGCTTCCGAAGCGCCGTAAAACCTACAATAAAGAAAATCCACTGAAAGTCAAACTTGCCTTGTTTTACAAGCTAAGGGTTTAGGGGAAAAGAAGTCTTTGAGTGGTAAAATAGCTTGCCTTCTCAAAAATTTTCAAGACATTTCAGATAATTTTTCAAAACTGTCCTCTGGGCTTACTGTTCCATAGAAGGAGAGGAATAGGCATGGGACCCATGGTGAAGATATTCCCCTACCAAGGCAGAATGGCACCTCCTCTGCAACTTAGAATCTTTGAGAGTCGTCCAGAGCAGTGAGATGTTAAGTGACTTGCCCAGGGTGACGCAGCCTCCATGGGTCCAGAAGAAAGTGAACCAGAATTCAACAGAACAATGTTCTGGAGGAAGGCATTAGCCAGCAGGAGGGAGCAGGAAAGGTCTTGAGTAGGAGGGCAGCACATATGCTGAGTTTTCTAAGAAACTACGGAGTCTAAGAGGTAGAGGTGCGTGGTAGATGATGAGGGGAAAGGCTGAAGGTGGGAGAAAAGAGAGCATGCATGAGGGACAGCAAGAAAGTCAGCTTCCCACAGCAAATTCTAAACTGGGCAGTCAGTCGGTCAATAACATTTACAAAGCACCTACTATGTGCCAAGCACTGTGCTTAGCGCCAGGGATACAAAGAAAGGTCAAAGACAGTCCCTGCCTTCAAGGAGCTTGTGATCTAATGGGGGAGACCATAACAAAGATGTAGAAACAAGCTATAAGCAGTATAAACAGGAAATAATGAACAGAGGGAAGGCTTCCTGTAGGAGGTGGGATTTTACTGTGGCTTAATGGAAGCCAGGGAGGTCAGTAGCTGGAGCAGAGGGGGGACTGTGTTCCAGGCATGGGGGACAGCCAGAGAAAATACCTGGAGCTGAGAGATGGAGGGTCTTATGGGAGAAACAGCCAGGAGACCATAGTCACTAGACCAAACACTGTGTGTCAGAGAGTCAGGTGTAAGAAGCCTGGGAAGGTAGCAGGGGTCTAGGCTATGAAGGGCTTTGAATGCCAAGCAGAGCATTTCGTGTTTGGTCCTGGAGGAAATGGTCGGGCCTGGGCTTTAGGAAAATCACTCTGGTGGCTGATGGAGGATGGAGGGGAGTGGGGAGAGAAATGAGGCAGGCAGGCAGGAAGTGAGGAGGGCCTGGACCAGGGTGGGGGCAGGGTCAGAGGAGAGAAAGGGGTGTGCTAGAGAGGTGGTGCAAAGGTGAAATCAGCAGCCTGGGTAACAGTTTGGATGTAGGGTGAGAGACAGTGAGGGATCCAGGTTGACCCCCAGGCTGGGAGCCTGAGTTGTTCTCCACAGTGACAGGGAAGGGAGAAGGCAGAGAGGGTTTGGGGGAAAGAGCACGAGCTCAGTTTTGGACTTGCTGAGTGTAAAACGTCTACCGGACGTCCAGCTGGAAAGGCCTGAAAGGCAGTCAGAGATGAGAGACTGAGGCAGGAAAGGTAGCTATGAAAATCATCAGCGTAGAAATGGTCATTAATAGGTCCCCAAGTGAAGTCGTACGGAGGAAGAAGAGAAGAGTGCCCAGGCCAGAGCCCTGAGGGTTAGAGGCAAGATCTGAAGGAGGACCCAGGCAAGGAGACAGAAGAAGCGCTCAGCGAGGGAGGAGGAGAGCCAGGAGAGAACAGGCTCAGTGCTGAGACTGCCTCAGTGACTTCTCACAGCAACTAAGTGTGGGGATAATACTACTGAAGTTTTAGGATCACAAATTAGAGGCTGTCAGTGAAAACATCAGCCTTCTCAGAATAACGCTGTCTTACCAAATACCTTTCTCAATAAAATCCAACAAAGGGATTCTTGGTGGGCTCCTTGATAATGAACCTACTTGGCGACAGCTAGGTGGTGCAGTGGATAGAGCTCCAGCCTTGGAGTCAGGAGGACCTGAGTTCCAATCCGGCCTCAGACACTTGATACTTACTAGCTGGGTGACCCAGGGCAAGTCATTTAACCCTGATTGCTTCACCAAAAAAAAAAGAGAAAAAGAAAAAGAAAATGAACCTACTTGCTTATGACTTCAGGACCATTGATGACGGAAAGGTGGGCTCCCACTTCATTGGCGATGGCCCTGGCGATCACAGTCTTCCCCGTTCCGGGAGGGCCGTACAGTAGCACTCCTCTGGGGGGAGCGATACCTTGAGAAAGGAAGAGAGAATGTGGTGCAGTCCACATCCTGAAACTTCACCAAGCACTCCAATCTTCCAGAAGGACACATCCCAAGACACAAAGGCTGGTAAGGCCCGAGGGGGAGGCAGGCTATGGGCAGGTGAGCAGTGAAGGGTCACCACCCCCAGAACTTACTCCCTTCTGACCCCAGGTAGCTGCAACATCACTTTGGCTACAACATAAGACACCCAAGTACAAGCCCGGGCCATGGGAAGACCTCCAGCTCTCTCAGGTCCCCCAGAACTCTCCAGTGGAGTCCCCTCCACTCAGCCAGAGACCCTTGCCCGTCCTCCCCTCCATTGGTAGAGCCTTCCCTTCTACAGTGACACATCCTCTACCCCAAAGGGGTCTCACCCATTTTATGTACATGTTGTCTCCTCCACTGGGGAGTAAATTCCTGGTCTTGCCTTTCATGATATCTCCAGTGCCCTGTATACAGTCAGTGCTTAATAAATGTTGATTGGTGGACCGATCATCCATCAGCTGACTATTTCACACTCTGTATTTAAAGTTGGTCAGTGAAGAGAAAGGGAGGAAGAAGCTATCCCCGCCACATGCTTTCAGCAGATTCCAAGCAAGGCCCGCAGCACCCACTCAGCCAAAGCAGACCTTTGTGTGCGTCTCCCCCGTCCCAATCTCCCTCACAGGAGCTTCATCCGACATTTTTGGACGTTCAGTTCAGCTTGGATTTACAAACAAGGTCTAGTGTCAAGAGCCCTGGTTTGGCAGCCAGAAGCCTCGCTGCTATTTGCTAGCAGGGAGGGCCTAACCTCTCTGGGACGCAGTCTCCTCCTTTGTAAAATGATCGAGTTGGGCAAGACGATCTTCTGTCTCTTTTTTGAGCAGCTAGGTGATACAATGGACAGAGACCTTGCCCTGAGTTCAAATCCTGCCTTACACACCTACTTAGCTGGGATCTTGTGCATCTGTAAAAATGAAGATAATAATAGCACCTCCCTCCCCGCACGTAACAAACTTTAAAGCGCTAAATAAATACTAGCTAAAACTTACATACAGCTATTGGGACCTCTCCAGGCCTCAGTTTCCTCTTCTGTAAAATGAAGTAGTTAACAAGAGGCCCCTTCCAGCTGCAAATCCTATGAGACTTGGATGAATTTGTTTCTTAAATTTACAGCAGACTTAATGTGACAAAGGCCCCCTGGCTATGTCCAGCATGCAGAACCCCAACCCATGCTGAAGACTGCCTACTGGGGAAGTGGGCTAGTCACTGACCCCAGCCCAGGCTCAAGAGATCCTCTCAGAAGATCTCCATGCCTCAGGAAACAAGTAGACTGTCAAATGAAACCTTAGTGTGGGTTTTAGTGCCCCACTAACTGGTCTCATGGCCCCAAGACTTCCTCCTTCCCAAACCACCCTTCACGGTTGCCAACGTGAAGGCCACTCATATTCCACAGTTTTGATCATGTCACTCCCCTACCCAAGAAGATACCAGAAAACACAAACTGACCCGTCTAGCATTTCTAGCCTTTGCGGTCTTGTTCCAATGCCCCTCACGAGACGGATGACTCATCGCTCCCCTTTCTACCTAATACATCTCAGCCGGGCTGATTTGCTTGCCGTCCCCACTCTGGCCCCTGCACAAGCTGTCTCCCCCACCTGGAACGATCCATTCTACGGGCCTTTCCAGCTGCTAGTCTTCCTCCCATGCCCAGGCGATAACTTCCTCTGGATTCTGTATGTGCTCATCAGCTTAAATTTCACTCCCACCACCCCAAGCAGAATCCCAGGAGGCAGGGGCTATTTCACCATTCCGTAGCCTCCCTCCCCAGCACTGATTAATCAAAGGTGCTTAATAGCTGTTGAATAACTAGAACCCCAAGAACAAAATGAAGAAGGGGCTCCTACCATATCTCTTGAACAGCTCTGGCCGCTTCAAGGGTAGCTCAATCATTTCTCTGATGGCTTTCAATTGGCTGGTCAAACCTCCAATGAGGTCGTAAGTGACTTTCCGAGGGCCGTCATCCTCTGCCATGGCTGCCTGGGGCTTTACAAAGTTGAATTTTGTAGTGGAAGAGAGATAGTAGAAGGTGTCGGCACCGCGGTGGGCTCCCACTTGGGCTGGGGGCTGCAGTCTCTCTTCTCCGAGGACGGGATCACGGCCATCGGCCAGAGCAGGGCCTTCTCCTAGGCCGTCGCCTTCCCCGAGGCGCTGGTCAGCCTCCAGGGAGGTATCTCCCGGCTTCTGGACACAGCTGCCCTCTCCGGGTTTACATGGCGTGCTGGTGGACACTCCGCTCTGGGGGTCTCCCAGGCTGAGCTGGCTCAGCTCTAAGGACAAGTCCCCGGCAGCGGCCTCAAGGTCTGACGTCTCAGAGGCTGGCTCCTGCTTCTCACCAGCCGAGCTCCTTGGAGCCCCTTCCAGGGTGAGGCCGTCGGCCCCCTTCACGGACGTCACTCTCAGCTGGCATGGTCTGCCATAGAAAGTGAAATGCAGAACACTGCCGGGCAACACGACTTTACCATCTAGAAAATAAGTGTGTTTGCATGTATTTGCTTTTCAACGCAGAATAAGTGATTTTCACCCTAAACCCTTCCCCTCTCACCATAATATCATACAGGTATAATTGGAAGGGTCCTCAGAGACCACCTGGCCCGGCTCCTTTATTTTACAGATAGGGAAACTGAGGCCCAAGGGAGAGGAAGTGATTTATCCAAGGCCACACAGTTAATAATCAGTAGTGGAGATTGGCTCCCACTCCACAGCCATTGGACTATTCCCCAAACACTGCTCCCCAATGAGATTACTTATCTCCAGGATCCACCCCCACCTCCCCAAACACACACACACACACACACACACACACACACACACACACACACACACACACACACGTCATCTTCCTAAGACTTAACCTTAACCTTCCTCTCTCCAAAATCACCAGTGGCCCCTTCCTGCCTCTGAGATGAATCAACGCACCAGCCAAACGGTTAGAGATGCCCACCTTCTAGTTTCTAAAGACTGTTCACATTAAACCCTTTCATGCATTCTATGTCAGCAATAACCATTCTCAGCAACTGAGGGCACAGAGAGCCAGGAAGAGTCTGGAGAGCTGAGTTCCAGTGCAGCCTCAGACACCACCTAACTGGGTGGCCCTGGGCAAGTCCCTTAACTGCTGCCTGCCTCAGTTTCTCCAACTGTAAAATAGGGAAAATAATAACACCTACCTCCTAGGGTGCTTATGAGGATCAAATGAGATAATACTTGTAAATGTTTTGCGAACCTTAACGCACTATATAAATACTAATGATTGTTACTGTTGCTATTATCATCATTATTGTTATTCTTTTTAATTACTCTTATCATTATTGTTATAATTGTGGTTGTTATTACGATTATTGTTATCTACAATTCCATGCAGATTTACCTAAGCCCAGGATTTTTAGGGAAGCAATAAAATTCAATTCAACAAGTCTTGTTGTTATTCAGTCATTTCCAGACTCTTTGTGGCCCCGTTTGGGGTTCTCCTGGCAAAGATCCTGGAGTAGTTTGCCATTTCCTCCTCCAGCTCATTTTACAGATGAGGAAACTGAGGCAAACAGGGTTAAGTGACTTGCCCAGGGTCACACAGCTAGTAAGTGTCTGAGGCCAGGTTTGAACTCAGGAAGGCAAGTCTTCTTGATTCCAAGCCCAGCGCTCTGTGCACTCTGGCGCCCCCTAGCGACAAGCCTACTGTGCGACCAAAGGAAAACAGCCAACCCATGGCCTCTAGGAGTTTCCATTCTAATGCCTAATAAAACAGCTCCATACAGGCCTCCTTTATTAAATACCCAAGAAAACGTTCCAGAACAAAGCATTTGCTCACCTAATTTTCTCAGAAGACAAGCAGTCAGCTCTTCCTCATTAATTTCTGCATCCCTGTCACTATAACAGAAGGTAAAAAAAAAATCAGTATTACCTTTTCCAGAAGCTTAAAAGTAAGACGTCGAGACAAGCCCACGTTAGGCAGTACAGATATCCCTGAAACATAAGCGGGTCAGCCCGACAGCTAGGTGGTGTCAGTCAGGAAGACTCATCTTCCTGAGGTCAAATCCAGCCTCTGACACTGACTAGCTGGGTGATCCTGGTCAAGTCACCTCACTGTGTTTGCCTCAGTTTCTTCATCTGCTAAATGGGCCAGAGAAGGAACTGGCAAACCCCTCCTGTATCTTTGCCAGGAAAACTCCAAATGGGGTCACCCAGTGTCGGATATGACTGAAAACTGAACAAGTGGGTCAGTCAGGAGGAGGGGGTAGAGATAGGGACAGAACCTCTTACTTCACTGGTACAGGAAACTCAGAAGAGAGGCTCCCTCCACCAATGCAGGTCAGCACCTTCTCTGAAGTTGAAGAACCTCAGAGTTGTCCCAAACACTGAGAGTTCAAGTGACTTGCCCAGAGTCAGACAGCCACTAATGAGATGCACTAGCATTTACAGAGCGCTTTAAGGTTTGCAAAGCTCTTTACAGGTATGATCTCCTTTGACCCCCGCAACAGCCCTGGGAGGTAGGTGCTATAATTATCTCCATTTTACAGATGAGGAAACTGAGGCAGAGAGCAGATAAGTGACTTGCCCAGGGTCACACAGCTAGATTTGAACGTGGGCCTTCTTGGCTTGAAGCCCAGCACTCTATCTACATAGCTGCCTCGAATCCCTCTTCCAGCAAACAGAGAGCAAATACAGCAAAAATCATCGAAGACAGCTGCCACCCCTCCCCCCAAGTCTCCTCTCCAAGCTAAACATTTGCAGGATGTCTGACTGCTTCTTGAAGATGGGGGCCAGAGGTCTTCCACCTCCTAGTTCCTCTCCAGGTCAAGCTCCCAACCATGTCTCGTCAAATTCAAGGCTGAAACTTTTTTTTTTGGCGATGCCGGGGGGGAAGATGCTTCCAGTGGGCAAACTTGCCCATTGTCAGAATATTTCAGTGAGGTGGCCCTTCTCCCGGCCGAGGCTAACCCCTCTGCATGAATGTGTCCTTCACACCACCCCGTCCACCTGCTCAGCAGAATGCCTCCTCATTCACGGCCTCCCCATTATCCTCAACCTCGCCCTACCTACTTGCTCCTTCCCTACTGCCTTCATATCCCCCCAGGGCTCTCCATCCTTAAAAGAACCTTCACCAGACCCTTCCAGCCCCACCAGCTGCCATCCTCATTTCCTCTCCTTCACAAAGCTCCTTGAAAAGGCTGTCTACATCCACTGTTTTCATTTCTTCCATTCATTTCTCTCGTTCAGTCATTACAGTCACATCCCACTCTATGTGACCCTATTTGGGGTATTACCAAATCTGACCATAGAGGGCAGCTGGGTGGCGCAGTGGATAGAACTCCTGCCTTTGAGTCAGGAGGACCTGAGTTCAAATCCAGCCTCAGACACTTGACACATACTACCTGTGTGACCCTGGGCAAGCAAAAAAAGACCATGGTCTTTTCTCACTTTTCATCCTTCCTGATTTCTCTGATACATTCAATGACAATAACCACCTTCTCCTGAATTACTCTCTGGGTTTTCACGACCCTCTCTACTCTAACCCCCTCCTCTTCCCTATCTGAACACTCTTTTCAGCCTCTTTTGCCAGCTTGTCATCCATACCATATTCCCGAGGTATGGGGGATCCCCAAAGCTCTGTCCTGGGACCCTTTCTCAAGTCATCTCTATACTCTCCTTCCCTGCCTCCCCCTCTTTCTCTCTCCCCCCGTCTCTCCTCTCTCTCTCTCTCTCCATCCCTCTCTGTCTCTCTCTCTCTCCCCACCCTCATCAGCTCCCATGGATTTAATTGGCTCCCATCTCTCTACGGATGTTTCATACATCTATATATCCAATCCTAGTCTCTACCTAAAGCTTTGGTGGCCAAAAAATCACCAGTTCCCTGTTGGACTTCTCAAACCAGGGTTAAGTGACTTGCCCAGGTCACATAACTAGTTTCTTGAGGCCAGATTTTAACTCCAGGCCCGGCGCTTGATCTGCGGCTCCACCTACCCGCCCCCAGATGTCCCATAGACATCTTAACTTTAAAATGAACTCATTATCTTCTCCTGCCCCCAAACCTTCGCATTTCCCAATCTTCTAGATCCATACCTCTGGCATTACCCTGGCCTCCTCACCCTCCCTCATCCCACACATCCAATCAGCTACCAAACGTTGCCACTTTTACCCCCATAATCTCATCTCTCCACTCAAACAGCCCCACCTCATATCTAGATCCTCAGTGCCTCTCACCTGGACTATTGCAATGGCCTCCTACCTGGTCCCAGACCTGGGTCTCTCCTCTCTCCCATCTGTCCTCCACCCAGATACCAAAGCTTTTCCTAAAGCATGAATCTGAACATCTTGTTCTTCCGGTTCCCTATCGCCTCTCAGATAAAATAAAAACCCCTCCAACTTTTACCTCCCTGCACAACCTGGCACCAACCTACCTTTCCAGTCCCATGTTACTCCCCTCCCTGCACTCTGTGGTCCAGCTCCACCTGCCTTCCCTCTGGTCTTCACATACAGCACTCCATTTCTAGTCTGTGCAGTGGTCCATCCTTGGAATGCACTTAGCTCCTCACCCATGACTCAGGAAAAGCTACCTACTCTCCTTCTGACTCAGTTTCCTCATCTGTAAAATGGGGATGACAATGGCACCTACCTCAGGGCTGTCAGGACCAAATGAGATAATGTTTGTAAAGCACTTGGCATATAGTAGGTGCTTAATAAATGCCTGTTCCTCCTTCCCCTTGCATCCACATCAGAGAATCCCTCACTTCCTTCAAGGCTTAGCTTAAGCATCACCTTCTACATGATTCCTTTCCTGATTCCCCAACTGTTAGCTTTAACTACCTTGTCATTTTGCATTAATTAATTTTGACACGTGCATATCTAAAACTTAAATTCTATGAGAATAAGGAAGTTGGGGTTTTGTCTTTGCACCCTCCCTCCCCGTGTTTAGCCTAGTGCCTGGTACTCAGTAGGGATTTAATAAATGCCTGGTGAGATGCTGACTGAGCCACAGATTTGTAGTGTATGGATGACACATTGGTATTGGAAGGAGGACGTCTTGATTGCTACACTAGGGAAGGGCAGAGGGTCCTCCCTTCACCACAGCACACCACAGCCCCCCTGGGCCTGGCCGATGCACCAGACTGGTGCCGATGCTCCTCTCTCCTAGCTGTCTTGGAGGACAGACCTAAGAGGCCTCTCTGGCTTGGAAAGGACCCACCAGAGCCTGGACCGTAGCAGGGGCCTAAACTAATAAAAGACAGGTCCAGCCGCTAGCCTCCATGATTAACTACATTTGACATGTTGCCTCTTCCAAAAGAATGTCAGGTCCCCAGGGTAGACTCTGGAGTTAGGAGGACCTGGGCTCAAATCCAATCTCTGATACTGGCTATATGACCAAGTCATTCAATCTCTCAGGGGCTCCAAGTATTTAAGACTAAGTGAATAAATAGGGGTTGCCATTCTGCATTACTGGAGGGAGTTTCCACACTGGGATTTCCCCATGCATATTTCATTTTCTCTCTGGGTGGGTAGAACTGTTTCCCCAGACAACTAACCTTGTCACTTTCAAATCCCATTCAAATATCCCTTTCAAAAGTGCCATAACACCTAATAATAATAGTTTATACAGAACTTTAAGGCTTGTAAAACACTGTACAAATATCATTTCATTTTCTCCTCACAACAACCCTTGGAGGTAGGGGCTATTATGATGCCCATCTTAATGGGTAATGAAGTTGAGGCATACAAAGGTTAAGTGACCTGCCCAGGGTCACACAGCTAGCAAGTCTCTGAGGCTGGATTTGAATTCAGGTTCGCCTGACTTCATATCCACTGCACCCCCAGCTGCCTCCTTTATAACTGCGCACCAGAATCCCAAATTTGGAAAATACCAGATTCATACAAGACTGAAAACTGGAAGGCACATCAAAGTCCAGCCCCCTCATTAGACAGATGAAGACACAAAGACCCAAAGAGAAATGATTTCCCTAAGATTTCTGGTGTTCAGTTGTGTCCGACCCTTCGTGACCTCATTTGGGGTTTTCTTGGCAAAGATACTAGAGTGGTTTGCTATTTCCTTCTCTAGATTATTTTACAGAGGAGGAAACTGAGGCAAACAAGGTTAAACGACTTGCCTAGGGTCACACAGCTAGTAACTGAGCCAATCAGTGTCTGAGGCCTCATTTGAACTCAGGTCCCCTTGACTCCAGGCTCTGCACTCTATTCACTGTGCTACCTAGCTGCCCCTTGCCTAAGATACAACAAATCAGGGCTAGGTTAGGCCCAGCCACTTATCCATTAGGACCTCAAGTGGACTAGGTGAAGGGTTCATAACACTGGGCCCATGGAGAGCTTTGCTGGGGTGCATGAACTTGAATGGGAGGAAAAATCACATCTTTATTGCTACTAACTTCTAACTGAAATTTAGCAAATCCTTCAATTATTTAAAAATATTAGCTGAGATGGGTCCACAGGCTTCACCAGCCTGCCAAGGGGGTCCCGGCAAACATGACAAGGTTAAGCACCTCTGACCCTGATGATTTCTAAGGTCTTTCTAGCTCTGACACCTCCTAATGCTATTTTTCCCTTCCCCAAAATAACCCACAGTACTGTCTACAAACACGCCATGTTAAAACACATCGCTTGCATTCATTTATAACAAGTGAGGGATTTTGGGGGGAGGGGCGAAGGATACTAAAAAATTGTGATACCAAAAAAAAGAGGGAAAAAAATTCATTGGCGTATTTTTTAAACGCACAGAGGAAAGTTCAGAAGGAAACACAAACGAGCAAAGACAGCTTCGAAATTAATGCACTGAATTTACTGTAAACTTTTTTAAAAGCAATCAAGAGAACTCATAATGTGAGTTTCCTTTTCTGTTCATCTTTGTATATAGAAATGTTCCTGTCTGTCACTTCGGAGTAATAAAAAAATCTATTTTAAAATAAAATGCACTGATCATATCATAAAATTGCAATGGAGAAAGCCAGGCCAACCAGCACTCATCCCTTCATGCCAATGAACCCACACACAATTCACCCCAAGAGTCCCAGGCCCCTCCCCAGCAACCCTCAGAGAGTCGATCCAAACCTCAGCACCAGCTCCACTCTCTCAGCTGGGACCAGGGTCCCCGTGAGAGGCTCCACCAGGACCCCATCTCCAGGCTTCACTCCCAAGTTCCTCTGAACCCCCTCACTTAGGCCAACCTTCCTCCCAGGAAATCCTGCCACAGGCCACGCTGTGCAGACCTGTACCCGGAGAAGAAAACACAGGCCATTAAGCCCCACACTCCACTTTCCTCCAGAAGGTCAGGAAGTAAACTGGCAAAATTCACGAACTCTCACCTCTTGCTGTCCAGCCCCACTGGTGAGCAGCGCTGGCCGGCCAATACAGAGGTTGGCAGATTTCATCGTGTTGAGGCCGAGTTGGGAAAAGAAATTTTGGAATGCTTGTGGGACAGGGTCATCTGCTGCAAAAGAAAAGAATTTTTTTTTCCTTCAGCACTTTAATAAAAGTGACTACTCACATGGTTGGCATGAAATTACAAAAATCATCTGTTTGTACAAAAACATAAGAGCCTTCCCACATCGGTCATATTAACGCACACTGAGGTCCAATGGGGGAGGGAAGGGTACATGCATTTATCAAATCCTACGTGCCAGGCACCGTGCTAAGAGCATGGCAATTATTATTTCACCTATGATTCACCAAAACTCTGGAAGGCAAGAGCTAGCATTACCCTTCTTTTACAATTTAGGCAACTGAGGCAGACAGAGGGTAAGTGATTTGCTCACAGTTACACAGCCAGTATCTGACACTGGATTTGAACTCAGGGCTTCCTGACTCCAGGCCTAGCACGCTATCTACTACGCTACCAAGTTGCCTCTTAATGCAAAGAACACTTTCTTGTTCAGTAGTTTTGTCAGTCCCATCAAACTCTTTGTGACCCCATTTGGGGTTTTCTTGGCAAATATATTGGGGTGATTTGTCATTTCCTTTTCCAGCTTATTTAACAGATGAGGAAACTGAGGCAAACAGGGTTAAGTGACTTGCCCTGGGTCACATAGCTAGTAGGGGTCTCAGGCTGGATTTGAACTCATAAAGATGAGTTTTCCTGATTCCAAGCCCAGTGCTCTAACCACAGAGCCACTGAGCTGGCACCTGCCTGGCACATAGCAGGCCCCTAACAAATGCTTATTGACCAACTGACCTTACATCAAAGAATCTGCAGGCAAGAGAACTGGGTTTCAATCCTGACTCTAACCACTTACTAGCAATGTAAACTTGGGTAAGGCATAGTACCTCTCTGGGCCTCAGTTTCCCCAACTGTAAATCAAGGAAGGTGGATGAGAGGACCTCAAAGCTGCCTCTGGGTTCTAAATACATGAGTGAACCTTGGATCCTTGGACACCACCCTAAGTCGGTAATACTGCCTACCTGGCATCACAAACACCTTGGGATCCCACTCCTGAACCACAGGTTCAAGGCCCCTGGCCTATCCAGATAAGGAAACCCAGGAGGCTGGGGTCTCCCACCTCGAGGTCCTCAGAACAAGAGACTGGAAAAAGCAAACCACCGTGTAGCACCTATTCTGTGGGTTCACTGGGAGGAAAAGTATGTGCCAACCCATATTAACAAGGGCCTCCCCTTCCTATGGGTATCCCCAGCGCTGGAGGCTACAGAGCTGGCCTCAGGGCCTGGGAGACCTGAGTTCAAGTTCCACCTAGGACCCATCCAGGCTGTGGGACCTGGGGAAAGTCTCTAGGCAACGCTCTAAGGCCGTGAGCTGCAGAGAAGGTGCTGATAGGACGTTTCTTCATCAAGGGTTCCCTCTATGGATGAAATCACAGGTACAGCGTCCAGCCCCAACGTGACACACAGTTAAGAGTCCTCCTTAATGTTTTTCTCTCTTTTCATTCACTCACATATCAGTTTACGGGCATGGGTCGGACAGGGCCCTTCTAAGTGCCACCCGCATTTGGCAGAAAAGGAAACTGAGGCCCACGGAGGGGCGGGGCTGGGAAAGGGCTGAGCCAGCAGCAGATGCCAGCTTCTCTGGCTGCAGACGGGGTGGCCGCGCGCCCCCCACCCCGGGCTCCCCCTCCCAAGCTTTGCAGGTTCTCCCAGCAGCATGCACGTGCTCGCAGCCCCCGCCCCCACCCCCTCCGGCCAATACCTCTTTCCACCAAATCCACCACGACCAGGCAGCCGGCCCCGGGGTCGGGGCCAGGGCCGGGCGTGCCCGCGGGCGAGGGCCCGGGAGAGGCGGCGGGGGAGCCGCTGCCGGCGTCCTGACTCCGCCGCGCTCTGCTTTTCTTGGAGGACATGCCGGCAGACAAGGCTCGGCACCGGGGCAGGAGGAGCCCGGGCCGCCCGCACAACGTGAGCGCAGAGAAAAACTTCCTGGGCAGAGGTTGCCGCGACTCCGCCCCCAACCCGCCCCGCCCCGCCGAAATCCTCGGAGCCCGGAGCCTACCCGAGCCTTACAAGCACGCTCCTGAGGCAGGGACTGTGGCCGCGCTGCGTCTTCCCCGGCCGGCGTCAGGAGCTAGCCTGCACCCTACATCATTATAGGGACGTAATCAGGCCTCCTGGGATTGTACCGACGTCCTGGGGGCAGAGGGTGGGGAGTAGGAAGGTTAGCTCGGGGCCCAGTAATGCCGTGGTCATGTTACAAAGGAGGAAACGAAGGCCAGGATTGCGAGCCAGGCCTCTTCCTTCCCTGCTGGAGTCTCCAAAGGGCACTGGGGTGCGGCCTGCTCTCGGAGCCCCTGGGTCTTTGAGCAGGTCCGGGTGAGGCTGGGGCTGGGGCTGGCACTGGCGCCCGGGCGGCGCTGATGTTCGGAGACCTACGGCCCGCCCCGGCCCCGCCCCCTCCGGTGCACCGGGAAGGGTTCCGGGGCTGCAGGCGGGATGTGGCCGGGTCTGTTACCGTGGAGCAGGCGGCCGCTGCTACAGTTGCAGCTTCTGCGGGGCCTGTTACAGGGGAGGCGGGGGCCGCTGCTACAGTTGCAGTTGCTACAGTTGCAGGAGGCCGCCCGCGCGCTGTCCAGCAGCCCCAGCCCCGGCCCCGGCGGCCTGCGAGGCGAGGTCGACCGCTTCGGGGGCGTTACAGTGCGCTTGGGCCAGCTCCAGCCTGCGGACAGCGTGGACCCGGCCACCTTCCGGACTTGGCTCCAGGGCAAGTGCGCCGCCCCCTCCCCAACCGGCCCCCCATGTGCAGAGACTGGGTCCTGTCCGGGCTCAGCCTGGGTTAGCACTCCTGGCCTCATTCTCCCCATCTGGACAACGGGCATTTATTGGCCTTCGTCTCTACCACACAAAATGCAGTCGGGCTAACCCGGCGGGGCCTTTTAGGGGGCATCAAACGAGATGTCCAGAGTGCTCCTCGCTTTGCAATCCTGAAAGCACTAAGGAGAACTTGGCAAGGATTGTCAGGATGCTTACCCTAACCCAAGTCTCACCCGGAAGTTGCTGAGCCAGTCTTTGAACTCTGATCTTCTGAGTTTTTGCACGGAAGCTTTAAAGCCGGTGGGATGGCCCACGTCACCACGGTCCTGCTTGGTGTACCTCAGGTGCAACTGAAGAGAGCCTGTTGTTCAGCCTTCCCGATTGAGCTTTAAGCACCCGTGAACCTGGTTATTGGGGGGCACCTAGGTGGTGCAGCGAACAGAACGCTGACCCAGGAAGACCAGGTTCAAATTCTACCTCACACACTAGCTGGGGGACCATGAGAAAGTCACCATAAAAAAAAACCTCTGTGCCTCAGTTTCCTCATTTGTAAAATGCTTCCTGGAGTGGTCAACAGGCCTTTGTTAAGCAATTACTAAGTGTTCAGGACTAGGAATACGTTAAAAAAAAAAAAGCAGACAGTTCGGGCCCTCCAAGACCTTACATTCTAATGTGGGAAGACCACATATAAACGAGAGCTGAAAAGAGGAAAGTGGGTAAAGAAGATGGTACCAGGCAGGGGGTAGAGTACAGAAAATACAGGAGAGTCAGGAGGGCAGCCTAGAGAGAGGTATGAAGGCATGGGTGGCCTGGGCTCTTTTAAATGGAGGTCTGGAAGGAACCAGCCAATCAGAGGGAGAAGCTGAAGGGGCAGTGGGGACTCAAGTGGGGTGTGAAGTTCTGGACTGGAGTAACCAAAGAGGGGCATTTCTGAGACTTTGTGGGGAAAGTCCAGGAGTCAGGAGTGCACCCTGAAGGGATAGTTGTGAGACTCAACCAAATAACAAATGTAAATTGCTTTGCAAACACTGCTTGGGCGGGGGAACCCTTGGCTGGGCTGGGAAGCAGCCCCAGGCCAGACAGCCAATTGTAGGGGGTCCCAAGGTCCCCTTCGTTCATCCTTCCCAGAGGATTTTGGTATTGCTTCAAAGCTTTATCTGAAACGTTTTATTTCTCTTGGTTACTTTCCCAGTAGGAATCAAAACTGGACCCTAGGTTTCTGAGGCAAGTAATTTCTTCTGCCTGTGCAGCTCAGAACCTTCTCTTCAGTTTAAAATCTTAGAGTGTTCCCTAGATTACTGAGAGCTTAACAGTGACTGGCCCAGGATCACACAGCCAGTTTGTGTCAAAGGTGGGGATACACCCAGGTCTTCCTGCCTCCAAAGCTCCAATTTCTCCTCTCCCCTCCCCTTCTCCTTTCTTCCCTTTATCCCTCTTCCCTACCTCACACCACCCTCTCCCATTACAAATTCTAAATTAACCAGAGACCTGTGTTGTTTTTATCATAAGGAAAGCACAGGCTCAGAGCTGGAGGGAAGCTAGGGAGACATCCATCCCTCTTTTTGGGCAGATCAACAGAGTGTGACCTGGGGGGAGGGGTTTGTCCAAGGTCACATGGATATTAACAGAAGCAGAATTCGAACCCAGATCTTCTGTCTCCAAATCCTTATCTACACTAAACGCCACACAACTTGCTAATACTTTATATGTAGTCATAAATGCACTCTACCCCTTCAGCCCTTTTTTATATCTGCATTTCCCAGGTAGCAGAAGGGGCTGGTGCATCTCCACTAACTAGGAGACCTTAGGTTGAGCATTCTTAACAAGTTTGCCCCACCTACTAATATCATAGTCTAATACCATAAAATACTAATTAATAATACTTATAATTAATCATCTTCCTGACTTCAAATCTGGCCTTAGATATTTAGTAGCTCTGTGATGCTGGGCAAGTCACTTAACCCCATTTGCCTCAGTTTCCTCATCTGTAAAATGAGCTGGAGAAGGAAAGGGCAAACCATTCCACTTTGGCCAAGAAAAGCCTAGATGGGGTCACGAAGAGTCGTAACTCAACAACAGCAACATGGGATTATATTGGTCTATAATATAGTATATCACATGTCATATACAATATTACATGATGTAATTCAATATATAATTGTGTATAATATGTGATAAAACATCATATTTCATTATATTAAACTGTTCCAATGTATTATATTAAAAATAATGATTATATTAATTTATAATTCTATTAATAACATAATAATATATTAGATATGTGTTATGTATGTCATTTCTAACTTGGAGAAAGATATGTTCAGACAAGCACAGTCTTCCATGCCTTCCAACATGCCCTCAAAAGATTTCTGATAATATAGGAAACAGAAGGAAGAATGTCACAGTACATAACAATGCAGCTCTGGGTTGACATTCCAGAAATGGAGCAACCTTGTAAGGGCCCATTCCTCCAAGACCCCATCTCTTGGGGAATCAAAGAGATCCCTCCCAGAGATCTCTATCTCAGATTGGATTAAATAGGAGGGTGCCTCCTATGGACTTGTGGAGGAGCTATTTCCCTAGGGGCAGACCCTGGTGTAATCCCTTCCTGGAGAAATTGAAAAGATTACCTTTTAATCTATTCACTTAATGAAAGGTCTGCTTGTCCTGTCACCCACCTTTCCAAGGGCTTGCTTTTCCTTGGAACCTAGAACTAGGACTTAAGAGAAAAGTGTTTGTTAGTATTTCTAGAGAAACTAAAAAAAGAGGGTTTTTAATATGCTTCCACACTTTTGTTGTGTGGACAGGGCATGTAGAAGATAACCAAGAAATTCATTATGCCCTAGCCTCAAGGATCCTAGCAAGAAAAGCTAAAAGGGACCTTAGAGATCATGGTGATAGTCAGTAGTCTATAAACATTTATTAGGCACCTACTCTATGCCAGGCACTGTGCAAAGCTACAGATACAAAAAGAAGCACGATCCCTGCCCTCAAGGAGCTTACAATCTCGTGGGGAGACAAGACACAAAAGAAAGTTGAAAGTGTGGGGCGATGGAGGGAGGGAGGGGAGTGGTGGGGAAATCCAGGAAGTGCAAGATGAGCACAGCTTGGTGGGAAGTGAGATGCCTTTCTAGACCCCTTTCTTGAGATGGAGATGAACTTTATGGCTCCACCTCAGACTTTACAGATGAGAAGACTGAGGGCCAACAGGGGGAAGGGACTTACCAGGGTCCCTGAGGAAGTAAGGAGCTGTCACAAATCTTGTTTTTGTTGTTCTGACTCTTCATGACCCTTTCAGGGTTTTCTTGGCAAAGATACTGGTGTGGTTTGCTATTTCCAGCTCATTTTTACAGATAAGGAAACTGAGTCAGCAAACAGGGTGAAATGACTTGCCCAGGGTCACACAGCCAGTAAGTGTCTGAAGCCAAATTTGAACTCAGGTTTTCCTGATTCCAGACCCAGCACTCTATCCACTGTACCATCTAGCTGCCCGGGTCTTCCTATAAATATTACTTAAAATTGTCTTAGAGCCAAGTCCTCCTTGCCTCACAGATGATGCAAAAATAACAAAATTTACAGGCAGCTAGGTGGCACAGGGGATAAAGCACGGGCCCTAGAGTCAGGAGGACCTGAGTTCAAATCCAGCCTCAGACACATAACAATTGCTAGCCCTGTGACTCTGGGTAAGTCACTTAACCCCGGTTGCCTTGCCCCCCCCAAAAAAAGAGAGAAAGAGAGAGAGAGATGCATTCTGGGAGGGGAAAGGGGGAAAGGAGGCTTTGGGCGATGTGAAAAAAAAAGATAATAAAAACAATTTTTTTAAAAATGCTTTTGTTTCATCCTTCTCAATTGCAGCCTCAATCCAGCAATGGCGAGCAGAGGGCAGAATAGCCGTCTGGCTGCACGTCCCCATCTTCCACAGCCAGTTTATAAGCCCAGCGGCTTCCCTGGGCCTTCGCTTTCACCATGCAGAGGCCGATGCATCTCTGATGACCCTGTGGCTTGGGGAAGGGCCCAGCCGCTTGCCAGGCTATGCCACCCATCAAGTAGGAGTAGCAGGTCAGTGCCCAAGCCAGCGGTCTCCCCAAATTCACATCTTGCAGAATCCAGTAACCTGGAAATCCACCCGATTTCTTGCATCTGGGAGCTAAGATTACCCAGGCAACAGCCTCCATTCAGGGAACAGTTCTCAGAATGCAGAAGACCTTAACAGAGATTTCCTCTGCATTAGAGAAGCAGTGTGCTGTGTGCAAACACCAGTGGGTATGAGGTCCGAAGGCCTGGGTCCAAATCCTGACAGGACAACGGAAAGAATGCTGGGCTTGGAAGCAAAGGACTGGCCTTCACATCCTGACTTTGCCACTTCAGTCAATCAGTAAGCATTTATTAAGCGCCTGCTGTGTTATAGACACTGGGAATCCAAAAAGACGCAAAAGATAGGCCCTGTCCTCAAGGAGCTCACAATCTAATGGGGGACACACAAGCAGAGATAAATATTATATTAATATATTATTATAAGGCTATACTGGGCAGCTAGGTGGCACCACAGTGGATAGAGTGTCAATCAGTAAGATTCATCTAAATGCATTCAAGTCTAGCCTCGGACACTTACTAGCTGTGTGACCCTGGGCAAGTCATTTAACCGTTTTTGCCTCAGTTTCCTCATCTGTAAAATGAGCTGCAGAAAGAAAGGGCAAACCATTCTCATATCTTTGCCAAGGAAACCTCAGATGGGGTTGCGAAGAGTCGGACATAATTCAACAATAACAATATATGTTATAATAGAATATAATAATAAAATAACATATTATAAAATATTATATTGTATAATGTATATCACTATCTAATTATATATTGTCATATATATTACATAATAATAATATTATTATGTCATAATTATATATGTTTGCTTGATATCTCCCGCATTAGTGTGGGCTCCTTGGGTGTGTGTGTGTGTGTGTGTACAAGGAAGATATACATGGGATAAATAGGAAATAATTAACAGAGAGAAGGTGCTACAAAAGAAGGCACTTAGAATCTGTGTGACCTTTGGCAAGTTTCTCAACCTCTTTGGGCCTCACCTCATCATCTGTAAAATGAGGGGTTGGACAAGATGTCCTGTGAGGTCCTTGCTGGCCCTAAGTCTGTGATCCTGCCTCTGTGACCTTGGACAAGTCAATTAACCTTTAGAGACCTCCGTTTCTTTCATCTAGAGAGGGAAAGGGTTGGCCTGAAGGACTCAGAAGTCCCTTCCAGCTCTAAATCTGTGGTCCTGTGATCACTGTGGCCTCCAATGTCACAGACCTGAGGCAGCTAGGCAGTACAGTGGATAAGACAACTAGATCTGGATTCAGGAAGACCTGAGTTCAAATTCAGCTGAGTGACCCTGCCCAAACTATCTGCCTCAGTTCTCTCAACTGCAAAATGGGGATAGTAACAGCACCTGCCTCCCAGGGTTATTGGGAGGATCAAATGAGATAATATTTGTAAAGGGCTCAGCACAGTGCCTGGCATACACAGTAGGCACTTAATAAATGCTTACTAATTTCCTGAGGTAGCCCATTGTACTTGGGAGAGCATCGATTGTTAGGAAATCTTTTCTTATTGTGAGACAAAACTGAGGCCAATAAAAATGAATCTAATCCCCCTTCTACATGCCTCTTTCAGATGTTTAAAGACATTCTCCCACCCCCATTCCATCCGCTTATCAAGTCTCTTTTCCACGTAAAACATCTCTAGCTCCTCCAGCCAGTCCTCATATGGCATGAAATTCCATTAACATCCTGTTTGGCTGCAAATCTCTTGCTAACCTGCCCTCCTCCTCCTGAACTGTCCAGTCTTCTTCTGCCTTCTACCCTCTCCAATGTACTAGGTGACCCATGAAACTGGCCTCTGCCTGGCCATCAAACAAGACACTGTCATCTCTCGAGGCTGGGCCTGGAATGCTCTCGGTCCTCATCTCTTCTTTCCTGACATAACAAAAGTCTTTTCCCCATAGACTCAGGTCAGATCTAAAAAAAGGGGGAGGGGGCAGGGATGGGACAAGAGAAGAATGCCATGAGCATCCTTCTGTTTTCTGAGTTACCAGGAGCATTGTTCGTTTCCTGTGCCAGCCAGCAGAGGGCAGCATGGAGTCAAGGGACATGCTTGAATACGCATCCCATAAGAAACCTGCCTCCTTCAAATACCAGGCATTAAATTGGGTATGGGAGTACTTCTCTGTGCCAGACATGGGATTCCCTGGGCTTACAGTTCATCCATTCAAAGAAGAGGGACAGAAAGCTTTCATTTTTTAAATTTTATTTTATTTTTGATTTATGGAATAAAACAAGAATTTCTATATAACATGGTGCACTAAAAAAAGATGATTGTACATGAAACTGCAAATCTTTTATACACAACTTGCTATTCATTTCAAATATACAACAATATTATCATGTAAATTTATTTTTTTCTTCCCTAACCCTTCCGTAGAGATGACTACCATTAGATACAAGTAGGTACATATTTATGTATATATGTGTGTGTGTGTGTGTGTGTGTGTGTGTGTGTGTGTGTGTGTGTGTGAGGTGTATATGTATGTATGTATGTATGTGTGTGTGTATATTTGTCTGTGTATGTATGTATATTTATATGTATATATATGTAAAATAATTCTATATATACTTCTGTTTACCAATTCTTTCTCTGGATGTAGATAGCATCTTTCTTCATATGTCTTTTGTAGTTAATTTGGGTATTTATATAATAAACAGGGAGCTTTTAAAATTGCACAGAAGGCAAAGAAAACCAATTCACCCTCTCTTTACAAGTGATTTTAGACCAAGCTTTTTCAATAAATTTGTATTCTATTATTGCATCAAATTGGGATTTTTAGGCATGCCCTAATTAAAGCACATCATAACAAAGGAGGTTCACCACCTATTTCAGTCCCCCAGATCTCCAAGACCTTCTAATTTATGAAGAAATCATGAGCAGTATCAGCAGAGGGGGAATTGGATCATAGATTTAGAGCTAAAAGGGACCTTAGAAGGTGAGCTAGTCCAATCTCATAATTTTACAGTTGAGGAAACTGAGGCCAATAGGGAAGGGAAGTGAGTTGCCCAAGATGACCCAGGTAATAGGTACCTGAGGCAGGATTTGAACCCAGGTAGTCTGACTTGAAATAGACTGTTTTTGCCATTTACTCTGTATAAGACATTTGCCTTCTCAGTGATCTAAGCAATTCTAAAAATGGCAGCTTCAGAGAAGGTGCTGTCCTACATGGGTAGGATAATTTCTTCATCCACAAGCTCCCTCTCTCTGTTAATCACAGATAGCATTTATTCCTGTTACCCAATTACACTCAGAAATGAGGAGCAGCTAGGTGACACAGTGCATAGAATCAGGAAGACACATCTTCATGAGTTCAAATCCAGCCTCAGACACTTATTAGCTGTGTGACCCTGAAGGTGCAGGAATGACTTCCAATCGATCCCTATTGCTATTAGAAGCCTTATTAAGACCGGACTTTCCCTCAGAGAAGGAAACTTTGATTTTCTTTTTCCTTTCCCTTCTTTGATTGTGGCAGGCCTTTGGAAGCACCCAGACAAGTGGTAACCTATGAGAATTTTGTAATGTGATGTCTGTTTGCCTAATGCCTATAACCATGTATTTGGGGGAAGGAAGAAACCAGGTATTAATATGTTAATGAAATACAAAAACATATCCGTATCCTGTTATCCCTTTACAAAGTAAGAAATTCTCCCTGATGAAATTAGAAAGGAACCTGTCAATGAGCAAGGTCAAAGATTGACCATTGCCCCAATAGCCCTTACAAAACAAACATGTCACCCCTGAGCACCAGGCAAAGAATTTGAGACTTGAACAGTTATGGAGTTCAAGACAAGGAGAAGCTTCGAGGAGTGTGACCTCTGGAAGCAGAGAAGAGAGCCAACCATCAGTTCAAAAGAAGACTGGCCCTAGTGGGTAGTCGAGCTGTAAAGAGCAGGCTCAGGGAGGCTGGTGGAATGACCCTTCCAGCAGAGATGCTTCATCTAGGGTGGAGCAGCATGAGGACACTGAGAGCAAAAGAGACATCAGCTTGCTATAGCCACATATAAATTACTTGATCACATGTGTTCCCAGCATGTGTGCTTCATAGTCAACATACAGCTAGGTCACAATTAGTATGAATGATGAATCCTTTAAAGTAGTCTCATTATTTGAATTCACCCTGCATATTTCCCCATTGGTCTGGAGCCAATTACCATATTTTACATAATTGTAACTTTGAAAAGTGCAAATTCAAATATATGATCACTTTCCAGGTTTCATTATTCACGCTAATTGGATCCTAGTTGTAATCTAAGTTGTTGCCCACTCTTGTCTCTAATGCTTTGTGTTCTTGTGGGCAAGTATGTTTCAGATTTGGAAGGGAAAAGGGCAGGGAAAGAAAATGTCTCATAGCTATTGTTCTAATTATGCCATCTTAGTAAATGTTTTTGCTTTGAGCTAATTGTATCTTCTGGCTGCCTATTGAAGAGAAGCTCACCAGTGGGGGCTCATGAGCTATAGGTTTAAAAATGTGAAACCCTAGAGTATCCTTTGCAACATATGAGAGTAGTCATTCTTCTGGGGACAAACCTAGGAGTGTGGACTTGGGAGGTAGCCCAGAAGGAATGCTACATGTATACAGTTTGTCAAGGTAGTAGCAGAATTCTATTTGTGTTCTTTTTTCCCCCTTCAGTGTATTTTTAAAGTGTCTTATTGGTGCTTTTCAAAAATGTGTTATCAAGGGGCAACTAGGTGATGCAGTGGATAGAGCTCTAGCCTTGGAGTTAGGAAGACCTGAGTTCAAATCTGGCCTGAGACACTTAACACTTACTAGCTGTGTGACCTTGGGCAAGTCACTTAACCCTGATTGCCTCACCAAAAAAAAAATGCCTTATCACTAACTCAGCTTCCTACTATCCCCAAACTCTGAGTAGAAGACCTCCCTTTTAACAAATTATGAGTTTTAAAGGATAGCTAATAATTCATTGGGCAGCTACATGGCACTGCAGTGGAAAGAGTACCAGACCTGGCATCTGGAAGACTAATCTCCCTGAGTTCAAATTTGACCTCAAACACTTACTAGCTTATGACCCTGGGCAAGTCACTTAACCCTGCTTGCCTCAGTTTCCACATCTGTAAAATGAGCTAGAGAAGAAAATGGCAAACCACTCTAGTATCTTTGACAAGAAAATCCCAAATGGTGTAATGAAGAGTTGGACTGGACTGAAAAGCAACTGAACAACAATAAATAATTCATATGGGTGTAGACTGAAGAGGACAGTCCCAGCCTAAGCCTTTACCTACCCTGACTGCCCCCTTCCCTTGTCAGTCCATTATTCATGCCCTAAGTTAAAGATAAACTAGAAGAGAAGGATATGTCACCAGAGAACTGATTTGAATCCTGATTCTTACTACCTGTGTGACCTTGAACAAGCGATGTCATTCTCTGGGCCTCCGTTTTTTTATCTGTAAGAAGAAGGGCTAGGATTAGATGACTTTTGAGATTCCTTCCAGATCTGGATCTGTGGTCCTGTAACTATGTCTAGCCTGGGTGAATTCAATGTATCCAAGTCCTTAAGGATTTCTCTGTTTCCTATGTGAGGATGTGGGTGGTGTGAGTGGAATGAGGCTACCAGTTATCTCATGGACATTAGCCAGCTTCTCCCATCTCCACCTAGATGGGATGGACACAATTTCAGTAATTATTGGATCAGTCCCAATAAGCCCACTGCTGTTGCCTTATTATGTAATGTTAAGTACCATTGGAAAGGACCTTACTGAGTGGGGTTAGGAAACCCTATGATCCAACCCTCACAGAACCATCCCTTCTTGTCAGGATGACCTTCATTTTCCCAGGCTTAAAACAATGAGGCCATCTGTGACTCGTTCATTTCCCATGCTTCCTGAATATTATCAGTTATTGACTTTTTCACCCTATCAATTTTTTCTTCATTTCTCCATCCCTTCTTTTCCATTTGACGCCATTCAAATTTCTTGTTCCCCTTTACCAGGAGTATTGTAATAACCCTCCTCTGATTGGGAATATTGCAATAACTCCTCCTCTGGTCCCTCTTTCCTTCACCCTCTCTTATATACTGCTATCAGATTCAGCATCATCTCTGCTGCTTTCCTTTCACAATGGTACTCTGCTGCTCAAAACCCTTTAATGATTCATCATAACCTACAGGAGATAGTCAAAATTTCTTAGCATGGTATTTGAGCATCTCCACAATCCAACAGTAGATTAGCACAATGGATAGTGCCCTGGTCCTAAATCAGGAGGATATGAGGTCAAATTCAAGCTCAGATACTTACTAGCTGTGTGATCCTAGGCAAGTCACTTTACCCTGTTTGCCTTAGTTTCCTCATCTGTAAAATGAGCTAGAGAAGGAAATGGCAAACCACTCCAGTGTCTTTGCTAAGAAGCCCCCAAATGGGGTCACAGAGAGTCGGACATGACTGAAATGAATCAACAACAATGTCCAGGTTTCTCCACAGAAGCTTTTTCTTGCCCGACCACACTTGCCAAAAGTGGCATCCCTCTCTTGAACGTTAGCACTTCAAAGCACAGGCAAGGACACACTTCATAAGCCACACACTAAAATATATCTCTTTACACCTCATATTGTTTCTGTTGGAACCTTAAAGCAGACCAGTCAATCCTCAGACTAATGAAGGTACTCGTTGTTCAAGAGTGAGCCCCAGTTGAGTAATTTACTCTATTTTTATGCACCAGATCATAGAATTAACATAATTATTCTGCCTCCACTATCTTTGTTGACATCAACAATCTCTCTCAGAATCTCAGCTTGGTTACTTCATTTATGAAAGTGTAATTTCATAATTATAATAATGATGCTATGACAACTTCCACATGGCATCCTTCCCTCCTCACCACGTTAAATTGCAGGGCCTTTAGCAAGGTCTATTTCCCAACATACTTACCCTTCCTACAAAGAGATCAGCATAGCCTCATGCGGATTAAACGTATTCTTGGTGGGGTTTATCATTGCATTTCATTTACATACTTTGAAACCTCACTTTGTACCTTGGCTGTAGTGCTGCAAAAAAAAGAGAAAAAGGTGAAGATCTGAGATTTCACTGATGGGAGCTCTCATGTGAGGAAATGTCATCCCATTCTAAAGTGCAGGTCAGCACCTTTTCTGCAACTGATAGTCTGAGGTTAAATGAGTTGCCCAGCCAGGTTGTATTGGAGTCTTCCTGGCTCCAAGGACAGCCCTCTATCCATTATGTAGTACTGCCCTTGTCCAAATCCCTGCCTTTCTACTACCTGTATTAGCTTGAGAAAGACAATTCCCCTCTCCTAGCCTCAGTTTCCTCATCTGTAAAATGAGAGGGATTGACTAGCCCTTTGTGTGTCTTTCCTTCCTCCCTGCCCCCAGCACCATAGTGCCCAGCATGGTCCCTTGTGTGTACAATGGGTGCTCAGTAAAGGCTTATTAGTAGGTTGATGCCACCTCTATCTAACAAACCTGGTGGATTCCAGAGAATCCAGGCCTTTAATTTCTCTGCTCAGTTCCCTGGCTGGTGATACATTATGAAATCTGCCCAGATGCCCTCCAGTTCAGTATAGCAGTCATGGAAGAACCCGCAGCCAAGGAATGTATCCAACCAGTGCATGCTGATGACCAATCAGCAAACAGCCTGAATTGACACTGAATTGAATTGTGGTTCTGGAGAAGACTTTTGAGAGTCTCTTAGACAGCAAGAAGATAAAATCAAGTGGTGCTTAAAAGAAATTAATTCAGGCTATTCACTAGAAGGACAAATACTGAAGCTGAAGCTTAAATACTTTGGCCACATAATGAGAAGATAGGACTCAGTAGAAAAGACCTTGATGTTGGGAAAGACTGAAGGCAAAAGACAGAGGGTGAGGTGGATAGATAGCATCATGGAAACAATGAATGCACCTGGACAGACTTTGAGAGATAGTGGAGAATAGAAAGGCCCAGGGACATGCTGTGCTCCATGAGGTCACCAAGAGGCAGTGTGTCCCCTCTTCTGTAGTCTATTACTGGGGTGTCCAAGGACCTGACCTTTCTGTATAAATACAGGCTTTATGAAGTCAACTTTAACCCTAATTCCAAACTCTTCAATTTTACCAGTGAGAGCAGCTAAGGCTTCTGCCTCAGAGAATGTAACACCCAGCTCAGGAACACTTTTAAATGTTTTTTCTTTAAAGCTTTTAAAAGATTGAGTGCTTAAAACTGCACGAAGACTTTTGGAACATTTGGGATCATAGAACTGTAAAGTAAGAGCTTAAAAGGGCAGCAGAGATTATCTGGCCCAGGAGTTCCTAATCTGTCTTTTCTCTTGGACCCTGCTGGCAATCTGGCAAAACCTACACACCTAAGAATGTTTTTAAAGTTGTGGCATATGAATGGAATGGAATACTACTGTGCTCTAAGAAATGATGAGCAGGCAGATTTCAGAAAAACCTGCAAAGATTTATATGAACTGATGCAGAGTGAAGTGAGCAGAACCAGGAGAACATTGTACACAGTAACAGCCACAATGTGCAATGACTGACCCTGATAGATTTAGCTCTTCTCAGAAATGTGAGAATCTAAGACAACTTCAAAAGACTCATGATGGGAAATGCTCTCCACAGCCAGAGAAACAACTTTGCAGTCTGAATGCAGATGGAAGCATACCATTTGCTCTCTTTTTCTTTTGTTTTGTTTTGTTTCTTCATTCTTGTGGTTCCTCCCATTAGTTCTAATTCTTCTTTACATCATGACATTTAATATAAATGTATAAGTAGAGCCTATATCAGATTGCACGCCATCTTGGGAAGGGGGAAGGAGAGGGAAGGGAAGAAAATTTAAAACTCAAAATCTTATGGAAATGAATGTTGAAAACTAAAAATGAATAAATAAATGATTTTTAAAATAATAATGTTTTTAAAAACTGATAGAAATACTAAATTTCAATTATAGATTGGTGAAAATAAAGCTGTAAAATTTTTTCCCATCTAAGTTCATAGATTCCAAAGCCATTGGCTTTGGCTAGAAGATGGTGACTTGTCCCTAGAAAGCATCTTAGCACCATGGTTGAGATAGCAGTATCATTCCAATTATGGCCGCCATATACTATTAGGTCTTTAACTTTCAAGTCAGGACCACCAGGGGGCGCTCACATTTTGATTTCATGGTACCTGATTTTTCCCCAGGTCTTAATACCTGCAATAATGAACTATAAATTTGATCCTTTAACAAATATACTGTATTACTGAATTTTAAGGGTATGCCTCCATTTTAGTATTTTGTTGGCATCATTTCCTCCAGGATACGACATTGGTGCAAAGCCAAATAGGATAGAAAGTATGTTTTCTGATAGCACACAGTCTGATTATTGATTGCTTGATGATTTTTAAAAATTACTTTAATAGTACAAACCAGGTTGTTTTTCTTTAAAAGAAGGCTGTTTGTACCTAGTCCAGCACTGGCCTTGGAATCAGGAGAGAACTGGGTTCAAATCCTGGCTCCAGCACCAAGCTTGGTCATTGTAATTACATCACATTCAGTTGTTCTCTCTTCCTTCTATTTACAATGTTAGTGGTTATTTTTTCCATGGTTCTGATGACTTCATAAATAGTGTACCAGTCCATGTGAACTTTTCTGGCCCTCCTTGAATTCTTCATAGTCATTGTTTCTGAAACGGCAGTAATGTTCCGTTATATTTGTATGCCACAACTTGATTGACGGGCATCGACTTTCTTTCCAGGTCTGTGCTGTCACAAAAAGTGCTCCTACTGACATTTTGGTGTAAAGGAGGCCTTGTTATTTTGTTGTTAATCTCCTTGGAGAACATACCCAACAGCGAGATGTCTGGGTCAAAGAGTTTGGACATTTTAGTCATAGTCTTAGCATAATTCCAAAGAGGGAGTCCATTACTAAACATTCCAATGCTGTAAAAGTGTGTTCATTATTCTTATGGTTAAGCATAACTAATGTGTCTATGGCTCTTTAAAGTTTGCAAAGCATCTATTTTATCTCATCTGAGCATCCTGACAGCCCTGTGAAGTACATACTTCAGGAATTCTTATCCCTGTGATACAGATGAGGAAACTGAGGTTCAGAGAGGTTATCTGACTTGTCCGTGGTTCTACAGCTAGTAAGTGTCAGAGTCAGGATTTGAAATCCAGTCTTTATGATTCCAAGATTTTTTTGACCCACCTTCCCAGCCAAAAGTGATCTCCTGTCTTATAAAATTTTCTAGAGTTGTTACAGTCTGAGAGGTTTTGACCCCTCAAAGACTTGAGTACACGAGGGGGTCGTCTGGAATGAATTCACAGACTCAGGCAAGTTGGCAAAAAGTTTATTGTTACGCTTTTTAGTAGGCAAGGATTCTTAAAGAACCTGTGACCTTAGAGGGGTACAGTTAAAGTTTATATGGGATAAAATATAATAAAACATGTGCCAAATATGCTAACTAGGTGATTCAGGGTGAGATTAGGGAGTGGTTAAGGAGTGGTCAGTTCTTAAAGGAACATGCACTTCTAGTACCTACTGTGCTGGCATTTTCCCAGAGTTCACTAGGAAAAGCCCACAAGGGGGACCACATGGAGGTCTGGTTTTAGGCCTGCTATGTAACTAAGTCAACCAGAGTTCAGGGTAACTGAGAGTTGTCCAATCTGCCACCAGTCAATGTCTTGTTTGACAAGATAGATGTAGGAAGTATCCATATGTCTTAAGTCTAGAATACAGTTAATGAGGAGCCCAGGATGTAGATAATGAGGTAGGGCGGTAGTATAGATAGTCCAGTGGGTAAGAAAATCTTTATGACCCAGTACAAAGCCAGTTCAAACAATAATTCCTTCAGGTGCTACTTGTTACTACACCAAGGAGAGAGATAAGGGGCTCGCTGGGGACCACTCATGAGTAACTGCTAGGCACAGGGTCCTTGGGCTGGGAGAAACTGTCAGGGACAGTGTTTCTGAGGCTAGGGAGAAATTGGGGTCCAAGCACAAGCACCCAAGCACCCCATCAGAGCCTCTTCCATGTACTTGACCCAATTCTGTTTTGTATTATCATGGCCATTAGAGCAAAATGGAAGCTTGGAAATTGTCCAACATTCTCCCCTCATTTCCACTGGGGAACCCTTGGGCCCAGAGAGCTTAGCAGACTTTCCCAAGCCCACACAGGTAGTAAGAGATATTTGAACCCAGTTTTTTGTCTCCAAATCCAGTGTTCTTTTCACTAGAGCTCACCATTAATTCAACAAGCCTCTGAAGTGCTGATTACATGCGCTGCGCCTGCTGCCCCTGGGAAGGATGCAAGGTTAGAGAAAGTTCTGCTTCTCTATGAGGCTACCGAGGAGGGCCAGAGCTCACTCTGCGTAGAAGGGGTTGGTGCTGGAGGCAGTAAGGCCTTCCTCTGGGGGGACCTTTAAGCAGCAGCAGAAGGATCACTTGTCAGGTATACAACAATGGGGATTCCTTTCTGGGGCTGTTGGATAAGATGGCTGCTGAGGTCCTTTCTGGTCTATCTTTCATCTCCGTGCCTTTGTACTAGCTGTCCCCCATGCTTGGAATGCTCTCACCTCCTTCCCTTAGAATCTCTGGCTTAATCAAGACTCAGCTCAGATCCCACCCTCTGCAGGAAGGCCTTCCAGCTCCTGAGGGTGCTAGTATCTTCCATCTACTCTGTGTATTATCTTGCAGGTAGCTACATATTTAGCTGGTATTTCTCCCCCTCCTCATTAGAACATAAGCCCTTTGAAGGCAGAGTACCTTTGAGTGTCCCCAGCTTCTAGGACAGTGCTTGACACATAATGGGTGCTTAATAAGTACTTACTGATTGATCTGATGAATTCCAACTATCCGATTCTGCAATATTCCACACACAAAGTAACTACCATATAGACTCATATATGTTAAGCACCTTATGAAATACAAAAAATGCTCCATGAAGTCAGGGGCACACAGGGACATTCATTTCTTCTCTTAGACCACAGGCTGCTCCAAGATGGAGCTCTATCTTAATTACATTTTCTTCTTCCCCCAGTACCATTTATTTAGTTAATCGATATGTATGAAGTGCCTACTATATGCCAGGAACTGTGCTAAACATAAGATTCCCAGAGTTGTTTAATAAGGGCCTGAGGGTGATTTAAGTGGTGGCAGGTGCCCTACGTGATTTGGGGGACCTTGCCAGCAAGCAGCAGGAGCAGAATCTGTTTTAGACGGGCTGGGTTACGAGAACTACAACAACAGTGAGAATAATGACAGGAACTAGCACTTACCTAATACTCCCAAGTCTGCAAAGCACTTTACATAGTTAACCCCATGAAGTGGGTACTATTATTGTCCCCATTTTACAGATGAAAACAACTGAGGTTGTGAGTTAAGTGATTTGCTCTGGGTTAGGTAGCTAGTAAAAGGCAGGATTTAAAGCCGGATCATTCTGACTCCAATTTCAGCACTCTATCCACTGAGGTTGTCCTCAGGATTTGATTGGTTCAAAGGATTAGAGGCAAAAAAAAAAAAGCCACATCATTGGGAAATATATTATATCCTAAAGTATAGTAGAATTCTCATTGCCTTGCCAAATGTCCTTCTGACCCAACATTTTCATTCTGGCAAATGCAGTGAACAGTGTCTGTTTTTAGTCAAGGGCATTTTCATCTTACCGTGAGTACATTTACTTTTATTAAATTTTATAGTCCATGATGTTGTGGGCCAGACCTGACTGGTGCCAATTCCAGAATACAATGAGTCAGTCAGACCGTTAACAAGTATTTGTTAAGCATCTACTTTGTGCCAGGCACTGTTCTAAGCACTGGGATACAAAAAAATAACAAAAGACTGTCCCTGCCCTCAAGGAGTTCATAGTCTAATGGGAGAGACAACATGTAAACAGCCACGTGTTCTCTTATTGAGTTGTTCAGTTTTCTTGGCAGAGGTGCTGGACTGGTTTGCCATTTCCTTCTCCAGCACATTTTACAGATGAGGAAACTGAGACAAACAGGGTGAAGTGACTTGCCCAGGGTCACACACCTAGTAAGTGTCTGAGGCTGGATTTGAACTTAGGAAGATGAATCTTCCTGACCAGACCAGGAACTCCATCCACTGCGCCACCTAGTGGCTCAAACAACCAGGTACAAACAAGATATAGAGAGGATGAATTGGACATAATTAACAGAAGGCATGCACCCTCATTAAGGGGGATCAGGAAAGGCTTTTTACAGAAGGTAGGGTTTTAGCTGGGACTTGAGGAAGGCAGGAGATGGAGATGAAGAAAGAGAGAATTCCAGGTCTACAGAATAACCAGTGAAAATACAAGATTCAAGAAGGACTCAGCATTGATTCAGGTGGGCAGAAGTCGCTTCGTTGCCTTTGCATTGGCTGTGCTGGTTCATATCTCAAAAGCATTTGTCAAGTTTTAAGGAACATGGGGCAGCGAGGTGGGGCAATGGATAGAGCACCGGCCCTGGATTCAGGAGGACCTGAGTTCAAATTTGGCCTCATACACATAACACTCACCAGGTGTGTGACTCTGGGCAATTCACTTATCCCCCTAATTGCCTCACACACACACACACACAAAAGTTTGAAGGAACAGGTCTTTGCCTCTCCAGCACTCACTTTTGTACTTAGGTCACCAGGAAGCTATGTCACTGGTTAATCCCCTGGACCAATAAATCTCAAGTATGCCTTCAATACCTTTTATGGAAAAACTAGTCTAGCTTTCATGGGGAAGATGCTGCTCCTATTACAATGGGTGTTTTTCATTGTGTGCTAATTCTGAGCCTGATTCATTGGTTTGGTTTGAGATGAACCTGGTCCAGAACAACCCCTCAGGCACTCTATGGGATACTCTAGGGGATATAGTGATGGATAAAATGTTTTCTCTGCTCTTTGGAAGCTTTCAACCTGCTGTGGGGAAGGCATGCTCAGAGGTTACCAAGATATAAGGGACATATGAAGTACCAGAAGAGAAGTACAAGTGTAATGCTAGAGGAGCTCAGAGAATGTAAAGACAGATGGAGATAGCCAGATGGAAGAAAGGAAAGAAGGAAGGGAAGAAGAGAGAGGAGGAAGGAAGGAAGGGAGGGAGGAAGAGAGAGGGGGCTAGGAAGAAAGGAAGGAGGAAAGACAAAGGAAAGAAGGAAGGAAGATCGAAGTGATCTTATGAGGCTGCTCAGAGAAGGTGGGCTTTGAGCTAGATCTTGAAGAGTGATTAGGAGTTGGCTAGGGCAGAGAGCTGGAGGAGCCCAAATTTAATTTTCTTCATCTATGCTTTCCTCCTAACAGGTGCTGTATTTGATGAAGATACTGGAAAAGTACTGGTTGTACAAGATCGAAATAAAGTAAGTGATGTCTTTGTTATAAATGAACTATATATGTTCAGATTATTCTAGGGGAACAAGAAAATAAGCCTTCTCCATTTATGTTGTCTCAGATATCACCGTCCACAAATCATAGGATGCTAATAAAGAGACATTTTAAAAAGTCAACAATTAATTAAATGCTTATTATGGGTAAAGCTGTGTCCTGAGTTCTGAAAGGAAAAATTAGGAGAGGGATAAAAAGGAAAAAAGTCCTTCCTTCAAGGAGTTTACCTTCCAATGGGGGAAATAAACAGGTCCATATGTAGCCCACACATGGTATTGATCTCCCAACTGTCCCCAGGTTCTATCCCAGGACTAGGGCTTCCTGTGTCATCCCAGCTGCATCTGCCTTGGCATGTCACGGTAGTATTCCCAAAGTGATAGCCTTATGGCTACTATTCAACTCTATCAAAGTTCTTAGAGTAACTCACCCCTGTAGCTCCTGAGCCCTAACTACTATGCTTCCCATATACACAAAATCAGTCGTGATTACACCATTGACTCTTAAATATGAAACATTTGTGAAATGTTAAGACAAAAGCAGGAATAACAATTAAGCAATAGAAGAAAAGAGGAGGAATAATAGAACTATAATAATCAATGAATAAACTTGGGTCATATTCTCCCAAGAATTCACAGTGTTCCAGAGAAGAAATGGGTACACAAACAAATCTAGTAGGGAGGAACATGAATAGGGAAATTTGTGCCCAGGGAGGACAATTCATGACTTTAGATGGCAGGACTTTATATCCTAGATCTCTCTAGAAAACAATCTGCACTAAACTTCACTGACTAGGGCTAGGCTAAACCACTCCACTGCTTTCTGCTCCCCTTGTAGTCCTCATGTCTCTCCTGCTGAGAATAGCTTCTTCTCTGCTGCTCTCAGGCTGCTGAAGCAATGACAAATTCTTTAAACACATTGCCACCCTTGTCAGGGTGCTGAGAAAGTGTTGTGCTCTTTCAAAATTTTTTGAGAGTTTCTCCTTCTCAAGTTATAGCAGCCATGTGGCCTTTCCTCAGCTAGCTCTTCAAATAGTAAAGGATTCTGCTTTGTCCAGTCAGCTCTCTGCAAAGTCATATCTCTTCTCACAGCAAAATAGATGCAAAATCTGTCTTTCCCCATTTCTCGCTCTCACCAGAGAAGACAGTGTAAGATGATAAAAATTCCTGAGAGGTTTCACCTCTTTCAGGCTATAAATGATGGTAGAAAGAATAAGTTCAGATAGCTCTGGAGAAATAGCAGTGTGATTCAGCTCTCTTCCAATGAGCCAGTAAGCTCTCAGGAAAGCAATGCCACTAATTTACATGAAATAATTGTGTGGGTTTGAAAAGGAATAACTTAGATAATTGGGTTGTTTGCTGCTACAATTCAGCTGTCAATTGTTGTAATGACATAGTTATGTATATTACATTTAAAAGGGAAGACAGTTACTGATACTGACTTTTAGACAAGAGATCCAAGTTTTCCTTCTCAAGAATAGGGATAAGTAGACAGAATAATTATTTTTATTTTTATGGTTTGTTTTTATAAGTGTTGCCGGTTCTGGGATGGCATCCCACATGTAGCCTACATGGGTCTGACTGGGGCTGTGCATGATCTGTAATAGTTGACTCCAGGACTGAAGAAGACTGACTTTAACTCTCATGTAGTGGAGAAGACATCCTGAAGAGAATTAGTGAGTGACTTTGACTGTTATCATTAGGGACCTCAGTGGTGGGACTGTGGTACAAATGACAACCCCAACAACCCTCCTCCCAGTCTTCCTGTAACTGGTTCATTTTCTCATGCGTATCCTGAGTTCTAAGACAATCAAGAAGAATATTTAATACTTAATGCATAGAAATGCATAGAAATACATGATGCATAGAAATGCATAATCTTTTTTTTATTAATTAGCTCCTATCCCCTCTCCAGTTTGTAAATAAGCCAAAGAAACTTTGTTTTCCTAAAGCTTTCACTCCTTTTTCTTTCTCAAACCCTTTGGTGTCACAAGCTTATATAATATCAATGTTGTTTGAATATATTTTGGTTCTATTTTGTACACATTTGGAAAATAATCTGCAGAATCTAGCTGTGTTTGCAAGGACTTCATAGTTTCCAAGAATTAAAAAAAAAAAAAGAATTCCACATTGATCAATTTAATTCCTTTTCTTTATCCCTCTTTCACCACCACCACCTCCCCGCCTTCTCTCTCACCTTTTTTCCAAGCTGTTTTACTGTTTGCAGGAAATACAATATTAACTTGTTTTTCTCTTAAGTATTTGAGTTTAAAACTCCTGTCTCTAAAAATACGCTTGGGGTCACTAATAAAGAAAAATTTTTCTATCTTAAAAAAAAAACAACAACAACAAAATAGTGTGACAAAAAATACAAAGACATTTAAATATTTCAACATTGTCTGAGTAGTGAGAAAGATAATAGCCCAAGGCATCTCTAACCATCAACTATAAACAGATACCAACTTTTATACAAACACTTGAACCATGGTCTTCTTACTCAGCTCTCCGGGGATGGTAGTCAAAGTTACTCAGATATTCTCTTCAGGATAGCTTCATCATATAAGACAGTTAAACTCAGTTCTCTTCAGAAAGAGGGGCTGCCTGGCTCCTATCACTGTCTATCACTTGAGAAGGAGAAACTCCTCGGAGCCTTCAAGAAGATCTGAGGAACTTGGCAGTTCTCCAATGTAAGAGAACTTTATGGTTAGATTATCACTGAAAGAGCATAACATTTTCTCAGGACCCTGACAAGGATGGCTATGTGCTAAAAGAATTAATTCAGCAACCTGAGAATTAGAGAGAAGCAGTTAATCTCAGCAGGTGAAATTTGAGAACCATGAGTTATCTGTAGGATAATGTAGACATTTAAACTCTTAGCAAAGGTCCCTCGGGCCTTTCTGTCTGTGTCTCACATAGTGTCTCCGAGCCATGACACAATTTACTCCAGGTGACCTATAACCTGTCTCTCCCCAAGATTCTATTTCCTCATAAAAGATACAGTAATAGTGTCCATTGTCTCTATAGGAGAGGCTCTCAAAGCTGGTGTTATATAAAAATACAATTAATGGCCAAATACAGGTTCTAAGATAAGAATTTTTTGAATGGATATATAGGCTTCACTGAAAAAATAGCTAAACAGCATTTACCAATTAGATTGCCTATTTACCGGGGAAATTTTTAGCGTGTGTTTTGATTTTATTTTGACTGAAGTTCTCCTGTGGCGCTCCGCAGGATGCACATTGCTCTGGTTTCTTATAGGCTGTGCCAACACCACAGAAGTTGCGGCCAGTCTCACGAGGCTGGGCAGGCTTCAGGGACAAGCCTGGTGGTAGGTGATGTGTCTTTATTTGAGGATCAGCCTAGCCAAATACAAACAAAGCTAAGCACCAAAAGGCTGGCCACAAGAAGATGGTTGTTTTAGGCTCAGCCACCATCTATTGAACTCTGCCTTGGTTGAAGGAGGGCTCAGATGGAAGAAACCACAGGTTTTTGAATTTCCAAAATACTGTCAATGGACAGTTTTTTCATTGTTGGGACATTTCCCAACATCATCCCTTGTTTTTCAAAGCCTTCCCGACTTCCCAATAATAAATACAACATCATCACCACCACCTATTATGGTGGAAAGGCAGGATTATTTTCAAGCCACAGAGGAGAGATTTAGGACATATTCCAATATAGTTTAGTAAAACTCCAGGGCCATGAGCCTATTTATCTGGCATCTTGGCAGTTCCACTGACAAAAACAAGGATGTTGGAAGGGGGAAGATGATTTGGTTTGGGATGTGCTAAGTTTGACAACAGAGTGAGACATCCATATAGAAAAATCTAAACATTTGCTCCCATGTGTATGGTCATTGTATGGTCTTGGAGATGTTTCATCTGTATCAAGGTTCACATATTTGTAATATTTTGTAATTTGTAATAATTTGTAACATTAAGAATGAAGACTAGGCCTGGATTTCTTTGATATAGGAAACTCCCAAAGGAGGAAGCTCTTTCTATCAAGGCAGGTCTGTACCTTCTCTACCACTTACAATCTCAGAGACCTGCCTAAGGCACGGAGCCCTCCCTAATCCTCATGCTTTCCCTCTGAGACTGCTCCTAGTTTATCGTCTGTGTGTCTTGTGTGCACACAAGTCCCAACTAAAATCTCATCTCCTACAGGAAGCCTTTCCCAACCCTTCTTAATTCCGGTGATTCTCCTCTCTTAATTATTTCCCATGTATCCTGTAGGTAGCTCATTTGTACGTATTTGTTGGCTTATTGTCTCCCCCACTAGACTGTGAGCTCCTTGAGGGCAGGGACTGTCTTTTGCCTCTTTTTGCATCCCTGGTGCTTGGCATAGTATCTGGCATGTAGTAGGTGCTTAATAAATTTGTGCCCAATCTGTGGTAGAAGAGCCTTCTAAGCTCATGTTGATCTGATCAGCCACAGTCAGAAACACTACCTTGACCCCAACCTGGTGATGTCATTTTGGGCTTTTTTGAAAACAAAGGCCAACAACCGGTAGACAATAAATGCTGATTAATAATGGATAATTGACAATTGATAATTGACTGACTGATTTTCCCAAGGTTAGGCAGCCAGTAAGATTCAGAAGCAAGGACAGAGCTCAAGTCCTCCCAGATTCCAGACTAGCCACTACATTCCCCAGACTTTGTTATGCTCCTACATTAACATTTTTTGGATTCAGTTAGTCAGAAAAGATCTATTGAGCAACTATTATATACAAAGCACTGTGCTTGGCATTGGGGTTAATACAAAATTTCAGGAAGATGCAGTTCCATACTGTAGGTCAAAACACAAGAGAAAGGACTTGGAGCTAGCTGAAGCACAAAGAACACCTACTTGCTAAGTGAAATACTGGGCTAATTTGCATGTCCCTGGAGAGCTAAGGTAACCAAAAAAAAATTTGCTCATCCCAAACTAAATATCAGACTGGCCTGAGGCAGCAATTGCTGGAGAATGCAAAGTAGCCAGAAAGGACAGACCTGACCTGAGGGCTTGTATTGGTTTCATACCCGGTGGTCTGCTCCCCTTGGGGAAGTGCCTGTGTGGCAGCTATAACTCAGGAGTCAACACTCAGTCTTCAGCCTGCAAAAAATGGAACAGAAATCATTAGCTAGGAATTAAAACCAAGGATAAGTGAGATAGAAAGAATGACTTGTTCTCAATGTCTTCAGACCTCCTGGTCTGGATGTGTTAACACCATAGATTACTGAGAGAGCTTGTAGTTGTAATGCTAAATGCTGTCAGTAATCTATGAGCAGTATCAATAGTGGGTAAATATCCCAATTTTAAAAAAAGGAAAGAAAAGAAGGCGAACTCTAGTGAACTTGACACTTATTCCTGAAAAATTCTGACATGAGTTATTAAAGGTTTGTGTCATGCCCAGGTGCCCATAACCAGGCAACCCACAAAGTCCACAAAGGATGGGGAGGGGTAGGAGGGGGATGAGAGTGATCAAGCTGGGGTTCATTAAGAATAACTCATGGTAGACTAACCTCATTTCCTTTCCTGATAAATTTCCTAAACTGGTAGTTGAGGAAAATATAAGCATAATATACCCAGGCTTCACCAAGACATTTGACAAAGTATCTTTTGATCACCTTTTAGACAAGATGGTGAAACTAGACTAGCTCTTAGTATATGGAGGAGGGATGACATCAGTTGAAAGCTATCAAAAGGAACTATAAGGAATGGATCAGTGTCAGCTTGGAGGAATTCCTTGAAAGTCCCTCAAGTCAACAAGCATTTATGAAGCCACAGGAATATGCCACTTACCACCAATGTGGCCTTGAGCAAGCCATTTAACTTCTCTGGTCCTCAGTTTCCTCACCTCTAAAATGGAGTGGCTGGACTAACGGACACCTAAGGTCTCTTCCATTTTGAAGTCTACAATCCTATGCGTTTCAACTCTTTATCAGGAAAAACTTCCTAATTATGTCTGTATAGACATGAATTAGGGGGCCTAGAGATGTAATGAATTCCCTGGCCCTGCAGGTCTCCTGGTAGCAGGGATGATGATGATGATGATGATGATGATGATGATGATGATGATGATGAAGAAGATGGTGATGATGGTGATGACAATGAAGACAATGATGGTGATGAGGATGAGGATGATGACTGTGATGAAGAAGAAGAAGAAGAAGAAGAAGAAGAAGAAGATGATGATGATGATGATGATGATAGTATCTATATAATGCTTCACGATTTGCAAGATGACCACTTGTTGGTGGTGCTACAGAGGGGATCCTACTTCAGATGGGGATTAGACTTTCAAGTATTTTGGGACACCACAGTCTAAACAAATAGGAGATGGGTGACTCAGTGGCTAGAACACCAGGCTTGGAGTCAGTAAGATCTGAGTTCAAATCCAGCCTCAGATACTTGGTAGGTATGTAACCCTGGGCAAGTCACTTAACCCTGTTTGCCTCAGTTTCCTCATCTGTAAGATAAACTGTAGAAGGCAATGGCAAATCACTCCAGTATCTTTGCCAAGAAAACTCCATGGACAGTATTGGTGTGCTACCATCCACAGAGTCACAAAGAGTCAAACACAATTAAACAACTGAACAACAACAAGTCTAAACCATCCGGCAAAATTCAGACCCAGGGATAGGAATGAGATTTCAGTAATACATACTAACCAGTGTGTCTCTCAGATGAATCTAGAATTTCCTGGAAGTGAAAAAGGCATTTGGAACAGAGAACTGCTCTGACATCACATTAGGAAATGAAGGAAATTCAAACACCTGAAGGATTTTGTTGTCTGGAACACTTCAACACATGTGTGTGTTTGCATGTGTGTGTGTGTGTCTTTCATTAGAAAAATATTAACTCAATCAGTTTTGAACATTTGAAACCTCAGTATTCATTGTTAGAAATTCCATGTACCCAGTGACTGGGGTTAACTTTTTAAAGGACCTTTTAGAAGGCCTGAGTTTATCAACTGACAAATTTTTTTTTTATAATTTTATGATAATTTACTACAATTTCTCTTTTCCATACAAATAATTACAATTATTACCATTTTACTTTGACATAAACAATTTTCATCCTACCATTTCAATTTTTTTTCTTACATTTTGTTTGTTTGTTTTTCCTCATTGTATCATTATACATAGCTTGGTCCTTTGAGATAGCTTTCAATTCTGGTACTAGTTGTTAGCAAACAAGTGTTCTTAACCCTTTTTGTGACATGGAACCCTTCAGCAATCTGGTGAATACTATAGACTCTTTCTCAGAATAATGTTTTTAAGTACATAAAATAAAGTACAGAGAATTACAAAGAGAACCTTATGTTGAAGTACTCACATATATATGTATGTATATACAAATATATGTGTGTATACATATGTACTTATATATAAATGTATATGTGTATATATAAACTATATCCACATATATTTTTGTATGCTCAGTGTTCCAAAAGTCATAGTGTGAATTAAACTATTTAACTTTTAGATTAAACTATACATGCATATTAAACTATACACAGATAAGCCATACATACATATGCATTAAAATATATACATGTATTTACAAACACATTTGTTATACACATGTGTAAATATACACATGTGTTGGTTTTTTATTTTTGTTTTTCAGTTGTGTCTAATTCTTCGTGACCCCATTTGGAGTTTTCTTGGCAAAGATACTGGAGTGATTTGCCATTTCCTTCTTCAGCTCCTTTTACAGATGAGAAAACTGAGGCAAACAAGGTTAAATCTGTTGCCCACGGTCACATAGCTAGAAAATGTCTGAGGGCATATTTGAACTCAAGTTTTCCTGACTCCAGGCCCAATACTCTATCCACTGCACCACCTAGCTGCTCCTGCCCCATGTGTGCTTTAAGTATCTATATATTATACATAATTTATAAATTGTAAATGCAGGCATATATGTGTGTTTACATATTATATGTCTATATTTATATATTTTTACATATACATGTATATTTATATGTGTGTTTTTACATGCATACCTAATTACATTTACTTACCCTGGGCTCCATGAACTTGAGAGTTGGGGGTTAAGAACCCTAATTTAATAGTTAAGGATGCATATAGTTTCCTTCCCAGTATCTAACTTATTTCCAATAGATCCATTCATTTATTTAGTCCACCAAGGTATTCTAGTGTAGTAGCTACCTCGTTGTATGGTTAAAAGAATACAATTCTGGCCTTTTTTATATGCAATTCTGTGCTTTGTGTCTGTATACGTGGTCGCCAAAATCCAGATTGCTGCCAGACACACTGGCTTTGCCCTGACTGCCTTGACTAGCCAAGGCCCAAAATAAATGTTCATTTTAGACATTAGGTACCCAAGGATGACTCCCAGTTCCCTCCAAACACCAATCGGAGCCTTAACTCAGCACTTCAGAGATACAATGGCATGAACCCCAGAACTATTTCCCAAGTACTGGGTATGGGAGGGGCAATCCCAGCCCTCTAGGGACAGCCATGCCAAGCCTCACCAAGGAAGGTCTATGCAGTTATCACCCTTGATTTCACTCTAGCTTGAGCAAGCAGAGCAAAGATTTTGATCTCCAGTTCCAATTCTCCCATCTGAAGTTACTTAATGTAGAATGTTGGCTAGATGGACCGGTCAAAACTGAAAGGGTTCAGCCAGTGTCAAGACTGGCTGTGCTTTGAGCTATGACTGTTTGTGTGTCTGTTTGTCTGTGTGTGTTAAACCCACGTAGAATGTATATGTGGTCACATTTTTTAAAAGCCAACAAATTAGTTAATAATCTTTTCTTTCCTAATTCCTTTTGATTAATTTGGAAAGAATATCTGTATGTAGATAATGTGTGTGTGTGTATTACATACATACATATGCATATACACAAATATATACAAACATATCTGTATATTTATGTGAATGCATGTATATTCACACTGTACATATACTATATAAATGCTAGGTCACATTATTTATATTATTTATAAGCTTTAATATCTAAAACTACACTAAGACTTGGCCATGGGTATATAGATACATACCTATATACATACATATATATATATATATATATATATACAGAGAGAGAGAGAGAGACATACATGCACGTTTATATCCTCACAGTATCTTAAAATTCATAGCACAGATTAAACTATTAAAATTTATAAGATATCATATATGTGTGTATATATATATGTATATATATGTGTATATATATGAGCCAGCAATTCTATTGTGCTTTACAAATGTTGGAGGAATTATAGAGATTTGTGGTTTCATATTCAGTCCTTTTCTGTTCCTCTTTGTATGGTTCACATGTATTGATGTTTATCAGGTTCATAACAATAAAAGACATTTATAAAAGTAGTCTCATGGAGCACTTTTTGCAAAATGACAAATTAAGGTTTTTTTTTTTTCATATGCATTTGCGTGTCTGTCTCATGATATAAAATATCTATACCAAATTCCTTGTTAAGGTAAGACAGGGAGTTAGTCTGCTTAGCTATGGGTATTTTGTTCTGTTTTAAGGAAGAATATAGACCTTTGAGGTTTAAAAATAGCCACTCTGCCTGGGAAATGACTTTGTCAAATGCCATTTCACTGAGGAGTTTAGCAGAGACAGGCCACCTTGTTGCCACAACTGCATCGTTCCATTTGAGCCAGACTCCCAGGGTAGATCAGCCAGCCAAGAATTTATGTCATTACACCTTTAGCAAAACATGGACATTCACATAAAATAAACCTGTGTCCAAATCATGTCGTGAAAGAGTGACTCAAGTCAGAAGGAAACTTCCTGCTGTCCAGGACAGTCCCATCTCACTAGACCAAGATGGGTCAGTGATGAGCTGGGTTTTTAGGCTCATAAAAGAATCAAAGATTTACAGGTGGAAAGAAGCCTAGAGCCACTTCACAGGTGAGGAAACTGAGGACCAAGGAAGGGAGTGACTCAGCCCAGGTCCCACAGGGAGTCCATGGCAAAGCTGCGATTTGGACCCAGGTGGCCTCTCTTTAAATCTAGGGGGACCTCTGTTGTCTTACAAGATATATTAAAACAGCTGAGGCCATTGAGCCTGAGTCACAGTTGTAGACATGACAGATCTCTAGGGCTAAGGTTCACTCGGCATTGCTAGCCCTTGAAAGGAACCTGCAAAACTGATGTAACATTACTTTTTGTGAATGGTCACAGTAGCCAAAGGGTTCTGTTCAGCACATTTCCTGGCCCTGCTCCCTAATTCATTAACCATTCTCTAATCTAAACTTGGAAAGCCTTGGTAGAATGGATAGAAAGCTAGATTCAAAGTCTGGAAAATATGGGTTCAAGCCCAACCTCTGACACTATAGAATTTCAAGTGTGAAGTGATTTGAAGCCATCCACTCCCATCTTCTGGTATTCCAGATCTTCTGTCTCCATTAACTCTTGGCCAAAGTCTTCAGCTGCCAATGCCAAGCCTGGTTTCAGCTTCCAGGGAAATAGAATTATCTGGAGGACTTAGGGGAGAGGAGGAGATACAGTAAAGATCATGGACCACCCCTTGATCCTTTCCAAGAATCCCTAACATGACTAAGGTTGATTTACTTTCTTCAGGGAATGTTACCCTAAAATCACAGGATCTGGGTTCAAATCCCAAGGATCTCTGATTCTCTCTGTGTGACTTTGGTCAAATCCCTTAACCTCTGTGGACCTCAGTTTCCTCATTTGTAAAATGAGGGATTGGACACGATGGCCTTTGAGGCCCCCTCTCGCTTTAGATCTTAGATTTTGGGGTTCTGTGACAGTTATGCAGTGAATACGTTTACCTGTGGCAGAAAGCTAGAATCCTTAATCCCTATCTTGGATTTTGCTGATAGGTGTGGGGCAATGAGATATAGATGACCAATAAACACTGGCCTCAAGTGCTGTCTTTTCCTGAGAACTAAGCGAACTTCACTTTCACTACCATTATTTATCCACTGCCATCCACTGATTCCTGTCTTCCTTCCATCATCTCACTTCTATCCTCCACAGGGACCCAATGGTATCAAACTCAAATGGGGGGGAGGGGGAACAGAGATATTAAACCTTAGTAAGGATCTGCATATTGACTTAGAAAACCACAGATTAACATCATCTATGCTCCATTGTATTTTTATTTGTTTTGTCAAATTTTCCCAATTATATTTTAATCTGATTCTGGCAACACTGATTGACACTTCAGCCTTAGCTCATTCACCATTATTTGCTACTATGAGAATACTGCCTTTAAGATTTTTCCACTTCTCCTTCAATGTTGTTTTCAGAAATTATATTTCAGAGGAAAGATTGGGCTCTTTAACTGAGGCAGACTGCTAGTGACCAATTGATTGATTAATTGCCCCATGTTCAAGCCCGGAGGTGTTTGACTCCAAAATAGTCAGACATCTAGCCCTTACTAAGCACCTACTATGTGCCAGGCACTGTGTTAAGTGCAATTCAAATCTAGTTATAAGACCAAAGTTAAATTAAGCAGTAATTGATTAAGATTAGTAAGAGATACCAAATTTTACTTCAACTAGAGAATTAAGATTTTTTTTAGCATGCTTTTTAAAAAAATAGACTTTAATCCTAGTATGCTGTAATATTTAAGTTCATGTAGGCATGTTAGACCTCTAGATGGCCCAGTAGATATGGAGCCAGGGAGATCTGAGTTCAAATCCAGCCTCAGGCACTTACTAGCTGTGTAACCTTGGGCAAGTTATTTCACCTCTCTATGTCTCAGTTTCTTCGACTATAAGATGGACATAATAATAGTACTTACTTCTCAGATACTGTGAGGATCAAATGAAATAGTTATTATAAAGCTCTTAGTACACTGCCTGGCATGTAGTAGTAATGTAAATGCTAGCCATTATTATTCATATATTTTAATAGTTATAGTAAGAAAGCATGCTAATAACTCCTCTGTTAACCAGGCCTATGATTTTATTTATTAAAACCACGAGACCAAGACACTTGTGTGGTGATAATATGGTGCCCAAATACAGAATCAATTTTGAGAGGTACATAGACATCTTAAAAGAGATAACAGTAAACATCACAACTGTTTTCCAGCCCAAAGCAATTCTTCCTATTTCATTCTGCGCTGGGAAGAGGGCCCATGCAGTTGCCTAAATATATTTTGCTTGAATCAAATTCAGTCTTTTTTTCTACCCACTGTAAGATTTTCTTTTTTCCCAAAAAATGCCTGTCTCCAAATGCAACGTGTCCTAAGATAGACTGAAAGAAGATTGCAATCTACCTACAATCAAAGAGGCATGAAAATTTAAAAACTTTTTTTTATCAAGGGAATTGATTTTCCTGCCTCTTCATAAAATTTCTCTTTTGGAAAATGGTTTGTGGTGAGACTCTCAGAAAAGGGGATTCTGTGGAAACCAGGCTCCCTTTCTCAGTGAAACCAGAAACCCAGTGCTTTCTTATAGAGTCTATGTACTTCTGATATTAATATTAAAAAACCAGATCTTAGAACTTTCTCTGGGGGTAGCAAAAGGTTCTGAAACCAGGTTGTGACTCTTCGAATTATAATCTCAGAGACCGCACCATTTTCTCCCCATACTGGGTGAGACACATCTTGAGTTCAGGGTTGGGGAAGGACTTCTGTAGCACTGAGAGTATTTGAATTGTACTCTGTGTGTGTGCATGTGTGTGTGTGTGTGTGTGTGTGTGTGTGTGACAGAGAGAGAGAGAGAGAGAGGTATTCTTTATGGCAGCTGAGATTGGAACAGCAGGCAGAATTGGGGGAATGTGGCAGCCACAGTACAGTGGCAATCAGGGATAGAGGGAGAGAAATCTCTGAAGGCTGAGCAGCCTTCAGGGGCCAGGTTTCTGTTCTCTAGAACAAAGACCTCTGGGGTGTATGGTTGGAATGTACTACACTGCTTGAATGAGGTCACTCCTTGGGATCCACAAAAGTACAATAAAGGTTTAATTTCCTTCTTTTCCCTGGTGCCTCTTGAAGAAAGGCATTTTCCACGTGATTAACTGTTTCCTTAAGCTGTTCTTATTTCCTGATTTTTGTCACCTATAAATAGTGACCCAAATAAACAAATAGTGATCATAAGTGACTGTGACTCCCATCTTTTAATTAATTGCAGGCAAGGGAGAGTGCAAGGGAAGATGCCAATGACAAGCTCAGTATGCACAGAATTAAACAGGTCAGAGATTTAAACTTCTGTCTGGAATGTTAGGATTTTCAGTCTCTAGCTGGGACTGGACCAGTTGAGATGATACTTTATGGTTTTGATTTTATTGAGAATTCTTACAAGCTTCTAAATAGCAAAGATAGATAAACATATGACTTAAGACCATGCACTCATAGACTAATGCAATTAATGATGAACCAGATTCAGGTGGTATGGACTGCTAAGCATCTCAGAGAGGTTTCTTGTCTCTGGAGCAGAGGCAGGATAAAGGCATTGACCAAGGAAAGATTATACTTCTAGAGTTATACGTTGGTTTGCATTTCTCTAATCAATAGTAATTTAGAACATTTTTCTCATATGACTATAAATCACTTTAGTTTCTTCCTCTGAAAACTGACTTTTCATATCTTTTGACCATTTATCAATTGGGGAATGACTTGTATTCTTATAAATTTGACTCAGTTCTCTGTATATTTTAGAAATGAGGCCTTTATCAGAGACACTGGTATAAAAATTCTTTCCCAGTTTTCCACTTCCCTCCTAATCTTGGATGCATTGGCTTTGTTTTTGCAAAAACTTTTCAATTTAGTGTAATCAAAATTATCCATTTCGCACTTCATAATGTTCTTTCTCTCTTATTTGATTATAAATTCTTCCCTTCTCCATAGATATGAAAGGTAAACTATTCCTTGCTCACCTGCTTTGCTTATAGTATCAGTCCTTCTATCTGAATCCTGTACCCATTTTAACTTTATCTTGTTGGTCTATGCCCAGTTTCTGCCATATTGTTTTCCAGTTTTCCTAGCAACTTTTGTTATCCCAGAAGCTGGAGTCTTTGGATTTATCGAACAGTAGATTAGTATTGCATACCTAACCTATTCCACTGATCTACCACTCTATTTCTTAGCCAGTACCAAGTAGTTTTGATGATTGCTGCTTTATAATACAATTTAAGATCTGGTACAGCTAGGCCACCTTCCCTTGCATTTCTTTTCATTAGTTTAGGGTGGCACATGGAAGAGAAAGATGAGGTCTGGAAAATCTGCCTTGCCCACATTTCTAAATTGGGGTGGGGGTAGGGTAGAGAAAAGAGCAAATGATCCTTTAGCTTTCCACTTTTCACCCTAAACCTCCAAACCTTGCCAGATACTGACACCTGCTGGTGGTACAAATAATTATTTTTGCACATTTCCCTAGTCCCAGCCAAAGATTGCAAAGGCTGCTTTCTGCTCCCAGGTAGTCAGCAAATTGTAGAGAAGGGAAACAAATCAAGTCAACAAGCATTTATTAAGCACCTACTGTGTATCAGGCACCATGTTAAGCACTGGGGATACAAAGAAAGAAGAAAAAACAGTCGTTACTCTCAGGGATCCCATAGTCTAATGAGACCACATACAGATAACTATGTACAAACAAGTTTTATACAAGATAAATTGGAGATAATCTCAAAGGGAAGACATTAGAGTTAAGAGGGGTCCAGAAAGGTTTCTTGCAGAAGGCAGAATCTTAGCTGAGACTTAAAGAAATTCAGGGAAGCCAGGAGGCAGAGGTGAAGAGGGAGCTGAAATGTAGGGAGTCAGGAGATGGGTTGTCTTATACGAGGAATATTGAGGAAGTCAGTGTCACTGGATCACAGAGTACATAGAAGGGGGTAAGATAGAAGAAGTCTCAAAAGGTAGGAAGGGCTTTAAGAAGCCAAACGGAGGGTTTAACATGTCATCCTGGAGTTAGTAAGGAGCCGCTGGTGTTTATTGAATGGAGAAAATGAAGGGAAGCCAAAATGGTCAGACCTGTGATTTAGAAAGATCAATTTGATGGCTGAAATCCGACTTGTTACCAAGGCCTGTTGATTGTGCCTCCTAGCGCCTCTCCTGTTCTCTCCCATCTCCACCTCTTGGCTGCCTTAGATTCCTTCAAGTCCCAACTAAAATCCCATCTTCTGTAGGGATCCCTTCCCAATTCCCCTTAATTCTAGTGCTTCCCTTCAGTTGATTTCCAGTTTATCATGCCTATAGCTTGTTTGTACATAGCGGTTTGCATGTCATCTCCACATTAGACTGTAAGCTTCTTGAAAGCAAGAACTGTCTTTACCTTTCTTTAAAAAAAACAAACCATGGTTTCACAGTGCCTGTAATGTCAATCAATCAACAATCAATCCATAAATATTTATTACGTGCCTACTATGTGTCAGGAACTTCAGTGCTAAGCACTGAAGATACAAAAAGAGGCAAAAGAGAGTCCCTGCCCTCAAGGAGCTTGCAGTCTAATGAGGAGACAACATGCAAACAAATGTATACAAAGCAAGCTATGTACAGGACAAAGAGGAAATAATTAACAGAGGAAAGGTACTGGAATTAAGAAGGGTTGGGGAAGGCTTCCTGTATTAGGTGGATTTTAATTGAGAGCTAAAGGAAGCCAGGGAGGTCAGTAGTCAGAGTAAAGGAGAGAGAGCATTCCAGGCATGAGGGACGGCCAGAGAAAATGGCAGGAGCCAAAAGATGGGGTGTCTCATTGGTGGAACAGCCAAGAGGCTGGGGTCACTGGATTGAAGAGTAAGGTGTAAGACTGGGAGGCAGGAGGGAGCAAGTAATGAAGGGCCCTGAATGGCAAACAGCATGTTGTATTTTGCTCCTGGAGGCCATAGAAAGCCACTGGAGTTTATTGAGTAGGAAGGTGACATAGTCGGACCTGGGCTGTAAGAAAATCACTTTAGTGGCTGAATAAAGGATGGATTGGAATGAGGAGAAACTTGAGGCAGGCAGACCCACCAGCAGGCTACTTCACTAGTCCAGGAGTAAGGTTATGAAGGCCTATACCATGGTCACGGCAGCGTCAAAGGAGAGGTGTTATGAAGGGAGAATCACCACAATTTGACAACTGATTAGATATTGGGGGTGGGGGAGGTGGGATGGAGATGAGAATGAAGCTGAAACCTAGTTGTGAGCTTGGTTGATTGAGAAGATGGTGGAGCCCTCCACAGTAAGAGGGAAGTGGGGGGAGGGGTTTGGGGGAAATATAATGAGTTCAATTTTGGACATGTTTATTTTAATTGCTTTAAGTTTAATTGATGCCTTCTTTCTATATGACAAACATTTACAGATTACTCCCACTTCGTAAATGATCTCTCATAACAAATTAAAACAGTTAAGTAAAATTAATAATAGAATGATCTCATCTGAAAAGGCATGCAGCATTTCACATCTGTAACCTTCCCTATCTACTGATTTTAATTAAGAGAAATTCTGCCTCATTGGACAAAGGAGGAAAGAAAAATTACTTGTAATCCATATGTGTAGTCAAGGAAATCACATTCCCTTGATTGTTGTATGCAAAAGCGTATGTCTCGTGCCTTCTGAATCTATCCCACTGTCACAGATGGCACGTTTCATTATTGGTCCTCTGAAATCACTGACAGCCATTGTGTTACTCATAGCTCTTACAGCTTTCAGAGTTGTTTGTTTCTATACTGTTACTGTTATTGTACAGACTGTGCTCCTGGTTCTGCTCAGAATTCGTTCTTCATCAGTTTATAAAATCCTCAAAATTCTTCACTGTTATGACATTGACGTCACAGCATAAATTGTTCTGAATCTGCTCACTTCACTCCGTATGATGTCATAAAAGTCTTCCCATGCTTTTTTGAAATCACTTCTTTCCTTATTTCTTATAGCACAGTAGTATACTCCATCATATTCACAGACCACACTCATTAGGCCATTCCTCAATTAATGGGCTTCCCTTTAGTTTCCAGGTTTGGGGTTTTTTGCCACCACGGAAAGGTGCTATAAATATTTTGTACACAAAGGATCCTTTGTTCTCTTTTGGGTGTAGGCCTAGGATTGTCATAGCTGGGTCAAAGGACATGCACTTTGTGTATCATCCCAAATTACTATTCCAATTCAAAATATCCAGTGGGCAGCTGGAAACATGAGACCAGAGGACAGGGTTAGATAAATAGATTGAGAGTTTTCACCATAGAGATGATAATTGTGTCATGGGTACTGAGATCATCAAATAAAATAGGAGAGAAGGAGAAGAGAAAAGGACCAAGGATAGAACCTTGGGTGGCACCCACAGTTACCAGGTGCAGCCTAAATGAAGAGACAGCAAATGTGACCAAGAAGGAGTGGTCAGACAGATAGGAGAACCAGGAGAGAGTAGTGCCCTAGGAACTTAGAGAGAAGAAAACATTCAGGAGAGATGAGGGTGATCAGCAGAGCCAAAGACTGCAGAGAGGTCAGGAAGGATGCGGATTGAGAAAAGATTCATTAGACATGGCGATTAAGAAGTCATTGGTAACTTCAGAGAGTGCAATTTTGGTGGAATGATGAGGGTGGAAGCCAGGCTGCCCAGAGTTAAGAAGACATGAAAGGAAGTAGAGGCATCAACTATGATGGCCTTCTCAAGATGGTTAGCCATAAAAGGCAGGAGAGATGGGGGATGCTAGCTATGGGGGATGGATGGGTCATGTGAGGGTTTTTGTGAGGATGGAAGAAACAGAGGCACGTTTGTAGGCAGTAGGGAAGTCGCCAATAGACAGGGAGAGACCTAAGATGAATGAGAGGGTGAGGATGATAGAGGGCAAGCCATTTGATATAGATGACATGTGTGAAGTCCTACAAAACATGTTTCCACATCAGCCATGTTGCAAAAGAAAACACAGACCAAAAAAAAAAAGTTTAAAAATTATGCTTCGATCTGTATTCAAATTCCGTCAGTTCTTTGTCTGGAGATGGATAACATTTTTCACCATGAGTCCTTCAGAACCACGTCCTTCTTAAACCTTGGTACCCAGGGCTAAGCACAGAACCCCACATAGGGCTGGAGGAGGGCAGAATACAGAATCCCCAGGTCTGTTCGCTTTGCCTCTTCCAGTGCCTTGGCTAGCACACTGCTGACTCAGTAATTAAGAGACCCAGAATTCAAATCAGGGTCTTCTGACTCTAGACTTAATACTCCAGCCACTGTTTTCTGCACCCTCCTGATCTTCCTCACTCCTCACTCCTCCTCCTCCTCCTCCCCCCCTTTGTCCCCCTTTCCTCATCCCTACCCCCCAAAAAGCAAGAAAGAAATGACAGTCTGTGTGACAAACATAAAATAATAAATGTTTTATTTGTGTCACCCGCAAAAAGCAAATACACTTTTATATAAAGTTACTTAAGGCATAGGACAGTAATCATCGTATCATCAGCATCTTTTAGTGAATATATGATAGAGTAAGGGGACATTTAAAAGTCGCATACATTGGTGATTACATATAACATTATACAAACTACTTAATTATAGCAGCCTCAAGATTTCCTTGTTTCTTTAACTAGTCAACTAGCAGCAAACTTAATTATATATATACAAAGCTATCATTGCAAACATTCAGTAGATGTTTCCCTCCACGGTTTGAGTCATACCAGAATTTTTATCACATTAACAAAAACAGGCTGGGATCCCTGTTGCTGGGGAGAATGAGGATGGTGGATTGCTTGAGCTCAGGAGTTTTGAGCTACAGAAGGGTGAAAGCCAATTGGGTGTCTCTACTAAGTCCAGGGCCTCCAGGCTGTCTAAGGAAGGGCGAACCGGCCTGGGCTGAAGTCGTAGAGTAGGATTGGCCACTGCAATTCTAACCTAACTAAGATAGGAAGACCCAGTCTCAAAAAAAAATCTATTTCTATATAATGAAGGTCTTACAAAAAATAAAAAGTTGAAAAGTCTAAGTATATAAAAATGGCAAAGGACCAGGTATCTTAACCAATGGGTGTTGGGTTTGAATTTTATTTTATTTTTTGTCTGTTGGTTTCAGGAAAGACACGGTATATTGATTTTTCTGTTTTGTTTTGTTTTATGGTTTACAAATTCAGATGAAAAATGCATGGAAGTTTCCAGGAGGTTTGTCAGAGCCTGGAGAGGATATTGGTATGTGTCTTGTTCTATTTTTAATGGCCTAGAATGAGCTAAGGAAATCCAAGAAGTAACCATCCAGTCTGCTTAGCTAGTAAATAGGATTTGAAAGATGATGGAGAAGTTAGCTCTGGGTTAGATGTAAAAGAAAGGGCAAATTCTGTTGAATCCAATAACCATCGATTAATTTCCCACAGTGTGCCAAGCTCTGCCGAATTCTCCAGAAATACAAAAGCAAAATCATAACAGTCCCTGTCCTCAGAGCTGAGGCTGTGTGGCTTAGTGAATAAGGCCCTGGACTTGGAGTCAAAAGGACCTGGGTTTCAATTTCAGATGCTAACTAGATGTATGGACCCAGAGCAAATCACTTAACTTCTCTGGGTGCCTCAGTTTCCTCATCTGCAAAATGGGAGGCTTAGATTCAATGACCCCTAAGACTCCTTCCTGTTCTAAATCCAAAATCCTAGGATATTAAACTTAATCAGTTTGCCTAATCCATGGTCCATTTGGAGCATATTTATTTATTTATTCATATTTTTTCACCTAGTATGGTTCAGATCCACCCAACCGAAAGTGGCCCATAAAAGAATCCTGAGGAACTTGAGAGATGGTCAGGAAATAGAGGCACAGCCATCAGTAAAGTCTAGATAGGCATATGTAATCTGGCATTTAGATAGGCATGCAGACCTACCTACGAGAGAATACAACCCTTCCCTCAGAAGTCAGAGATGGGGAAATTGGTCTAACTCAGCTCCCGTTGTGTGCCAGGCATCAGGTAAAACATGCCTGATGCCAGTAACCTCTAGAGCAGTGGACGGTGGACTCCTGAAGAAAGATGGCTGCTCAGAGGGGCAGTTAGGTGATAGAGCTCCAGCCTTGGAGTCAGGAGGACCTGAGTTCAAATCTGGCCCCAGACACATAACACTCACTAGCTGTGTGACCCTGGGCAAGTCACTTAACCCCATTGTCTAGCCAAAAAAAAAAAAAAAGATGGCTACTCAGAGATGATCAGTCACCAAGACCAGGGCCACTTGGTGGTGTCAGGCCTGGAGCTAAAATCCTAGTTAGAATACGTTGGTGGAAAATTGGAGGGATCCATTTGGTATTATTTCCCTCAAGACTAAACATTCCAACCTCAATTTATACAAGTTCCTAAAACTGATTTCATTTGAAAAACTTCTTTCTTCATCACTCCTCCAATACCAACGTGTCACCCAGATAGACTCATCCTTAATCTATTACCATGACCAGCTCTCAATGACCTGCAAGCAGGAGGGTTTACAAGGAGCAATTTGGGTTTTCAGGTTCTTAAAATCCTTTGTTAATATAAAAGGGATATCTGGCCTGCAGCAGGCTCAGGGAGGATTCTGCTACCAACACTCTTAGTTGGCCCCAAGTCAACCCTAGGAAAGTAATGAACAAGGCAGGCCAAGAGATCCCCTCTGCTCGGGACCGTTCCTTTGGGTCATTCAGAGTGAACTGGTACAGAGCTCTAGAAAGGAGGCCTAGAATGCATCCTCCGTGTTCTGCCTCTGTATGGCATGTCACCTGTGTGACTGTGGGAAAGTCACTTTGTCCCTCAGTTTCCTCATCTGCAAAATGAGGGGGTTGGTCTCTTCCATCTCTCGTCTATGATCCTTTGAATTCAACGGAGCTGTGAAGAGCTTTCAAGCTTCTCCTATCTAGATAGAGCAGGCACGTGGTTTTATCTGGAGTATTATGAATGCCTAGAAGATGATTCGCCATTACCCAAAGAGAAGTACAAAAGTAAGACAAGCAGCCAGTGATTTCTGCATCTTCAATACCCTGCGTCTTCCCATTAGCCCAGATAACTAAGAGCTGGCCACACACGGATCATTATGCCCAACAACTCCCCCACTTAACCCAAAGATTAGGCATCTGTAGGTCTCAAGTTCCTAGAGCAGGGGTCCATAACCTTGTTTGTGCTGGGGACCCCTTAGGTAATCTGGGGACACCTTTGGGTCCCTTCTCTGAATACTGCATAAAATAAAATGCATAGAATGACAGAGGAAACCAGTTACATTGACATAAAAAATGGAATTTTTCCCTTCCAAGTTATCGGACCCCTGAAATCTATCTACAGATAGGTCCATGGACTTCAGCTTAAGAACCCCTAGTCTAGAGTGAAGGAAAAGAAAGCTGTCTGAGAGACACAAAGTTCTCCTAAAGCCAATGCGTGTGGCTTTGTAAGTGAGAGAGTCCACCCTCGGGCCTGTGAAGTCAGGCAGCAGCTCCTGCACAGCAACAAGAACTCATAAGGAGAGCCATGGGAGGAGAGTCTCAAGAGCAGAGCACACAGCCCTCATTAACTCCTAAGACCATCACCGATGGCAAAGAAGTTGACGCTGAGCATCCAAAATAGGTGAGGGAGGTGGTTTAACCTAGGCAGCTACCCCCTTTAAGAAAGCAAAACATATTTTAGGAATATTTCAGTTAGAAAAAAGTTTCTGGCACTTAAAAGGAGAAATTTCAGGGGACCTGGAAAATGTGTTGCCACAGAATGCCCCATTCCCTTGGGCCTCCAAGGATGCTATGTGACAAAACATAAAAGAGGAAACATGGTCTGACCTTGGAACCAGAAAGAGTTGGGTTCAAATCCTGCCCCTAACACTTCCCTCCCAAGGCTCTAGGCAACAGCACTCTAAGACAAAATTACAAAGACCTTTGTTGACTGGTAGAGGGAATCCCCTCTATCTACAAAATTACAGGTCTAGCCCCTATCTCTATACATTGTGTTGGAATATAGTAATAACTGGAAATCAAGTGGAACTCTGATGAGTTAAGGACAAGAAATGCCAAGAGAGTAACCCTAAGGATTTTGTGGTCTCAGAGGTCTCTAGGACCATATCTGGAACCCAGAAGGCCCCAGAGGAGAAAGTGAGGTTGGTGACTTTGTACAGCCCTCCCTTGCTTAAATCCCTTTCACTTGCATGTCACAGCATCACCTCCCTGATGTCATGGTCCTCTTGGAGAATGAAGGACAAACAGCAGGCAAGATTACGAGGCAGCCTCCAGGACAGATCAGACAGAGAATGTCAGTGCACATGAAACAGGGCAAACACATATTCTGCCAAGCCCTTTCCCGATCATTGTTAAATACATATCACAAAACACAAATGACAACAGACATCATTATTTCAGCATCGTCCTATAGAAGGCATACACCTTATATATGCAAAATATATATATGCAAAATAACAACAACATAATAATAATGACAGAAGACAGCTTTCCGTTTGTTCTTCAGACTCCTAAAATGTTCTTTCTGGTTAATTTACAGTACTTTAAAGTAATACAAACAATAGCAGAACAAGAAAATCAAGGAATTTACTTTGAAGCAAAACTGAAATCTGTCCTGTTGTGGGAGAAGTTTTCTCCCATTGGAAGGCATGATGTCCTCGTGTTATCCCAAATGAGTTCCATACTTGTGCACTAGCCATGCATGCTGGACACCCAAACACCTGCTTGTTCTCATTTTCCCAGTCGATTTTATAGACTAAACATTATCATTTTGGTTAAAGAACTGACTCTTGATCATCTGGAATTTTGGTGGTTTAGACGTGCAAGGTCCCCATTGCCCTGGACCCAGGAGTTCTCATCCTCCAGTTATACAAGGGCCAAGGCTATAAATTCAATGCCAGTCTCTCTGGGTAAGAGTAGTAAGAAACAATTATGGCAATGGATTTTGTACCTTTAAAATGCTTTTACAAATAGCTTTGCTTAAAAAAATGTCAAGAGTAGCTTAAGTAGTAATCTATCTCCACAGATATAGATAAAGAGAAGCCAGATCAAAATGAGTGTCATGGCCTCGAATGATAAGGAAAGAAAACTCAGCCACTTTGCTCCTTAAAAAATGAATTGAGTTTTCCAAATTATATTCGGGGGGGGTTTTCCCCTTATTTTTAAGAATGTAATTTCTAAGTATGTCTGGCCTACAGTTAACTCTCAATTATAGCAGTTAATGTAGTGGAACTTACAGGTCCATTTAACAAGTGGGGACCAAATCCTGTAACCTCTTAAGTCCCTTAAATTTCCCCTCTGCCAACATTGCTGAAACAGGAGACCAAGTAATAAGGAAGGCAGGGAGATGGAAAGACAGTTTCCAGGAAGAGCCCACAGGGAGATGCTGGGAAGTGAGACATTTTCTTCCACTCCCTTCCATGCCTGCTTTCCAATAACCTTATTGCTTGACAGCCAGCAACAGTGGAAGCAATTGAAAAAGTATTTTAAAGGAAACCAGATGCCTACAGCCAATGGGAATCAAAGAAAGAGAAGGGGGTTCTGCCACATGCTAGCTGTCATGTTCATTTCCCTTCTCTGTCCCCTTTGTCCTCAGCCATAAAAGGAGGCCCAAGAGCAGCAAACCTCCGAGGACCTTCCTAACACTAGCTCTTAGGGTCCTATGATGGCATCCAAGTAACAGGATTGATTAGTGCTGGGAAGTAGTGTCCAGGGTCCTTGAGTGGTCACCGAAGAGAAGTAGAGACCACAGGGGCAAACCCACCCCAAGAATGTTTGCTTAGAAGAGGTCACTACTGGACTGGACGTGCAGACCAAGGAGGAATTTATGCCCCAGGAGTGAAGTAATCCCATTCAGGCCCTGATGTTATATACCCGCCCGACTTTGGGCAAGTCGCTGACTGTCTAGGGTTGGACCAGACCAGCTCTGGAATTCCTTCTAGCTCAAATCTGGGAGTCTAACAATGAAGTCCACCATATCTACCTTCAATTATTCAAGAAAGGACGTTAGAAAAAAAACAATGTTGTACTTAAAAAGTGCTCATTACTTACGCTGTTACCTAGAAAGAAATCGGAACAGTAAGATAAGTAGTAAATGGAGTGTTTTAGTCTTCGTCGAGTCCATTTGGGTTCCTTGGGATCTTGGGCCTGGGCAAAGATGGGTACATGGTGCGAGGAGGCAGGAGCTGCCATTAACCAAAGACAGAAAGAACGTGAGCTTGCCTACCCAGCAAGGAGACATTCCCCACAGGTCAGAACAGACCCCAGGAGAGAACAATCACTCAACAGTTAAACAGCAGCATTTTGTAGTGGAGAAACAGCACTGAACCAGGAGCTAGCCCTGGCTCACATACGTAACCTCAGACAAATTCCTTCCTCCCTGCGGCCTCAGTTTCCTTATCTGTCAAATAGTGGGGCAAAACAATGCCTCCAAGTTCCTCTCCAGCTTTAAGATTCCATGAGGACCCAAATCCATTCATGAAGGCTGGACAAATTGTATCTTTTTCCCTCATGGTGCAGATGACCCAAGCTTGGATGGGCGTTGGGCACTTTTGTCCACTAAAATAAGTAGCCAGGTTCCCACTCTGTCGTTCCAGATTTGCAGAGGTTGACTCCTCTGGCGATTCCCTAGATCAGCCAGTTCAGAAAAGGATCCCAGTTATACAATCCATTGTAGAAAGTCATTTATAAATCCAAGACAACTCTGAAGGACTTATGATGAAAAATGCTGTCCATCCCCAGAGAAAGAACCAATGTAATCTGAATGCAGATTGAAGCAGACTTTTTTACTTTCTTTATTTTTCTTGGGTTTTTATTTTTATCTCTCTTTTTTTTTTAACATGACTAATATGGAAATAGGTTTTGCATATACACACATATAACCTATATCAAATTGTTTGCCTCCTAAATGAGGGAGGTGGGGAGGGAAGGAGAGAATTTGGAACTGTTTTAAAAATGAATGTTGAAAATTGTACATGTAATTGGGGGGAAAATGAAATATTAAATTTTTTAAAAAAGAAAGTCATTTGTAGGCCTCATCCTTTTCAGGGTGTCCCCAAAGTCTTCCTTCTTGGCCAAGGGCATGTGAGGACTTCATTGGTTGGCATTGGAATGTGGCCTTTGAGGGGGCAGCAGATTGCGGTCCCTTAAAGGACCACGTTGCACAAGGATGTGTCCCCACCAGTGTGATCTGTTGCACATTCTTCCCTTTTCCCCAGGAGACACAGCTATTCGAGAGGTTTTGGAAGAGACTGGCATCAAGTCGGAATTCAAATCCCTCCTGAGTATCAGGCAACAACATGGGGCCCCCAATGCATTCGGGAAGTCGGATATGTACATCATCTGCCGGCTGAGGCCGCTTTCCTTCCACATTAGCTTCTGTCCGCACGAGTGCCTGAAGTGTGAGTGGATGAATCTCACAGACCTCGCGCAAACAGATGACACAACTCCCATCACCCACAAAGTTGCGAATTTGCTGCTTTACGGGCACAGGGAAGGGTTTGAGAAGGTTGACATCGCCATGCAAGAACTCCCCTCTGTCTACGTGGGCCTGTTCTATAAACTCTATCACAGGGAGTTGCCAGAGCTCTATGAAAATATAGCTAGAATGGATTAAAATTCACATTTACAGCCTTTAATAATTTAAAAAGAGTTTCTGGGGCAAATGAATGAATAGTAGACTTAGGAGGAGTGATCACTAGACCTGTTTTTTCTACATTATTTCTTTCAGGATAAATGTGTTTTAAAATGTGCATATCTTTAGAAGTTTCTTTTACAAAGGGAGCCAGAATCAAGAAAAGAGGAGTGCTTCCTTCCCAGGGAGGCTCGCCACGTGTCACAATGGACACATCAGTCACTTAAGCAATCTCCAAGCTTGTTGTATTGCTAGCGTCCCATATTGACACGATGATTTAACTCACCCCTGGTAAATAAAAGCTTACGGTTTGGCCAAAGTCATCCCAAATGGGTAAACAAGCTTGTGTCTTCTTTTTTCCGTCTTCTGCCTCCTTTTGGAATGGAAGAAGAAACCGAGGGCCCCGTGCCAATCAGCTCTTAGCAGACATGGGAAGGAAAAGGATGGCTTTCTGCCCCGGTCCAGTCTTAGAGCCAAGCTTGTACTGCCCTGTGCGTTTCAGTGCCACGTACCAATTGGAATATTTCCTCGAGCGATAAGTATTGTAGTTGTTAGACTCCAGACGTTCAAAGAAGAAACACTCTTCGGTCACACATTTCTGAAAAAAATAAAATGATCCCTATTATTAGTGTTATTAATAACTCACATTTCTGGATACTGTGGGGGTTTACAGAGTGTCACTCTTTCTTCTATCCTAGGAGGTATGGGGGGAAAGCATTCTTACCTCCATTTCCTAGATGAGGAAACTGAGGTCTACAGAGGGAAGGCCCATGTCACACAGCTGGGGAAACACTGGAGCCATATTCAAGCCTAGGTATTTGCTGAAGACAATGCCAGCCTTTCTCATACGGCTGTGTGTGCCACCCCTTCTCCTCTTCCTCTTCTTCCCTAATTCTGAGTGCCTACAGGGGGTCAGCATTGTTTGTTTCTAAGAGGTTGGCCAACAAGCATGGTATTCTTTAAAGGAGACAGCAGATGTTTCTTCTGAGGAGAAAATCCATCTTCTGACTCCTAGTACTGTGTGCTTCTAATAAAAGAATTTCCCGTCACTCAGCCATAGACAATGGGGAACGTGGGAGGAAGAACGAGTTGCTTTCTGGTACCCTCAGGGGTGAAGCCATTCAGCTCTAGGAAAATAATGCTTTTTGTCCTGCCAAATGTGACCTTTGGGGTGACAAAAGAGATTTAGAAAGGAGAGAATTCCCAGCATGGAAGCTTCCCTCCCTCCACCAATGCAGAATAGAAGCAATTGAGTAACTGCTAGGAAGCTAGGTGGTTCAGTAGATAGAGCTCTGGGTCTTGAGTCTGGAAAATCTGAGTTCAAATCTGGCCTCATACACTTCCTAGCTGTGTGACCCTGTGGAAGTCTCTTAACCTCTGTCTGCCTCAGTTTCCTCTTGTGTAAAATGGGGATAATAAAATATAATAGCACCTACCTTAGAAGGTTGCTAGGAGGGTTCAATCAAATGAGATAACACATATGCATTTTGCAAGCCTTAAAATCTTATAAAGATGCTAAGCTATTGTTACCATGGTAATAATAATAATAATAATTATTATTATTATTATTATTATTATTATTATTATTTACCATACAGCAAATTTTATATTAAAATGACTTATCTAAATTTGTACAGACTATACTACTAATGGGAAATGTGTTGGGTCCCTCCTTCCTCCTGCAGTTAAGTATGTAGCATCAGAAGGGATTTCTAGTTCAACCACCTCATTCTATGCATGGGGAAACTGAGGCAAAGAGAGTGACTTGCCCAGAGTCACACAAGCTGGTCAGGAACTGAGCTAGCATGAGAACCTAGGCAGTCTGACTCAAAAGCCAGAACTCTGCTCCACAGGGCTCAGGCCTCAGAAGAACATCCCTTGTTCACAGATACCAGTCTGCAATAATAGACCATGGGCCCACCTCCCCAGGGCAGGTGGCCATACTCAATAAAGAACTCTTTGGGGGACAAGCCCTGGAGGACAGCAGACTTCTTTCTGAATTAAATAACTCAGAAGTCCTGAGTGTCAAAAGCTTACTTCTTCATTTTATCTTTGTTAGTATCACTCTGATGCATGGAAACAGCCAGGAATGTGGAGTCAGAAGACCCAGGTTCAAATTTGCCCCTTACTGTCCACGAGACTATGGACAAGTCACATAATGTCTGAGACAGTGGAGTAGTCATCTTTGCCGTGCCTGCTTCATGTGGTTGTTGCATTGAAAGAAGTCTGACAACCTCACAGAACTGTGTGAATGTGAATGATGATTGAGAATTAGTTATCGTAGATTCAGAGCCACAAAGGACCTTAGAACTTAATCTAGTTTAAACACCCTATTTTACAGCCAAGACACTGAGGCACCGTAAGACTTTGATCTCACATGCCATTTAGTGATGAGGTATTTAATTAGAGAGCTCTGTTCTTTTCCGAAATTGTGGTACTTTGCTACATCTTAAGCTAGAGACAGCCAGGTGGCTCACTGGATAAAGTACCAGAAGACCTGAATTCAAATCTGGGACCTAAGCAGGTTCTGTGACCTGAGCAGGTCACTTAAGGGCTGTCTGCCTCAGTTTCTTCATCTGTAAAATGGGGCTAGTATTAGCAGGTAGGTGTTAATACTAGCAGCTAGGTGGCATAGCAGATAAAGCGCCAGCCCTATAGTCAGGAGGACCTGAGTTCAAATCCAATCTTAGATCCTTACTAGTTGGGTATCCCTGGGCAAGTGACTTAATCTTATTTGCCTCAGTTTCCTCACCTGTAAAATGAGCTGGAGAAAGACATGGCAAACCACTCCAGTATCTTTACCAAGAAAACCCCAGATGAGGATAGGAGAACTGGACATGACTAAGCACAGCAGAAGGTGAATTTGAGTAGAAGCGAGTGTGTGAATACTGAAATGGAAAGGTAAGTGGGAGCCGAGCTGTTTTGTGTCTGCCAAGAGAACCCAAAACTGGGTCATGAAGAGTTGGACACAGCTGAAACAAGGCAACAACAGAAAGGTGGGTGGGAGCCAGGCTGTCGAGGGTTTTGAATACCAGGCTGAGGACATGATGTTTTCTCCTAGAGGTAAAACCGAGTGCACAGCGCCTGCTAATCTGAATAAGTATTTGCTCATTATCAAGGTGTTGATCGGAGATCTTGGAGTAGAGGTGATCAGGCGAGATCCTAGGAAGGGAAATTAATTTGGCAACTGTATGGAGGGGGGATCAAAGAAGAGAGGCTGCAGGTAGAAGTTCAATTTGGAAGTTCTTCTAATAGGTCAAATGAGAAGTGACCAGGGTCTAAATTCCAGCCCTAAGGCTATGACTCTGTGTGTAACGTGGGCGTGGGGCATGTCCAGATCACCCAAGATGGCAGCGTCCATGTGGAAGATGGCAGAGACCTGTTTCTAGGAGAAGATATGTCACAGTTTCCCTACGCCATGGAGGGGAGCAGCCTTTTCCACTGACTGTGGAGCCAGAACAGGCTGTGTCTAAAACTACCAAGCTGGGGCAGTCTCTGTCTCTATCTGTATCTCTCTATCTGTTGTGTGTGTGTGTGTGTGTGTGTGTGTGTGTGTGTGTCCGTCTGTCTGTCTCTGCATCCAGAAGGGGGAAGATCCTATTCATTCTTACCATGGGCTTCACGAACAAAGCTGAGTCGGGACAAGGATCACCTCTCCCCTTCTCCCCTTACACCCCATGGCCTTAAGAATTGGATTCGGGGTTTTAGCCTGCTTTGTTTGTCCTCCTCAGTTCTGGGCCAGATGGTAGGGTCCCTGGGCCTGAAAGCTTAAGCCATGGCAACCTTGGAGGCAAGATTCCAGGCCACATGCTGTTGCCAGCCCAGAAGAAAAGTCCTGAGAAGGCTTTGTGGGATCAAAGCTGGGAGTGAGGGGAGTGCTTCAGATGTGGAACCTGATGGGATCATGCTGTATAGAACATTAGCCATCCCAAAGACTGAGGTTGTGTAAAGGGGGTTTATGCCCTGACATGTTGAATGGGGGGCCTGTTTTGTTTATACTGAGTGTGCTTTGAAGTAAACTTTATTTTGTAAAAGCTCATCTGATTGTTAAGTGGTTTCATAGAACCAGAGTGCAGGAAACCCTCTGAAATTAAGGGAATATAATTGACAGAGGCTTGAGCCAATGGCAAAGACTATATACCCCCTAAGTCCCTCTAATGGGTACCAGAGACTCCTGGGGGACGGCGGGGTCAAACGTAGCATACATGACTTCTGGGCAGTGGGGAACCAGGGTTATCACTGTTAGGTGCAGATTAGGGTGGTCGTGATGTGACAGGAGAGAAGAGGACAGATGCAAGAGACATGGGGGAGGTGGCATCAGAAAAGTAACTCGATTTAAAATGAAAAGAAAAGGTCAACAGCTTCCCCATACCCATGCTAGAACAGAAAACCACTCTTTGGGTGAACACATTTGAGAAATTCTAAATCCTAATATCTGTGCTCCTGGCATGGCACTAACTCCACTATGGAGGAAGAAAAGACGTTTCATGTGCATTCAAGATGCCAAATAGAGGCCTTAGGAAATAAGTATTATCATGACTAACGTTTCCACGAATTTTCTGACTGTGGAGAGACTGAGAGAGTCCCTGAAGGAACTTTTTCAAGCCATGAAAAGTCATCCCTTTGCCTGAAAGCTTTCCTACTGCTGGTCCACAATACCATGAAGGTACCAGGGAAAGTCAAGGCCAGCTTGAAAATTCCCACATGTACATACATGTCTCTCATGTGGCATTACCCTGATTTATACTTTTAAAAAAACTCTTAAGTATTACTTTGACAAAAAAGGGATCATAGAATCATAGTTCTAAGTCTGGAAGGGGCCGTAATGGCCATCAATGGAGGCCAGTGATGGAGGACCCAGGTCGTGACACCTCGGTCAGCCCTTTCCACTGCACCATACTGCCTCATGAACCTAGAGTACCCTTCCTTTTGGAAAGCAAGCTTTACCAGGTGCCATCTGAACAACACCATTTCATAATCACAGGCACCTGAAAGGAGATGCCATGGCAGCAAGCACAAGTGGGAAGAATGAAGCCTCCGGCGGGATGCCGTCATTTCAAGGCTGGCCGGTTTTTCCAGGGGTTTTGTGAGGGTCCTAGTCAACCAACAACAAAAGAACCTTGGGTTCTCCCTCAAAGCTGCCACTGCTGCTGCGGGCAACCCCAGGGCCAGAACTACATGTCGGCCTGAATCACAAGTGTTTCTCATCCACAACTACCCCTGCCATTTCCCTTGGGTTTCCAGGGGAGCGAGGGCTTTTCATCCGAGGACTGACCCGGCTCGACACAGACAAGTCTGAGAGAGGCCAGACTGCTGCCTGCCGTGGGTGCAGGCCAGCCAGGGAGCCCTGCATTGTAAGAGAGTGGAATAAACTTGGCAAGGGAGCTAGGATGGCCCCTGAAAGAGGGAAGCTGGAGGGGGAAGAAAGGAGTCGAACACCTGGTATCTGCTTTCCTCAAAGGAGATGCAGCCTATTAAAATTCCCAACTGAGAGAGAGAGAGAGACAGAGACAGAGACAGAGACGGAGGGAGGGAGGGAGGGAGAGAGAGAGAGAGAGAGAGAGAGAGAGAGAGAGAGAGAGAGAGAGAGAGAGAGAGAGAGAGAGAGAGAGAGAAGAGAAAAGAAAGAAGAGAGAGAGAGAGGAGAGAGAAGAGAAGAGAGAAAATCCATGGAGGGACGGCTCTAGAATTAAGGAAGATTGGGAAAGGCTCCCTGTAGAAGGTGGGATTTATTTGGTAGTTGAAGGAAGCCAAGAAGGAGGTGGGGGAAGGGAAAGCATTCCAGCCTGGGGGAATTGCTCAGTGACTTTCCACATGTCTGTTGTTGCATCAGAAACAGGCAACGAGAGAGGGAGGGGCAAAAAGACATTTAAAATGTATTTATCAGTCCCCTTTTTTGGAGTCTGATGATGACACCTGGGCAGGATGTTTGGCTGAATGATGCATCAGTATGTCAAGGACTGTGTGTTCAGTGTGGAAACTCTCTCTACCAACATAGATAGCAGCAACCTGCTTGTGATGGCACAGGAATGTAGATATGGGGCTGGAAAGAAACTTAGAGGTTATTTAAAGAAACTGTGGCCCAGAGAAGTTAGGAGTCTTGCCCAGGGCCACCCTGCTAATATGAGTCTGAGGGGGCAGTCAAACCCAGGCCTTCCTGGTGCTCAGTTTAAGGCTCAATCCGAGAGTTGCCTGGGGCTCAGAGAGGCTAAGCAGCTTACTCCTCCTCACTCAGCTAATAAGTATCAGGGCTGGGATTCGAACCCTGGTCCTCTAACTTCATAACCTACATTCTGACATAAATCTGAAGTGAGGTTTCTGGGACTTTGTTCAGACTCAGTGGAAATAATTCACATGTCATAATGTTGAGGAATACTGTCTACCAACACCAATCCCAGCCATCGGGCCTTAATAGGCACGTCTTAGGGAGCTGCTCAAGTCTCAGCAAAGTCTAGTGATGTTCTCGGGGTCACAATAAGTTCCCAAAGTGGAATTACAAGTGGGTCTTCCTGACTCCAGCTCAACTGCTCTACCCACAATATGGCAGGTTGAGGAGGATGCCGCATTTCCCAAAAGGTGCTAGACAGACAAATCTGAGAACTCTTCCATCTGGTGCTGAGATGAGCAGCAGGTGAGCCCCCAGCCTGAACCTGCAGGGAGCTCTTTAGACATGAAAAGACAGCTTGGACTTTAGGCCAACTGCATATTTGTTACTGTTGTGTCCAACTCTTCCTGATCCCATTGGAATTTTCTTGGCAGAGATACTGGAGCGGTTTGCCATTTCCTCCTCCAGCTCATTTTACAGATGAAGAAACCGAGGCAAACAAGGTTAAGTGACTTGCCCAGGGTCACACAGCTGGGAAGTGTCTGAGTCCGGATTTGAACTCAGAGAGGTGAGTCTTCCTGACTCCAGGTGCAGCACTCTATTCACTGCACCACCTAGCTGCCTGCATTAGCGCCTGTCATCTTTCCTAACTGTCTACTTCAAAAGTATACTGTCCAGGAAAGCAGCAGCTACCATATCCCTCTCTATTGCCTACCACAAAGTTGTAGAGATTTGGGTTTGTTATTATGCCTTCTATTTATATCTCCAGCACTTGGCACATAGTAATAGTTTAATGTTCATTTATTCATTCATTTCCTATCCTACACCCTAGAGGTGACCAGCCCCATCCATGACTAACCCCAGCCCAGAGACACTGAGGCTGCAGTCCCTGCAGTCATGATCAATGGAAACTCATTAAGTGACAGTTCAGTGACAGGCCATGAAGTGACTCGATCCCAGCAGAATCAGAACCATTCACCAAAATCCAGACTCGGAAAACACGGTCATTTTCAAAGCCTGGTGAATAATGCTGGGCATGGCTAAGTCATTCTGACAGAGAAGATTGTGTGGTGGTGTCTGCTTCCATCTCCCTACCACTGCATGGGAGTCAAAAGAGGGCTGGGACAGACAGCATTGTGATTCACCCTCCATGTTTTGTCACATCCTGAGTTTAAAAGCCTTTCTTTCTTCCTGGTCATGCTGAAAACATCAACAATTACGGCTGATTCACTTCCTTGGAAGGGGAGAGCACCCATTGAAAAGGCCACACACTTTGGCCATTACACACTCCACTGGCTGTTTCCCAATGATCATTCAGAGAACTACTGAGGTCAGAGTGGGTCAGGACAGGTGGAGATCAAGGTCAAGAACAGATAGATGAAGGGGGAACTGAAGGAAATCTCTCCCTCAAAAGGAAGAGGAAGAGGAAGCATGCCCCTGGAGGCAAGTAAGGAACCTTGACTAAAGGAAATGTAGGTAGTCAAAGAAGATAAGAAGAGACATGAAAAGGAAAAGAGCACCTTGCAGTTTCATCAGGTACCAAAAGGGATTGAAGCCACTGAGCTATAGATTTGCTCATTTATAATAAGCTACCCAACATTGATATGGTTAGTGCTTCATGTCTGCAAAACACTTTAACTCATTTAACAAGCATTTATTAAGCACCTACTATGTGGCAGGCCCTGATAATGCAAAGAAAAAAAAAAAAGAAAAACAATCCCTACCTTCCAGGAGCTTACAATATAGGTGGGTAAATGCAAAATATCTTAAGAAGGATAGAAAGGCTGTCTTCTCAATACTATAGGGGATTTGCAGCATCCAGAAAGGTTGAAAAAAGGACTTCTCTGAGATGCAAACTAGTGTTTGTGATGGTTTCCCAGTACTTGAATCTTGTATCAGACTCTTTAGCATGGGTCAGTGATCCCAGGATTTAGACCTAGAAGAAGCCTTAGGGACCATCTGATCCAACCTCTACATTTTACAGATGAAGAAACTAAGTCCAAGGAATTTGGTGAATTAATTGTGCCAGGTCTCACAGGTGGCCTTAATCAATAGATTAGTTAATAGAGTTGATTGCTGGTCCAGGATATGAGGTAAAGAAATTGAGCTTAGACAAAAGGATGGAGGCCTCGGAGTGGAGTGAAAAAGAAGGCATATTGTACTAAGTACAGCTATGAAATGATAGAGTCACAAAACTTGAGAAGGTCTTCAACGGCCTTCTGGTCTACCACACACTAGACGGCATCCTTACTATAACCTCCTTGTCATACCAAGTAGCTGTCCAGCTCTTGCTTGAAGACCTCCACCTTCTGAGGTAGCTCATTCCACTTGAGGAAACTGAATATTAGGATGATTTTCCTGACATGAAGCCTAAATGAGCCTTTTGGCAACTTCAACCTGCTGGTCCTACCCTCTGGGGCTAAACAGAGCCCAATTCCTCTTTCGCATGACAGCCCTTTAGATATTTGAAGACAGGTCTCGTGCCCCTGGGTTTTTCCTTACCCAGGCTGACCTTGCCCAGCTTTTTCAACATTCTCATACGACAAGGACTCATGGACTTAAACCTTTCACCATTCTGGTTGTTTTCCTCTATATACTTCAATGTCCTTCTTACACCACTCACACAATACTCTAGGTGTGGACAAGGGCAGAGTGCATCTCCTGCTCCTAGAATCTCTGCCCACCTTAAGGCATTCCAAGATCTCATTAGCTTTTTTGGCTACCCCATCACACTGCTTGCTGACTCCCGTTGAGCTTGGAGTCCACTGAAACACCCAGATCTATTTCAGAACCACTGTTGTCTAACCATGCACCTAATACTTGTGACATTGCTTTTTTTGAACCCAAGTGCACAATTTTACTTTCATCCCTAATGAATTTTACATTATTAGATTTAACCCAATGCTCTAACCCATCAAAATGCTTTTGAATCCTGACTCTGTCTTGCATAGTGTGAGCTATCCCACCCAGCTTTATGACATCGGCAAGTTTGATGAGTATCCCACCTATACCTTTAATCAATTAATTGATTATAACCATTAGACAGCACAAGGTAAGCACAGATGCCTGGTGTACTGCCCTGGAGACCTACCACGTTGACACTGAACCATGAACATGATTCTAGCCTACCTGGCCAGACTGTACATCACTCCCCTATGAGTCTGGGCACCCAAACATTTCTGAATCTATCTGATGGTATTCCTGTCTGATCCACATCTTTCCTTTCTCACTGTCTAAAAAGGTGATGAGGTTAACCTGAACTGCCCTTGAGGAACTGAGAATACAGACCTGAAATCAAATAAAATTGAACTTAAAAATAAATGGTGATATAAAATTAAAAGCGATAAAGTAAGATAAAGTGGAGACGGACAAAAAGATAAAATAAAAGGAGGCAACTGAATGAGATGGCTTCTAAGGACCCCTCCCCCAACTCTATAATCAAAGACAGGAAGAGGTGGGGAGGGAGTGAGGGAGGAGGGGAGAGAGCGAGAGGGGGGGAAAGAGAGAGAGAAAGAGGACAGAGAAAAGAGAGGAGAAAGAGATGGAGAGAGAAAAGGAGAGGGGGAGGGAGGGACAGAAGTAGGGAGGGAGAGGTGGGGAGAGAAAGAAAGAGAGAGAGAGAGAGATATTGATTGGGTTGGGAAAAGCTACAAAGAGCTGGGATAATTGCAAACACCAGGGGACCCACAGCACCTCTGCAGGAGTGAAGAAGAGGAGCAGCACTGTGAAGCATGTCTTGAAGGATATGTCTTGAGCTGAACGTTGAAGGGAATTAGAGGTCAAGAAGGAGAACATTCTAGGACAATTAAGGCAAGATGAGTGGAATGCTTCCTGGAAACCAGCAGTAGTGGTGACAGTGGCTGTCCCCTAGATTTTAGGACAAAATTGGGGAACTGAGACTATTAATGTGTAAAATACCATATAGGTGTTAGCAATTATTATTAAATGTATTATTATTGTTGTTGTTATCCTTATTTTGAAAATTTCGGAAAGCTAGAGGCACAGATCATTTGTATAATGCCAGCAACTTCCCATCTAGGCTATTTCCCTTGCATTGGGTGCTGTAAACTAAATGCTAAACAGAAGGAAGCTGATGCAAAGCCGAAGCCTTTCTCTGATGCTGCCTCTGTGGCTCTGCCTGGTTTCAGCTCCATGGAACAAGGTCTCCTGTAGTTTCACTCCTCCTGCTCTGCTTCCCTGCCTCCTTCTATGTGTTGTCTCCTCCCGTTAGATTGCAGGCTCCTTGAAGGCAGGAACTCTCTTTCCGATAATTGTATTCTTGGGGCTTAGCACATTGCCTGGCATGTAGCAGGTGCTTAATAAATGTCTCTTGGATTAGATTGGTTCCTTTCCAATTCTACATCTGTGTATGGTCTATAGTCCTATGATCCCAAGTACGAGTTCAGAGATGGACTGTTTCTTATCTGAACTAGAAAAAGCTCATCCCCAAGTTGGCTACATCAGGTGGGATGAATTTTCATCCACAGCATTGCATGACACTATAGAAGGATTGTGATCTGTTCCGGGAGAGGGACATTCCCACAGCACTGACCACACGTCCTTGAAATTCTTCTGAAAACACTCTTTGAAAGAATTTAACCAATGTTTGTAGGATTGAATTAGGTACCCTAGTTGTAGTGGGATGCACACACAGCTCTTTGCAAAGTTTTCCAAACTGTGATCACCAATCACAAGTTTATCCTATACTTTGAGGGTAATGATGAGGGTCTAAAACAGGGGTTCCTAACCTGGGGTCCATGAACCCCCAAGGGATCTGTGGGTAGATTTGATGGGTTCTGTGAACTTGGGAAAAATGAAATCTTTTTTCTTTACCAATTTTTGGTTTCTGTTGTAATCCTCTGTTTTATTAACATGATTCTGAGAAGGGGCCGATCGGCTTCACCAAACTGCCAAAGGGGAACCCCTGAACTGCCAGGGAACCATTTAGAACTCCAGATGAAGAATCTGAATGAAAAGCACAGAGAAGATGGGGCTAACACAAGAGCTTCCCTGGTACTTTGTCTGGACAAGTCTCTATCATGATGCATCAACATTCTGCACAACCCTCCCCAGCCTCTCAGAACCCAGGCTGTAATTGTGGTTTTGCTTCTCCTACTCCTCCTGTGGATTTGTGCCCACAAACATTTCATTGGGAAGGATGTAGTTTATTCTTGTTTGCCTCACTGTGGTCAATAGAGCTATGAATGATAGCCTCACTTCTGGCTTTGGGAACCAGCACCATTAATGGGGGACTGCCACCTCCCCACTACTCTGAGCACCAGGGCAAATGGGCTCCCCCTGCTCCAGACAGATAGCAGCCAGGCAGAGCTCCCTGTGGATGGGAAAATACTTGTCATTGTGGTGACACAAATAGGGACACAGAATTTTCCCTTCTTGACAGTGAGTAATACCATTATAGAATAAGCTTCCACTTTGGTGTTAAATGGGCAGCCTCCTCTAACTCCACCCTTTGCCCTCCTTTAACCTGACCCCACCCCCACTTCTTATGAAAGGGGCAATATGGAGTAGTGGATAAGGCACTAGATGAGAAGCTCGGAGAGCTGGGTTCAAATCCCAGTTCTGACACTTAGGAGTTGTATGACTCTGGAACAAGGCACTTCACCTCTCTATGCCTCAGCTGCCTTCTCTACAAAATAAGAGGAAAGAAGGGAGTATGGACTTCATGGTCTCTAAGATCCCTTTCAATTCTAGATGTATGATCCCACAATAACCAAAAGGCAGACCTCCCCTCCCCTTAAACATAACATACTGCTCCCAAAGCAACCCTGATTCTGAGACTGTAAACACAGATGGCAACATATTTTCTGTATACTCCAAGTACCTGTGGAAAGGGGCACCTAGGTGGCACAGTGGATGGAGCGCTGGTCCTGGAATCAGTAAGACTCATCTTTGTGAGTTCAATTCCAGCCTCAGACATTGACTAGCTGTGTGACCCTGGGCACTTAACTCTATTTGCCTCGGTTTCCTCATCTGTAAAATGAACTGCAGAAGGAAATGGCAAATCACTCCAGTATCTTTGCCAAGAAAACCCCAAATGGGGTCATGGAGAGTCAGACATGACTGGAAAAACTACTCAGCAACTCAATCTGTGGGAAATGGATCCTATTCAAAAGCCCACTTACCCCCTAGAGACTCCCTGTACCAGCTGCCGCTTCTCCTTGTCATGGCTTGCAACAATGTATGGAATAATCTTTCACTGACTTGGATTCTAAAGTGTAAGAAGGTAGGTTTTCTTACCACAACATAAGAAAGGAACAAGAGCAAAGCAGCTGCTCTCTCCTCTTTGGCTGCCAATACCCACAGACTGGAAGGAAACTTGTAAATGACTACTCCAACTCCTTTTTATTTTGGGGGAAAATAAGGCCCAGACACAGGAAATGGGTTATTGAAGTCCAGAGAGGTAATAAATGGCAGAGAAAGAATTCAAACCCAGGTCTTCAGACCCAAGGTGCTTTCCAAAGCACCTTACTGCCTCCAATTCCCCAGCTGTGAGCTTTATTCCTCTCATTTATTCAAACTATTTGTACTTAAGAACATAACAAATAGTACTCTGTCTTTTTGCTACTTGTATTTCCAAGCCATAAAAAAAATCAAAACCATTTATTCATTTTGAAATATTTAGCTTGCCAAGTTCCAAAGACAAACCCTACATGCTAACTAGAATGCACAGTTAGGTCTATCCCCTTTGAAAGGCACAGTGGTATAATGGCTAGAGTAAGGAAGACTTGGATTCACATTCGGTCTTTGACACTGACTGACTGAGTGGCCTTGGGCAGATCACTTAGACTCTTTGTTGCCTCAAACAGTTCTGTAAGATCAAGTACCAGGTAGTTGCAGATCTGCATTGGTGGAAGGAAATTCCACACTGGAAACTGTGTGTAGCTCATTAATTCATTGTGTGCTGGCTTCACTGGTGTAGTCCTGAGCACCAATGAAATCACAGGTCTGGAAGACTTCTTTCCATCCCTTATCTCCCCCCCAAAAAACTCATATAAATTAATTCGAATACAATTGTTCAACATAAGAAAACTGTCCAAGGCTGGTAGTAAAATATTTTTATGTCATGACAACTGCTGCTAATTCTGAACATAGAAAGTAAAACGTTTGCTTAAAAAAAACACACCAAGAACCATTACCTACCAGAGCCAGTAATCTGCCATCCTCCTTCATGGCAAGATAGCGATTGGCACATACTCCTTTAATGGATACCACTCCTCTCTCTTCTGCCTGAAGTTGTAGTTTAACTGGGAAAAGAGAAAAACAACAAGGGACAGTGACTGCAGGGCCACTGATACCATACATACCAATGAAATGGAAGGGATGCAGCTCCCACGTTTTACAAGAACAGCCAACTGGGGGTGACCTTTGTTTTAACCTAATCTCTGACACTAACCATCTGTGTGCCCTTTAGCAAGTGACCTCTCTCCAGGCCTTGTCTAGTTCTGACCTTTGTTTAAGGCAATTGGGATTAAATGACTTGCCCAGGGTCACACAGCTAGTAAGTATCTGAGGCAGTATTTGACCTCAGGTCCTCCTGACTCCAGGGTGGTGCTCTGTCTACTGCACCGACATTTTTTTTTCCAATTTTATGGAAATTTTTAAATGAAAGGATTCTCAGGTACAGTCATTTCCAAGATTCAGCCCTTACTGTCTTTGGACTCATTGCTAGCTATTTGTGTCTGGATGAAATACAACCAAGGGGAAATTGGCAGATGTTTAATAATTGGTTCTCTCCCCTCAAAAAAAATCTCACAGCACAATTTAACTTTAACCTGCATTAATATTTTCTCCATCAATTTCTTAAGTATAGACATCGACAAAATGACTCCAATTGTAGCCTTTGCAGATTTCTGAGGTATAAATGCTCACACAGAAAATTCAACCATTTGAGTGGGCATCAGCACACTCCTGAGTACAACTAACTAGTTCCATGATTTATTCACAGGTTGTAGTACAGAAAGAGAACTAAGAGGTGATCTAGTTTAATCTCATTTTTACCTAAGAGAGAACTGAGACCCAGAGGAAATTACTTGTCCAAGGTCACATGGCAGCAGGGCCCAAGTGCAAATCAGGGGTTTCAACTTCAAATAATCCTGTGTTCTCTCAACTACCCTACCTTGACTCTCCTTAAAACAGGCATTCTTAACCTTTGGGACCCAGACCCCTTTGACTGATGAAATCTCTGGACACCTTTTCCGAATGTTTTTAAATGTATAAAATAAAATGCAGATTATTACAAAGGAAACCAATTATGTCATATTTTTAGAATGACAAGCTTCAGGACTTCTAGGCTAAGAAGGCTAGCCTTAGACATTGATTTGGCTTCTGACTTCCTTCTCCATTCACCTCCTCTCTTCCCCTCATCTGACTTCAGCCTCACAGTTGTAAAAGGCGTTTGGTGCCTAATTCCTTTCCTTGCTTATTGATTGCCCTATTTGACCCAGCAGCCGAAGTGCCTTCTGGAGCAGGGCAGTGGAGAGCAGGGATTGCAGACAGATAGGAAGTCTACCTAGGACTGTGTCAGCACCTGAAAAAACATAAGTTCCTTGTCTTCATCTCGAAGGAGGGGGAAACCGAAATCTCACAAGAGGCGAGAAGTGAGCACCAGGCTTAGGAGAGAATATTGTGGAAGTACAACCAAGACACAAAGAGACAAGAGGTACTTCTGGGGATCACTAGACCACTGCTGCTGCAGCTGTACCCAGGAGGGAGAGGGGGAGACACAGAGAGAGAGAGAGACAGAGAAAGACAGAGAGACAGACAGAGGCAGAGAGAGACAGAGAGACAGAGACAGACAGACAGAGAGAGACAGAGACAGACAGACAGATAGATGGAAATAGATACATCACATGCAGCTGATGAAGAAAAAACTAGAGATTCCATCTCTGTCCTCTCCTTCCTGGGGAGTATCCATACAAAGTTTATCTGGTAACTTGTAGTTTCTATTTTACATTGCTGCTCATTTATTCTCTAGAAACAGATACAAAGGTAAAACTCATTATTCCACAAGGCATTATTGGTCTGAAAGTATTTTGTTTGCTTAGGGCACTTGAAAGGGAAAGGGGAAGCTGCAGTTAGCTACACAGAGAGCTTGAAGGATGTGCCTGCTCAGGCTTGGGCACTTTCTCTCTCTCTCTCTCTCCCTCTCTCCGTCTCTCTGTCTCTCCCACCAGCCAACCATTGCTGGGGGTTCTGTTTTTGTGAGGTTCCTGAGCAAGAATAAATGTTACATTTTTAAATAAAATTTTATTGGAACATAGAAACTACAGATATAATTGGTTGCCTTTGCAATCTGATTTATTTTGCCTTATGCATTTAAAAGCATTATTCTAAGAAGGGATGACCATAGGCTTCACCAGATTTCCAAAGGTGTCCATGACACACACATGACAATAAGTCTAAGGCTAGCCCACAAAATCTCACTTGTGATATTAATTGTATTAAAACATCACACCACTATGTACCACATTTCTTTAAGAAAAAAAACTAATACATTGTTCTTAACCACATAATGATTTCAAGAAGTCACCAATAAAATGTTGATTGAACAAAACAAAGATTAAAATCCTCAATAAAACCATTCAAATCCAAAGTGTTCACATTTCGATCAAAGACATTTAAATGTTAATAAAAATATTAGCAAGGTCAACTTATTAACATTTGCTCTGAGTCCCCTCGGATCTCTCTTCTGTTTGTGCGCTGGTGTGTTTATTCACAGGCAATATTCACAAAGCCAACTGACATCATTTCAGGGCTCAGGCTTCTTGAGGCTCTGCCAGCAACACGTAAACTCTAGACGGTTCTACTGGGGAAGGCGGGGCTCTCAGAATGGTCCCTACACCAGACTGTCTACTTTCTGTGGGCCAGACTAGCTCTGTATGGGCTTATTGGCAATGAAATCTTTGGCTACAGCAATGTGAGAAAAGGAGAGGAAGGAGGAAGGGGAGGAGAGGGAGAAGGAGAGGGAGAGAGACAAAGAGATAGGGAGACAGAACACAGAATGGTCCTCAGTTCTGTCCTGCCCCTTCCACTTCTGAAGGGACCATGGCCAAGTATTAGAAGAGAGGGTTAAGACGCACATTATTTTTGGCTTCCCTATCAACGTTAATTTAAATGTGACTGGAGGAACTGAATCATACCATTCTTGACATTCCTGATATATAATGAAACCCGGAGAAAGAGACGAAAGTTGTCGTTAAATGGAAAGGTTTTTCTTAGTGAAGCAGAGATAATTTTAACAAGCATCCACACAGTAAGTCAATGACCATTTATTAAGCACCTACTATGTGCCTGGTACTATACTAAGTGCTGGGAATACAGAGAAAGGGACATTGTCCCTGCCTTCAAGAAATTCATGGTTTAATGAGAGATATTATATAACATTACTATGTACATACAAGATATATATATCATGTAAATGGGAGATAATTTTAAAGAGAAGGCACTTAAGTGGGGCAGAGGGGAAGGAGAAAAGGCTTCCTATCCTGAGATTTGAGCCAAGTCCTGAAGGATGATGCCAGGGAAGCCAGAAGGTGGAAATGAGGAGAGAGAGAGAGAGAGAGAGAGAGAGAGAGAGAGAGAGAGAGAGAGAGAGAGAGAGAGGGAGAGACAGAGAGAGAGACAGAGAGAGAGTGAGAGTGCAAGAGAATAATAAGAAGAAAGAAGGAAAGGAAGGAAGAAAGGAAGGAAAAAAGAAAGAATAAGTTGAGGAGGGAGAGAAGAAGAAAGAGAGAGAGAGAGAGAGAGAGGGTCAAACAGGTAGGAGCGGAATCAGAAAAGAGCAATGTCACTAAAGCCTGGAGAAGAGAAAATATCCAGGAGAGGCTGCAGAGAAGGCAAGAAGGATGAGGATTAGCAAAGACAAGAATAACTTCATTGGACATTTGGTTATTTTATATTGCAGTGCTCCGAAGAAGCATTAAAAAACCAGCCAACATTTCCATGAAGCTAAATGTAGCCCGTGTGCCAACTTTTGTTGTAGAGACCAAAGAGGTAGAGAAATTTTTACAAAATATTGGGTCAAGTGAATCAACATATACTCAGTACCTGATGGCTTCATTGATGGTGAAGGGATGGCAAAAAAAAGATGACGGAGGATTAAGAAAAGGCTTAGAGACCGGAGGGAAGCCTCATCTCCCCATATCAGGAATACGTTCTTCCAGGAAGGAGTTGGAGGTACTAGATATGGCCCTACTTATTAGCAGACAGGAAATGATTGGTTGCCAATGTGACAGTTATTTCTGAATTATCAGGACTTGGTAGAGCAAAGGTCAAAATCAATACATCAGAAAAATAAAAAAGGAAAGGGTATCATGCATGGTTGAGGCAACCCTAACACGGCTTATTAAACAAGTATTGACACTGAAAAATGGGAAATGGGGAAAAGACCAAACATGAACTAAAACAGGCTAGCATTATTTCCTAAGGAAGCTTAACTTATGTAAATCAATCACAACAAAAAAAGAACAAAAGAGCCAGGAGCCACTTCAGCCAATAAACATTTGATATTCTTATCAAATATTGACACTTGATATTAATGTCAATTTGATATTGCTATTCTTGTGTATTCTTTGATAACGGGAAGGCTAGCACTTGAGAGAGGATTGATGTTTTCTTTGTTGTGTATGTAAGAATTAGCTAAGCTAGCTTCTGTTATTACAGGACCCTTAGAGGTGGGGACCCTACTTTTCTACCCTACATTTTGAAAACCCCCTCCTTACCTTCTAATCCTTCCCATTCATCTCAAACCTATCCCAACCAAATCCTTATCCTGCTCTTCCTCCCCCATTCTTTGTGCCCTCTGGAAACCCTATTCTATTGTTTCTTCATCTTAAATCTCTACTTCTCTTGTTCTTTCCATCTTCTTACACATGGAAGCCTGGCTACCCCCAGAAGGCACTGCATCTTCTTCATGCCTCCCCGAATGCTGGGCATAGAGTAGACATACTCCTTGCTCCTCACTACCAACACTTCTAGACCAACTCTCTGCTTTCTATGATGCTTAGATCACCTTTTTTGGATATTGGTGGCAGCCATCTACCAGATAATTCCCTTCATTTCTCAAGGAGTTCAGTGCCTTTCTCACAGGTTTTCCCCTCCTCTCAGCCCCTGTCCCCACACTTGGGGGTCTTCAATATGTATACTGTTGTCCCTTCAAACTTTCTGGTCTCATTCAGTTCCCATGACCTATACCATCATTCTATCACAACCACACACAAGGATGCCCCTTAGATTGTGAGCTCCAGGAAGGCAGGAAGGTTGGCCCCTTTTGTATCTCCAGTTGCTTAGCACAGCACCTGAAACTTAGTAGGTGCTTAAGAAATGTTAATTGATTGATTGATCTCACCATCACCTGTTAAAGCCATTAACAATCCAGAAGGCTGAAGTTCCTCTCTGATTACAAACTCCTAACCTTTCATCTCTCTCTTCCACTGCCTTGTTCATCACTTCTTCATCCTCAAAGATTGTTGAGCAGATTTAGAGGAAAGTTACACAAATCTGATGCCTGGTTAACATATTTTAACTGGGACCTCACCTTCTACAGAGTATCCCTTTTATTCTTCCCCAACTGACTTTCTAGCATAGTCCCACCAAAGTTATTGCAAACCTTATCTTCTCTCCTCAGATGCACTAAAACACCCTCTTTCCCTCCCTCTCAGTGAAAGACCTCTTTTCTTTAATAGGAAAATAGAGGCCATCTATTCTGAGTTTCTGCTTTTTTCCTATTATGTACCACAATATTCCTTGACATCTTCCCTCATAATCTCCTTTGTTTCAGTTCTGAACAAGATATGGCTCTCTTCTTTGTTGAGACCAACCCTCCTCTGCCTGCCTGTCCTTCACTTCTCATGTCTCAACACCTTGCAATCTCAACTGAAACTGTTCTCTCCAAGATTACCAGTGGTAGCTGAATTGCTAAATCTCTGTAGCGGCTGACACTGGCAATCATCCCCTTCCTCCTGGATGCTCCCTGTTTTCTCCTAGTTCTCTTCCTGTCTTACATCTGACTACTCCTTCTTGACTCATTTATAGAGTCATTGGCTTTTTTAAAAAAAAAAGGTAACTTTAATTCAATTTTCCTTTTTTTTTTCCAATTAAAGAGCATTGATTTTCTCTCCCTTTTACCTTCCCCCCCATTGAGGGGGGAGAAAACCATTGCAACAACTTTGATGAGTCAAGCAAAACAAATTTCAGCACTGAAATATGTCACATTCTGCACCCTGAGTCCATCACCTTTTTGTAGGGAGTGGGTACATAGCACACTCCATCATCAGTCTTCTATCAGTCAGTCAGTTAACAACATTTATTAAGCACCTACTATGTGTCAGGCACTGTGCTAAGCACTAGAATCATCTGTAATCATTGTTTGCTATTGCATTGATCAGAATTCTTAAGTCTTTCAAAGTTGTTTACCTTTACAACATTATTGTTGTTACTGTTTAAACTATTCTCCTGGTTCTGCTCCTTTCTCTCTGTTATCAGTTTATGCAAATCTTCCTAGGTTTCTCTGAAATTGTCCCTTTACTTCTTTGTTTTTCATATTTCCAAACATCTTTATTAAAACATGAAGATCAGATTTGAGAATGTTAGGAATAACCAGAACTTTTCCAAGAATCAAAGTATATTGTTTACTTAGCACAGTGCCTTTTAAAAAAAAATGTTTGACTAGATAAAGAGGCCATTCTCTGCCTCAATTCTTATTAAGCCTTAATCACTGAAAGGGTGCTGATTCAGTCAAACTGACTGTTAAAGTCCTTAACTTGAAAAGGCCAAGGTCCTCCCTGCATCCTGGGCCATCTCCAGTTGTCCTGATCCATATCTGGCCACTTGAACCAGATGGCTCCAGAGGAGAAAGTGAGACTGGTGACTTTGCACAGCCCTGCCTCACTTAAATCCAATTCACTTGCATGTCATGGCATCACTTCCCTGATGTCATGGTCCTCTTTGAGAATGAAGGACAAACAGCAAACAAGCCTTGCACCCAGTAAATGCTTAACAAATGCTTTATCTACACGAAATAACTCATGTTAACTACATCAAAAAGCTTTATAGTGTCTTGTAATATCACCATAACATGTCATTCATGTTTATCTAAGCATGTATAAAATGAGCTTGTTTGTCCCTTTATTTTTTATACACAATAGTATTCCATTACACTGAAATGCCATCATTTGCTCAGTCATTCCTCAATTGATGGGCACTCCTTTAATTTTCAGTTCTTTATCACTTTAAAAAGTTGCTACAAATATATTTTGTGCATATGCATCCCTTTACTTTTTCTTTGAATTCTATGAGCTATAGGACTAGTACTTTTATCTATGAGTCAAAGGTTATGCACAGTTTAGTACCTAAAGGGCCTTAGTTGTAAATTGCACTCCAGAATGATGGTACCAATTACCAGCTCCACCAAACATGGTAGATCAATGTGCCTGTTTTCCCATAGCCCTTCCAATATTTGTATTTTCCTTATTTGGTCATCTTTGACAATCTAATGGATGTGAGGTACAACCTCAGCGTTGTATTAGTTTGTATTTTTCTAATAAAGATCTGTAGTATTTTTCATATGGCTATCATAATTTATATTTCTTCTTCAAAAACTATTCTCTGACTACTTATCACTTGAGGAATGGGCTTTAATTTTTATAAATTTGAGTCAATTCCTTATACATCTTGAAAATCAGACCTTTATGAAAGAAACCCTGAAAAGATTTTTTTCCCCTAGTTTAGCTGTCATTATCTCTACCCTAATCCCTAATATGGGGCATTTTCCATGGCTATATCCTGATCCCTCTTCTATTTTTTCTCTATACTCTTGCTTGGTAATCCCATGAGCAGCCATGGGCTCAATTATTATCTCTATGATGATGACTCCTAAACTGATGTAACCAGACCTAATCTCTCCCTACTGGGCATTTCCACCTGGATGCCCTGTGGGCATCTCTATTCAACATACCCAAATGGAGCTAATTTTCTCCTCCCTAAACCTACTCCTCCTCCAAACTCTCCTATTTCTCTCAGTGGCACCACCATCTTTCTGGTCACTGAGATTAGCTACCTAGGAATTTTGCTGGACTCTTCCCTCTCCGTCACCACCACCCCCTTCCAATCATTTGGCATTTCCTTCTTTCCACTTATACACTCACCACCCTAATTCAAGCCTTTATCATATCTCACCTGGATTTTTGTAATAGCCTTTTAACTGGCCTCCTTTCTTTCAGTTTCTTCCCTTTTTAATCCACCATCCATACATCTGCCAAAACAACCCTCTATAAGCACAGTCACTCTTCTGCTCAGGAATCTTCAGTGACTTCCTATTGTCTCTTGGATAATATACAAACTCCTGGATTCCATTAATTATCCCACCCCACTTAAAAATAATTTCCTCTGCTAGATAAGAACACTTTGTGATTAGATTAAATCAATCAAAGGTATAGCATATGAGACTTGGCCACTCCATAAAAACTTGCATAAAATATAGGGGCTATCTCAGAACCAGATAAGTATTATGAGGATTTAGAAGTAGAGAAGAAAGAATGGGATCTTATAGAGTTGAACCAGAAAGAACTAACAACCCAAGGACAACTAAGGAAAAGAGAAAGAGAAAGGTTGAGCTGTACTTGAGAAAGAAGATATCAAGGGGGACCATGAGCCCTCCTGACATCTCAGAGCAGAAGACTCAGGCTGACAGCACCAGCGTCAGCTACCTATTCAAGCCCTGAAAAAAGTCCTAAAAGGAGGTCAGCTCTTACCTCAACTCCCCTCTTCCTCCTTCCATTGCTTATCGAGAAACTATAGAAATAACCAGCTATTTCATTACTCATATATTTAAAATAAACTGAATTTGATCCCAAACACAAAGAGGCCAGGGATTAACTAAAAACAGACAGAAATGTAAATCAAGGCAGAGAGCCTTATCTTTCTCAATGTTAGGAATTTTCCTAACTGAGAGCTCAGAGCAATTGTGTTGGAACTCATAACTTCATCTAACCATCTACTCCAAAGAAGGTTTGAGGGAGGGCAGCCCTGCTTAGGCTGAGGCTTTGCATGTGTCTAAGAATGGGCTATTTCAGACATGATATTAGACTGTGGAAAGTTACTAAGAAAGACAGTAGGATAGACAACTTTCCAGCTCCTCCTTAATCAGGTCATTAGTGTACTTAAAATGAATTCTAGAGATAAATACAAGTGACTTGGGGATAATGTCAAATTTTGCTTTATCCGTGGCTTTGCTTCCCTTCATAAGCATGAATAATCAAAAGCTGATTCCCCACTCTCGATTTCTGCCTCTCTGTCTCTGCCTTTCTGTCTCCATACCTACGTACCTCCCTTCTCTTGTTCTCTCTTTTCTTCTCCTTCCCTCCCTCTCTTTCTGTCTCTTCCTTCCTCCCTCCTTCCATTTCTCCTTCCCTCTTGCCTGTCCTCCTTCTCCTCTCCTCTCTCTTTCTCTCTCTTTCTCTCTCTGTCTCTCTCTCTCTGTGTCTCTGTCTCTCTCTGTCTCTCTTGTGTCTCTCTCTCTCTGTCTCTCTCTCTCTCTCTCTCTCTCTCTCTCTCTCTCTCTCTCTCTCTCTCTCTCTCTCTCTCTCTCTCTCTCTCTTTTCTCCCTCCCCTCACCCTGCCCCCACCACAGACACATATACATAAAAAGGGTATTTAATATCAACCCCAACAAACTCTATTTTTTATCCCATTTCTTCCTCCCATAAGATCCCTTCCACTTCTAAAGCTGTGATTTAATTCAGTTTTTAATAGTTAACCTCCTGTCACAGAACATAGGGAAAGGAAGTATAGAAACGGATGGCAGCTAGATGGCATGATATGTGGAGAGCTATACTTGTGATCAGGAATACCTGAGTTCAAATCCTGCCTCAGAATCTTCCTAGTGATGTGGCTTTGGGCAAGTCACTTGATATCTTTTAGCCTGTTTTCTCATCTATAAAATGGGGATAATAATACCCTCTATCTCACAGGGTCATTGAAAGGATCAGCTGAGCTGAATAAAGCATCTTGCAAATCTTAAAGTGCTATTACAATTTAGCTCTTTTTATTAATACAATCTACAGGTGGAGGAATCATAAAGGACTAGAGGTCAAAAGGATCTTTTTAATGTCTAATTCAGTTCTGCCCCTAGAAAACAGAGGAATGATGCAAAGCAACATTTCCTATATTTTTCAGGAAATGAAACAATTTGTTGAACAGGCCAGCTGACAAAAATCTCCAGAAGACTGTGGGATGAATTCACCACTGTCTCCCTTGAAGCAAAAAAGGGTTTAGTTCCTTTTGTGTTTAACCTTCTGGTGAGGCCTGATCTTAGCCTGCCAACTGAAAACAATAAAACAGCCATCAGTGTATGCTATAATATTTATACAGGTTAATGGGAAACCCAGCATGGTTTCCCCAGTCCATGGAAATTCTGTCTTAATGATGCAAGCTACCTCTTCCACCACTCACACAAAGGAAAAATTTCTGCCATTGGTTCCCCAAAAATCATCTAAGGATCGCCTCACTCTCACTAAGTAAGGATTATATTTATGATATGGAGACCATAATTAACTCTCCAAAGAAAATTTAATGAAAGGTACATAATTACCCAATAAATTCATGTCTTCAAACATCTGGTAGATGTTTGGAGAGACGAAGAGTTTAATATGATGAAGGCCCTGTCTTTGTGAGGCAGTGAGGTGGTTCAGTGAACAGAGAGCACTGGGCCTGGAGTCAGGAAGACCTAGAGTTCAAATCCAGCCTCAGACACTTATTTGTTACATGACCCTGGGCAAGTCATTCAGTCTCCCAGCTCCAGTTTTCTCAATTGTAAAATGAGGATGATAATAAAATGAGGGTTGTGGGAGAATCAAATGAGATAATAATTGTAAAGTGCTTAGCACAGTGCCTGACACATAGTAGATACTTATATGTTTATTGTCTGACTGACTTGCTTCGTCAAGATCTGTGATCCTGGGCAAGTCACTTAACCCTGCTTGCCTCAGTTTTCTTATCTGTAAAATGAGCTGGAGAAGGAAATGGCAAACCACTCCGGTATCTTGGCCAAGAAAACCCCAAATGGGGTCATGAAGAGTCAGATATGACTGAAAATGACTGCAAAAAGAAGAGAGAAAAGCAATAAAGAGAGATAACTTTAATAATAGGAAACATTTTGTGATGAGCGTGCGTTATTGTATGACTCACAGAACGCTACGTGCTCTGAGGAATCAAAAATTATTATTTCTCAGAGGGCAATGGGGAGAGCTGAGTGGTGCATAGGAAGAGAAATACCAGGAAGAGCTGGGTAAAAGAATTTCACCCAAAAAAATGTATGATGGGAAAAAATGGGTTGTCACAAGAGAAAAGCCAGAGCTGTTCGATCCCATATCCTTCCCCAATAGCATTACGATGTCCAGAAGAAGGGGGGTGTCAGAAGACCTGGACAAGAGTGACCCGGTGAGCAGGTGAGGCTGGGCTTCACTCTGCATTTCTCCAGGGAAGAGTCACGGCCACGTGCATGAGATCGTACACTTTGGAGTATCCGAGTGAATACATTAGAGAGACCAGAAACAAGATGGGAAGGCAGAGGGGGAAGGCCATGGGGGAAAGCTAAGGAGTTATCCAAAAGGCAGGAACTGAGATCCCTCTCACTGCATCTCCTCCTCAAGCAAGCAAGCAAGCAAGCAAACAAAAAACATATCTACACAAATACACAAGGAGTCCAAGCATCCAACGACTTGCAGCGCTTCCAATTGATTAATTAGGTAGTTCCCACTTGACCTTCAATTGATCAGAGGACATATGAGGTTATTCAGCTGCTGGCTGCCAGAAGCCCATGCGTCCCTTTGGATTCTCTCAGAGCCCCCTTAAGCAGGAGGCAGCTCTCTGCTGGGCTTCTCATAGAGTCCTCAAGCCCCCTTTCCTCAGGGAAATGAGTTTTTCTTTGACTCTCAATCAAGGACACTGCTACTCTGAGGGCACTGCTAGGATACCAATGGGAAGGCCAAAATCTGTGAAGCTGACAAGGTTATCCTCTGGTAGAGGTAGGGGAGGAGACAGACACTCTTCTCCATTCCACCCCCATATGATTCTCAGTCAGGGCCTTGAAAGGTCTGCTCTCTCTAGACCGGCCCCTATATTTGAATGCCCAGTGTTCTCTTGTCTCTCATGTCTCACTCTTCCTGACCCTCTTTGGGGTTTTCTTGACAAAGATACCGGAGTGGTTTGCCATTTCTGTCTCCAGCTCATCCGACAGATGAGTAAACTGAGGCAAACAGAGTTAAGTACCTTGCCCAGGGCCACATAGCTAGGAAGTATCTGAGGCCAGATTTGAACTCAGGAAGATGGGTCTTCCTGACTCCAGACTCAGCACTCTACCCACTGCTCCACCTAACTGCCCAGGGTCTACCTGCTATTTCATTCGAGACATACAGGCATGACTGGGTGTTCTCAGCCAATCCCATATACTTGTGTTGGACTATTTTATTGTATCCAATAGTTTTCATTCCTTCAAAAATGATGAATTAGGTTGTTGGCACTTAGCTTAATGCCTCTGATTGATTGATTCAATAGAGATGTTCTCACCTGATAAAGATATTAGAGTACATATAGCATCTTGTGAGTTAATTTAAGTTAGGAGGGGAAAGTGAATGAATGGACCTTCACCCTCCCACTAAGAAGACTGTCACCTCTTTATGCATTATTAATGAGGTTAAAAAAAAACAACAAAGCACAAGTTCCTTTCTCTTCCCATACTTTCTTGTGATTGAAAAAACCCCATCACTCAATGCCAACCTGGTAATCAAACTCTCTTAACATCCCCAGGCTGGTCTACCCACTCAAAAAGAAGCAGCTAGTCCACCACTGAATTTGTGATCAAAGTTTTTCCAGCATAGTAGAACCTGCCAGGGGTCCTTCACTGGAATAGTTTTCAAGAACACAAGGTCATCTCCATGTCAAAAGGATATAACTAGGTGGCATAGTGAAGAGTGAGTCTGAGAAAGATCTGAACGCAAGCAAATATGAGATATACCTCAGCTGAGAAGGTAGAGGAGGGGAGAGATGTGAAAGCTTTAAGGAGAGAATGGAAGATTTGGAATAGCTGCCATGTAGAGTGTGGAGAGACCCAATTAAGGAGGAGTAAAATCATTGCCCTGCTACAGTCAGGGTCTAATTGAGATTAGATGACATAAATTTGTAGTTGACCCAGTTAGTATTTTTTTCATGATTTCCTCCAGGTCTATTCAGCTTCATATGAAAAGGTGATGAAGAGGCATATGATGTGATTTTCAAATTGTATGTAGGGATACCCCCCCTTTTTTGTTTACAAAACCAGTGTGCTCCCACTCACATGTTCAATCAATCAATGAAAATAATTTGCTTACCTTTATTCAAATGAAATTAGCTTATTACAATTTTATAAAAATCTTAGATACAATAAAAGCAATATAACACATAGAGTAGTCAAAGAGCATACATTTCATCCTGGATTCCAACATTCATAGGCCCTGAAAGTTTTTCAGCAATTGTATCTTCTTTGTCTCTTCCTCCTCCTCCTCCTCCTCCTCCTCCTCTTCTTCTTCTTCTTCTTCTTCTTCTTCTTCTTCTTCTTCTTCTTCTTCTTCTTCTTCTTCTTCTTTTCTTCTTCTTCTTCTTCATCAACATCTTCATTCCCATCATCAACCCCATTACTGCAATTTTCTGGGAGGTAAAATAAAAGTTGAACTCTACCTAATATAAATGTGTTACCTTAAGTGCTCATACAGGAGCTGAGGATGCTTTTATAGAGATGTCTGGATTTGTCAAAATATAAACATGCACAAGTTACATTCAAAGCTTTCTAAGAGCAAATGCTGGTGCAATAAGAAACATAGACATTGACATTTTAGATATGCCCCTAAATCAAACTCCTTAAGGCCAAAGATCGAGGATACCTAGACCAGAGGTAACATGTGGAGTTTCTGTTTATTTGTGTGTGTGTTGCTTCCCCCCAGCACCTTCCCCCGTACTAGTAGGTGTTTAACAGATGTATATAGAATGTTTGTTGAATGCTTGTTGAATTGACTTGAATGTATTCAAGAGGGGAGAGTTAAAAGCAGAAAAACAATTGTTAAACAATTACAGTAGTCCACGTAAGAAATGATCACTAGGGTGATCAGTAGAAATGGAGTTAATATTATAAAGGTAGAATTGACAAGTCTTGGGAACCATTTGGATTGGCTTATTATTATAATGTAGCTTTCTTCAATCTAATTCTCTGCCTCAGTTTTCATATTTGTAAAACAGAAGTGTTATCCTTACCCCCAGAATGCAGGTTTTGTTTGCATTTCATAAGACTGGCTAAAATAAATACACAACGTTGTTACCACAGTCCCCATGGTGTGCCAAAGATCTTTCTTTCCTCCAAGCCAAACCATCTAAAAGTGAACAATTTTAAAAAATTATTTTTAATGAATGACTGCTGTCTTCTGCCAACACAGGGCAGCCTCAGGCAGCTTTAGTCCATAAAAACAACCAGTTACCACACTTCCTGTCCCTCTAAAGCCTGTCCCCCACTGGATTTATGACTTCACAAACTTAAAAAGTATTTGCTCTGGCCGGCGGACAGGTACGAGTATAGCCTGTGGCACACTCAGCCAACCCCATTCAACAGATAGGCTGCTCTAATGCCAAAGCTCTCCAGCTCACGAATGATGGGAAAGACAGGAGGATGGCACATGGAAGAGGAGGCCCTCTCTTTGCCCATCTGGCACCTCATGACATTTCAGCTCAAGAGTGTAATACAGGAAGCTGCTACACAGCAGACACAGTAGCCACTAGGGACAGAAGCACACCAGGGAGGAGAAAAAGGGAGAGAAAAGGATTCCAAGAACTCTCCCACTGACAGCTCCAGCAGATTGGGTGGAGATGAGAAGACTTTCCCTCTGCAAAGGTTCCCCGTCTCTCAGTGGCTGCAGGATGGGTCTGACTTGCCTGGTCTCTAGGGAATTTCCCTGGCTTGCAACCCAGAGGTAGTCTAAGTGAAACCACAATGTCCTGCCAACCTTGGGTAGTGGCGATTTGTGGTTAAGCATGCCTACTGAAGTTTTAGCTGCTTGGGTCTCCCAAAAATCCCCCAGGGTTTCCTGGGTCCAGCAGCTCCAAACAAGAGCAACAGCTGGTCTCAGATTTATCAAGTGTCCTCAGACAGATAATTTCCAAATAGACTCTTCTTTACAAAACTAACAAATGTTGGGAAAGAGGATGAGTTGTTTTAAATAAAAAGAATATGCCAGCTAATAGTACAAGCTATTTGGTTTCTGCAGGCCTCAGTTTCAGAATCCATAAATTGAAGAGGATGAATAATCACTAAGTTTCCTCCTACACTAATCCTATGACTTCTCAGGGACTCAGTTTCTCCACCTTTAAAATGAGGGAATTGGCCTAGAATTTACTCCCTGATGACCTTGAAGCACCCTTCCAGCTCTAGAATTCTATGAACTTAGCTACTTGGATGGTTCCATTAGTATTCAAGGAAAGTTCATCTGTTTCTTAATTGGAAACTTAGTATTAATTATCAATCAGTCAGACAACAAGGGCATCCCGGTGGTGCACTGGATAAAACACAGGTCTGGAGTTAGAAAAACTTCTTCCTGAGTTCAAATCCAGCCTCAGACACTTGCTAACTGTGTGACCCTGGGCAAGTCACTTAACCTTGTTTGCCTTAGTTTCCTCAATTGAAAATGAGCTGGAGAAGGAAATGACAAACCAGTCCAGTATCTTTGTCAAGAAAACCCCAAATGGGGTCAAGAAGAGTCAGACACAACTGGGAAATGACTGAACAACAACAACAGTTGGGTAATAAGCATTCATTTATTAAGCTCTTACTGTGTACCAGACATTGTGCTAAGCCCTGAGAATACAAATAAAAGTAGATAGTGCCTACCCTTAAGGAACTTACATTCTAATGAAGGAAGATGATACACCAAGGGGAACACGTAAAAAGGGGCTGAGGGGTACAAAGATACCCAGAGAAGGGGTAAGGTAGAGAAAGCCCCGTGTACATCCTGGAAAAGAATGAGACATGGCTGGCCTGGGCACCCTTCTTAAAAGGAAATTCTGGGAGGAGCAATTGAATCATGGGGAGAAGTCCAAGAGGGTGGAGGGTGCTTCCAATTGTTTGTGGCTTATCTTGCATCACTCTTAAAATGCTACTTGCCTGCCTGACTTAATTTAAGGAATTTCTTGATAGGAAGCATGGAATAGTAGATAGAGTGCCTGTCTCAGGGGTTCAAGACCCATCTCTGATGCCTAGTGGCTCTGGGCAAGTCATTTTATGTCTCAATGATCCAAGCAACTCTCTAAGGTTATAGATGCAGGAAAGGTGTCTATCTACACTGGTAGAGGGACTTTCCTCACAGGAAGTTCCCCATAACACACAGCCACGATCCAACGAATTCAGCTCATTCTCATCAGTTACATCCCACCGTATCGTTCATTTACAAAGCATTTCAGATTCGTAAAGCACTCTCTCATAGTAACCATGGGAAGGTAAAGCACTCTCTCATAGTAACCATGGGAAGGTATCCATGTAAGTATTGTTATCTCCATCTTGCAGATGGTCAGATTGAGGTTCAGAGGGGAAAACTTAGTGGCCCGAGGTCACATAGCCAAGGAGAAGAGTCTGATCGGGATCCAGAGCTCTCCTGACTCCAAATAAAGACTACCCATTAGCTCCTGCTGTTTTGTCCCTGGGAGTGGGTTCAGTCTCACTGATTCCATTTTGAATGTAATGAAGGCCATGCCACAGAGCTTGTGAAGAGTCGCCCTTCCTGGTTCCAGCCCACTGTGTATGCTGGCTCAGTACTTGGGTGACTTGGGGATGACCCAACCACGTGTGTGAATCCATGCTGAAAGGCAAGAATGCTTTTGGGGGCACCTAAGTGGCACAGTGGATAGAGCACCAGCTGTGAAGTTAGGAGGACCTGAGTTCAAATGCGGGCCTCAGATCAAACACTTGATACTTACTAGCTGTGTGACCCTGGGCAAGTCACTTAACCCCAATTGCCAAAAAAAAAAAACACAAATGCTTTGAAATGACAAAGTACAAGATCCAATGACTCAATGCCCTTTTAAAAAGGAGAAATAGCTTCTGACTTTCTCTCCTGCTGCAACTCTTCCATATGATAAATGATACTTTCAGTCATTAAACTTCCGATGAGAGGGACAGGGGATGATGGGTGGTGCTCCTTCCCCATACCATGAGGCTGCTCCCATGGGAAGCACGGACTTGGGTAGATGAGCTTACCTCTGAGCCTTTCACTGCCTTTTCAGCTTGGTGTTTCCTTCCCTATGTTGGTGATAAAACTTTGTCCTCAAGGTGGCTATTCCAAGGCGGAAAGTGACCTAGTAAGTGTAAGAGGTCCAGAATTCCTGGGTCCAATGAGTGGAGCTGAATGGTGACAAGGGAAGCATTTTCATCAAGAGGACGAAGCCAAACCCTTAGCCTGACTTTCCAGAAGACATGGACTTTGAGAAAGACAGTACAGAGCCAGGGTGAAATACGAAACGACTGATCACCAGTCCTGGAAATTGTTTCACGTTTAGATGAAATTTACGTATCAGTCTCCCAACAGATTATAACAGTAGTCACAGATTAGGTTAACAAATCCCATTTTAAGTCATTTTATCAACGAGTGCTGTGTCTTTTATCTTTTAGCATTTCTTTTGTGTGTAGGAAATAAATACCTGTCCCATACCTGATTCATATTGCCCATTGAATATTTTTCTTCTCTCTTCCTATGCCTTTGGGGAAAACTAAATGAGTCAAAATCTGTTTTAAATATTTGTTCCTGGTGTGCCAGGGTCGGGGACTGTTGGAGCCAAAGAATGCAAGGAAAGGGGGGTTCAGTCTCTTCTTGTCAGAAGGTGGGCTTCCCTAGGCCTGAATGTGGTCTAGAGTGCATGGGTCCAGAGCACTTCTCCACTACTCTGCAATTCTTCCCTAATCTTCTCTGGCTGTAACATTCTTGATTGTTCAGGGGTGAATTAGCCAGCCTGCAGATTACCTAGGCCTCTGGCTTTCAGCTTAAATTCCCTCTTTTTGTTAAGAACCCAAAAAAGATCAGCAGGCACATACATTTCACAGAGAGGAGAAAAGAAGATTGTAAGTGAACTTGTGGACTTCAATTTTGTAGTTTGGGATTTTTAAAAGTTATATATTAAGTTCTACACCATAGTAACAAAATCACCTTATTTGTGTTCCCTTCTGAATTTGGTTTGTTCGATTTTTAGTAATTCATTGACACTATTTTTTCTATTCTTCCATGTTTTTAATATCACTATTGCTGCTCCCATTTCTTCCTCCGATCCCCTCCCATTAAACAAATAAGGATAGTGATGCAAAACTAATCCATACATTTTCTGAAAGTGCACGTCTCATTCTGTGCCCATAGTCCACCACCTCTTTGCCAACGGAGACGTTCTTCATCATCTTAATCCATTTTCCTCCCCACCCCACTTAATGCTTCTTCCTAGCTTTGAGATACATACCTAGCTTCCCAGCTTTGAGGTACTATACTTCCCCCATAGCTACTGGTGTTGGGGGGGGAAGTAAAATTAAAACAAAACCATTTTCCTTATTTATGGCCAAGGCAAATGTTTGGTAGCAGAAAAGGTATTTTTTTTAAGTTCTATTTGTGCTTTTTGTTTTTACATCATAATTATTTCTGGATCTACTCCCCTGTCACTCATTCCCCCAGTCCTAAGAATGAGTCTTTCCTTGTGACAAAGAAAAAGTCAAGTAAAAACAAACATTAGTGCCTGCCTATGTATGTAATACCCTACAACTGCAGCCCCCCATCTTTCTCCAATTACACAGCCTTCGGCATCATGTGGGGTACTTTTTACTTCCATTATTATACTCCTTGTATACATGGTTCTTTTGGTTCAATAGTAAAGAAGAATGAAGTAATAGGTATAATAAAGTTTAGGCCACTTCCATTCTTTGGAAAATAACAGTGAAAAGAGCACAAAGGCCAGGATTTGAATAGCAGCTTGCTTTGATATTTACTCTCTATTTGACCTTGAACAAGGGACCTGAACTGTCTGATGGTCAGTTTCTTCCCTTGTAAGATATTACCCAGAGGTGTGCTCAAACTAGCTGAGGAGAGCTGATTGTTAAATTTTCAGTGTGAACTTTTACATCTTGGAATTAGCACACACCACAAATCAGGGCTTGATTTATTGGTTTTTTTTTTATTATCTCTAGACCTATGAAAGTGATGAAGAAATGTTAATAATGCAAATTAAGCTTATAAGTGTGTCATGGGCACATTCCTTCCCCCCCCCCAGCTGGTTGTTAAACATTTATGGGTATGACCCTGGATAACAGGGTTGTACCAGGTGATCTCTGATGTCCCTTTGAAATCTAAATACAATGATCCTAAAAAGTTGGCCTTATTTTATACTTCTAAGAGTGAACAGTTGCTACTGAGCCTGTATTTTAACTTTAAAATGAGAAATAAAGAGTAGGGTATAGTGAACAGAGAGCTGAACTCAAGAGTCGGGAAGACCCAGGTTCAAATCCTGCCTCTGATATGTGCTGGTTGATTCTGGGCTATTCACTTAGCCTCAATTTCCCAGACAACTCTAACACTACGCTCTCTGTATTTGGTAGAAGGAATATCCTCACCAGGATTTCCCTTATACTAATTAAATCACAGGTCTAGACTTTCCCCACCTTCGAAAATGATTAATTCACTTGAAAAATCCTTGGCAACTTCTCCAGTCCTAGATCTGGAAGAGGCCTCAAAGGCCATGTGGTCTAACTGCCTCATTTTATAGGGCAGGAAACTAAGGACCAAGGTCACACAGGTATCAGGGGCATGTTTAGAAAACATTAAGATAACTTGTGTGGATGATTTCAAAATATCTTCAAGGAGTTGCTAAATAGGGTCCCCATTAAGACCAGAGAAGCTGGGAGGAGAGGACAGCTTTATGGATCGAAGGCCAAAAGCAGAAACCATGGCCAAGAAGTGTTTAAGACAAGCTGCCCAGCATCCCCAGAAAGCTGGGCACCTCCAGGCTGTAGTTTACCCTTGGCTCTTTGTTCCCACTTTTGGAAACATTTCTTGGAAGAACTAAGAGAATCTTAAGCTGCCCTCACACTAAAGTGCCCCATGGATGAAAGGAAGCCAGTTGGGCTGACCCTACAAGACCCCACCTCCCCAAGGGGGCAGCAGGCCAAGGAGGGGTAGGGCCTCCCATTCCCAGAACTTCTATTCTGGTTTGAAGAGTTCACATTCATCTACAAAAATCACACAGTCTGGGCCGCTCTAGCACAGAAAACAGAGCAGTGTGTGTGTGAGAGCCTGGCAAAGGAGGGGCTTTGGGGAAGGCCAGCAGAGGCAGCTCTGGTGTTCTAGCGACTCCCGCCTCTTCCTTCTCTCTCTTCATTTGAATGGGGATAATCATTAGGAAAACACCTTTCAGAGGAGACCCAGGACAAGAGTGACTTTTATGTGACTCTTCTGAAGAAGATCCAAGCACCACATCCCTCCATCAATGACGAGTGTTGCTGCCTTCTCTACTTCGGAAAACTGAGACAGCGGCCAAGAGCACGAGGCCCATCTCCAAGACTTCTGCAGAGGCCCCGTGGAGGAAAACTCTTGCCTGCAGCCCCTGCATGACATATGCTGGACGGACTGAGCAAGACAGCAGAGACAGATGGAGATAACCAAGAGGGAGGGGCGAGAAGGAAAAACAAGCCACCGGGCCCTGCTCTTCCTGCCACTGCCTAAAGTCACAAGCTGATAAAATCAGAGCCAGGCCAGAATTAATTAAAAAATAAAAACCTATGGAGGTCGTTACCTCTAACCAGAGTATAAAGGAACTCTGTTCTCTGCAGCTTGTGTTTCCTGATGCTAAAGATTTTTTTTTGTCCTAACCTGTAATTTCATTGCTATAGGCAATGACTGGGGTAGATCTCAGTGGGCATCTCCACCCCCCTATAATTTACAGTCTTAGAGACTTGTATGGAAGGCTGAGGGACTAAATTGTCAGATGTCTGACATACAATCCTAGCTTTAAAGCCACAAGGGACCATTAGAAGGCCACTGAGTCCAACACCACCCCCATTTTATAGTTGAGGACATTGAGGCACAGAGAGGTTAAGGGACTTGCTCAGGATCACACAGCTCATAAGCATTTGAGGCAGGATTTGAACTCAAGTCTTACTGACTCTGAAGCTGCTTCTCTAAACGTTACATCATGCTGCCTCTACACAGTGGTTAATTTTAACTGCATAAAACTCCGTACAGAATGGAAATATACAGCTACCATGTCAAGTCAGCGAATACCTGAACACATACCTAAAATAAGCCAAGGATTTACAAGTGTCGAGTAACCACTTAACAGAAGGTCTCCCGATGCAGCCAAAAGCACCATGTCTAAATGAGAAGAGCTATATGTGCATAATGTCAGGTCGGCGAGCAGGCACAAGATGCTTGGCTGATACAGTCCTCATGTGGAAGAGCCTGGGAACCCTGCTTCAGGAAGGGCATGACAACACATCAAAGAAGGACCCTGCTCTGTGATTTGGAGCATGCACAGATTATCCCGTAACTAGCTGTGGTCCGCCAACCACAGATGAAGAGACGCTCTGCTGCCTGGTTGTAGCCAGAACTAGGAGCCATTCAAAAATACTGACCATCCAAAGTAAGGCTGGTCCCTGTTCCTGTCTGGCTTTGTCCAAGTGGAGAGGCAAGGACTGAGTAAGCCGTTAGTAGGGAGAGAACACATCAGAAAGGGAGCTTGCGATGATAGCATTAGAGATAGATGGCTGAACCCATCAGGCAAAGCTTAGAACCCAGAGAGACAGATTTAGCTGGTCTTGTTTTGGGAAAATGAGCCAGAGTAGCACTATATATGTTGCTGTGTTTGACTCTTCGTGACCCCATTTGGGGTTGTCTTGGCAAAAACACTAGAGTGGTTGGCCATTTCCTTCTCCAGCTCATTTTACAGATGAGGAAACTGAGGCAAACAGGGTGAAGTGACTTGCCCAGGATCACACAGCTCGGAAGTGTCCGAGGCTGGATTTGAATTCATGAAGATTTGTCTTCCTGACTCCCAGACTGGCATTCTATCCACTGCAGTGCCGTTTTGTTGTGTACCGTGTTATGGGGGGTCTTAAATACTGAAGAGAAAAATCATTTGGGATAGATTTTAAAAAATCAATCAGTCACCTAGCATTTACCAAGCAGCTGCTCTGTGACAGGCAGTATGCTAGGTACCAAGAAACCAGAGATGAAAGCAGAGCAGTCCCTGTCCTCAATGAGCTTACATTTCATACAAGGAAAAGCAACCACACAAGCAAATAAATACAAAATATATATAGGCAACATAAGGTAATTGAGGGGAAGGGACTCTAACAAATGGGAGGCCTCACGAGGAGGGATGCTTGAGCTGAGGTCAAGCTCCTAACTGAGCTAGCAGAGAGATAAGATGGTGTAATGCAAGGAGCAATGATCCTGAACTCAGAACACTGGGGTTCAAATCCTACCCCCCGTATTTACTACCTGTATGACTTTGAGAATTTAACCTCCCTGGGCCACACACAGGTTCTTCAACTATAGAATGAAGGGTTAGACTATGTGGCCTCTGAATCCCTGGGAAGCCAAAAGTCTTTCTTTTTTTTAATGTTAACGTGCCCCATAAGAGCCCTTTTCTTTGTGCACTTGGCTCTTTCTGGTATGGATATGAAAAGGCTAGATGTGTTCAGGAAGACACAGGTGCAAACCCATCCCCAGGCACACGCTAGCTGTGTAATCCTTGGTAAGTCACTTAGCCTCTATAAGACAAAATTGATAACATATGTAAAATGTTTTGTTGTTTGTTTGTTTTCTCCAAATAGGGAAGTTGACTTGAGAGAAATTGGGAAACTAGAGATAGGGTTGTTAATTAAAAAACTAAATCAATAAAAAGAAAAGAAACAAAAAGGAATCCTTGAAGCATTTTTTTGAATGCACAGAAGAGAACGGACAGAAGGCCAGAAGGAAGCGCAGACAATTAGGACAGCTATGAAAGCTACATTTTGAATTTATTATATACTTTAAAAAGCAAGGTATATATAATAAAGATTTGTAGTTTCACGTACAAACCTCCTTCTCTCTTCTACTGTCCTGCTATTGGACTTCGATGACTCTGGAGGAAAGAGTGAGGCTGATGACTTTGCAAGCAAGTGGAGACTTTGCAAGCAAGTGTAATGTCATTGGTCCTCTCCAAAAATGAAGGACGAACAACAACAGTAACTGTGTATACACAAGTGCTCGTCTCAATGGGCATCTGCTTACTTCAGAGTAAAATACTAAAAAAAAAAAAGCCATTTTGCAAACCTTCAGGCATTATGTAAATGGGAGCTATTATTATTTCTGAATGTATTTCCTTAAGTGCTGTTAATACCTTACAGAACTTCTGGGGCTCCCAAAGTAGTCTTTCCAATGTCACAGATGATGGAAATAGGTCACGATAAAAACATTGGCAGATGTTTCCAGTTTTCATGTGCTTGTTGCTCTCCTCCCAGGTTTATTTCCAAATGCTCTGGGGAAGATATGACTTAATTGGTTTTCATGTCAAGCTCTCTCCAGATTCGTTTCCACCTCTCTTCAGCTGTCTTCAAGAAAATAATGCCTGAATCTTTTATACTCCTCTGCTGTGTTTTTTTAAAATAAGTTTATACTTTAAAGTGGTCTTGCCCTGAATCTACATGCCTTTGTGTTTAAAAATGATTGTGTTTACGGGATAGGGTGGTTTGATTGAATTAATAAATTTATGAATGAATGAATGAAAAGTATTCATAAAGTACTTACTGTGTGCCAGGCACTGTGCTAAGCATCAGGAAAATAAATATAGAAAACAGTCTTTGCCTGCAAGGAACTTACATATAAAGAGAGAAGACAACATGTATGGAGGGATCATGGCTGGAGGGATGATGTGGGATGTCAATGGAATGATGAACAGAACCATAGGTAATTGGCCGATCCATCCTCTTCAGGAATGGAAGCTTTGATTTGATTACTTTCTCAGAGACAGGGAGAGTAGGGAATGCTTTTAATAGCAGCATGCATAAGTAAAGATGGCCACAGAACTGTTTTCTTGGTCAGTTACCAATTAAGAAGTACAGGGTCCCAGTGCAGGACCTAGAGTGTCTGGTCCAAGTTGGAGGCAAAGGCATAAAATGATGGATGGATGGATGGATGGATGGATGATGGATGATGGATGGAGACAAAGGATGGATGGATGGATGGATGGAAGGGAGGATGGATTGATGGATGGATGGATGGATGGATGGATGGATGGAAGGATGGATGGAAGGAAGGGAGGATGGATTGATGGATGGATGGAAGGGAGGATGGATAGATGGATGGATGGATAGATGGATGTAAAGATGGACAAAGGATGGAAGGAAGGATTGTAAAAGCATTCATTAGGTGTTGTTATGTGTCAAACACTATGCTAATTGCTAGGAATACAAAACAAAATCAAAGCTCGTGCCTTCAAGGATTTTATATTCTACCAGGAAGGGATAGCGCATCTCGGAGAGTGGTGTCCAGAGTACATACCCATTCAGTGACAAGGTGGCTGGTGAGAAGATAACAGGAATAACACTAACCATGGCTAGAGCAGCCTGCCATAATGGGCTACACATGGGGCATTCATCAATCAGAAGTCAAGGTCCCTAAGGTGGGAGTTCTGGAGCCGAAAGGAATCAAAGACTCCAGAAGGTAGACTCTGGCCACACCGGTCAGAAAGCAACACACTGGGAATCTTCAAGGTCATTCCATCTGCCTCTCTCATCGCCTTTCACAGATAAGCAAATGCCTAAGTAACTGGTGCCTAAGGGCCCCAAAGCAACAAGCAGCAGAACCAGAACTTGAACCCAGATCCCCTTGATGCTAAAACTCTCTAGAACAACTTGTTCCTCCTAAACTGTTAAGGGTAAAATACAGGATTTATCCAAGAAGGATTTTCCTGGTCAAAGGATAATGTCTAATACCAAGTAACAAATGACTAACTGGAATTTCACCGTCAATTAAGAGAATCTTTTTGGGTGGAGTACTTCCAAAATTAATCCAAGTTGGCCAACAGATCAGATAATGTGGCGCTTTTATTTTTGTATGCTAAAGTCAAACTGTCTTATTTTTAGGCTGCTGGTAGATTGTCCCTAGTAAATAAAACTGGATGTTCTCGTTACATCGTATTCATTAATGGTTTTTTACTTTGAGAATTAGTGAGTCACATGAATTTACAAGGGATTTCTCGAAGTAATAATCAAATCTTAGTACAGAGAGCTCCCTAGATGGTTATGGGATTGAAGGTACCATCTGATACCAATGCAGTCTTCTAATTCTTCACAAAGAGTGGCAACAAATGTTTTAATACAAATTACTTTTCTGCCCACTCATCTTTCTCATTCTGTCCATCCTCAGGACCAGCGTCCTCTCTGACTCTCCTCACTTTCTACCTAATCAACAGCATCATTACAAAAACAGATGCCAACCAGAACAATAGAGAACCATTCCTAAATGCTCACTTACTTTCAAAGTATGCTTTTGTTTACATCTACCAAGAAACTGTGTGGCAGGTGTCCAGAATAACCGTGTTCAATTTTTTTAAAATCCTTAAAAAAATAAAGTCAGGGCATCTAGATGGCACAGTGGATAGAGCATCAGCCCTGGATTCAGGAGGACCTGAGTTCAAATCTGGCCTCAGATACATAACACTTACTAGCTGTGTGACCCTGGGCAAGTCACTTAACCCCACTGCCTAGCCAAAAAATAAAAAAATAAAGTATAGCAGGGAATATTTTCTTCGTTAAGAGGTATAAAGAGACAGACATTGCTGTGCTCATCACAGTTGGTATTGTCCTTGAGAGCACTGAATATAGAGTCAAGACCCAGCTTGGAGCTCCCACACATCATCTCTTTATTGGAGTGACTCCGAACAGTGTCCTCACCTATAGAATGAAGGGGTTAGACTAAGTCACATCCACCTCTATGTTTGTGCCAAAAATAAGATGACATCATCATAGCCTCAATCCTCCTTACAGGGCAGGTTTGCAAGCTCTAAAGAATTTCATCTGGAAATAGAACATAAGAAGGACTTGATGATTCATGGGTCCCACCAAGGGTTTTAAAAGCAGATCTGAAAGGATCTTTCATTCGATTCAGTAAGTATCGACTATTTACTGTTTACTGCGTACTGGTGATGCAGTGGTCCTACAGTTATGAAGACCAGAGCTCAAATCCAGTCTCAGATATTTCCTAGCTGTGTGACCTTGAACAAGTCACTTAATCTGTTTGCCTCAGTTTCCTCAACTGTAAAGTGGAGATAATACTAGCCCGTCCTGTGATTTTAAACACTTTGCTTTGTTTCTTTTGCCTGGGGGAAGCCACAGCTGAGGTAATAAAAGTGCTGTCCCTGGGTTCAGCCCTTCCCTATTCCCTGAACTGGGGTCTTCCTCAGTCTTAGGGGAAATTATTGGGTTTCTTTCGGCACTGCAATACCTTTCTCAGCAACTCTCTTGGCTGAACGAGAAATAAACCCAACTGCCCACATTCAATGTTAACGCTTTCCTTTTGAGTATCTTCTAATGTTCCTCTGTGTCGAGTAGGGTGGTGCTGCAGTGAATGGAACATGGGGCCAGAAGTCAGGAAGACCTGAGCTCAAATCCAGCCTCAGACACTGGCAAGTTGAATGACCATAGCCATTTAACCGCTGTTTGCCTCAGTTTCCTCATCTGTAATGTGGAGATAATAATAGCACCTACTTTGCGGGGCTGTTGTGAGGGTCCAATGTGATAATGACTGTAATTATGCTTAGCATAGTGCCTGGCACATAGTAGTGCCTTATTCCCTGCCCAGCACTGTGCTTGGGCCCATAGAACATACAAAAGAAATATTTTCTATGGTAGCAGAAGAATTTATGGCATTGTCAGAGAGACAATATTTCAATATAATGAAAGAAGAATAGAAGACGAAGGCTCGGTTAAGTATCAAAATCTGGGATAGAGGCAAAGCCATCCTGTGAAGGGCTGAGATCAAGATCCATGGGGGCCAAAGTAGCTGGGGACACTTTCTAGAAAAGCCACAACTGTCCTAAAAGGAAAAGCCTTTCCTATTCTGTTACCATAAAGTCCACACAGTATAATGAAAATGTCTGAAACACATGAAGCAATGTACCACTTAACAATCTGATTTAAATAAGGAGAGAAATATTAGCAATAATATTAATAATAGTAAGATAGAATAATAACAATAGTGACTAATAATAGTGAAATAGAATAACAATAGCAATAATAGTGAAATAGAATAATAATAGTGAAAAAGAATAAAATAATTCAATGCTAGTTATGGTAATAACACATGCTTAACACTCATAAAAGAACAAAACAATATTATGTATGACATATTATATATTATCTAATGATGAATTAGATATAATTGAAGGAGTCCCCATTTCTATTATATTATAATCTAAATTACTGAACTACTATAATCTAAACTGTTTGTAAGTTCCAATTCTTTTTTTTGAGCTATTCATTTTTTTACATGTTGGTTGAAGTGTGCTGGTGATATGGACTCACCTCCCACACCTTTAATCTCTGGTTTATTTCTTTAGCTTTGAGGAAGCTACAGCTGAGATGCTCCCAGCTTCAGCCCCCCTCCCCTTCTCTGAACTTGGGTCTTAGGGAAAATTATTGGGCTTCTTTCACCTAAGCGTCTTCTTTATTTAAAGCAATACTTTTCTCAGCAACTCCTTTGGCTGAATGGACCGTAAGCTAAGCAGCCACACCTTAGAGCCTCCCTCAATCAACATACCCAGAACCCTTTGAAGTACCTTCGGAAAGTTGTTTTGTCTTCAGTGGGCAGTGACACAGCAAACAGAACACTGGGTTTAGAGGCAGTACCTGAGTTCAAGTGTGATCTCAGACCTGATCAGCTGCATGACCCTGGACAAGTCACTCCACCTGTGTTTGCTTCTTCAACTATATAATGGGGATGATAATAGCATCCCCCTTAGAGGGTTGTTGTGAGGATCAGATGACGTAAAATTGTAAAGCATTTAGCAGAGTGCCTGCAATATAGTAAGTGTTATATGAATGTTACTATTATTGGTGTTACTGTTGCTGTTCAATTGTTTCAGTCACGTCTGACTCTTTGTGACCTATTTGGGATTTTCTTGGCAAAGATCAGGAGTGGTTTGCCTTTTTTTTCCCTCCAGTTCATTTTACAGATGAGGAAACTGAGGCAAACAGAATTAAGTGACTTGCCCAGGGTCACACAGCTAGTAAGAGGCTAAGGCCAAATTTGAACTCAGGAAGAAGAGTCTTCCTGACTTTAGGCCTGGTGCACAACCTAGCTGCCTTATTATTATTAATAATGATAAATAGGGATAATAATTGTATACAAAATTTTATGATATATCCATATTATTAACTTGTGTATAATTATATTAAAATATAAGTCTATTGTGTGATATAATTATATAATATAATCACATATAATAATTATAACATATATTAATAATTGGGTTGCATTGATCTATCATTATGTTATCATTATTTATATAATATAGCACATGAATATATAATTAAAACCTCCATTTTACAGATAATAATGTGTGTGTACATATATATATATACACATACATATTACATATATATGTAATAGTGCCTGCCAGGTTTGTGAGGATCAAAAGAGATAACATTTAGAATACCTTGCAGACCCGCAAGTGCTATCTAAATTCTTTAAAGGGGCAAAGAAGATTAGCAGGCCTCCTGGCGTCATCATCCATCTCTTGACACTGGCTCTGTGGGCATCTGCTTCCTCTTGGCCAAGCCATAATGCGCCCCTGACGTGCACTTGACATATTTATGACCGCAGAGCCCACACTGCAAGAGAGCACAGTGCTGCTCTGCTGATTATATCGTGAGAGGGGTTTCTTCTGTCATTGTTATGGTTTCACTGATGCTGAGGTGAGTTTTACTGCTTTGGAGGTCCAGGCTGACCTCCATCCCTGGCCTCCCTTTCGTTTCTCTTCTCGAAAGCCTCCGTCACTTGCAGGGTCCAGCCAGGCTCCAGTTACTTTGAGACAAACAGTCCCTTTCTGCCTCCAGTTTCTTTTCAGCCTCTTGGCTGCCAGACCTTCTTTCCTTATTAAGCTCTCCATATTACTAATCAATTTCCCTTCCTGTCATACAAATCAGTTCCCGCAGACTATTCCCTACTTTTAAGGTACCTGGTGTTTTTGTGTGACTTCATAGCTTGGACGATTCCCAGGATGCCCACAGAGCGGACTCCCTAGGTCTAAACTTACTATGATGACTCTGCGATTTCTGTGGTGGTAGCTGTTCAGTTGTTTTCAGTCATGTCTCACTCTTCATGACCCCATTTGGAGTTTTCTTGGCAAAGATACTGGAGCGGCTTGTCATTTGTTTCTCCAGCTCATTTTACAAATGAGGAACTGAGGCAAACAGGGTTAAGTGACTTGCCCAGGGTCACATAGCTAGTAAATTTCCCAGGCCCCATTTGAACTCAGAAAGATGAGTCTTTATGACCCCAGGCCCAACACTCTAACCACTGCGCCACCTAGCTACCTCTGCAATTTCTGCATTCCCTGACATTTGTTCACAATATTTTAAAATAATGTCCTCATTTTTATTTTCTAGGCCTACCCCTAAAATTAGGAGACTCCTATAAATTTCTAGTCCAAGAAAATCAGAACACACATTCAATATATCACTATCTACTTTAAGGTGACGATGATATATAATTCAAATTTAGCAAACCGATAATGCCAGACTAATTAATACAAGTTCCTGTCATTAACTGCCATCAAGACTGTAAACATTTTGCATTTAGATTATATGAGGAAATATCTGCAGGAAATAAATGGGAAAATGCACAATTCTGGATGCACTGATATATAATATTAAGTTTATAATGAGTCATTTAAAAGGTACAAAATAGGGGCAGCTGGGTGGTGCAGTGGATAGAGCACTGGCCCTGGAGTCAGGAGGACCTGAGTTCAAATCTGGCCTCAAACGTATAACACTCACTAGCTGTGTGACTCTGGGCAAGTCACTTAACGCCAATTGCCTTGCATTAAAAAAAAATTTAATTAAAATGTACAAAATAAGTGATACAGATCTATTAAAAGAATGGATTAGTAACATAAAATAAGGATAAGACCCATGTTATCATTTCGAGAGTGAACAACTCCCTTGACCTAAGCAGGTCTATACTTTCTCTGAAACTGATGGTGTTAGGGAATTATCTGGAACACCTAGAAGCCCAGGGATTTGCCAAGGGTCACACAGCCAGTGAGTCTGTGATAGAGGCAGGGCTCAAACCTGTCTTCCTGACTGTCAGGCCAGCTAGAATTGACACTTTCAAATTGTAATGCTGGAGAAGACTTTTGAGAGTCCCTTGGACAGCAAAGAGATCAAATCAGTCAATACTTAAAGAAAATCTTAGAAAATCGGACTATTCATTGGAAGGTCAAATACTGAGGCTGAAGCTTAAATACTCTGGCCACATAATGAAAAGATGGAACTCACTGGAAAACATCTTGATGCTGGGAAAGATTGAAGGCAAAAGGAGACAGGAATGGCAGAGGATGAGATGGGTAGACGGTGTCATGGAGGCATGGACTTGTGGAGATAGTGGAGGATAGAAGGGCCTGGAGCATTATGGTCCATGGAGTCACAAAGGGTCGGACACAACTGAATGACTGAACACCAGCAGTTTTCAAATTACGATCCAGAGACTTCAAGGGATCCTCTAGGCCTTTTCAGGGGGTCCACAAGGTCGAAAGTAAGGCATTTGCATTTCTAACATAGTAAATATCAATAAACATAACCCACATAAGCAAAAGAAGTCTGTGGGTGTCCTGGGACCAAAAAGTTGAGGGGCTGCTGCATCAGCCCCTGCTGCCTGTCAGCTTAAGGATACACAACACAACATAAAATTCTCAAGGGAAGGAATGCTTTCCTTCTGTCTTTATATACCCAGCATCGAGCATACAGCAGGTGTTGTCAATAAATGTTCCTTGCACTCATACTGAGACAAGGCAATGAGAAAAAACTCCAAATGCATCTGGAGCATTTTAAGATTGATTTTTTTCCTTTAAAGTTTCTTGCTTCAAGGCTCATCTCCTACAGGAAGCCATTCCTGACTCCTATTAGAGAATCTCCTTTCTTAAATTTCACTGTACTAATTTCTCTGTATGCACACTGTATTTCCCTCCCAGCAGGACAGATGTTTTTTGAGGAGAGGGTTGCTGTTTTTTTCTTGCCTTTGTATTCTAACTGCCTAGTATGCTCTCCTTTTCTCTCTCTTTTGCCAAGGAGATACACATATGCTGAGAATGAAGCTTATGGGGTAAGTCAGAAATCTTCTATTTGTTGATATGCGGTGACTAAAAGAGGAACTGAGTCTTAGTACATCTTCTCACCCTGGAGAAATCTTTCAAGAGGCAAGATTTGTGAATTGGGGTGTGGGAGAGTAAGCAGAGATACTTGGCATAAAAATTAGGAGAGAACTCTTAAAGAGACTCAAGGAAGACAGCACAGAGACTGGGTAAAGCCCAGAAGGGAAGCTGGCATGACTGGTGTTTGAGCAGGCTCAATAGATCTAACCCATCTGCCTTTACCTGCTGTAGCCTGGGAATAGGGAGCCAGAGAGAAGGGCAGGGCATACAAAGAGGGAGGAGACACAGAAAATAGAATCTCTGTGGGAAGCTTCAGGACTATTCTGCTGGGGGCTCTAGAGCTCAACGAAAGAGAGTCATTG